>NC_044001.1:8908630-9514463 GCF_902150065.1 Myripristis murdjan
CCGCCATGGCAAATGACAGACTAAAATGGTCTACTCCTAATAACAAAAGCAACCACATGGGGAAGACATGAAATTGAATTCCAATAAGTGATATGTGTCAGCTTTAAAATGATTTTTTTTTCTTTCCAGACAACATGATGAAATAAACAGAGATCCACTCAGGATAAATAGTCAGTGACTGAAATGCAGGAATGTCTGGTACAAAAGGCTAAAATTATTTAATACAACAGTCTGGAAAAATCACGGCGACATAAGCCACAGACAGACAAACGGCCGCTGCAAAATGGAAGTAAGTGCAAGTGGAAGCTCACTGAAGGAGACAGAAACACCACTAAACTGCAGACTCAACATTAACACAGATCAACACAGTTCAGGACTCGTGACAGCCTTTCAAGAGAGGCGGAAACAACTCCGAGGCCAGAGGGTGGCCTTGCTTCTCATTAGACAGTGGGTGCTGTGATGAACTGTTAGGTGTTTCCGTTAATTTGTCCACCCCCCTGTATGTTGCACATATGTCAGACATGCAGTGCGGGCATGCTGCCTGACGCTATAGTGACTGGTTCTTTTATTCTCTTCTTATACAAAGACACCCCTCAGAGCAGAGGTAATTACAGGCACATAGAGATGCTTTTTAAGCAGACACAGGTGGCCTCTATGCAATGCACTGCGTGTGTGTATATATAAATAATACAACCATGTGTATGCAACAGCCCCTACCATGTGGTGTGATGGTCTGTGCAGGCTTGGCTGGGGCTCGTACATTCCATGTGGTCAGGGTGCCATCCGAGTGGCTGCAGACAAACTGTTTGCCCTCATGGTGCCACGCTACTGAGTGGATCGCCTGGAGGACGGCACAGCATGAACCACACCACAGCATGAACCACACCACACCATACCATACATGAGATTTCTGCAGAAATGAACTGACTTCATGGCAAGAAAGCTTCGAGGAGTGCTGAAACGTTAGCATGCACATTTGCAAACCCAAATACTAGACACAGAGAAAATGGGCTTTTCAGTGCACAATGCTAGACAGATAGATTTTATTTATGGACTATTAGACATTAGAATCCAAGGGATAACATGTAAAAGTGAAAACACTTATTTCCAACATGTTAAAAAGATAATAAAATAAAATAAAATAAAATAAAATAAAATAAAATAAAGAAGTACAAGCCATTCATCATAAAAATACAATCCTGAAATCCACCACACATGCCACCACAATTTAGGAAATGAAAAACCACTCCCACATCAAAAAAAGAAAGCTAAAATAACAATATCAGTGCACAGTAGTAAGCTGATCTAAGAGTTTATCTGCCAAAGGGCATTATATTTGTTAACAGATCATTTCATTGGCACAATATTCTATTACAGTGGTTCTCAATGTGGACCCCGAGGACCCCCAGGGGTCCTTGAGGGAGGTTCAGGGTAAATGTTTTAATTGATCTTTATTTAATTCCACTATGCAAAAATGGCAAAAAATGTGGAATAAAAATCGATTTGCAACAATTTTGCGTCGTGCACCTTTAATTCTTTAGAAAACGTAAAGTAGAAATATGACAAATCTAAACATATTTTTCACTCTCACTATGGTTATTCAAGCAGGAACAATAAAAATCCTCCCACATGAGGGTCCCATGATTGAAATCTTATCAAACGGGGGTTTGTGATCATCTGAAATCACTTGAGAATCACTGCTCTAGAACAAAAAAAGTGATAAGAGCGATAAGATTATGCAAAACCTGACAAGACCACACATGTTGCTGAAACAACAACGAGGAAAATCCGGACAAACCGCAACCCCCACATGAACGGAGTGCAATGGAAATAACGACTTACCTCATCATAATTGTAGCGGTAGTCAGCTTTTTTGGACTTCAAATCCCACAACACCACTATCCCACACTCGAATCCAATCAGAAGCTGCAATAACAAGAGAGGCAAGCACAGCTCCACTGATTGCTGTGAAACCACATATTGCACATATAACTGAGCTCGGGAGTCGACCTGACTGCATAACCACTGAGTTTGACGCCGTTCCAAGAATCCTCAAACAGGGGAATGCTTTACAATCGAACACCTTAAAGGAAAAGCCCACCTCATTTTGTCCTCAGCGGTTAGAAATAATCAATTTGTGATATTCGCTGCATTCCTGCTTCATCTACTCAAAGTCCCCATGAAATGAACTCCTATTTTTACTTGTTGGAAAACAGTGTGTCTTTAATTGTGACCTCATGCTGCACCAGAAGCCATAAATAAAATAAACTCATTGCACATTTTTGGCCGATGCTACCCCCTCGACCATCCCATCAAATAAAACTGTCTGCACTCTTTTTGCACACCGGCAAAGTGCCAGGTAGGCGGAGCTGACAGTCTATTTATAAAATTAACGCTAAAACCACATGGCCACTTCCCTCCGCTCAGACATGACGGTAAGATAAATCATCGACAAGGAGAAAGCAGCACAAACAGAAGAGCACATGGTTTGCAACAACCGAGAGTAAAGGATTTTGTTTTGAAAATGCAATGCACCATACCAAATTTAATTTAAAAAATAATCACATATTCATTCAGAATATGGTGGATTTAAAATAGCCTATTGTTCATGTGGCTGAGCTTTGGTTAACTTTCGCATGGGATCCGATATCATGTAATTTCTGATAGTTTATATTCGATTTCAGTGGCTCATGTCTTTTTACATCAAAACCAGGCACCAAATTGAGCTCAGCCACTGTTCCTCTCCTTCACTGTTACCTTCCTGGTTTACGCTTTTGAATGATTTGCTTTTACTGCTGCCCATGTCTGCGCCTTGCTTCCTGACTGTTGCTTTAAACTTGTTTCTAACTTCAGGCTGCTAACTTCACACCTGGCCAAGGACTACAGATGAAAACTGCCCTCATTAAAACCCTCCTCAACAGCCTGTTTCAACAGGAAATACAAAAAAAAAAATCAGGTTTGTACTTTAAGATTGCCATTTCATGGGGTCTTTGAGTTAGTCATTTGCTACATTTCACAGAATCTGTTTGAACAACCCACAGAAATGGGGTGTGAACTTGTTACATTCAATCAAAGGTGGGAGTATGAACACGTTTTAGCCAACTAGCATGAGAGCACCGGGTGTGTGCATGATCACGACCACTATGCATTGCATTTTGGTCTAATAAGGCTACTGTCAGCGGAGAAAATGGCACCTCTGTCTCTTCTGTGATGGATTTCTCCCCATGTGATTGTTGAAATGCTAAGTCTAGAAAGACCTCGCATTTCAGACTTATTTTGGTCTTAACATTTCAGACTTATTTTGGTCTAATAAGGCTACTGTCAGTGGCGAAAATGGTATCTCTGCCTCTTCCGTGATGGATTTCTCCCTGTACGATTGTTGAAACTCCAGGAAGAAGCCCGTGCTCTTCCGTTCTGAGGGACTGAGACCGAAATGTGACATTTACCACCGATGTGTTAATTAGTTGAAAAATGTTTCTGTTATTGGACTCAATTGTCGCTGCATCGGAAATATTGATGCAACGTCACATCATTTGCATGTAGCCGGTTAACCAGAGGGAAAGAAAGGAAAACGGTAAGAGATGATACATGCGTGATGCTTTTAGATTTAAGAATGGATTTGAATAGATGCATCTGTGGCATGTACGATGTAGAGTATAGGTGTCGAGTACCTTTCCTTCATCCATGGGGTTATCACTGATGTGGACGACGGGCCCAGGGTGTGTCTTGGTGGATCTGAGTTGGATTTGGCGAAAGAAAAAGAGAGAGACAGAGAGAATGTGAACGCAAAGATACCTGCATTTTGTAGATCCGCATGATGCATACCTTGGAAAACATACTGTGCTGCTATCAGACAGAAAGAGAGACAGGTAGACGTGCCTTCAACCAGTGAAGACACACCATTAAGTAAAAGAATAAAAGAAGTAGCTGGTCGGTTTGTTAAGGGATGGAGCATCAATGTGAGAGAGAAAGAAACACAACATGAGACAGAGAGAAACAAACAGAGCGACAGAGAACAGGGTCATATGAGGGTCTGTGAAAGATTACAGCGAGGCAGCGTGTGGAGACAGCGTCACCGTGGCAACAGAGCAAGGGGGCATGGTGGAAGCGAAGGTCTGGTCTAAAGAAAGCGTCGTCACCACCGAATGTGGTCTGGCTCCAGTGGCTAATGATCTCATGGCTGTGTTGATGAGTCAATACAATCAGTGATGCAGCGGATGGACTGGAATATGAACCCCGGTCAGTGAAGAAACAGCCACAAAACCAGCTGTTTATTATTGTGCACTGATACGTTCAGTGTAGCATTAATGTGTGTTCTCTTTTCTTGAAAAAAAAAAATAATTACTTAACTTGGAAACATTTTAGTCTTCTTGCAATGTGTGCACTGAGTACTGTTAGATCACTATTGTTTTCCACTACATCCATGAATATAAATATTAAGACAGCATGCTTTCTACGTGTATTGCAGGTGACCAAGAATGTTCAGCTGTGCACAAAATTAAAAAAAAAAAAAAAAAAAAAAAAAAATCAATCAAAGACTCTTGTATTGATAGGCTATATATCGTTTATGCACTTCCTTTTCATGTAATGCTACAAGATCTACATTTTAGTACAGTGTTAAGTAAGTGCTTTGTGCCAACTCTACTGTTTTAATAAATTAGAATTAAAATGGGAATATATAAGTGTCATGCAGCATGTTGTGTCTTAAGCGCTTAATAAAAAGCTTTAGACATTTTCAGCATTGCAATGTTTCGCATCGTGCTCCATGTAGTCTGCAGTTTTTAGCATTTATTTAATTAATTTAGTTTGCACATACAACTTAAAGCTCTTTGCACGTGAACCAGAAACTCAGTTTCCGTGTCAGAGACTCGGAAACTGCTGAAAACAACTGAACATGTTTAAAATGTAACACGACAACAAGTGCCTCTTTTCTGCAAATGTGCGATTTAGATTCCCATAATTTGACAGACAACAGCATTTCTAATCTCTGCTGTCCGTTTGTAAGACATTAATCTTAGCTGATGGCATACTTTGGTGCTCTGACGCCTCCGAGTCCCACATCTAAGACAGCGATCTATCAGATTGCAGCAGCAGCGTCACCTAAACACATTTTACAATTTTAGCTGTCAGTCAGTGTCTGAAATTAATTTTTTTTTTTTTGGCTCACCTACCAAGGGCTGGAACATTAAGAATAATTACCCAGCAAAAATCATTTTTACTGGACAAAATATATTATAGAACTACATCGCCCTGGCCATTGTCAGCACTACTTCATGCACAGAAGACTGTGTGTTCATTTAAAAACTTCTCTCTCATGTGGTCGTCCATCATGAAATGCACCAGAATATAACCAAGGCATTTGAAAAGTACCAGTCAGTTTGATGGGGGACTAATTTATCCACCAGAGACAAATTTTTTCTGGTTTTTAGCACTTGATGGGTGTTCATTTTGAACAGAGTCGATAAAAATCTAAAATCTACCTACTGCAGGATCTGAGTTTACTGTAGTATTGAGTGCCCACATAAAAACCTGCGCTGTATGTGAAAAGAAAGGTGGGAATAGGTGACACTTTGTAAATCACAACACATCCAGACGCCGGCTCACCGGAAAGAAGAACCACCAACACACAACACACCCACTCTCAACACTGATCAGACCTTTGCTCAGCCGCACTCACACCTGCATTTACACTCAGGCTTACAGAACACACTGTCTCCGCTGACAGACGTTGCCATTGGTCAATGCTCACTTTAAAAGGCAATTAATCTTGCCACACTGAATGCACCGCGTTGCATTCAGTGGCAGTAACCAGAGAGTGTCCAGCATCAAGATTCACCTAGGGCGCAAGCATTCATTTAATTATGTGCATGGGAAAATAAATGATTAATGAAGAGGCATATTAAATCTGGTGTTTAATCAAATATGATTTAACACTATAAAGAAATGACTATATGCTGCTATGTTATGGAAAGAGATTATAATGATACTTTGCCCATTTCTTGTTGTAAATGTGTGTTTCAACCTAGGCCATATTGCTTCTCTAACATTTTTCTAACAACACTCCTTACCTGCCTGTTCACTATCAAATCTAATGCTAGACAATAGTGAAGAGAAAATTTCTTTTTTTTTCTTTTTCCTGTATGACAGTACAGTGCATTGCATCCTGTGTAGCCGGTTTACCATTGAACTGCCATGATGCGACACTGATGGCATCCACATTCCTTTCCGTTGCACAGTTTCCTGGTATGGTTGCCAAAAAGTCAACTACAAAGATGCGGGAGAAAAAAAAAAAAAACAGAGAGCTGGAAAACACAGACTCACAGTTCAATGGCTTTGTTCCACATGATGACGTAGCCTGAGAGAGTGAAGGACTCCACATTGACAATGTGGATGTTTCCTCTTTCTGTGCCGATGTAAAGCCATTTGCTCTGGAAGGGCAGGTGGCAGTACGTGATCCTGCAAGACAAGATCAGGGTCCATCACAAAAAAATATTTTCATTACTTCATCGCTGAGTAACATCAAAAGAATCATCCTCGCCCCTAATCACCCTGGTCCAACTGGAAGACGCAGTGTGTGACAAGGTTTAATTACAAAAGCCTTGCTCTGTGTCACACTAATGAAGCCTGACTAAATATAGCACAACAGAGCAGAACAGGCGAATAAATGTTGGAGACTTTAATTGTTAAGAAACATTCAGAATTTTACAACATTTACAATACCGTATGGCCAAGGCTTGCATATCTCAAAATTCACAGCTACTGTCTTGTGTCTAAAAACTTGAAAAGATGATGCATGCTGGCACTGTGTTGTGTAAACGAAACAATTTCAAACTTTGACAGACCGCAACTGCCACAACACAAATCCAAATGTGACAAAAGCTGAAGGAAGGATGCATCATTGGGACGACATGTTTACTTGATAGATTTCTGAAACGAACAACTCCTCTACATGATGACTGGTTACCAACAAAGTGGCTGGATGAAAAAAACAAGCCTACCGGTCACAGACAAAAATTTCCGGAAATTTAATGTCACCCACTTTTATGAATGCATCTTGAAGGCATTTGTATTGTGCTGTTACCTGAATGAAATCACATTTCCCTTTTGGTTACAGAGGAAAACAAATTCAGCTGTTGCACCCCCGCTGGACAGCAGACAAATGGATAATTTCTCAAGAAGTGATGGGTACAAAATTGCAAATAAACCACTGAGAACAATGAGGCCAGCTGTGACGACTGTCTCCCATTTTTGCTCATATTTCACCGAGCGACAGATGCACTGTGCCTGCATATAGAGAAGGAGAAAGAAGCGTGTGTTACCTCTCTCTGTTGAACTTGAGAGAGTGCAGGATGGCGGGAAGCTTTTGCCTCAGGTTCCACAGGTGGATGCTGTCATCAGCTAAGGCACTCACCAGCGCCCCCTGAGGGTAGGGTCACAAACAGAATGACATACACAATCCCGCTGATAGGTGTTTCTATACCCTCCTGTGCATGAAATATGTTGTGGCATGGCAGGAGACTTTTACACAGCAGGATCATGAGCACACGACTAAGAGGCCATTACAGAGGGCTTTGGGCCGCAAAACTAACTTTACTGTTTAATCAATGCATTCACTAAAAGCACATTTCACACAGCTAGCAGTGATTCATGGCCTATAAACATTGAATAAGCACCTGTAAACGGTGTCTAAGGCGCCTGCTAGCAAGCAGACAGGGCATGAATGGGTGAATGGATGGATGGATGGATGCATGAGGCAGTGGACAGACTGGGACTGAAGGAGTGAGGGGGAAAGGAAACCAAACAAGGAGCGGGTAATGACAACCAACCTCATTGATCAGGAACTGGAGCTGGATGACAGCAGCACCGCTCTCGTGCTGGCAGTAGCACTCCACACCCGCACGGCCAAAGCTTAGATACAGCTCAGTCAAAGAAAAAATGCAAATATCTGGACATCAAACGTGCACTTAAAATAACACTTGAACAATAGCATGTTAAAGAGGCAAATCAATCAACTTTTAGATCAACAGTATACCAACATTTCTCCATTTCTCCTTTTTCAATATACTCCGATTATCAGTCAGCATTCCTAATCAAGCCCTGGCAATAAGATGAACCAAATCAAACCCCTGAGTTATAAACCAGTGGCCTCTGTCTGCCGTATTTATTCATATCTCCATGCGTCAGCCAGTACGGCAGCAGCATGATTAGTTGTCTCTTGTCTTCACTCGTAGCTCCTTCTATTTGAATCTTAAGTGCAGGTCAGAGAATCCCCGCCTGCTAAATTTGTCCACACAAAACAACCAGGCCACCCATTTAGCCAACAGTAGATCAAGCCTTACTCTAAACTGTTTGCGAGCTCACAGAGGTGCCAAAAATTACACTGACTTGCACGTATGGAAATAGGGAGTCTGTGGTGCTCAGGCATGTAGGCACCGTGACTGTGCATCCCACAAACCTCCAGGAGAAATAAGAAGCAAAAAAAAAGAGGGGTTCATCTACATCAAACAGAGATATAAGGAAGCAAACATGAGATATGCTCATGACAGTCAAGAGGCAAAGATAGGGGAAGAGCCAACAGGAAATGATAACCATTTTTTTCTTTTTAATTTAGCCCAAACTATCTTGAATATGTTTGACAAAAACACACAATAAAACAGCAGAAATATGAGCGGCCCATAAATAAAATGAGGTATGATGCTTCCAATACCGTTTCCAGGATCACACCAAGTAATAAAAACTGCAGAGACAGGGCATTCTGTTCCCTATAGTTCTGAGTCCATTTTGAGCTGACAGACTGTAATGAGATATGTCTGAGCAGGATTAACATAGCTGTGATCAAACAATCCCTCAGTGCCTTAAACAAACTAAGGTGGGGTTTGCAGGAGACCGTTTGAGGACAGGCTCAACAGTGGGCATCACTTCTGCAGACAGATGGAGGCAAACACAGACTCTCAGACTTATAGTGGCGCCAGTCAAAGGCCGTTGGCAGCTGAACTCACTTTCACCCATGACCTTTCCATCCAGCTTTGGCTCCCAGCTCTGCAAGTTCTGCACAACATTTGTCATAATTATTAACGGGTATCATGTCTCCATAGGTCCACAATGGGGCCAGGATTCATTAAGTCCATTTCATAGCTGCTGGTCTTCCCATAAACAGGAATAGAGCACTATTCTAAAGAGCAAAAATTGTAATATGTCACATTGTACATTTGTTTATTCATGTTGTTAAGAGCATACTGCAGTAGCATGACTCCAACAGTGTTATTCTTATGGAACCAAGGCAATATTACTACCTGATTATTATGCTATGTGCATGAAAGTGCCAAGACAAATTCCTGGTTAATGATTTTGTTTTATGCTACAATAACAATGCTGCAGAGCCAAGCAGCTTTCTAAGCAACAAGGAAACTCAGAAGAGGAGCATGAGGGGACAAGATTTTATCGATGGTGAGTTTGTAGAATATTTTGTCTGAACTTCCTCAACCTGACACACTCAGCAGTGTGAGCATGTGAACTTCATTTTTCCCACATGCAACCTTTTCATCAAAGCCTTCACTCAGCACTTTGTAAACTGAGACTGTTTAAAGGGCACTGTGTTTACCTTTAGCACTTTATTTGTCCTGTAACCTTATTAGTAGAAACACAAGTTTCTGGGACTTTGCAGGCACAGGAGGCCCACACACACACACACACACACACACACACACACACACACACACACACACACACACACACACACACACACACACACTATGTATGATTTTGCAAGCAGCAGAGGATCTTGCCCTGGTGGACAGTTTCCAGGCTGTTCCTGAGAAGAAGAGACATCACACTCGTGTCACCCCTTAAACATGAATACTTCCCCATCTGGTATACCACTGTGGTTTACCAAGCAGCATTTCAACATCAGCAGGTTTCGTTATGCAGTCAAATGATAATCATCAAGGCAGGAAGTTGTCTTAATCATACTAGCTCACCAACAAAAACAAGAAAAACATTCAAGTCTTTGCAACCTCGTTTACTGGAGTTAATGCAAAAAAAGGAGGGAGTTTACAAATATAAACAGCATTTAAGCTCAGTGGTATTTCTGCATTACAACCTCATCAATCCAAACCTCTAGCTTCCAACATGAGTTAAAAATGCATATTTGATGTCTCCGCTTTGATACACGACATTGCAAGCATTTAATTTGCAAATTAAACCACAGGAAAGGAATTTGTCTGTGTCCATCTGGTCCAATTTTTAAAAGTTCTAATCATTTCACTATGCCCAATGACCTCCATTCCCTTGGGGGTTATAAATGAGCTTCTACTGTATTTTCAATCAGCAGTACTTTTAATGGTTGTTTTTTGCTTTGCTCCAAAAAAAAAAGGAACACAGTTCAATGTTTTGTAACGGCCAAAAGCTGAAGCTAAATTAATTAAAAAGCAGTGGGGAAGTGTCTCCGATAACACACTGATTAAAACACTGTAGTAGAGACAGATCTTGTAAAAGTAGACATTTATTGCTTGTAGACATCTCATTGAGCTTATGTCTACTGAGCTGTGGCAGCATTTCCAAACTCCAGGGGCAATGAGGTGGATCGATACAGCCTGTCTTTTGATAAATGGACCAATTGCCTGAATGACAGTAATCCCATCAGCTCCACCGTGCACATTAGGACAACATGGAAGCAATGTGTGTTCTTCGGGAGCTGCCCTGTAAACACAATGCTCTCTTAATCTAGTGGATAAAGACGAGCATGGAGCCACCTCTAATGGTGATCTAAATAAAGCAGATGGGTCTCCCGAGCAGGACACCAGCACTAAGGAGAATCCTGAGTGTACACACTAACAGGTGAACCCTGCAGACGTCAGGTAAACAACATAGCCCGGGCCACATACCCAAATCATCAAATATAAATCTTAATGGTCTGGAATCCAGTGGGCGTTTTTGTTGCTTGGGCTCATTTGAGCTGCTTGATTAGTTTTAAAAACAGATTTTTCCCACAAATATAAACACGACTCAGAAACTGCTTTCCAACTGCCCAAGGGCCCTGCAGCACGGTAGCAGCTTGACTGCGTGTGTATGTGTGCGTCGCGCATGGCCTGACAGCCGCGCACAGCAGGTCCAGTGATGTTTACAGCACATATGAAGTGGCATCCTGGCACAGACTGGGCAGCACAGTTGATGAGGTTGGCTCCTTGGCATATGGCAGAGGAGCTGTTCATGCTACTGCAGAGATACCACTAATGAGCCCGGGTCCTCCTGGAGAAGGGGGCTGCTGGCTACAGAGAAACACAGCCTAGATAGTGTGTTGCTCTACACCCACCACTTCCTTCAGATTGGTTTGGATTTTCTTTTTGTAGTGCTGCCTGACAAGGGCCAAAAAAGGTCACTCAAAGTATTAATTTCCCAGATGATGAAAGAAGCTTCAGGAAGCAGCTTGGTCACACATTTTCTGAGAGGCTGTCACAATGTTAGGCAAGGGTTTGGTATGTACATATGCATGTGTGTGTGTGTGTGTGTGTGTGTGTGTGTGTGTGTGTGTGTGTGTGTGTGTGTGTGTGTGTGAGTATGTGCATGTAGGCTGTGGGATGCAGAGAAATCATTAGTATCATTCAAACTTTGCCTCCTTTGTGGGGCTCCTTTCATTTTCATTTGCCATGAATAAAGGATACAGCCTCAAAGCTCCACTCTGAGTCCCAACAGCCAGGATTTTCTGCACAGGGTCAAAAGCCATTGAGGATGGTTGATGTGGGAAGCCATGACGCACAGTCTGTAGGAAAGAGCAGAATTTATTTTAGAGCTAGAGTAAGCTAATCAATCATCTGCCACACAGTCAAAATGTTTTGGTGACTAAAAGCTGGCATTACCGGAGGGAAAAAACAATCGAGCATTATCATGATCAGAAGCGGCGCAATTCATCAATGTGGAAAATGTGTCTCATTATCAAAACAAATTCGACAAAGCAAAAACATCAGTGCAAACGAGAAATGGAGTAACTTCGTCATCCATTCTGACATTCACCTGCCATATGCGTATAAGGTAAAGCCTCCAAAACATTCATTTCCCCCTTATATTTGCAGAACCACCACGCATTAAATCATCACAGCGAATATAAACAAAATGCTTAAACCAAAATGCTCCCACCATCAGGCATCCATGGCACAATCATTTAGGGTTAACAACCTTGCCAAGCCATCCATAACCTCATGCACAGACAGCTTGCAACAACATTATGTAATAGATAATGCCTTGCCACTGTAACCTGGGGACCTGACCTATTCCGATCCCAGCTGGGGCAGAGCTGGTGGGTTGGCACTCCAGGGTGTTCACCACATTTCACAGACAGGCAGACCCAAAAAAACAAAAAAAAAAAAGGCTACAGCAAGGACCAAGCTGGCTCCTGTGCATGACTAAAAAATACTTTAGAAAATCATGTCTGGCTAACAGATTAAATACAAGCTACAAGCAGTGAGGTGAGGCTTAACTCAGACTGATCAGATCCCCTTCTCCTCCCACCCCAGCCCCTGCTTTGTCAAACTGTAATGACTTGATCAGGTTAGCTGTAGCTAACTTGTGTCACTGACTCGAGGCGTCAATTCAGTGCAATGCAAACAGCTCCAGTGTGGTGCTATGGCAGCCTGGCTACAGCCCCCGTGGTAAATAAGAAGCCAGTCAGCTGATTAAGACACAGTCCCTGCGGAGGTCTGCACAGCTAGCCCACGGTATAAACCTGGGCTTTATTTGATCTCGGATGCATTTTTGCAGCGTGTGTTTTCTAGTGCAATATGCATGCGTTGAAGGCAAGCCATTTACATCCTAATGAGCGGCGCGGATCGAGATAAGAGCAATGTCGGCGTTTGGTCAGGCGCTGTCATCTGACTGTCGGTTGTCCAGAAATATGCAAAAAAAAAAAAAAAAAAAAAAAAAAAAAAAAAAACTGTCTTAGCTGCTATTAAGGGGAAGCCCACCTTGCAAAGCTGAAAATGCTCCGATTGAAGAGTCTCCTGGATAACATCATTTTCCCTGGTACCCGGCTGTGCAGTTGCGGAGGAGGAAGAGGAGACCGCTGTCAAGCCGTCCAGCACCTTCCGAATATTAAACTTCTTCATTTTCCACCGGTACAGACGAAACGGCTGAAATCGGGAATAAGGATCAACCGAGCTACCATAAATTGGACAGAGGGGGGGTAGCTGCTAGCTAGTTGGCTAAAGACGCACAGTTAATATCTTGCTCTGTTAATCTCACATGTTACGGAGGGTGTTGACAACGCACTCTCCAAAAGCACCCGAGCTGCGCGCACATACATTGATTTAGCGAGTCGTCTCCGCTGGCCGCGTTAATCCACCATTTATGTGGCCAGCTTTGGCGTTATTCGGTCGGGATCAATCGTTTCCGTGAGCTGTTTCCCAGGGCTCAGCTGGTAGCAAACTGGCTACGGAAACGCAGTTAACTGCAGCGGGGATTGAGTCTGCGCTCTGCGGACACCCGGATGAGAGGCTGCTCTAGTGACAGCTACTGTCAAAGCCTGCTCGCAAACTTAGTGAATTAACAAAATAACGCCATATGCTCGAGGAAATAAGAGAGCTCGCAACGTTGCAGATGTTGATTCGTGGAAATCCAGTCATGCACAAGCTCGTCTTCCTCATAGACAGTCGCCTCTCTGTGGAAATCCACACCGGAGAAATTTGATACAAGCAGACAGAAGTCCTCTTTGCATATAAAAAGGTTGTGCGTGCCCATTCTGTTGTGTCGGCGTGGAAAATGGGCCGTATTTCCGCCCTCTAGTCTTTACCCAAAGGAGGAAAAAACTAGGTTATTTTTCTTCCACTGAAAAGAAACCAAACCCTGTTTAAAAAAAAAAAAATCAAAAAATCACATTTAAATTTTTCATTTATTATGGTATATTTTACTGTATATTCCTAATAGCCACCTAGTTAGGGGTTAAGTTGGATAGTTTCGTGTGGATGGCCTCTGCTTTTAAATTGCATAAGGTGGACCGCACTTGCCCTGCTTTTACCAGATCTCACATGCCAGGTCCCAGTCGCTGTTGGATCTCATCTGCACCCAGTAAAAAGCTACAGTATCCTTAATATCCCACTCTTGAAACATTGATTTTACCGGGTTTGCACATGCGCTCCTTCTACACTAGATGGCGCACTCTACCAATATTCCATCTGGAAATCCAACTGTGGTATTTTGTTGAGAGGCTTCATCGGCTCATAAAGCCAAATTCAGCACCATGGACAGCGCCGCATGGATTGATACTCCTAGTTAAGATAGTAAAAGATATTATTTGTTATCAGTAATTAGACACGTTGACATACCCAATATTTTTATATATTCAGGATTAACCATTTTTCAGACAAGAAGGCCACATTGGAGACAAATTTAAATATGACATTTCAATGCAGTAAAATACAACTCTGACAACTGCATTATTGAAACCATCTGCTTTGTACAGCGAGTAAATATTAAATTAACACAGGCCTGCAGTAAATGAGTCATTCAAAATACAGTGAGAGGGAGAGACGGGAAGGATAGCTCGCAATAGTGCATAGTCTTCATGAACCTTTTCACAAGTTAGACTAAATTGAAATTTTCATGCAATCATGAATATATGAAAGAAGCTGCCAAAGAAAATGCATGCTGGAGAGCCGATAAAATAGGGCAATATCAATAATGCACAAGTAATGGGATCTGTTGCACAGAGTGGGACTCTCATTCAGACTGTCATATTTATGAACAACAAGTTATGAGGATGAGCTTTTGTGTCCAATGTGAAAAGTATTGGGGCCAGCATCCCTGTATGACTCCTGAATCTAGGTCTCTAGTATCTGGGACATATATCCATAATTAGCAGTTGTGTGTTACTTCTCACTCACTTTCCCTCAGGCACATTTGCCACACAAGGTAAACTGCAATGCTGGCTTTCATGTTGCAACTCACTTCATCAACAAAATGCATAAATGCTGTCACACCAAAGCAAAAGGGTGTATTACACAGGAAAAAATCCAGGGTTAAAAAAATAAATGTGTTTGAGTAAATGTGCCTGACGTAGCTGGACAGAACCTGAACGTGGACAAGAGAGAGCTTTTGGGTATAACTACCTAGCGGCGAGGATGTAGAACAGATCCCCAGATGCACAGCAAGGACACTGCAAAGTAAAACTATAGGACAGCAATGAACAGATGGGTGTGCAAAAATAACCACTCTAATATACAACATGTCAGTGAACATAAAGGACAAGGTTTCACTCTCACAAAATATCCCAAAGACAATTCATCAAATGCTATCTCACAACTCCGCTCATGTGGTGGGATTAACGGCGTCCCACCACTTGCTATAAGATTAAGTTGGGACTTATTGAGCACATTTGAAGTACTGACCTTTGACCACTGGGAACTTTAATTAAAATTCATTAAAGTCCAAGATGTGGTGAGAATGAGTGTCATTACACTGTTAAAAACTGAACTAAACCCTTTAATGGTACTTATCACAAGATAATTTGCTAGATAATGTCAACCTAACAAAGCTTGCCAGACAGTGTTTTTCAGTGAATACTGGTCAGTCCTGCAGCAAAAAATACGAGCAAATTATTAATGAACACATATCATGCAGTACATTCTGCATGATAATACACTTGCAAGATCTGAGGAGCCATTTGCATATATATATTTTTCTCACTCTTTCCGCATCAACAATCCTATAATTTCTAAATGTTGGTCCAAAAATGCAGTCTGATGGCACACTATACAGGTCAGTGAGGCAATTGTATATATATATATATATAAAAAAAAAAAAATACAGCAGAATATTATAACTGTTTAAATTTCTCTATTGTTGATGACTAGGTATGCGCCCTCTGCCCACTTAATATAGCACACTCAGAAACACAGCCCTCTCTGGAGGGTGTAGCTGCGTGTTGCATTTTCACATATTTCCTTAAGAAAGCATCCAGAAAAATCAGGTCATGCTGATAGCTTTCTCCGCTATTGGCCATATCAAGCCAGGCTGTTGTGCTTCCAGACTATGATAATGGCCTGGTTTTAGCTCCTCTCACTGCAAAGTGATTAGGACATAATTACATGCATGGGTTGCATAACAGACAAGTAACACTTGAGCTAAGATGAAACAGATTCTCATACTGAGCAATATTTGACAGATTAAAAAAAAAATACAGAAATATTAGGGGGTCATTTTTCTTTCTTACTTGCATGTGGTTTTGGAAAATACCAGCCTTGACATATCTCTATTCTGGCCGCTCATTATTGTAGGTCATCCATCAGCAAGTCTTGTTTGTAAAGGAAGTGTCACAGAGTTTTCCCAGCACGATGTGGGTCATGCTGATCTGTTTATTAGCCTGCTGACTGTATCAGTGGATTACCACAGAATTGAGCTCAATTGTTTCCATGGAGGTGTTTATTATGAGACAACCCACACGGTCCACACATTATGGAGGAGACATGCAGTATATGGCTGACAAAACTACAGTTGTGAAGGCACTAACGGTGCGAAACACGAAGCACAGCACATCTAGCTCGGTAGCCGCTCAGTATCAAAAGCCTGGTCTTGTTAGAGCGTTTAACCGGTAGCTGCCTTTGCCTGGCTCTGTGCCTCAGAGCCTTGGCCTCCCGCAGCACAGTGATTGGCTCTGAATCTCTCCGGGTGCCTGGTTCACTTTGATCCCATCCCGGTGGTTCTCTTCGATGAACAGGCCTGCGCTGAACAGCATCATTTGCTTGACAAGAAAGGCACCTGCCTCATCAATATTTATATTGTCCTGTAAACAGTGAGGGACATGTGAGTTTCAGAACATGGTGATGCATGCATTGGTTAATCCTGTTATACTGTTTGATGTGTGTGAGAGCCTTGGGAAGTGCACGAGCCCGGGCTGTAACTATATGTTAATGTTTGAAAATACATTTTATTATATACTATAGCTGCAGTGTTAAAATTCATAAATGTGCTTCATGCAGTTGTACACGATTCACTGATGGCAACACACAAGCAGTTTAGAGGGTAGGCTTGTACAAAAAACCTCTCAAAGGCAAAAATAATAATTGGCTAAGATAAACCTGAATGAATGGAGCCAGGTAACCTCAATTTTCTGGCTAAGACTGAAGCTCAGGGGAAAATGCATGCAAATATTTCTAATAATATTCATTCAAACTAGCCATACTAGCCTAAAATGTATTTAGGTGGACTAGTTAGCCAACCTTCTGACCTTTCAAAATCACAACTGCCATTATCATTGAATTAATGAAAAGGCTGTCATTATAATTTTTTAATTTCTATTCATGTTTTGACCTTCCACATATTCAAATTCGGCCCCATCCACTGAGGTTAAACTCAGCCAGTAAGGTGATTTCTGGCTCCAGAGCAGCTCTATACCTCCAGTGTATCCTGCCTGATGCATACTGCTCTGCAATAAACAAGGATACAATACCTCTGTGGAAGTCTCCAAGCAGCCTGGGAAGCTGTTCTCTTTACAGAAGCGGTCCAGAGAGCAGGCTAGCTCTCTGTTCCCTTCTGTCATGTCACATTTGTTGGCCAGCAGCACAGCAGGGACCGAGCTTACGCTGTCAAGACAAACTTTGCTATCTAGGTCCTGCTTCCACTCCAAGGCAGCCTCCGAGGTGGACCTTTTTGTAATGTCATTACCCCCTTGTAGTACACTTTGGACATCTTCTCAAACTGCTCCTGGCCTTGTAGAAAGAAGAAATAAAGGGTAATATATGCTGCCCCACAGCTTTCTCAAATTTTTGGCAGCGTTAAGGATAATTCACGTTCATTTAACTTAATTCATATTCAAATTATTCACGTAATAGCACCCTTTTCCTCAGTAATTTCTTATAAATTGGATGTAAGTGTCAGTACAGTTTTTGAATATTGCAGGGGATCTGCTTCCTCAAATGAATGAATTGAGAATGAATTGGCCCCAATACTGTTTTAAAGAAGCGTTTACTCCAGCGTGTGACTTGCAATCTCAAAACAGACTGTAAACGTTACGTAACAAGTGTGAGACTAACAACAATAGTTTTCTGAAATAAAATGGTATGTTTCCATGGACACTGGTTATGACTAAAATTAGATAAACATAGGGGAAAGGGCTCTGGTATCAGCTGTTAATTGCCAAAGAAAACGCTGCAGTTTCTGGGGACTAAAACTCTCCTGAAGGCAACAGAAAAGATGTGACCTTATGGAGCTCGGGCAGTTATAGTCGAAACACAACGTTGTTTACCAGATTTTTAATTCCAACACAGTGCCGTTTTTGCAGCAGGATCATCTCAGTGTGGATTTTGATGTGAAACTCATACAAAATTGAAAGTTCAATCACACAACAGAACTGTAACACCGAATTCATGCAACTGAACACACAGTGCAACATTTTATCTCACCTGTAACATCCCAAAGTTGTAGCCTCACCACCGTTTTCGGCGTCCCATTTGATTGGTTTTTTAGAGCAAAGTCATGTGCAATCAATGGTTTGTTTGTCTTGTGAAAACATTTGTTGACATAAATTGAGATAATTCTGCTTTTCCCAACGCCCACGCTCCCTGTGACTAAAACTTTGAACAGCTTGTCTGAGCATAATGACACAGGACTTCTTGTCATGCTGCAATAGCCCTGTTATAAACAAGTTGACACAGGTTTTGAAATGTGAAATTAAAGACCTTGTGAAAGAATAAAACATTTTTTCTTTCATAACCAAAAAAAAATAAGCCTTTTCACATCAAATTAACCCATAAACAAAGCCCCGTGGTTTGATATTAATTGTATGTGTGTTTGGCAGTTTCAAATCTAATTGTTGCTCCTTTTATTACTACTTTTGATAGTCAAAGAAATTACATCCCTTTCCCGTTTTGATTGCTGGGCTCCATAAATCTTTGAAACAAAATAAATGGAGCAAGAGCCAATTTTTCACTTTGTGTTGATGATGAAAGACAAAAGACAAAAGCATAAAAAATATTTAATTTACTCCAATCAAACAAGTGTTTTTCAAATGCTCTACAGTAAATAGTTGTTTAAAATGGCAGACTTAATTCATATATGTCAGGCTGCAGCCTATCAGATAGCTTATTCAGAGTATTACTAATGGTAACAGTAGCACTTCATCACATTATACAGTTGATAGGCTATTAAGGTCTTAATATTTAGGAAAACTGATTGGTGTACACAGCCAAACACACAATATAAGCGTATACAGCTATATGAAATCTTTGTATTACTGTAATGCATCTAGAGATCATTTGAATACCAAAATATGATACACAATTCATACATTCACAAAACATATGTCATTTCATAGTTATCTTAAACAATGGTCAATACAGTTATGAATTCAGATGTCTGGTTATAAAAGATACAAATCTGAAACTAATTTTACTTGCATTTAAACACCATAAAAATGACAAAAATGTACAAAAGAAAGGGAAAAATTCTTAATGGCAAGGAATATGTGGCACTTGAACATGTCCTCCCACTTACATTCATGATACAGTCAGTGCGCTTGCCAAGCAAAACTGTATCAATCAAGAGCTCAGAAAATTCACAGGTAATCGTTTTTGCTTTGTTTTCTCCCAGCAGGCAGTCTTGCTTAAAATTCAACCTTTTAAATTGCCCTGAAATGGGACTTTGTCATTCAAAATGTTGAGGCAAACTGCACCCTCACCTCAAACTGTTCCTGTTCTTTGTCTTTCTCATAAAGCATACAATTCACAATGTGTAACTTAAAAGACAAGGTGGACTGTTTGTTGTTACGAACAAACTATACACCATTAGGATGCCGTCCTTGTTACATCACCTATATTGATCAAATACATTTTCTATATACTACTTCTGTGCTATATATATGACATTAGTTCATACATGTACATACATAGACAATCTTACTTGTTTGTCTAATAAGCACAAAGTCTATATTACCTTAAAAGTTTATGTTAGAATAGAAATATTTTTTGTAATGGGCAAATTCGTTCACTACAGTGGACAATATCTATAAGACTTTAAAACACGGTGCACCATTGCTCCTTCCTTATCCTGTAAAAGCTATCAAGTTCTAGAGTGAAAAATGACTTCCTCTTTCTCGTTATACTCCCATCACATACAGCAACAAGTCATTATCAGCTATAAAATGTGGTACAACTCTTAATTATCTACTGTGCACCGTTACAGAGTTGAGGAGCTTTGTTTGTAGTCTCTCAGAATGACAGCAGCGTACGTCACATTCGGGGGGGTGCACAAAATCGACTCGGACACAGGCGAGTTGGGGAAGGGGCTCACTGCAGCGCCTGTGCAATCGCGGAAAGGGGAGGGGGGCATCAGAGCCAGAGATTCCTCCATGGCTAATTTGACCTGAACCAACTCCTCCTCGTCGTGAATCTGGGCGTTGTCATACATGTACCCATGGAGAAGGCCGAACTGCTCGTTCTCCATCTCCTCCTCCTCCAAGGGGGAGTGAGGCTCTTCGTCGAAGGGGTCAAGCTGCATGGGCAGGACTTGGTGCTGCTGGATGAGGTGAGCCTGGTGGTACACGGGCATGCCGCCGCTCACGGCCTCAGGCATGCTAATCATATCATTTAGCTCAGGGATGTCACTGTTGAATCTGACCACCTCCCCCCCTTCTAAGTGGTCCATGATGATCTGTTGGGGGATAATGCTATTTTCCTGCAAATGCTCGGGGTTATAGAGCTCCACCTCCTCACCCACGTCTTTCAGCGGCCCAAGCGCAGGCATTTGCCCGTGGGCCATCATGGGGGGAGTGGCAGGGGGGTTGTATCTGACAGGGTCACTCTCGTCCTCCTCAGTCACATTGTACAAAGTCTTAGTGCTGAGGTCTGTGAATTCCAGGGCTGTGTTTTGGTAGGTATTAGTTAAGGGTTTGATGACAGCCATCTGATTGGAACCTGTCTCCTGTTTCTTCACATGCACTGACAGTCTGTGCCACATGTGATCCCCTTTTGGAGGATGTCTTGCACCTGGTTCAGACCATGACACAGACTTTCCATTAGAACTATGAACAAAATAAAGATGGCTGTTATTTCACAGGAACCCAGAAAAGTGAAGACAACAACAGCATTTCTGGTTCATGTAAAAAAAAAAAAAAAAGGAAAGACTTTGTAAATTCATGTCATTATGTCAAATTTGATTGCAGAGAATTGGATGTAGGACATGCTGATGTATTTTTTTTTTTTTAAAGGAACAGTTCACCCAAAATACAAAAAAAGATATTTCCCACCTAGCCATAGTGCAGTGTATTGATCCAGTTCTAGTTTCTGTGTGTTGCTTCCAGTCTGCTGCAGTCTCCCTTGTCTCCTTTCACTCCAGTGCAGCGACGCTAGAAGGGCATTGTTTTGTGGACCGCAAAGTGTCAAAAAAGCATACATGGAAGAACTCATTAGCAGCAGCTCTCCAGCTTTCCAAAAACACTGACACGGATACCTGACTGTCATCACGGATGAAGAGTTTTGCTGGAAACTGTACAACACTGTAGGAACGGTTCCTAACAAAACTCTTTACTGCCAGGGGCTTTGGATTATACCAGGTATCTGTGTCATTGTTTTTGTAAAGAGCTGTTGCTGCTGAGTTTTTCACATGTAAATTTTTGACTGTTTGAACGCCACAAACGAATACCAGACTGGAAACCTTAGTGAACTGCACTGGGGGTAAGTAGTAAAATATCTTTTTTTCTTTTATTTTGGGTTCCTTTAAATTTAACATAATGATCAAATAAGTAATAACAGTAAGATTTTACAAGTAATATGCATTTGTGATCCCACTTGTCATCCCTTAGCACACAGAGATGCTTGTTTTAATTTTACCAAGACAGCAAAGGTTAAATGGATGTACGATTTGAATACTGACCTATATCCGTCACACTTTACAACAGGTGTCCCTATGAGAGTGAATACAGTAAGACAACAGGCCCTTTGAGAGGGAATTACAGTACGAGAAAACCAGCATCCCTGAGGTGCCTCAGGAGCAGGACTCACAGACTCAATTACTCAGTGAACCCACCTGCCATTTCCAGTGTTCTTCTTCCTTTTGAACATGTTGAGCAGACTGTTGCTTCGGCAAGCAATTTTTCCGTCGCCGACATGCATGCGCACAACATCAGAGGTGGTGAATGCACTGCGTACATTTCGCTCTGGCTTGGCAATGATAATGTACATCTTTGGCGTGAACATACAGCCCAAAGCTACAGTCACACTGAGGCTCACCGAGAAGGATGTAGTGATGATCTTGTAGTTGCTGCCGAAGTAGATGGGCACAAACGCTAGCCAGATGATACAGGTGGTGTACATGGTGAAGGCGATGTACTTTGCTTCGTTGAAATTTGCAGGAACATTGCGGGTCTTGAAGGCGTAGTAGGTGCAGCTCATGATGAGCAAACCGTTGTAGCCAAGTGGAGCCACAACACCCAGATTGCTGGTGTTGCAGATCAGGAAGACTTCTCTGATGCTGGGGTAGGACTTTATGGGTTCAGGGGGCTCCATGATAATGAGGGTGATCTCCAAGGTGAGTTGGACACTGATCAGGATGGACGCGATGATCACCTGAGCCCAAGCACTCATGAACCTCGGCTTCCTCGTGCAGATCTTCTTCTTGCTGCCTGCCAGGATGCGGGCGATGCGGTTGGTTTTCGTTACCAGGGCAGAGTAGCACATGGCGGCTGAAAGTCCAACAAGGAGCCTCTGGAGATAGCAGGAAGCCACAGAGGGACGGGCAATGAGGGTGAAGGGACAGACATAGCCAAGGAAGATCCCTGCTAGGATGATATAGCAGAGTTCCCGGCTAGAGGATTTGACCACAGGCGTGTCACGGTACAAGACAAAGACGAGGGCAACAAATGATGTGACCAGGATGCCCAGGCAGGCGAAAACCACCTGGACAATGGATTCTGGATTGCTCCACTCGAGGTACCGCAGGGGGATCGGCTCACAGCCTGGGAAGAAAAGGGAAAAACATGAGAGTATACACCACTGTAAAGCCACTGTATTCTGAAAGCAGCTCATAAAACTTTTATATCTCAGCATCAGCTTGTTGGCAAGTCTCTCAGATATAATCTAAATAAAGTAACTAAACAAAAAAAAAAAGTTTTAGCACAGAAAGAAAATGAAATGAAAGTGTTCATGTATTAAGGCTACATTAGACTGCAACATTCAAAGTTAATCAAATATACAGTATCTCAGCCTGTGAAAATACATTAAGTCTTAAAGTAGGTTTTCAGCTCAACTATAAATAAACCCCTTTCTAGTCAGCCGTGGCCAGGCTGGGTTAGAGCCAGAGGAGGGGGAGTCCAATGCAGCAGGACAAAGTAAATCACTGCATTTGGCAATGGATCCAAATGAGAAGGATCCCCTCATTTACTACATGTCAAGGACACTCCGAATATCTTTTTTCATATTTCAAGATCTGCCAAAAGAGCAGTTTTTTAAAGTAATCACTAATATTCCAAACACATGACACATTACTTCATCCAATTTACAGCAGAAAAGCTTACAACAATAATTTTCATGTCAGCCCTGTGCTCCCCATATTCTCCTTTCTGTGTGTTTCAAAGGCACTTGCTGGGGGGAAAAAAGAAACAGCATAGAGGAAGGAAGGTCCTATTAAGAAAGTGTCTTGCCTTTGAACAGCACAGAAGGCCCTTGAAAGTGGGCCACAGGAGCGGTAAGTGAAGTAGGGCTGCTGTCGGATAAAGTGGTGAAGATGATGAATGGTTCTCAGGTGTCATGGGAAACGTTTGAAAATAGGACGGAACAGGTTTATGAAATAGCTCTCCAAAAATTATAGCAGGACAAACTATTCAGAACACAGGTGGTATAGGAGGGTGACGGCTAAACTTTGTTATTAGGACCGCCTCCTGAAAGTCGACGAGTCGGATTGTCAGTCACAGACTTCTGCAATCGCCGGAATCGAAGACTCGTGTTTTTGTTTGTTCTTTTAGATAGTTACTGGGCATTTCAATATAACATTGCCATAGGAAATGGAAAAATATTACATTTTTATATCCTGTTAGAACTGGTAGATGCACAATTAATTGGCTCAATTTACTGGAGAATTGCGGAGGATAGCACTAAAGCCACTCTGCCCATCCTCAACATGAAATCACATGCAAGTGCGCAAAATCAGGACATAACTACAGTAACAAACAATAGCTGATGCTGCTCACTGAGCTTGTGGAGAAAAAATGAATAATAGTTGTTGATTTGTTGTACTGAAGTGCCGACACTGAGTCGACTCTGGACATTGTGAGTCAAGTACAGCCTTTTAGTAGGAACACTGAAACCCCTGTTATCTCTGAAAACATAAAACGTGTAGTATCTGAATGGCAAGGAACTGAGCCTGTGGCCAGTGAAGCAGTCCAAATCCTTCTGAATCTAAATTTAAAAACTGTATAAAAAAAAAAAAAAAATCCCTGTTGTAATCAGGTGGGGCTTGTGCTCTTGTATGAATTTTGCTGCAGAAGTTTATTTTGCCAGAAACACGCTCCTCCCTTGAGGAAGACCACTAAAGTGCTCTGCCAGCTCTGGCGCAGTGTAAAATGTTTTCCAAGCGGGTAAGAGTTTACACAAGCTGGCAAGTGGAGAGCAAAAGAGGACAAGCTTACCTTCCAATTCTTGGTCAGGCCACCAGCCAAGCTCACAGGCCTTGCACGTGAACTCATCCAGGACATATTCATTGTCCTTGCAGGCGGTGCAGATCCAGCAGCAGCTCACCTCTCCCTTCCTGATCACCTGAGTGACAGAAAATGTGGAGACATGCATTCATCAACAAATATTTCAACTGTGAATCCCAGCATGACATCCCTTAAAAAGAAGATCCACCCTTTTTCAGTGTTACAACAAAACCATATGGCTAAAAGTCACCAGAATCATCAATGTACTTGATATATTTTCAGACTGGACAAACAAGATTTTTCTCCTTTTTCCCTACATTTTACATTTATATGTGTGCAGCTAAAGTGTAAATAAATAATTGCAGCAATATTAGAATTGAGTCATTCACATTTCTGGAGGATCCATGAAAGCAGAAGAGGAAATGCCTAGTCCTTTTTGTGTAAAAGTTAATATTTCATGCATTTCATTTGGTACACGCAGTAAGTTCAATATAAGACGATGGTTTAGTGTTGGCAAGAATAAGACAGACTGGATCTAAATGGCTTTTTTTTCCCTTTACCTTGATTTCGCCCTTGGAGCAGGGCTCACTGCACACAGAGCGAACCATCTCACTGCGGTTCATCTGTATCATGTCATCATCGATGCTGAGGATGCCGTCGTGCCAAGAGCCAACGTTGATGTAGTCATAAACGCCAGACTGCACGTACTGCAGGTTCATAATTTCATACCTGAGTGGGGAGAAAAACCATGAGTCAGAGGAAGCTACCGGACTAAACAAAGCCAACAGTGGCTATTAATAACTTAAGTGGGATTTTTACTGCCCCATAGCACAGAATGACCATAATATATCTGCAAGGGTTTGATTGGGTTCTGGATCCATAATATTGATCCAATGATTACTTTTCCAGGTGCTGAAATTTCTGGCTTTCATCTGCCTTTCTGGACTGTAGTGTCTAGTTTTGGAATAAAAAAAAAAAACATGTCCATAATAATTTCAAGACATACTTATTCCCACTTGGTCTCTGATAGAAGCTGATATTAATTTATGCCCCTTTTAACACAGTGGTCAATCTGAGATCAACTATAAGACACCATTAAAAGGTTTCCAAGAATGGTTTACATAGCTTTATCAATGGCAACTTTTGAACTGAATTTGAAACACATTTTTACAGACAGACTTTTGCATTTAATAATTTGTTTCTACCTATTTTGTAATTGCTGGCAGCACCTATTATTAACAATATGGCTCAGTGACATATTAACAGTAAGGGAATTTCAACATACCTGCCAGGTGAGTCCCCATTTTCGTCGAACCATATGTCCTCTCCAGAGACACCAGTAAAGGAGGTCTTGAGTAGGAAGTCCAGCAACCGGCTGCCATCAATAGGGTCCATGGCATTACAGAGCCCCACGTGACCCGGGCAGAGGTGAGTGTGCATGTCATGCAGCCCATGGGCCATGGCATAAATGGCGTTGATGACGAAGCCCATCTTGCTATCTTGAACGTAATTGTCCTCCAGACTTTCATAACCTGCCCAAACACGAGAGAACACGATAAAGACATCGGTCTACTTCCTCTTGGACAAACTTGTAAAGGAGAGCATTGCAGGAGTACTTCATTGCTGCAAGCATTAGCATGTCATGTGTTATGCGGTGTAGTATTGCAACATCATTTCTGAATCCAATTCTACATTTCAGGTTTATCATATAATTGCGTCTAGCGTGATACAACATATTACAAAGGAGTGATAGGGTGCTCATGTTATTTGAATTTTTCTTGAGGTGCAGGCAACGTGCCTCTTTGCCTCTGGGGGAGAGAGCTTTAAAGAATTGGAAGCAGTACAATATGGCTTCAAAGAAACCTTGTTACCATGGCAAAACTACCCATTTCTGTATTCATGAGTCAGGATTCAATTAGACTAGGCCTAAAACACTATGCCACTGAGACTATGTCTAATCAAGCGAGAAAATAAACCAATTATTGGAATTCATTTGGATCTGGTTTTCTCTCTTCCTCTGTCTCCCTCTTTGTTTGTTTCTCAGATAAGCATGTTGAGTGAATGAGTCTGAGTGTATGAATTTTCATATAAACAGAGTGCAATGCTCAAACACACCCTATCATTTCAGTGTAATGCAAGCTAGAAGCGGTATAAGCATGTATTCTGCTCTAGAGCTATTACAACTAATTTCATATCAGTTTTCATTATCATCAGATACTGCAGCAGAGATTAAATTAGTTTTAGTACAACAATGGACCATGTACATATAGTTTGCAGCTCCTTCGGTTGACGATAACACATTTTTAATTCCCATCCCTTGGTGCAAAGCTTCCTGAACATTGGATGCATTTGTAAATTAGCTCTCTGGGCACCAGAGCGTAGGCCACTCTGGCGCCCAATTAGGCAATTTGGAAATTCAATGAATGCACTGTCAGAATTCACAAGTGAGCATTCAGAGTGTATTCTGGGCACCCTAGTGTTCAAATGTTTATCCAGGTATCCAAATGCCATCAAGCCAACTCTTATATGTTTGAAAATTCCCAATCCAAGACAGTAACTTGTCACTGTGTATAAATCATAATCCAAGAAGTGGAAAACAGTTTTAACAGGGGGTCTACCAGTGTCAAAATATGACTGAAAATCATTTGACACATTGTTATCTTCCTCTTCAACATGTCTGCCATTTGAATCGCTTCCATAATTCTGTTGAATATATTATACTCTACTCTATTCAAAGATTTGAAGCAACTGGTAATATAATACCTGGTGAACTGTATAATAACTTGTCAAAATGTAAATTGATTTCTCTCTCTGGGCTGAACATTTAATAAAACCAGGTAAAGTAATAAGATGCTGGGTAATATATTAATATCACATTGCTAAATTGGCCTTTATGACTTAATAAGCAGTTAAAGGAGTACAAAAATACCCTTTTCTGGACATACTCAGACTGAGACAAGATGTGTGTTACCATTTTCACCTGTGTACATCCAGTGGTTCAGTTCCTATGGATGGTATTTCATATTAGCTTAGCATAAACACTTGAAGTCTATAGGAGTTATTAGCCTAGCTCCGTAAAAGTGAAAAAATAAACCTCACAGCAACCTCAAAGCTGTCTTATTTACACAGAATATTATGTGTATTTGAAATACATGTCTCGGAATTAAAAAAAAAAAAAAAAAAAAAAAGTTGTTTTAGGAGACATTAGATGGTGGAACTGTAACTGCTGAACACATTTATCCTTCCGTCAGTGATCACTCTGATGAAGCTAGGCTAATGAGTCCCATAGACTTCAAGTCTTTATGCTAAGCTAACACAAAATGCTACCCACAGGAACCAAACCACTGGACATATATAAGTGAAAATGGTATCAAACATTTTTTTGTCTCAGTCTGGGTAAGTCAAAAAAAGGGTATTTTGCCTAAAACATTGGAATATTTCTTTAATTTTAATTCACAATGTGACAATACTGCTGATAATACTGTTTGTAAATAAATAATAAAGAACTACTAATTGTTACTTGTAAGAAAAATAAGGTTATAATCACTATAATCACAAATGATAGCCTTTTAAACAATATTATTAGATCAACTGAAAACATGTCACACCCCTTACTGATATCAAACCATGTACAGGGGCTTTTTTTACATGTTGACATGTTATTAACTGTCGTTTATGATATCAGCAGTTACCACATGCATCTTTAAAAAAAAAAAAAAAAAAAAAAAAAAAAAAAAGCTGAATATGAGATTTGATTCACAAATGCAGCCAATGAGACTGAACTGCATGAGAAGGGAGGGTTGAACTCTCCAGGACCTGACACGCCCTGTGAACATCATCCATTGCTGATGTGTTTGTTGCCAAATTAAATCAAGTAATGTTCATCAAAAAGGACTGCGATGGCATACTAACGGCCAGCGCCAACAAACACATAACCGGTGAATTCAGTGGGGTAGCAGCTGGGTGAGCATCCTATGGGAGCTACTGGTGATGACATACTTTAACAGCTCTTTGGGTTTGACCCTCTCCTCACTCACTGAAATATGCGGCTTCAGTCATGATGAAAAATGTCAGCATGCAAGCAGAGGACCCACTACTGCACGTCCTATTTGTCAGCTGTGTGATAACCGAGCCTCCTCTGTCCAAACTCAAGGACACAATGAGGCTGTTTCCTTTTTTATTAGATCAGATGGATAAAACTGTACGGCAAAGTAATAGAATGGATCTGCATAAATGTGTTTTTTTATTGCACAGTGACTATTCTGTGCCAACATGCAACTTAAGCCGGACCAGCCAGTTGCCATCTCACTCAAATGTTATTGGGCTGTTTTATACAGCTTGTCTTGAGATTAGAAAGGGTGTGAGAGCGTACAGTGAAGGCAGGCCAGATCCAATTGGTGAGCTCTCACAGCAGTATAGTTACAATACATTAAAAAAAACATCCCAATAGCTTCATATATTAGAGGTCAACTGAGATTAATGGTGCATTCAGGTTCCAAAAACGAGCAAACAAACAGACAAAGATTATCAGTGGGCCACTTAAATCCCAACATGTGATGATAACTTAATATCAGTCAACCTCTATGTATACTGCCAAAGTGAGGTGTATTATGGCTCCATTCAGAGGGATACACTCACCATCTTGGAGTTCTACACAAAAAAACAACAACAACACACAACAATACAAGTGACAGAACAGCAAACAATGACTCTTATCTCTGACTATGAGAGAGAGAAAGAAACACTCTAATAACTGCATTGAATATAAAGTGGATTGTAGGGATGGGTGAAAGCTTGAGGTATGTGCATAACAAGGGGGAGAAGCTCTATTCTTTCAAACAACAGGCAAATACTGCAAAGGAAATAAGATTAAAACAACTGCTGAGAGGGAGGCGAGATGGCAAAAACAAATTCATTTGAAGAAGTGTTTGAGTGTTGCTAACGGAAATGTGTAAGAATGGCTTTGTTTCTTGCTGCATGCACCATTTTATATTTACGTTTATCAATTCACTTGTAAATGTTTCCAGTAATACGCGGTACAGTTGAGAAGGCAGGAGCAAGAACCTCCCATGTTAGTTTGAAAACGTAAATATACAGGCTTGTATTTTAAAGAAGAATATGTATAAGCAATAAGTAAAAAAGGGATTTTTTTTTTTTTTTTTTTTTTGGAAACATGCTTGTTGAGCATTGTTTCAGAACCAAGAAATTAATGCATTTACGTTCCTCCTTTGTAAGTGAAAAGAATTTAATTTACCTAGATCATCCTCTGTTAAGCAAAGTGTCACAGAAATGAACAATATGAAAAAAATATGTGTTATTGCACTGAACTCTACCCAGTGGCAGTGTAACTCATAATTTAAGAAAGTGTTCCAGTTTATGGGACCTTTTGGCATTGTCCTCTGGGCATTTCACACATCACAACAGTTCAAAATGACAAGCTGATGTGCACACTGGTGCAAAATGTAAAACAGAGAAAACTGCAGGAAACATCATAATTGCCTGACGAGTTGTTTATCTACCTGAGCAGTTCCTTGCATAATTCATGTTCTCTTGTGGGTGTCCGGGGAGGCGGCACTGAAACCGGTACTGCCAGAACTCGGGGAACCACGGGTTGCGGGTGTTGGTGCTGAGCTTGAGCTTCAGGAAGTAGTTGTCGAAGGAGGTGACCTCTTCAGACTGCAGTTTCACAGTGATGCCGCCCACAGCCTCCTGTTCGTACCCTTCCACCACCTCATCTCTGTCTGCCCAGCCGTCGCTGAGGGGAGTGACACACAACAGTTCTTACTAATGCAGCCACCACATGTTGATGATGATTCAACATATTCAGCATATTCAGCGGAACTGAGATACTCTGTGATGCTGTATCTTTAAGTTGGATGCAGCTGAGGTGAAAACAGATTTCATCCGGATCTTTTTTTTTTTTTTTTTTTTATCTCCTTTCTCTTTGCTTCTCTGTCTTTCTTGTCTGTCACACAGTGAATCATCAGTGGCAATGTCACCAGGCTTTGCCACCTGAAGGGTTTCTTGTTTTTTTCATTGCCCTGCATCTTTCTTTCTAATTTGATAATTACTTGTGAAAAGTAAAAAAAAAAAAAAAAAAAAAAAAAGCAACTCAAATTTGGATTTTTTTATATAAATATTTTAACTTGAATTGAAGGATTAGGCCTACATGCTCCCATATAGGTTGAGGAAAATTCTCCAGCCCAAAGCCTTTTCATTTCTACCAGTTCCATTGGTAGATTTTTCATTACAAATGCATGCTGCACTGTTCAAGGGTTTCCAAAGATACCAAAAAGGTCATTATGACTTACATGGAAAAGCGTATAAAATGATGTGCAAGGCATCTAGATATTTTCTATTTGATGTAATGGTGCAGCCATTAAACAATGGCATTTGGAATAATTCCATCAATATAAGTGTGATGTTGACTGACTGATTTTTTTGATGTACCTGATCATGCCCATGGGCAAATTTATGGGGAAGCATTTTTTCTAACTTTGAAGCTACTTAAGGAGAAATTTAAGGAAAAATCAACTTAGTTTAAAGGTTTAAATTTATGAAACATTTTAAAAACTGATTAGATAAATTAAATTAAAGATTTCCACTTTGGAAATACATCAGTCATTAAATTAAATAATTAAATCAATGCTTAAATTAAATCAAGAAATTTCATTTGTGTTATTGTAAGTGACTCAAAATGGGTTGTTGAGCTTGTCTGCTTTCAGTGAGCAGGACATGAAGCCAGGTGTTGAAGCTCCACAGGTCTGAGATTGTGTTTATTGTGTTTAATACGGCACCTGCAGAGCCACACGTATCCTTGCTGTTGGCCTGTACTGAACCCTGCAGGATTCCTCTGTTACTTTGCCTCCCTTTGCTATAAAGCACAGAGAAATCACTGCACTTGTATAAACCCAATCACCCAAACCCAATTCAATCACAAGTCCAGCGAGAATTCACAGATTAAGCAATGGTCATAGTTTAGTAAGGGGCTGACCTGGTAATTTTTATATATGGTGACGTATTTGTCAAGGGTGTCGATGTAATCCAGCTCTGAAAGTTAATCTGCCCTCAGAGGTTCACCATGAAGACATAAAAACTTCTCTGTTTGACGCTTGATGTCTGAATTTGAGTCATTCGCAGCTAAACCACCCTTTCTTTGTGAGCTCCAGTTTGCATAGCAGCATTATGCAGTGTTGCATCACTTTTGTAATGGATGCATGTGACACTTGTATGAGTGAGAAATGAAGAGGAGCACGGAGACGCAAAGAACAATTAAATAGCAGCATTGCAAAGATGATTTAGAATATAGAAAGCACACAGAGTGAAAGCAATTGCATCAAATAAAATACTACAAATCGTCAATTGTAGAACTTAAAGCACAGAACTGAAATATTCTGATAAGCAGAAAACTATAAGAGCTGTAGTATCTAATGCTAACAGCAGGGAAGAGCAAAATATCAGATTTCATTTCTTAAACAGCTGATATTAATAAGTCAGTGCCCCTCACAGTAGGATGGAGGTTCCTCCCTGACTACAACTAAATGGGAAACCTGCAATGAAATTTTATTTTCTTTGCATATTAATACTTATGATTAATTGCACACTTCTATTTTCTCCTCAGTTAATTTGTCATATGGAGGCATGATGTGTATCAGTGTTTCCCTACCACTGAATAATTGCAGTAGGTCACCCTCCTTTAAGGATTTTCTAACCCTTGTAAAACAACTGAATTATCCCTCCACGGAGAGTCATGGTGCCAAATGCAAGTCTAAATGCTGTTTCAGAGGATTTTCTCCATTCCAGAAATAAAATTCTTGGCAGAAACACTGAATCCTGATACAATATAGAATATAGATCTATAGAATACCAGCAGAAAATTGTGGTTTTGCAAAGCTCAGGTGCAAAAATAGAAGTACCAGCCTTCAAAAAACACATATTGGCCAAGCACAAAGCCAATAGCACTTGTTTGTGAGGGTTGGCATTTCAATAATGAGCTGACAGTGACTGTCCAGTAATGACAAACTCAACACTACCTGACCATCTGCTTCCCAGCATCATACTCCCTCTCATCCAGCACACTGTGTGCCAAGGACCTACAGCTCTGACGTAAGCGCATACAAGTAGTAGTGTAGGCCATTCATTATGTAAACCTGCATTAACATAAGCCTGATGACAAATCTGATATTATATATTTATGAAATCGTTTAATTTGAAAGGTAGATGGATGGGAGTATATTGGAAAAACTTGAACATGGATAGTTTGCTTTGCGTAAATCTGAGTGATCATCATCTTCTTATAAAATCATTTAATTTTGGAGAAGACATGCCACAAAGCAGAATGTATTCAGTGAAATGCTCAGGTGACATTGCTGAAGAAAAGGATGACAATTCCTTGAATTTTTCTTTGTTTTTTTTTCTGTTTAATTCATATCCAAACACGTGACTTTGTTGCTTGACAGTTGAGCTGACGAGTTCTCTGTTGTTTGAGATGAGTGGGATCTGCGGTGCGAGCACAGCCATTTCCTTCATCCTCCACACAACAGAAGATGGATGGCTGATGACCAGCACCTCAGGCATTGTGACTGGGCTCGTTGCACAGGCCCGCATGTGTTCAGTTACTGCATTGCTCTAAAAAACATTTTCCTTTTTCAGGAGTCTCCTTGACCCAGAAAAAATCCACAGCCGCACCAAACTCACGTCCTCCTTATCTTCCATGGAGACTTTACTAGCAGTGCAAATTCAACTGGAAGGAGTCAGAGGGACTTTAGACTTTTAAAAGGCTCCTCTTGTTCATAAATGCATTTCATCATTTGGGTTTCTGGGAGGGTTTCTGACCAGCAATTCTTACCCCTCGCTCTCATCAGCCTTTGTGAATAAAAAGCCTTGCGTTAATGAGCTGCTCTCAGCAAATTAAGCATAGCGAGCTCATATCGTATCCCAATTTCAGGTGCTGCAAGTATTCCTGACAGGACTTGAGGTGAGCTGAAACGGCACAAAGAGGGAATGTCTGGTGTAAGTGCTGATATGAGCTTTGATGCTCACTACTCCTCATTCCCCGGCTTATGCTGGAGGTGCTGTCCCATATTAGCCCATCCTGCCTGTGATCTGACAGGGAGAGGGAGAGCTCACTGTGTGAATGCATTATTCATGACTGAGCCTGACTCAAAGCATCTTCTGCTTTCAGAGGAACTCCATCCCCGGTAGGGGAAAAAAATTATTTCAGTTCTATATGAACTCTGCATATACCATGGTGAGTCTTGTTGAATATCATAGCAGAAGACCCAGCATCAGTATTTCCCAGATCGAATTTCAATGAAATTTGCCTGGAAAATGATGGACATACTGTATAATAACTTCTCGTATTCTCACAGATTGCATCACCTTGTGGAATAAAACCTATCATGAGAAAAATATGACTACAATTTCAACGTGTTTCTGTTGCTTACTCAAGTTGAAAGTTTGGCTGGTCTTTTTTCTTTTAATTGATTGAGTTCCATTACCCTTGAAATATCTTAAAAGCCTATTCTATATTTTCCAAAAAAAGAGAGTACACATTTTCCATCAGTCCCAAAGAAGTTGCTTTTCACAAAGTTTTGTGCTTTTCATCCAAGTACAATACTCACAAAGCTGAGAGGAAACATCCTCTAACAAACCTGCCAATTAGGAGGAACTCCCCAGCCACGCCGAGACGTCTCATGGCCATGAGCAGACCTCGGACTGTCATGCCTTCACAGAAGCAGACAACAACTCGGGCTTTAGGCAGACGTTCCCGCAGCTTCCTCAGCAGCCTGTCGAAGTGCTTCTCCCCGGCGTTGCTGTAGATCTTGTCAGAATGGGCGATGCACAGCCCTTCTTGAGAGGCGAGCTCTTTAAAGACTTCCATCCCACTCTCCCCATAGTTACCTGAGAGAAATGGGAAGGATCACGAAATGAGTTTCATTCACAGGAGAAAGAAAACGGTGAATGGTTTTCAACTCTGTATTCAGCATTCAACTTTGCATGACTGTCAAACATGACCTTAGTTTCTGTTATTATCATTAATCTTTATTTACTCATGGAGAGTTTGCAACCCACATCTCCCCTCTGATTCTCTGCTTTCCATTCATACATTCAAACCTAATACATCCCCACTCTTCTCTTTTTGGCCGCTGAGCCACTGGGGTTAAGTGCCTTCATTAAGGCCACCTCAGCGGTGTCTGCAGAGGCCAGGCAGAACATTATTCACTTTAACTTTCCCTGTCTGGAGTTTGTCCTGGTTGTCAGCCCACTTCTCCAAACGTTAGACTACTACTGCTACTCAGTGTTAGTGTTGGAAGAAAATCCATGTTACTGATGCAAATGATTTAAAAAGTTTGGTACGCAGGCTGTAATCAGTATGCTGTGTGCTCATTTTATTGTTAAAATCATACAGATCTCCATCACAGTAAACAAAAATGGACTGCCGCAGGTTTAGATTGGGGTTTTATCAGCTCATCAAAAACTCATCTCAGACTCGAAAACACATCAGAAATTTGCAAATGCTGCTTTACGGGTAATTTGGGTATGCATATCAGTGGGTTATGCTGTGACTCTTCCTCAATGTCAGGGAGAGATATCTCAGCTATTCCTCTAGCATGCGCTTAAAATGGATCTCTTATTTTGACCATATTCTCTAGAAATGTGTGTTGTTATTAACATATTTAACAAAAAAAGTAACACAAACATGGGGAGGTCTAGACTAAGAATAACACTTATTGAATACAAATAGAACATTGTTTCATAAACGTCGAAAACAGGTTGCAGCAGCAGCTGCTGCTTTCTGCGTGATCAGCTAATTAAGATTATGTCAATAGAAAGGTAACTTATTCCCACAGACGGCATCGTGTGAATGCCTCTTTCACAGAGATTTGCTTTACAGCTGAAACTGCTAAACCAAAGTAGAAAAACATGTCTTCTTCTTTACTGACAATTATTTCAGATGCAAACCTCATCAAATAAATTTACTAAATATGTTTGCACAGCACTATTCAAAACAGAAGTCACAAACTGCTCAACAAGTTGAAAAAATGAATGTGGAAAAAAGGCAATAATGAGGGAAAATGAAATAAAATAATTGTAAACCTTTGAGAAGTGATGGTAATCTTTGTATTGATATTCCAATTGATGTTTTCAACCAGTGATCCATATTTAGCTTTACAGTTTAACTACTGAAATATAAGCTTGTATTATATTCTATATTTCATTACAAATGGTTTTGTGGCCATATCTTCAGTGTCTTCACATTCTCCATGAAAACTAAAACCCACAAAGCAGGTGTGTTGCTCAGCATTATTTTCTCTTTGCCCCCTCAAGTTGCTTTGTGGCTGTATTAATAGCATGCAGATGATAGGTTTCATAAGTCAGACCACAACTGTGTGCAGCGACCTTCTTTCATCCGTCTTTCACACGGGTGCAGCATGGCTGCTGCTAATTGTCCTGATTTAAATCAAACCCCTGGTTTAAATCCAACCAAGATGTGGGACTTGACTCAAATAACCCACACATAAGATAAACCAATTAAAATATTGCTGCAGCATCCAACAATACTGATGAAAACAATGCTAGGTTAGTGCCCAGATAAAATGCAGTGGTTAAGGCCTTTGTTGCTGGAACCGCATTGCCCTAAAATGGAATAAAAATGGACTCAATACTGAATCCATCCAGAACCTTCTCTCCTGTGTCTCTTGTGTCTCCTCTGCTCCCCTGTTAGCCTTCCTATTGCTTCCACAAGAAGGAAAAAAATACTGAGTGGAGTGTAAAAAAAGTGTCTTACCCTCTGTGTGCACTGCTGACACATAGGTCCAGTTGTACCGCTTGACAATGTCCAGGAGGGCCCTGGCTTGGAGAGTGTCTGAGGGCACAACCCTAAGGAAGTACTTGAATAGTGTTTTGTCACTGAGGTCAATACTGGTTGCAGAATAGGCAATCTGCGGGATGTTAAACAGCTGCAGGAGGTTTTGGACTTGGATTGCAACTGAGCTCGAACCAGGCCCAATGACTCCTGCAATGGGCTTCTTGGTTGGTGGCGGCTGACTGGCAGGGCCGCCTTCGATGCACCACCTGGAGCCGTCCTTGTCATCCCGGATGGAGATGAGAGAGTCTCTAATGAACTCAATGCTCTGCTCCAGAGCCACTGAGGAGTGCCAGCACGAGTCCCTGATCTCACAGCCCAGGGTGATGTTGGGTAACAGGTTTGGGTCTGAGTTAATCCGATCCAAGGCGTGGAACATGGCCTCCACTCTTTGGATACCATACTGTTCCCGGACCTCGCCACATTTCCTCTCTGCCACCTTTTCTGCTGAGGGCTGGTGGTGAACAGAGAAGAGGGCACCGATTATAACATCCCCATCCATTCTTGCCACCAAACGTGAGGCAGCCCTTGGCACAAACGAGGTTTCATGCTTGTCACTGGATGAAACAAATGCCTCAAACAGTAAAACGGAGACGTATAAAATGCTTAGTGCAGTCAGGTAAATCATATTCGACATTGTGTCACGGCTGTTGATTGTAGAATCAAGTCCACTTGGCCATAATGGAGGTCCATCTATCCTCTTTTTTTTATTATTTTTTATAAAAAAGCAATTAACTCTTCTCTTTCAGAGCTGTTCTCCTGTTTATGAGAGAAATAGTGCATTAATTCCTATTATTTACAAATTCAATATACATTTCATTGTTTTCACTTCCTCAGACACTCACATCTTAATACCCTAAAGACTGTTGAAAGCAGAGCTATCGTCATTTGATCACGAATCATGCAAAAGAGCGTGAACAGGCTGACACAGACAAATACATATTGCAAAAACGTGCAAATTGGTAGCAATGCTGTTGCCATACAGTAGCATTAATCTACAGCCACAGCAATACATGTCAACACCGATCAAGTCTTATAATCTTCAAAGACACTAAATGCTGGGTCTGGGGGATTAAAGTTATTTCTGTAACTGGGTGCGATCAATGTGAACCCTATTAGTTTCAGCACCGCGGACAGCGCTCCGGCTGCCTCTGCTGTAGTTGGGCATCTCTCAGCTGATTGCGTCTCCTCAAGCTGATCAATTTCAGCCTGTGACTGTTTAAACTTTAACCCCATGGCAATTACAAACCGGATAATGCTGCGTTATATTTTATTCTTCCCATTACCGCTTGACAGCTGACTCCAGCCACTCAGTCGCAGCTCCAACTGTGTCATTTGGGACATATTTTCAAGATCGTCAGCCCAGCACGTTCATTCCAATTAAACCTTAATTGGTAATGCTGACTGCATATTCGATCAGCTTTAGGAAGACGGTCCCATTCAAGTCGTAGCTTATGTCTGCAAATCTAATTGAAATTCTTTACCTACCTGCAGCAGGCAATTCGGGACATGTCTCTGTGTCTTCTGAACGAACCAGACTGGAGTCCAGCTTCTGCCGAGCAAACACTGTGGGCTTGTGTTTTTTTTTTTTTCCTCTTCTCTCCCTGTGCTGATCATCATAAGGTGCCCCCTTCTCCTCTTCATCACTGCATCTTGAAAGCGGGTCACACTGACTGCAGTGCCCCTGATTTGAAGCCACAATTCTCACACGCCAATGGGTGTCTCAGAAAATGTAACGCAATGGTTTATGTTTTTTTTTTTTTTTAGAAAATATTTAAGTGCACAATAGACCGACAGTGGAGCCTTTCTGGATGGACGGGAAGTTGAAAACCAAAGCAATGCAAATCAAATCTATGCAGGGTGGGGACTGATATCTGCACTCCTACTAAAGACTATAAAAACTTCTAAGCTCACATACATTTAGTGCTGCGTGTCCACCAGATGTGATGCACCTCCAATTCACCGCTGCAGCGTCAATAAGAAAGATCGGGCTGTGCTGCCATCGCGTGGCTCAGACCGAGTACTGCACCTTCTTGCTTTCAGCAACAAAAAGCATTAGTTTTTGTCATGAACATGAAAAATACAAGTCTTGCACGCTGGGAGGAGTATCAGCAAATACAACAGATCAGCAATAGGTTTAGCAATACACAGTCTGAGTCTTGAGTAACTGCTTTTGCCTTAAAGCAAAGCAAAACATATGCTGACCAACTAAAACATTCATATGATCCAGGCCTAAATTGGCATCTCTGAATGCCAGGAAGATGGGAAAAAGGAGGGAACAAGATAAAGAGAGATCGGGAGAGAGAGAGCAAGAGAAGGAAGGAAAGAGGAGGAGACAAAGGGCGTGAAAAAAACAGACATGTGGAATTCAAAAACCCCATCCCACAAACCTGGGAAAACAGCATCAAGAAGCATTAGTTAAAATATTTATTTCATATTTGATTAAAATAATTTACAGCCATGCAGCAAAAAGACATCCTTAACTATGGATATGTAGTGAAATACCAGACTTTTTCCTCTGTTCAGGGAAAGCAGTGTTAATCAAATAATTAGCAACAATTCTCCTTTTCATTAGTGTAACTTTACTCTCAGTGCAGATTTTCTGCAGCCCACGAAAAAAAAGAATCCTGGTCCTTGTTGAAGGCAAAAATGGCACACTTTACCAAATCACAAAATCATTATGTTTCTGCATGCCAGGATGGCAGGCCTACATAATTGTCTGGTCTGCTCAAACATTTTTTTTTAAGCAGGATTTTGTTTTTTCAGCCAGAGGCTAAAGATAACTCACAAATGTGCTTCCCCTTTTGTCCCGGCACAGAAAACACTCCCAGAAAGTTTTGTGTTAGAAGATATGCAGCATTCAACAACAGCTCCAAAACAAGTTGACTGCATTGTTACACTTGTGGCAATGAACCCAGAGCATTTCTCCAAAACAGCAATAAAAATGCAGTTTTTATAATCACTGATTAAAAAAAAAAGAACAAAATTATGCAATACATGCCTGTATTTACAGCCGTTGACAATCTGACATACTACATGACTATATGATACATCATTTGCATTTCATGTTTAATAGTGTGGTTAGTAAGTTCTCATGGCAGTAACACTGAAGCATAACGTTAAAGGTTTTAAACTGGACTGTAACAGCCCTCTGTCAGCATCTGTTTGCACTAGCAGTGCTTGTTTGAGGGAACCTGTGTAATTTCATTCCATTTTTGTGCAAAAAAGTATTTTGTCTTAATATGAAGACATACCCATAAAATCTAGCAAAGTAGTGTAAAACCAGCAAGACTACTGGTACAAGCTCCAAAGAACAATAAACATTTAAAAGTAATGTATGAAGGCATTCGGGTATATTTATATTTTGGTAAGTGCAAAAGAAATTCTCATACATTACTAAGGACGGTTTTCAAACCATAATTTGAAATGAACAGTTGAAATTAATTAGGATTTTACAGCAAATATTATGCGTTCCCTTTTCATTGTGGCCGGTAGCCAGCTGTCTGAGACATGTAGTTGGAGACTGGTGCTGCTTGCTGCCAGTCAGACGACTGGCCTTCCTCTGTAGGTACAGTCTGCAGAGAGTCCTCCTCCAGGGCGCTGAACCTGAGCGACAGCAGCCCTCCATGATCCTCCACCTCCAACTGGTCCATGTCTGCAAAGTTTGCGCTGTGTCTGGGCTGAGGGTTGAGGGGGAAAAGGTGCAACAGTCTGCTGCTCTCCTGCCTGGGCATGTCGGGGTTCTCCTCGGAGTCCAGCAGGGGCTGGGTTGACTCAGACCGGGAAAAGGTGGGCTGTGAGTTGGTTTGAGGCAAGCAGCTTGGGGTTTGACCCTTGTAGCCGTTGCAGGCCACCACTGAGGAATACTGGACAGTGCTGGCTGTAGTTTCACTGGAGTCGCCACCCTCATCACTGTCTGACACACTTTGGCGAGGCGAAGACATACAAGAGGAACCTCCGATGCCGCTGCTGTGCTCCTCAGACAGATATTTATCCTTCTTCAGAGGCAGGCAGGCCTTGTCTTCCTCAAACACAGACTTCCCATCAAACAAATCCACCTCAACCACACTGACATCGGCCAGGGCGCTTTCCCTGGGCATATCCGCTTTCGAAGGGAAATCGGGAGACCAGGTTCCAATGCTGCTGTTTCCAGGGTTTGGGATCTGAGGCAGGAATGTCTTCTTGATAGAGTCTCTTTTGTAGATACAGAGAAGCACAACCAGCAGAACCAAAAAAAGGAATCCAAAGCAAACTCCTACCACAATGCCCTCGATCTCCTTCGGTGCGTATTTCAAAGTGATGAATGAATGTTGTGTGCCATTACATGACCCTGCTATGGTTGATGCCTGGATCCAGGCCTTGTAACTGGTTTTACTGGACAGTGATTTCAGACGGTATGAGTAGGTGTCAGCTGACACTGGTATAGCATGCTCTTCAGTGCCAGTTGAGTAGAAGATGGTGTAGTTTGTAATGAAGCCATGTTGTTCGTCCTGGGGAATCTCGTTCCACACCAGCTCTGCCTCAGTGCTCCCTGGATTACCATTCAGTCTCACAGCGGGGCCCTTCGATGGCTTTCCTTGCTCCACAAAGGTTTCTACAGTTACAGGCTTCCCAGTCCATCCAGAGAATAATGCATACACAGATATGATGTAGCGCTTATACTTCTCAAGGCGGCCTCTGATGACAGTTTGTGTGGTGTTTGCATACTCCCTCTGCCAGTCTCTCTGCGCACCACTGGCCCACTCGACCACATACTCTGTCACAGTGTATTTGTGAGCATCTCCCCCGGCTGGTACATTCGGGGGTCGCCATTCCAGCCACAGCCGGCCACTGTGGATCCACGACTTGAGCCCCTCCACTGGAGAGAGCTCCTGTGATGCTTTGGGGATCACTAACAACGCCTTGGGAGACTTCCCCACAGAATTATGGGCGATAACTTCAACATAACCCATTCTCCTGTCAGACAGGACAATCTGCTTGAGATGAGTAGTCTTCCTCTGACTGGAGTCGTAGTCAGACTCTGAATCTGAACCGTTGACCAGAACGTTTTCCCACTTGGTGCCTTGAACCCTTATGTCAAAACTTCTGATCTTTCCGTTGGACAATACAGGATTCTTACAAATAAACAGCACTTTCCGTTCATGTGCGCTGTCCCCTGGAGTGATGACTCTCCATAGATCTGGTTTACTCATCGGCTTGTCCTCTGGGGTTCTTGCGGTAACATTGGCACTCCAGTCGCTCCAGTGGCCATGGCCCTCTCTCATATTCTTGCAGGACACCTGAATGACATAGACTGTGTCTGGCTGGAGGTACTGGAGTCTAAAAGACTGTATGTACTTAGCAGTGTCCACAGGAGGTACATGAGTCCACGTTGAAGATCCACTTGAGCAGTATCTGATCTGATATATCAATTTCAGATACTCTGCAGCAATAGGATGAGTCCAGTTTATTAGAAGGGAGGTGGGAAAATGCTTCTCAGAAAAGACTTTCACGTCTGATGGAGGACTTGTTTTCACGATAAAGTCAGCATCTCCGCTCAGGTGTTCAGACTCAACTTTGCCGAGGTCATTCTCCGCCTCCACCCAAATATTCAGTATCATATGATGGGGGTAACTGTCTAATGTGATTTCGCAACTGTTGTTTTGCTTTGCCACAGCCCTCTTCAGACCGACTAACACCACTTCAGCAAACAGCGTGTAGTTTGTGTTCAAATCCCGGCTCCCCCGTGTCCCTGGCACCCAGGTACAGCCGATGGTCGGAGAGATTTCGTTGTTTTTCACCTGAACGGCCACACAGGTCAGGTTCTCGGGCTTTTCCGGGATATCCGCGCAGTTCGCAGGCTTACGGGAAAGCAGGCATGCCCATGCAAGAAGGTGGAGCAAACCTCTCCAGGAGATCATCGTGGCGCTCAGGACAGCGGGCGGACACTCGTAAACGTCAGCTTCTGTCTAAAGTCTGTGCTCAATCACAAACATGCTTCGTCGATATTAATACGCCATGTAACACTGACACTGAATAAACTTAGGACAGTCGCGGTGGGAGAGGGGGAACTTAATGGCAGCTTTTCTTATCCGCCTCCTTGTGCTTCTTTTTCTTTGGGAATTTCCGCAGTTTTGGACGCTTGAGGATGTGTTACTGCCCCCTACTGGTCGGTGACAGCTCAGAACGGTGTCATGCAAATAAAACACTACTCTTTGGTCGATTTGTTGATTCTCATCGTTTTCAAATGAAAACCAAAATATGAAACCCTTCAGTATCTAACGCTTCACTTAGAAAAGCCTTCCTTTTGATGCAACAGTTCGTGCAGGATAAAATACCATGCTTTACTATTTCGTGGTTGTCATATTCACAAAAACGCATGAGGATGTTTACCTGCAGACTGCAGATATTTATTTCAGAATTAGAATAAGAATAATGAGAATAATCTTTAATGAGGCACTTTTTAAAATCCACGTGAGAGAGTGCAAAGGCAGCAAAAAATAAAATAAAGTTAATAAAACAATTCACTAATAAAACAAGTTATAAACTCATCAGCAACAATTTGGGGTATAAAATAAAACCTTAAAAAATACAGTAAAAGGCAGTTCAAGGAAAATCCACAAGGGTCCGTCCTCCTCTCAGCTGTTTCTCAAAGACAAAAAAAAAAAAAAAAAAAAAAAAAATCCTCCATCACAAAACATGTAATAGTGGCATGGAACCAAACACCACCACACTTCGGCTCGCTGGCCTCCTCTAGCGGCGGCATGGCAGTACTGCACCTTTATTCGCCCAAAACATATTCCCCTTCTCTTACCTCACTTCCCGTATTTAAAAATGGCGTACAGCAACGTCCAAGTCGAAAAAATGAAGTGTGTTTTGCAGCATTTCGGCATGATTATGCAACATTAATGAGGATGCCCGCTGCCGGAAAATCCCAAAGAATAACAAGAAGATGATGGTGATGATGATTATCCGGAGTTGCTGAATAAGGACCTGCTGTGGTGCGGCGGTAGAAGCCGGGCGTCTTTGTACAAGGCACAAAAAGTAAACGTGTTTTTCATTTGCTGCTTTATTTGTGGTCAAGCGGAGCGCCGGGGAGTCAGATAATAAACGGCAAAGCCAGTCGGTGTGAAAGCGCTGCATCTTGTAACAGTGCGCACACATCGCAGCACTCTAACATGACAAACTTGCTGCAAAGGCAATTATGTAATTTGTCAAATAGTGACATTAATTAATCAAACAGACTCCCTGAATGAGAATGCACTGTGGATAGTGCGATTATGGCTACCATGCAAGGTGTAGTGATAGAAGTTATGGCTCTGATTTATGGTTGATGGTTTATGCTGTGTGTGTTGCTGCTTGTTGGGCTGGAAACATGTCACAAACACCAGATACCGTGTCTTGCACCGGCAGTGGCACATGATGTCCACTGAGTCTAATTGAAGGCCTTCAGCTGAAGCCTGTAATTCCAGTTATAACTACCATTCACTTGCATTTTCATTTAGAAAATCCAGCAGCACTGGTTTGTACGGGAAGTGGGTGGAGGAGAGGTTATGGAGAGATTTTTCACATTAATGTCACATGTCAGTGTCAAAATGATTCAGTATAATAAGGATAACACGCATAGTTTCATGCATGTTTTTTTGAAATCTGAGACATTCCAATGATGAAATCCAAAACTACTGCCCTTGGCCTTTCTAATGTTAAAAATGATTGCTGTCTTAAAAGTACAACTCACTATGGAGCTATGATGGAGCTATGAAGAGGTTTGTTCAATAAATTAGTTATTTTGGATTGAAACAATGAAGTCACTCTCTCAATTACTACTCAAGTACAAGTACTGTTACTCTGCTGGTATTTTACTGCAGTAGAAGTTGAAATACTGCTGTAAAAATCTACTGAAGTAAAAGTAAAAAGTAGCTCATTTAAAATGTACTAGTCTTCAAACAGGTGTTAGGTGTGTGTTGGTGTTTAAAGGTGCATTCTGCAAAATTGCCAAGAGTTGAGTTGAGTTGGTTGAGTGTATGTGATTCTTATCGTCAAGCCAACCCACTGATATTGTTCCCATTTTTTTCCACACATGCTTCATATTTTTGTCAGGATTATTGGAAGTTTGGAAATGATAAAAAGTAGAACAAGTAAAGTAAAAGCAGGTTCCTCTTCTCATCTTTGCTGACTGAGTGTTTTATTGTGAAAGGTTCCACAATCTGTCCTTGATTATTTGTTTTCTGTGATGGATAGGATTTTAAAATGCACTGAAGTACAATACTCAACAAAAATGTACTTAAGTACTCAAAAAAGTACATGAGCACAAAAAGCTACTCGGTTTTAGTAACATGAGTGATGGAATTTGCTATTTCCACCTCTGCAGAAAATCAAAATGAGCAGCAGGAGAAAGAGGGCTCCCCCAGTCCGGGTGGACGAGGAGGCCAAGAAGAGGCTGAACTGGAACATGCTGGAGGACCGGAGGAACGAGGTGCTCCAGGACGATGATGAGACACCGACCTGCTCCCTCCTTCCCAATGTCCCCGCCCCCGTCCGCTCCCTCCTCTCCATCAGCGAGGACGACATGGAGGCCAGCAGCGCCGGCTCCATCCGGTTTGCCGACCGAGGAGAGGAACTCCCAGGCATGTCATCGGACGCCACCTCCGGCTCAGCATCCCTGGCGCTCACAGTGGTGCCGGTGTCCAAGCTGGGACACATGTGGAAGTCCCTGTTAGGGGAGTTCAGCGTCCGGCCGGCTTGGCTCCCCCTGGGCTGTGAACAGAGAGCTTTCACCCTCCACAGGATCGGGGACCAGCTCTGTCTCAGTTACGCCAGCCTCGACGAGAGCTCAGGGCTGCAGCTGAAGCCTGCTCAGGACACCTGCACGGCAGATTGCAGCCTCACCAGGATCCCGCTGGAGGACCTGGACTGGTTGCAGAAGAGGAGGGTGGTCCAGCTCTGCCACCAGATGAAAGAACAGTCAGTCAAGGTATGTGTGATATTTCAGAGAGGAATGAATGAGGAAGGCACTATCATTAGTTTTCCCACATTGTACCTTTGCATTGGATATTTGTTATATTATATATGCTGTACTAATGGAGTAGCTTGTTAACTAACTTTTCTTTGCACATTCAGTGGTATTCAACCATGTGCCTCTATAACCCAACAATCTTGTGCTTTTCATTTGCAGCAAACCAAGATTTCAGGGATTAGTTAATCTCTCCATATCAGGTTGTGCTAATGAGTGATTTCATCAGTCACTGTTTTTTAATTGGAATCAAAACTTGCATACCAAAGGCAGCCACTGGGTTGCAACGGTCAATGGTTAAAGACCACTTGCCTTTGTTCCTTCAGAAATTCTAATAATGCTAATTATGAAGTTTACTTATATAGCACTTAAAGGGATAGTTCACCCATTTTGAAAAAAATTGATATGTCACATCTGTTATGGAGGACAGTGCACACAGATGATAGTTTTGCTCACATTACTGTTTGAAGCTGCATTTTTCCCATAACCTCTCTTTTCTGGTAACCTCTGCACTTCGAAACCTCTCGTTGTAGGAGCCAAGTGTTCAGGCCTGTAGTGCTCTCTTGGACACCAAACATGCACTCACCCACTTGTCCAGAATATAGTGAAGGATGGCTTGTTTGACCACATCACTTTTTTTCACATCTCTAGAGACCAGCGCCTATCATTTTTGCACCACTGAACTCAAGTGTGCACTGCAGCCCCACTGTAATATCCCTCTCTATGTACAATATGTTTTGGAAGAATGGAGCTCCATCCCTCCAGTAGAGCTGCAGAGACTTGTTGAATCTATGCCAAGTTGCATTGAAGCTGTTCTGGTGGTTCATGGTGGCAACAGCTTACGAAGACACCTAATGGTTTTTTTTTTTTTTTTTTTTTTTTTCATTTAAAATTATATATACAGACAGGTGACAAGTTAAAGTATTGTTTTGCTGCATCTGTCAGGTGGGGATATACCTGCTGGAAGCCGGGCTGGGCAAGCCGGAGTTCCTCAGCGAGGGAAATGCTCGGCTAAAGAAAGCAAATCAGCTAATGCAGAAGTTAATGGAGTATTTCTATGATTTCATTATCCCTGGTAAGTGTCTGTTTCCTGTGTCTGGTTTATGTTGTTACCCTTGTTCTCCAGTAACTTCCACATAAAACTTAGCAACTTTCAGATGGTTAAACCTCCAAACCATCTGTCAGTGAGGTGCCCTTGAGCCAGGAAACAGTTGTTTGAGTAGAGCGAAAAATGGGAAAAATGATCATCAATATATCCTCTTTCTTTCCGTGCTCTCCTTGTAGAGGTGGTAGAGAACGAGGAGGAGGAATGTGACACCGATCTGGAGAGGCAGAATGTCGAGGAGCTGTACGATTATGTCAGACATCTGCACCAGAGGGAGAGCCAGGAGCTCACCTATGACGTCCAGCACAAGGCTCTCATACCTGTGCTGAGGCTGTATCAGAGCCAGGCTGTCAACTGGATGCTGAGGAGAGAGAAATACAGGAACAATTCCCCTAAAGGTAGGAGCTTGGCTCATCTGGTCTCATCTAGCACAGCTATAAATCCTTGATCTGATTCCCCTGCTGCACACGTAAACCTCTTTTTGTGTGGAACTGGATGGGAGGACATGTCAACTTTTAAGATGGAGAGTTTCCAGAGAAGCATAGAAATTTGGGTGGAAAGGGACACTTTTATGGTCAAGACTGCAGCCTGTAGTTATGCAGGGTGAAATGTTGTGAAATGTACTTTACAATAGATAGTTTTAATAGTGACTCCTTGATAACATATGATTGGTCGTTTTCATAGCAACAGAACAGAGCTCTCACTATACTGCGTTAGTGCCACTACAAGACTGAAATTATGAGACTGATTCATTATTTACCTTTTCCTTGCAGAGCAATCGCTGCATTTTCTCTGGCGGGAGCTGGTCACTTTGTGTGGAAAGAAGTTGTATTATAACCCTTTCACTGGCTGGTGAGACTTTGACTTTACTTTGTGAAGCCCCTCATGTTAACCTGCTGTAAAAATGTCCCTTTGTAGCTGCAGTTATTTTATACTGATACTTGAAGGATTTTCAGGATTTTTTTTTCACAATAATAGGAGAGTCTGTTTTCATTAGAGAGTTTTTGTTTCCCTCAGTCTGATCAGGGAATTCCCCCTAGCCGGCGTGGAGTGGCCCGGTGGGATTCTGGCTGATGAGATGGGGCTTGGGAAGACGGTGGAAGTCCTGGCACTCATCCTGTTTCATACCCGCCAGGACCTGGAGCAAGAGGCCCTCACCCTGCCTGTGGTGAGAAACTTAGCCAGCAGCTACAATAAAAAAGGTTGAAAAAGTAAAAGTAGCAATACCATAGTAGAAAAAAATCCCAATTAAAAATAAAAGTCCTGCATTCACAATTTTACTTTCAATACTAACAGTGCATCATGTTTTATGTTTTGCATGTAAAAGCTTATTCTGAAAAAGCAACTAGTAATGACAGCCCCCAGATAACTGTAGTGGAGAAAAAGCACCAGCTAATTGGTGAAAATGTAAAATGTGATGAATTTATAGGTTTGATTGCTTCTTTTTTTGCAGGGAAAATCTGTGAATTATTTCATACCTCCTCCACCACTCAAAAGAGAGGAAATCATCCGCTGCAAAGCCGAAGCTCAGCCTAAAATGAAAATATCCTACCCAAGTGAGTCACTCACAATACCCTCAGATACTGCAGGTTTTCTTTTATTAGATGAGATTTATAGTTAATAATTTGTTTGAATGACAGACTTTTATTTAGATTTTCACAGAGATTTTGCCCATTTTGTTGCAGCTGTGCGGGTCATGCTGCTCACTGCAATAAAGGAGATGAGATCTGGCAAAGGAGCTTCTGTCAACGCTATCTTCACCTACATCCGTACCACTTATCGTTACGACCTCTTAAAGAACCGCAACCACATCAGGAAGACCCTGGCGAAGCTGATAGACGAGGGCCTCGTTGACCGGGTCAAAGGTCGTGGTTTGGCGGGGTCATTTAAGCTCGGAAAGAACTACAAAGAAACGAAGAAGACATCGGCAGGGGCAGCCAAGTCTGTAAGTATAAAGGGCTTTGAATATGTATGAGCTATTCTGCCAGTATCACTTTGTTGTACTATCTGCTATTGTCTGTTTTCTTGTCTGTTTTCTAGAATAACAAAAACAAAGAGAGCACACCCAGGAGAACGTCTCAGAGGCGAGCAAAGGAGAAGGTGGCTCAAACAGCCTCACACAGCTCTCCCACAGAGGATCTAAAAGATCTGAACTCCCCGACATCTGACTGTCCTGTACTAGAGGAAGCAGAAACAAAGAGGGAATGGGATGAAAGCCTAAATGAGAGAACAGATCAATCGCATGACATCCTGGATACTTCAAAAACCCGACTGCCTGTTCCCACAGCACACCCCCAAATTGAAAGTGACGAAGCGTTTAAGGTGTCCCAGGATAAAAGCGACTCAGACGTGCAAGAAACGGAGGGAGTAGATGATCGGAAAACGGAGAGAGCGGATGATCTACCTGAAGAAAGGGGAGAGGCTCCACGGCTCGATCTGCAAGAGGAGCCGCCACCCCCCACCAGGGCATCTGTGGTCCCTTTCAACACCCCCGACTACCGCTTCGAGTGCATCTGCGGCGAATTGGGCATTATCGACTACAAGGCCCGTGTGCAGTGCATGAACTGCCAGCTGTGGCAACATGCGGAGTGTGTCAACTACAAAGAAGAAAACCTCGAAACCACCCCTTTCTACTGCCCCCACTGCCTGGTAGCCATGAAACCCGTGTCCACCGGTGCCACCCTCATCATCTCCCCGAGCTCCATCTGCCACCAGTGGGTGGAGGAGATCAACCGGCACATCAGCTCCTCCTCACTCCGAGTGCTGGTGAGAAGCCGCATGGATGTGTGACATGTCATTTGGTTGATGTTTTTGTGTCCAAAATGCCATGAAAGCAGGGGTTTTCAGGGTATTTCTTATGTCATGGAAACCATATAAGCTCACATTAGTGCCACAGTGCCTGTTTTTGTCTAAGAGATCTCATGTCAGAAGGTTTCAAGGGATTTTCAACTGAAATCGCTCTGTATGGCTTTAAGAGACGAGGAATGAGGAGGAAATTTGTAGTGAAACTATTCTTCATTTTGTTGGGGACCCCTTGGATATCCCCTAAGGGCCACTGGGGACCCTGAACTTTCAGAACTGTTTGTATATGTTTTATCATGGGTTGCATTTGTTGGTGCCGTTCCCATTCAACTACGGAGACCCAGGCTTTGGAGATGGCACTGGTTGGTCAGTGAGGTTGTTTGTCATCTGGACAGTATTTACAGAACATTTTGAATGGAATTCTTTTGATTTACAATGCAGTATCTCACAGTCACCTCAGCTGGTACATCAGTTGAAAGCGGTGTGTTTTGCAGGCTTGATAAGAGCTGGCAAGTCATGTTGCACCAAAGATAACATAACGTGCATGCAGCTGTTTATCTTAAGTACCTGTTAGCTTTAGTGATTATGAAGAGCGGCGCAATTTGTTCTGTTGTCTGCAGCAGCTGCTCTTGCAAGCTCCGTTTGTTGCGGCTGTTTTTAAATGCCTTAAATGCTTTCTCCTTTTTGTGTAAACTATACACGACCCCAGTTCAGTAAACACAATTTTTCCACAGTGACAATTTATTTTGCCTTTGTACATACACAAAAGTATATCAGGGATACAAAATCAGGAATAGAAACATATTGAAAACATGCATGTGAGCATGTTAGGCTTACATGAGGGGCGTAACATGAAATCATGCCAGTTGCCTTCAAGATTTTCACTCACTTGGAGCTTGTCACAGAATACAGTCATGCAAAATAATGACATTTTTCAGATTACTTACTTACAGAGTACTTACATACATATTTTGTAGCATTGACCTCCCATCTTAAAATAATAGTATATTTGTTCTCTCACATTTTTACTTGTAATTATTTGTGCCTTTGGTCTGTCTGTATTGCACCCACTGCCTTAACTGTTTATGTAACTTGTTTCATTTCATCTCAGGTTTACCAGGGAGTGAAGAAGCACGGGTTCATCCAGCCACACATGCTGGCCGAGCAGGACGTGGTCATCACCACCTACGACGTGCTGCGGTCGGAGCTCAACTACGTCGACATTCCCCACAGTAACAGCAAGGACGGGCGCCGCTTCCGCAACCAGAAGCGCTACATGGCGGTGCCCAGCCCCCTGGTGGCTGTGGAGTGGTGGAGAATCTGTCTGGATGAAGCTCAGATGGTTGAATGCACCACGGCGAAGGTGAGCTGGAGAGTTCCTGTGCTCTGTTCAAAACTGAGCTCAGAAAATGTAGTGAATCTGGCTTTTAAAACACATGAAAATTATGAACTTAAATATACAAACTGCTTGTTTCCATGTTACACAAGCAAGTAATGCATTTAATAAGGCCTGTACAATACAGCAGTTGTTGTGGATGTTTATTCCTATTTGATGACAATGAGAGATTTTCAAATTCATTTTATTATGCAATATTCATATTAGAAGACCGTTTGGCGTCCTAACATGAGCACAGCCGCATTCTTAGTTTTTCATAACTTACATCTGTGACATCAAACCCACAGTTTGTATTGGATGCAGCATTGTGTGTTTGTTTGTTTAAACTATGTTTCTGCTCTCCCCTCTTGTCCCATTAGGCTGCAGAGATGGCCCTGCGTCTTGCATCTGTTAACCGCTGGTGTGTCAGTGGCACTCCTGTCCAGAGAGGCTTAGAGGGTGAGTAAGTCAAGAAATCCATTATATGAAAATGACCTCTAGCATCAAACCAGGCACAAAGTTATAATGGGCTCTGCGACTGGAGTGCAATTAGAGTCATTTGAAAAATGATTACAGCCTATCTGTTTGCATCAATTAAATTATTAAAGTGGTCATATATTGCCCGCTAAACTGATGTTGTGCTCTGCTCAGATCTGTATGGCCTCGTACTTTTCCTGGGAGTCGACCCGTACTGGGTGAAACACTGGTGGGACCAGCTGCTTTACCGCCCCTATCGGCGCGGAAACACTGAGCCTCTGTACAACCTGATTGGTCAATTACTATGGCGGTCAGCTAAAAAAGATGTCATTGATCAGGTAGGATTGTAACAGTTCTGCAGTTCTACGTGACTATATTTGAATTTGAAATTGAATTTAAATATCGATCCTCATCCCTCTTCAGTCCTGATTTGTAGGCCGACTTGGCTCAGAAGATGAAATTCCCTGGTGTTGGTGGCCGGTTTGTGTGTCACTTCCATCTGGGACAGTGAATCCGTTTACTCTCACTAAATAGCACAACAGGTTTTTCTCGCCTTATTGTGGGAATGGCCGCTACCAAGGACCATTTCAGAATCATTATATTGTTCACAGGTTTTGCACCACAGCCAGCAAAGGGGACAGTCAGTGATTACTAATAGTAACAGCAAGAGAAGAGACACTCAGTTGTCGTCAGCACTGGTACTGGAATACACTGTTTTTAACCGCTGTAGATGTGCAGACGATCCAATTAGTCATTTTCTATGTGACAGACAGAACAATAATAATAATAAAAAGAAAATCCTGAAAATCCCCCATTGTCTTGGAGGCTTCCTTGAGAAGATGTTTGTCCTTTCCAAACACTTTTTTTTTCGTCAGCGGGACACCATTAGTCTCAAGCTCTGGACATAAATGGACATAAATATGGACCGCTGCCATCAGTGAATGTCGTCTTATTGGCTAATGGCTGTCAACAAGGCCAATATCATCCAATACCGATATTCCACTGATAAATTCCTATCTAAACCTAAAAAACATCGCCATGAAAAGAGTTAAATGAGTGGATTACCTTGCAGTATAATTCAGCATATACTGCATTACGTGCAATATTAACCATTTTATTTGTTGTGCTCATTTTCTGAAATTTTGTGAGAATTTGTTGGACAATTTGTTGGACAATGTGTGCGTTGTTTCTCATTCTGATTTTCCAGATCCAGATCCCCCCTCAGACAGAGGAGGTGCACTGGCTGCACTTCTCCCCTGTAGAGGGTCACTTCTACCACCGCCAGCACGAGGTTTGCTCCCAGGACGCCCTGGTCAAACTCAGGAAGATCTCCGATTGGAGCCTGAAGCTGGGCAGCCTCGACCGGCGCACTGTCAACACCATCCTGTGCCCGCTGCTGAGGCTGCGCCAGGCCTGCTGCCATCCACAGGCTGTGAGGGGGGAGTTCCTGCCTCTGCAGAAAAGGTAGATATTAGCCTGATGACACTTGGCATTATAGGCTCATGGTACTCATGGAAAATAAGGAGAGGTCTTTTTCTGACAGCAGCTGCACTAGTTAATTAACAATTGTAAACAGTCTGAATAGAGAATCACAGGATTAGTAACCGTAATAGACCACAATAGGCTTTTGGCAAATACACAGTATCCAGTTGTGTTTGTTTATAGATGACCCTTTCTGTGTAATTTGTGCTGGAGGGTTTGTTAAGTGGGTTTGTCTGTGGCTTGCCGCTCCCAGTACCATGACGATGGAGGAGCTCCTGAAGTCCCTGCAGAAGAAATGTCGAGTGGAGTGTGAAGAAGCTCACAGACAATTGGTGTGCGCTCTCAATGGCCTGGCTGGAATCCACATCATCAGAAGTATAAAACCCCACTTCTCCATTAGTGCTCCCTCTGCTCAGAGTTTCCCATGGGAAACAGTTCAAACAGGCAGAATCCATGATCTCATTTTTTGTGTGTCCCAACACTTGTACAGAGATGTTTTGTTATCGTAGGTCTCAGGAACGGTATATGTATAATGTCTCTGTGTAATGGGATGCCTTGCTGAATGCCACTAATGATTGCCGTCGCCTTTGCCACCTGCAGATGAGTTTGTGGAGGCCACGGAGATGTATAGAGAAGTGCTTCGCTCATCAGAGGAGCACAAAGGCAGACTGAAAACCGATTCTTTACAGGTATATGTTCTCATCCCATTCATGCCTTTCTCATCTGTCTCTGATTAACACATGAACTGTTTCACTCTGAAATCAAACAGTCACCATTTGACAAAAGGGACATTTGCTCCATCAAAATGACTGATGGCACAAAATTAGAAGGAAATCTGGTCTCTTTTTTAAATGGCAGTAATTAAATTGCACTTTGTTATAAGGATGCTGAATTACTGAGGTTTTATTTTTATGTCTTTACAAAACAGATTTTGATAGTTTTGTGTGTTTTCAAAAGAGGTGTTACAAATATATGAACTGTCCAAGGAAAACACTTGCATTTCATGACCAACTCTGTCCTCCTACAACAGAGACTACATGCTACCCATAACTTGATGGAGCTGCTGAATGCAAAGCATCCTGGGATACCTCCTACACTGAGAGATGATCGATTGAGTGAGGAGGTAATTCAAAAATCACTCTGTCAACTACAACACATTTTATCCACTGAGGAACTTGCAGCTCATGAACCTGTTTAGCCAGTCCATGTTTTTATTTTGCTTCTTTTAATCAGCTTTGTTATACTAAATGACTGAATGAATTAATAATTTCTTGGAATCGCATGTACGCAGCTTTGCATGAATGCCCTCTGCAGCTGTGTCCTCTGTCACTGTGTGTCCTGCAGGCAGAGCAGCTGCGCCAGCACTACATGACCAAATACAACTCGGAGGTGTCCGACGCCCATCAGGCTCTGCAGCCCGTGCTGCAGAACATCAGAGAGCTGAAGCGCAAGGTTTGAACGCATTTCCGTTGTATTTTTACTTGTGTTTTGTTTAATTGCACGGTAGCTGATATGACACATGACTTTATTCTGCATCTGTCGGCCTGTGACATCTGTGTTTCTTCGTCAGTGAACTGAAATGAGAGTTAGACTGATATATTTGGCGGTAGTAGGCTTTTACTAAAAAGCCTACTACTAAAAACTACTGATGGCTGAGTAGGGGCATCATTCCAGTATGCTGAAGAAGTATTTTATTCAGCCAGCCTCAGGCGCCGAAGCCTGTAAAATCTGCAGTGTAAGCTTAAACGAAACCCACTCTAACACAATTGCGTTAATATGGGTGTCCTGTGGTGGTCTAGATGTTTTTTTTTTTAGATGCGAAACAGTGAGTTATTGTGTTTCCTTAAGGTTTGTTGCAGCCTGAAAATGACCAGTTTTAAAGTTACTGAATACAAGCACTGGCATCAGCCCTTAAAAATACATGTATACATTATACCTTGCATTCAGTGGCCCAGTCTATATCTGCAGTGTGCCGCTCCTTGTTGAAACGTTGTTGCCCCACTAATCGGTTTGGTTGTGCAGTTATTTTCTGAATTGAAGATATGTTCTTTACTCTAAGATTTATTGTGAGAATTTTTCATGCACTGAAATGACAGTGTTTGATGCCTGAAATTAGATTTATTGATAGTCTGAAGCTGTAAAAGGTTTTAAATTTGAAATGTTTGGACACATTTACACCAAACAGAGTTCAAAAAGCTTTTCGTCCAAATCCAAACCCACCAAGAGCATAAGTGAATATACACATACTTTAAAATGAATTTGATAATAAATGTGATATCATCCCTTGTCATTTCTCAAGGTCAACCTGAAGTCTCCCTGGTGGCTGGATGTTATCCAGAAAGCAATCCGCTGCTCCATCGACGACGACCTGGTGTCCCGCATCCAGAACGAGCTGACGTCCAGCTACAAACAGCAGGCCAACAAGTTCTCCATGGCTGACAAGTAATGTCTGTTTGTCAGAATGAGACGAGCAGGGGCGTAAAACCAAACCGCGAAAAACGCAAAACATTCAATACAAAATAGGCCGTTCAGATTTCTCACCAGTGATGGTTGGACCATCAGGGCGACTGGGAGTTACCTGACTGTGAGCGTCCGTTATATTTTGAGCTGGGAGGCGAAAAGTGCAGCATGTGAGATCCATACAACCACACACTCAGCTGATGAATTAATGAATCTGCTAAAAGTATTATGTTTGTTTAAAATTGTTATCCCAAATCTCCACAAAAAGTATTTTTTGCAAATAAGACAAAATACAGAGAACATTGGAAATTCTGCTTTTTTTTCCTCCCTCATGTACAAAACAAATCGAACTAAAATCGTGACCAAAAAAACGTAAAAGAAACCGAACTGTGGGTTTGTTGAACTGTCACACCCCTAGAGGTGACGGCCAATAGTTATGCTTAAACAAACTTAAAAATAAGAATATAATGATGCTCTGTATAATGTACTGCAGGTTTCGTGATGGCCATGGTCTGCAGTTCCTGCTCACCACACAAATGGAGGATCTCATGAAATCCCAGAAGACCGTGCAGGACGCAGTGAAGCGGCTTGAAGGCCCCGCTTCGAAAAAAGTGATCGACGAAGCCACCATTTGTCACCTGAGGCCCGTGCGCCTCCCACTCAATAAGTGAGATATCTGCTTCCTCTGCCTTCCCCTCACATTTCATGGATTTACAGCCTCACTTTCACACTGACAACTCCACATTACTGGAGAACGTCATAAACCCTTGGGTTAAAGTTACAATAACAGCATTTTAAGGAGGATTTTGTTTCCTTAATGTGATGCATTTAAAGATGAAACAGGAAGTTTGGACGGGACATAACATGGACAGGCATCATTCAAAAGTGTAAAGAAAATTTTTGTTCACATCCACTGGCTCAGCATGAAATCACTATTTAAGAATACACTGTTTTCCAGAAAGTCAAGGTAATGGCATTTTTAAAAAAATAGATGAATAAATCATTTAAAAAAAAAAAAAAAAAAAAAAAAACAATATTTAGTAAATTCTTCAGCATTTATTGTTGAATATGTGAATATTCTGGCTTGGAAAATCTTTGGGGTTTGGGTTTTTTCCTGCAATATATTTTGCCTGTGTTAGTCAACTCTGATGCCATTCTTAGCCTGTTTTATGTTTTTTTGTTGTTGTTTTTTTGTAATATGATTCATTCTGACATTCTTCTCTCTTTACACATTTTAGTTGTGTTTTTTGCAAAGCCGACGAGCTTTTCACAGACTATGAGTCCAAGCTGTTTTCTCACACGTAAGTATAGGAATATTTTAAGATCTGTCGCACAGTCGTTGAAATAGCACGGAGGCACGTGGATGGTTAATCTGAAGAACTCCGTTATCTTTGTGTAATACCACCTCATCAGGGTGAAGGGTCAAACAGCGATCTTTGAGGAAATGATTGAGGACGAGGAGGGGCTGGTCGACGATCGCCTTCCCACCACCAGTCGTGGTCTGTGGGCCGCCAGTGAGACTGAGCGAACCCTGAAGGCCATCCTGTCGTTTGCCAAGGCCAAGCGCATGGACCCAGAGCTGGTGGAGGAGGGCAACATTTTCATGGAGCTGTTTGAGACGTGGAAGAAAGAGTACAAGGTATGACACACACACATCCGATCCCCCTCTCCAGTTTCAGACAAGCCAAGGAAAGGTCAGTGTAACAGCTGCTTTCTTTTTATTTCAGAGGGAATTGAAGGCTTTCTCATTTATGCCATGTCCATGTATTTTTGACATTTTAAAATGCATTCTCAAATTGCTTGGCTTGGGTTCAGGGTCTTGTGTGTGTCAGCTGTTAATTGTAACTGGTAGAAATTGTTGATATGAAGTTTCTGCTAGACACCATAGATAAAAGATAAAAAAAACACCACCGAGATAAAAGACTGACTTTACAAAATATCAGAACCAGCTTCCTTATATCAAGTTGTATCCCTTTTTGTTAAATCCAGATCTAAAATGTCCCTAGTTAAAAAAAAAAAAAAAAAGAAATCTTCTTCACCTTGTCTGCTGACGTTTCATCCAAACTGTGGTTCATAATTGAAATGTATTTGACCGGTGAAATCACTGCAAGATTCCAATGTTCATCTGAATTCACCCGCTCAGCCTAATTCATAGGAAAAGTTGGTGGCAGACAGACAAAGGAGGCTAAAAGCCTGCAATGTCAATGCATGTTTTGTTTTTTTTTGTTATTTTTAGAATGCAGCCAGGGGAAAAAAGTTAGTTTTGAAAGCCCAACAATCCTACCACAAACCTGTAAATGCGTTTTTGAATGATCATTTTTGCAGAATGGGACGGAAAACGTCTCAGTTATTCCCCCTATAATTAATGCAAATACCTCATGAATAATTTCATGTACAGTTGAAGTGATAGAGTGGTATGAAAGGCCCCCTGTCCTGCCTCAGGTGCTGCATGAGTACTGGATGGTGCTGCGGAACCACGTCTCAGCCATCGACGAGTTGGGTATGGCCACCGAGAGACTGCGTGTCCGCCTGCCCGACGAGCCAAAGCCCAAAGTGCTTCACATCATAGAGCCACACGAGGTGAGCTGGGCCCCGTTCAGGCTTGGTTTTAACACGACTGGGATCTGATCACGAGCAGACAGGCAGGACAGATCAAATGCATCTCAGATGTGTCTCCGTCAACCACTTTCAATTGGATTTACGGTCAAATTCAGATCCATCGAAATTCCGTCTTTCTTTTTATTTCTTACTTTGATTCCTGTGCACCTTAATCCAGCTCTCTCTCCATCTCTTCTTTCTGCTGATTTCTATATTCCCTGCTGTTACTATCTTCCCAATATTCCCACTTCATTTTTTTGGATTACCTAACGAGAATGCCGCCTTCTCACCGCAAAAACAAGTTTGAATTTCTCACCTACAGGTGAGAAATTCCTTTCACATAGTGGCTAGGTGTTCTTTGATTAGGATGCATCAGCATTAACACTGCAGATGCAATGTGGGCCAGTGCGCCCCGACCCCATCCAAAGGTGGTTTGAGTGATCAGCTCACACCTTTCCGCCTTTCAAGATCAGTGTTGACACCAAGGTTAAAATGTGTCTTAGTAGTTTCTCAGTGAACTGCAGAATAATTTATGAAATGGATAGACAGACTGTCTTTTATGCAAAAATGAGCAGTCTGTCTGTGTATGGTTGTGTTTTTTTTTTTGTTTTGTTTTTTGTGCTGGGTTTGTGGTGTGACAAATCCCAGTCAGCACCTTGCAACTTTGTGTGGGAAGGTGCAAAGTTTACAGTGCTTAGCGGAAACAATATGAACATGCATGTGACAAGGCTAGTATGGCCCTGTTACAAACCACGTCTGTTGTTCATTATGAAGGGACGACATGTATAAATGCCACTCTAACTGATTGGATACAGTTCATGGATACATAATATTCTCCGTAAACAGTGTTTATACCTCTCTCCTGGTGTCATTCTGATTTCCAGGTGGAGCAGAACAGAGTCAAGCTCTTGAACGATCAAGCAGTGGCCAAGTCTCAACTCCAAAAGAAGCTTGGCCAGTTTCTGTACCTCACAAATCTGGAGAAGGTAATGCATCTGCGTTGATACTAAACTCATTCAGGCACTGTATCTTCAGCTGTGCAGCGTCATCACACTTGAGATAACATAAATTTCCTTCACTCCAGTCCCAGGACAAGGCAACTGGAGGACTGAACCCGGAGCCGTGTCCCATCTGCGCTCGGCCCCTGGGACAAGAGGTGGGAGTTGCTCAGTAGGGATGAAGAGCTCTTTGGTGGTAGATTTATAAAATTAGTTAAGATTTTAGATGTTTACCCGCCTTTATTTAAAATAATTGGATAAGATATAATAGTGCCTCATCTGCAATATGAGTTATTACGAAAAAAAAATAAATAAAAATGAGGATAAACATCCAAAAATTAGATCTATATATCAGTGGCTCTTTGGTGGCTGTTCATTGCTCTGTCCACATCTCCAGTTATGAATGCCATGAGTATCTTGAGCTTGGCACAAAAAAAAAAAAAAAAAAACCTGTTCATGCCAGCAGTCTGGACAAAATGTGCCCACCAGTAAAGGAAGGAGGAAACAAAACACCACCGTGTCTGTAAAACTGCCACGCCAAGCCTGGCCAGGGATTTTAATTATAGCGAATCTGAACGTTGTTCCTTCCCCACCAGAGTTTATGTGTTTGACTTTTGACATTTGGTTTAACTTTTTTTTTTTTGCTTGTTTGCATGTGCATCTGTGCCTTAGTGCATGCAGAAATACATTCCTGCATGTTTAAAAAAGGAATTGTTGTTTGGAGGAAAAACTATTTGCTTGCTTTAGCTGTTATTTTTTAGCTGATGACCAGCCTTTAGAGAGGCTTGCATGTATTAGGAGATAGACGTTCCTGCTTTGTGCACCTTGGAAATGCCCCAAACAGCTCTAAAGTAGCAGATGGTCTTTCCCCCCAAAAGAATGATTTCTTCTTAAAACATACATTCGTTATAGTTGCTGGCTTTGTAATCATCATTTAATTTCCCTCCCGTCTCTCCAGTGGGCCGTGCTGACCTGCGGCCACTGCTTCTGCAACGAATGCATCGCCATCATCGTGGAGCAGTACAGTGTGGGCTCACGGCGCCGCGCCATCAAATGTGCCATCTGTCGGCAGACCACATCACACACCGAGATCTCGTACGTGTTCACCGCCCAGGCCTCCAGCCAGGACCAGGACATCCCCGTCAAGGTCAGTCAGTGGCTCCGTGCCTTCAGCAGACACACAACAAGCCAAGATCTGCAGCTCTTACTTATGTTTATTGTGAACATGTCAGTCATGGCTTGATCATGACCTGAGAATTGTTTGGGTTGGTCACATCTGTCATTTTTTTTTTGCAGAAATGAGTGTAACACTACCAGCAAGTCTTAAAATTTGGCTGTTTTTGTTTGTCATGTTTATTCAATCTGCCAAAAAATGCAAAATTTAATCCTGAATTTCACAAAACCTGTCTGAGCAAAGGTGTAATTTCTCAGATCACAATATTCACAGGTTTTATACAGCATATTAATGGATTTTATTAGTTTACTTGACAGGGACATTGATATAAATTTCTCTGTGAATGAATGAATGAATGTTGTCTTTTGACCCATCCCTTAGGGGACTACAAGACAACAAAAATACAATTCATCTACAATTCATCACAGTCACTTCCAATAGCTGATAGCTGCCAGGTAAACACAGATTACACATTGGGTAAAAAAAAAAAAAAGAAAAAGAAAAGGGGTTTCATCTCCTTTTGAGTAATTTTAAACGCAAGTCATGATATAAAGGACAGTAAAACACAGTGAAACTCAGAGTTTGTCCAAATGGCTTATCTGCTGTAGTTTCCTGTCAGTGTCTAAATACTGTAGTATTAAAAGCAAGCATAAAAAACAACACATTCAAACGGGTGTACATTTACATGAGTCAGCATAGTTGAGAGCTTTGAAATGTCAATAATCAGAAGTGCATCCAATTTCATTTTTTGATTTCCCATGGTGAGGAAGGGCTTTTGTTAAAATTTGGACTAAACTGTAATAAACATCTGAAATACTGTCTCTGCCTTTCCAATGCTAAAGGCACATAGGCGTTGATAGTTTTTTTTTTTTTTTTTTTTATGCCTTGTAGTGAGTGGTAAAATAACAACTGTCAGGTGATTTAATAACTGAGCAAGATGTAATAAAATATAGATTGAAAATGTATTAAATCTGTTAAATGGCTTATAAACTCACAGCATCTTCAGTTTGGTCATAATTTGAAAAAGTAACCCCTCAACAAAATGTTATAAATGTTTTTTGTTTGTTTTTTTGTTTTTTTAAGAATGTACAAGAAAAAAGGTAACATTTACATTGCCAGTAATTGTTATTATAATACATTATAGATCAACAGGTTTTTGTAGAAGTTATTATTTTTTCTACATGCCTTATTATTGTGATTAAATGCAGTTTTCCCTACAGGTGCTGCAGGTGTCAGTCCGTTGATCATGTGTTGCTGTTACCGCCTAACTTTCCTGTGCTTGTGTCTGTCAGGGAAGCCACTCGACCAAAGTGGAGGCCGTGGTGCGAACGCTGAAGAAGATTCAAGTGACCGACCCCGGGGCCAAGTGCCTCGTCTTCTCCACGGTAACCGTCCAGCCATCCCCCCGCTCTTTGCTTTTGACGATATCAGGTTGGGATCAGACTCAGATGTTGCTGTTTTCTTTCTATTTCTCTCCTCCACCCAGTGGCAGAGTGTGCTGGATATCATTGCGAAGGCTTTGTTCGACAACAACATGGAATTCTCTCAAATCAATGGCATTCACAAATTCCAGGTTTGAGTTCGCCCTGTAAACATTTTTCAGTATGCATCCCACACAACCTCTGGTACTGCAGGGGTTGCATTCATCTTTTGTTGTTGTTGTTATATCCTCTGCATATGTAGCCACACCTTGATCAGATAGTTATTTCTGGGTCGCCCTGCCTGAAAGAGCTGCCAACCCACCCCAAAAATTTCAATGGAGAGTTTTAATGTCCCATGATTGTCTAAATGCAGTTTCAGAGGCGAAATTTTGAATGTTTTGAATTTTGGCACATTATATTGTTTAGCTGAAGCTTCAACACAAAAATGTCAGTATCAGCTACTTTCTGGCTTGTTGTATTGTCATTTGTAGCGAATTTCACCCATTTTGTGCTTCAAGAAGGTTCATTAGAGGGCAAGATTTCTTTGGTAAAATCCTGCTTGACCCGGGACTGATTTGTAAGCGGTGTGTGATGTTGTTGACCGTTCCAGGAGAATCTGAGCTCTTTCAAATACGAGGAGAAGATCAACATCCTGCTCCTGCCTCTCCACACGGGCTCCAACGGGCTGAACATCATCGAGGCGACTCACGTGTTGTTAGTGGAGCCCATCCTCAACCCCGCTCACGAGCTGCAGGCCATCGGCAGGGTGCACCGCATCGGCCAGACCAAGTAAGCTCCAGGAACCGGGCCGTGACGCAGCGGAGAGGCTTCTCAAGCAACATTTAGACCTTTTGTCTCTAAATCTCTCCATTTATGCCGATAAGAATACAGTTTGTTTTGAGTCAGGATGTTCAATCGGAGGTTTCCCACTGCTGGACGACATCTCTCTCTAAACCCTCTGCTTTTTTATCTTCATCTCCCCCTGATTGGCCGATTTATTAAGAAAAATCAGTCAGGAATAATAACCTGATCAGTGTATTTGATGAAAAGTCCATGCATTCCTGATGTCTTACCCTACATCCATTGTCATCCACCAGGCCCACATTTGTTCACAGATTCCTCATCAAATCCACCATTGAAGAGAGAATGCAGGCGATGTTGAAGACAGCTGAGAAAAGGTGAGTGCCACCAGAACAGAGTAAACTGCTGTAGTACTGTATGTTGTGATATTGTGTGGCTGTTGGGTTATCAGAATCAGAATCAGAAATACTTCACTGATCCCAGAGGTTGAAATTGGGTCAGAAACAGTTGCTCAAATTCTTCGGAAAAGAAAATATATAAATGCAGTTATAAGAATCATTGTTTATGGAGACTATTTTAATGTATGTGCCCTTTGTGTGCCCTTTACACCTTGTATACATTTTACACAGCTGTCATTTCTTTAAAAGTTGGACATTAGCAGTAGCTGTAAACTATTTATTGTATTTCAGTTATTTCAGTTTGTCATAAACAAACAGAAAGACAGATCTGTCTGCCTGATCTGTAATTTGGACAATGTCATGTCTAAAATTTGTGGATTCAGATGCAGTTGCACAGAAAAAGGTTAGCACTCACAAATAGTATTGGGCACCCTTTGTAATCTTAATAATTTGGGTTTATGACTGGGGTGACCCACCAATATTATCCTTTCCTACCTGACTACACAGTACAGAATAGTGCAGTAACCTCTGCTCATACATAACCACTGCTTTATTTAAAGTGAATCACCAGTACTACCTGTAATGTCTGTGTCAATTTAGATGTGCTGATAATAATATTTACTATTTTTATTTCTATTATGTGGTTGTTGCTGGTGTTTTTCTGTGCTGTCTGTTTAAATTCAGGCTGTAGTGCATGTTGATGCTGCTTTGGTATACATGAAGAAAATCTTAAAGAGCATAAATCCTTAAAAAATCAGATTTGAGCGCTAATAAAGTGGTTGTTTTTTAATGTATTAATTGCAGTCACGGCAGCACAGCCATGAAGCACTCGGAGGCCGCCGTGCTGACAGTGGCCGACTTGGCCGACCTGTTTACAGAAGACACCGAGCCTCTGGAGTGAGCCCGGCCGGCTGCCTCGACACGCAGGGAACCCACTCCAGACACACCGGCAGCACTCGCCCTCCTCTGCACAGCGTGGCGACAGACGTACCGTTTGATTTTGCACATTCCAGTTTTTATATACGCATTCCAAAGTAAAAAAAAAAAATGCATTTCCAAAAAAAAACTGATTTTAGCAAACCGGTGATGACAAGACTACTATGATGGGATATTTCCTAACTGTTTTTTTTTTTTTTTTTTTTTTTTTTTTTAGAATATTTAATTTGAGCTTTAAATCTCTTTGGGGTAGATCTGTATTTGGCTCACTTGTCATGGTTTTAGCTGAGAAGTCGTGAGTTAATAGCTCATAACAACTGCAACTGTCCAAGTACATGGTTTTGTGACTATGTTTGACTCGACTGTACAGTAATATTGCTTGTGTTGATCTAATACGATGTTAATTATGTGCATTTATATACTCCTCTCTAAGCTGATGTGCTCAACGTAAAATTTTAGGGGGAAAAATATTGGAAAGTGGAGGATTTCAAATGCTTTAATCACGTTGATGATTGGGGTATTTTCACAATTTTCACGAAATAAAAGACTGTCTTTGGCAGTTTGTTAAGACCAGCTCTTTCTCTGGGACATTTCTGTGGAAAGCACTTACTGTGGTTTATTTCCATGTTATAAAACGGAAGCAGGAAGGAAGCCATTGACCTTTACAACAGGAGCAATGGGAGAGACTTTAGTAGGATTCTCCTTTTTTAAGCTAGTTGTCTGGTGAGACAATACCAGACAATCCCATCTAACACTTGAACTTGTCTTATTTGCAAGACAAAAAAGCACAAGATTCAGTGTCTTGGAAACTAATCTTGTAAATTAATCTCATAAAAGCTGAAAACTGTGAAGAAATTTTCTGCCTCATTGCAGCAATTATCTCTTTTTTTTTTTTTTTTTTTTGATATCTCCGTTACAAATTGTCTGGGATTCATCGACGTCTGCTGGTTGGCATCCATGTGTGGCTGTTAAAAAATGTACTGTTATTAAATTTTCAGTGTTTTGAAAGCCTTTGTAAACGTGATGGACAGAATGTTTTCTTTGTTGTGTTTATGCTTATGCATTTTTACGGTCTGCTCCACCACACACATACGCTTCACACTGCCGGCTCTTTGGCATCGTCAGTGAACTGCCCTTGACTCGTAATGGGTTTCTTTTCCTCTGACTGACTGGGATTCCCGCACCATTAAAGGTTTTGCCATGCCCTTTAAAACACACGGACAAAAGATGTAGACAACAAAGGGTGTCAGCCCAGTACCGCTGTTTCTCTTTGCATGGTTACCAGACTTCTTGTTGCTCCCTGTAGTAAGAAAAGGTTGTCAGATGTTTACTAAGAGGGCATCGCCGCAATGGGCGGTTGCATGCGTGTTACCTTGGACTCCCCTTGGTTTCCCCTATTCATGTGCGGAATCTCATTGTTGGCAGGGACATCATTCAAGCTGGTGTTTTAAGGCTGGAGGGAGGCTCTCACTTCATTAGAGCTGTGTTTCGAGGGTTGGAGTAAGAGTGGGTACTACGTCTTGGGCTGACAGCGAGCTCTGCTGAATAGAGCCAGGAGATTCACAGATTTGGGCGAGAGGGCCAAAAAGAGAGTGGGGAGTGCATGAAGTGCTGCGCTGTGGAGGAACCAGAAGGAGACGTCCTGGAAGATGGCACCTGCCAGTTTGGTGTTTGCCTGGTTGCTGTTCACCATGAGGATGGTCACCTCCGCTGTCTATCTGGAGCCTGAGGAGGAGGGTGAGCTGATAACCGCACATCAAACCACGTCAGGGGCCGATCTGTCGAGGGCTGAGCACGTTGCTGTTGGAGGGAACCCCCTACTTTCAAAAAACTCTCCAGGAAGACATTAATTTTCAGATTTATGACTAAAGGTTTAGGTTCATTGTGTTATCAACGATATTGTGGTCAACACTTTTAAATACAGGTTATATATGAAAACATAAACTTTTCTTGCCTTATATATTTTTTTTAGCACGATGGAGTGATAGATGACAATGATGTTACAATTATGTAATACACATTTATATTATTGGCACCTTGTCTAACATTAATTGGAGCTAAATTGCAAAAAAAAGAAAGAAAGAAAGAAAAAGAAAAAAGCCACACAAGTTATTTGCCTAAATTACTGGTTTTCAACCTAAGTCAGTTATTTGAAACAATTTTTAAAATCAGAATTATCCTGTAATAAAGTGATTTAATTTGAGTTTTTAGCAATACTAGTAGAAAATTAGGTTTGATGTCTAACCTCTTCTTATGTTCCTCTTTTCTCTTAGAGCTCAATGAAACTGTCATTTGTACCAACGACCATATGGAGGTTGTTATTCCCAGTGCCTTTTTCCTCAACAAAATACCTCCCGTCTATGTAAGTGACAAAATTAAACAAAATTAAACAAAAATTAAACAAATCAACGCCCTAAATATTTTGCATTTCCCGAGTTGAGTGTGAACTTGTTTTATTGTGTGCCTTCTTTATTTAGATTTGGGATTTGCATTTAAACGATCCGGAGTGCCGTGGTGTCGAGGTTGGAGAAGACTACGTTTTCAGCATCAAGACGAATCTCTCCGACTGTGGAACTATAATGGTATGACCTTCAACATTTTACGGATGCATTTCCTCGCAAGTGGTGTACTCTGTGAAGAGTGCTTGGTCAGGCCGTGTGTGAGTGATTTAAGGCTGTAATTAATCAAATTAAAGCACGTGAACTCAGTCATTTAGAACCAAAGAAGACAATAGTATTAACCAACATAAAGACAAACTACATGCGGTATCTTCATTATTGACAACATAAATTCCCCATCATAATAAATTATCTATTTTACGATGTCTGTGGTTGTTGTGGGAACGGGCCCCTGTCTGGATCTTGTTGGTGCTAAATAAGGAGCTAATTGTGTGAGGTAATAGTGCTTTACATAACACTAAACATAACTTGAATAACTTAAGACTAGAAAAGCCACTTTTTCCTCGTATGACGCAAGTGTGCACTGTGGGCCTCTGTATTTAGGTTGCCACTATGGAATTAGCTCATAGCATAATAAGGTGGACAGAGAAAGGCGCGTACTCTGAGGCCAGACAGAAAGGAGCGAAAAGAAAAGAGGGGGAGTGGCATATATGTCGAGAAAGAAGGGCAGCGTTGTTCCTTTTCCCTATAACCGTCCAGGACCTTATTCAAAGCAGCAAGGGGTGCCTGAATGGCCCTATAGTCCTAAATTATCAGGATTTACATGGAAATGATGATCATGTGTTAAATTCCGGTGAATAGGGAGGCCATAACTTTTGCAGTCACCTCATTTTTTTTATTTCCTCCAGCCATCCTCATGGAGCGTCTGCACTTTCGATTTTAACATTGGCACGGTATAAATCCACACTTCAGAAGCTGAGTGCCCTTGAACTGCTTTGCTGGGAATCCATAGAGGCTTTTCTTGTAAAGCGAGCAAAAGGTTAACACAGCTCTGAAGGAGGGGGGGGAGGAAATCTCCCTGTATCCCACCTCAGCAGTTTTACAAGGCTTTTGCATAGCGGTGGAAGAAAAGTAGGCCTGCGCCGGATTAGATGCTGTTGCTAAAGGAGAGGAATGCTGTAGCTGTCAATCGTGTTTTCACCTTGAACCCCGGGCCTTTTAAACCCACTGTCAGAGGAGAAATGAGTGAATAGTTAGGTCTCGAGGTCAGCCATTTACAGTGAAACATGACAGTGCGCCTTCTCTTGTCTCGGTGATAGTTGTGCATCGAGGCTTCGTATTACCTTGTGATAAGTGCAAATGTCAGTGGGGTTCTCTTGTGTAGTAATGAAGACCTGTCCTCTCACTGTAGAGACAAGTCACTGATAGTCATAGTGGGGGGTTATGTGTTTACCAAGGGGCAGTAAAAGATGTCTGGTCTGTGGAGCATTGGGCAATTCATCCTGCTCATTGACCACAGGACCCATCATCCATTTGCACCCAGCAGGGGCCCAGACAAACCTTGGACACAACCTTTTCACCCGGCTCTACTTTATGGTTTTACCTACGTCAGTGGCCGGCAACTGAGTGTTGAACAGTATCACTCACATTTACAGTGTGTGAAGGGATTATAACAGCTGAAGTCGTGGCTCGGGAGCAAGTGTGAGTGTGAGCACACCACTCAGTTTTTAATGTTTATAGCTTTTATGGCTTTATCCTGTTACTTTCAAACTTCTATAGCAGGAAGATGCTGCAACTACCTCTGCCTTACATGTGTCCTTTTGTCCTCTTTTCACACTTTGCACTGATTGCTTACCTTACCTCACTGTTTCATCAGCTTTGATTTAGGCTCAGAGGAACATTCAGGGATTGGGACCTAATTTTCAATGTGTAACAATGTCAGCGTACTATGCAAAATGCAAAACAAACAATAATGACCAAAACAGTACAGGCAGGCTACAGAAATAGAACATCAGTGTTGATGTTACATTCATTTAAAACAATTACGAGCTGCAGCTACACTACATGCCATATTCCTCTGATGCATGTAGATGAAGAGTAAATGCTGAATGCATAGCGCATGCTGTGACACACTGCAAAAAATCTCCATCCTAACAAGTTGTTTCGTCTCATATTCAGTGATAAAATCCAGTTTTTCTTCAAGCAAGGTAAAAGGATATCAGTGGGATGAGATAATCCTTGTTGTTTCCAAAATTTAATCAAGTGTCATTTTCTTGACACTAGTGGGCTGACACGCCTGATTCTGCCTTTCTTCAACATGTTTGTTCCCAGAAAAAACCCTGAAACAAGTGGAACTGCATCAGAAACTAGTGGGATTATCTCACTCGACATGCAGATTTTTTTTTCCTTTTTTAAAAAAACCCCAATATTTTAAGGCTGAATATGAATTCCAAATGACTTGTTAGGATGGAGATTTTTGTAGTGTACCACTGTCTATCAAATGTCTTGCCATTTCCCTTTGCACTATATATTATTTTCTGCTGTCCTAGCACTGTGGAGGATCAATACTGTGAAATCCTATATGCTGACAGTGTCTCAGCAGCAATGTCACCAAGAATTAAAATTACTGTTTGCAATTCAGTCTCGGCACTGCTGAGCTGGCTGTTTTAAGCCAGAGGAGGGTCAGTTGTCAGGTTATGCTGTTGTTGAAGCCAAAAGTGAGGATGCTTTTCAAACCAAGTGTAGATACAGACAGACAGATGATTGTAAATCAGGACACATGGAGGATTCATGAGCCACTTTGATGATCCCAGTGACAAAGCTGCTTTCCTCACTTTCCCTCTCCTCTGACACCCAAAGCTACATTTTTGTGGTGGTTCTCAAAATAGCATTGGGGAACTTTTAGTCAGATCCTGTGTAATGGTAAAAAAGAAAAATTGTAGACATTTACTGCACGTAACAGTTAAAGTAATTCTTATTGTGACACTTTTCCAATTGCCCTCAATGCTTGTCATTCTTTTGTTTTCCCTTAGGCCTCAGACGACACACACATCATGTTCATAAACACCATACGCAACAACGAAACAGATGTAGTCACCAGAAGCTACATTAACATAACATTTGTGTGCCGCTACCCCATCAACTACATGGTCCAACAGCCCAACGGTGAAAACATGATCAGAGTGGATGTCAGGTGAACATTATTGTCTTATCCAGATGACAGTAGATCTGTTAATTCAATTATTTGGTGTGAAGACGTGTGTGTATAAATTATGTCTCTTCAGGACCATCACTCTGAACACAGAAGACGGCAACTTCTCAGTGTCGATGTTGCTGTATAAAGACGCGGCCTTTGAGGACAGATGGACCACGGTGCCGTCCCTGACCCTGGACGACGACATCTTTGTGAAAGTTTTCATGGTAATTCCACTACCATGTTTTCATTAATTACAGAGCAGTCCCTTCCATAAGCATCTCCATTAAAGGGGCACTTCAACAAAAACAAAGCCAATCACCTGTTTCTCACAGAGATTCCCATGATTCATTCAATTCACAGTTTAAAATAAATAAATAAAAAAAAAACAAATAGTGCTAGGCCTAGAAAATTATTAATTCATTCTGTTAGGAGAAGATGGTTGAACTCAGTTTCAGTTTGTTTCATATACTTACTGATGTGGAAGGGGCTCTTTAGGAATTAAAAAAAATGAGAAAAAGAAGCATAAATACAAAGTTATTAAATATATGAAGCATTTTAAATGTCCTTTGAACAAAAGACTGAAGCAAAAGTTTTCGTTGGGGGCTGGTTATGCTGGTGAATGAGTTTGAGGAATTGGATGAGCTTTAAGTACTCTCATATTTACGGCTATTTTTAGATTTGGTCAAGCATGTTACACTATGACACAAATGAATATGCACAATATGGGGTTACAGGATGTTTCAGGCCATCTTTAAATGGGAGAATGGGATTGAAAAAAGAACTGAAATGTATTGTGGGTGAAATGCCGCTTTAAGGTTATTTAACTTTAGTAGGTTTGAAGTATTCCTAGTACAGACAGTTACTTTTGGATTAGTTTACATTAGGTTAAGCACGTTGTTACTCAGTGTTAAGCAATATGTTGTGTGGTGAGATGTCCCAGGCCTTGCTGGAAATCTAACACTCCACCCGTGACCAGACGGTAACTTGAGTGCCGGTGCTCTGCTCCACGTTGTTATCAGAGGTTCATATCGGTGCTCCAGTGCACATGGTCTGCACAGGGCTGCAGCGCCTCCCCCCCTCGCCACCGCGTCCACATCCACAAGCACAAACCCCTTGACACCTCACAACTTGTCCCGTTTTCAAATGTGTCAGTCCAGCTTGCAGTAATCCCTCGGTTCAGCTGTTGTTTACACACCATGAATTAGCACCCGCTGACCTACTATGGACGTGTTTACCTTGTATGACGAGTGACTGACCATCACCCAACTCTGTGTCTCTTAGATACCGGCTCACTTGATGTTGCGGATGGAGAGATGCTGGGCTACACCAACCAGTGACCCGTACAGCAACATTCAGTACACCTTCATCAAAGACAGGTCTGCCTCAAGACACTTGGAGCAAAAACAGTTGTATGAGTTGCATCTCTGCAAGTTGCAATTCTGCATTAAGAATAATAACATACCAACAAATAGCACCACTTGATAGCAGAGTGTTATTGCTATCTCACAGATGATACATACATTCATGCTTGTAGAAGTCACTTTTTGGCATTTGCTGGTTCAATCATATATGAGTCATTGAGTCACAATGTCCACACACAAAATTGTTTTTAAACAATATGTTGAAACTTGCAAGTGTTTTGCACGGTTGCCACGCTATTTCATCACACTTGAAAACAGCACTTAGGCCTCTTACCGGAGCGCTGTTGAAATCTGAAATAAGAGAATTAGTTGCTTAGAGAGCTGGCCAGACAACAACTCTCAGCCTGGTCATGTGATCCCTGTCTGAGGCCATATGCGTTTCACTTCAACAGCTGTGCATGCCCTTGACAACCAGGCAGTATTTAGCACTGTTAGCAACGGCACAGCAACGAATGCACAACGGTTTCACAATGCCAGAGGGGAAAATACGCAGACAACTCTATCTCTTACTGTGTTGAATCACTGCAAAATAGTGTTTGCATTATTTTGTTAGCCTTGCAATAAATCTGTTTATGAAATACTTGCATGTTTTTTCCTTCTCATACTCCTCCGTTAAAAAAAAAAAACAAGATAATTTGAGAGCGCTGTATGGCATTAAATCTCACCACCACCAGACCTCCCTGACTTCTTATTTGTCTGTCTCACTCAGCTGCCCGGTGCTGTCAAACGAACAAACACTGACCGTGCTGAAGAATGGCCAAGGTCCAGAGGCCATGTTCAGGATACAAATGTTCAAGTTTGTGGGCAGCTCCTACACTGACGTCTTCCTGCACTGCAATGTCCAGATCTGCCACAACACACCAGGGGTCTGCCAGCCTGTGAGTCAGCTCATGTAGTAATCATTCCTCAAAGTGGCAGTGAAAGGCCAGTTCAGACAAGTAGCCTATATGCAGCTTATGTCCTTAATATAGACCCAGCGGCCTAGAGCTGTTTTTCAGCTGTAATTACTTTGACTTTTTTCAGAATCTATGGGCACAGGGGCTCATGCTGTCGTTTAATTAACACACATGTGGCCACTACTTGACAATGAGGCTGTGTTGACATCTTGTACGTGACATGAATGAGGCTGATAACCCCTCTGTTTTTACAAAAACAGAACTGCTCTGGTGAAGATGTATTAGGGAGGACGCGGAGAGACATCCCTCTGTCCCATACAGTGTCTTATGGACCAATCAGACGACTTCTGGGTGACAGTGACAAGCCCGACCCAAGTATGTTTCCATTAAAAATCTTTCCACAGTCTCTGTGTCATTGTTGATCTGGCAGTTCAGTACAGTCAGAGTCATTTGAGGTTTCGGGCTCTCAAAGCCGGGAGATGCCAGATCGTGTGCAAAACAATTCCCATGCAGGGTGTGGTAACTGTCTCCTTTTCTCTGCAGATGCAGGAGCAGTGCCCCCCGTGGAGACCTTTGTCCTCGGAGGCCTGCTTGTTGTCCTGCTGCTGATCACAGGGGTGTTTGGGAGGCTATGGCTCCGCTCCAGACGGTCCTATCCAGCACAGGAGGCACAGCTCACCCTGTCCAACATTCACCACATCTCTGAGGTGGCCTCATGAAATGAAATCAGGGGCCCTTGTAAACAAATGGACAGACAAACAGACAGACACACACACACACACACACACACACACACACACACACACACACACACACACACACACACACATACACACACACACACAAACAACAAAAACACACCACTGTGATTTATGATATCACTTCCTTTTCCAAGTCCTTGCATATACTTCTTTTATGAAAATTCTCGTTTTGTAAGAAAGAACAACAAAAGTAAAGAACAATAAAATAAAATAACAGTCACTCTGAGTGCTGCCTCTGCCTCTTTTTGTCGGTGCATGTGATTTTTGAATTGCCTCGCAAAGATTTGAATCCATTAAGACAGCCAAATAAGAAGGCAGAGATGTGTGATTGCACGTACGGTATTCGCAGGGGTATTCCCCAGGCTGTCTATTTCAGTGCTCTCTCATAGGTCTGCACGGTGAAAGCCAAATGTGACTGGTCTTCTGCGTGATGACGCGCTACAGCAGCGCCCCGCAACACAAACGCCGACTGGCGGAGCAGCGAAGGTCTCACAGAGCAGCCGAGCCGCCAGCCGCAGCCTGGCCGCAGGAGCATTTGAACGCATCACTTTACGTGCGCTTTAATAGAGATCTAGTATTTCTTTTATACTGTCGAGAACTGTGAGATAGCGTGAAAAGATAACAAAAAATAGTAATCATACAAAGCGTTGGACGTCACCCCATCTCCGGGTAAGCACTTTTCTAGAAGCTACCAGCTAACTTAGCCTGCTAGCCAGTGCTATGCTAGCTTGCTGGCCGTGTTTATGTTGTGTTTTAAAGTTGTGTCTCCAGTCAGGACTTTGTTAGTGTTATTAGTGGCGCAGTTAACTGTGACCACGCAAAGTAGGCTTTAAATAGCATACAGTCAAAGTTGGAGCCATTGTCCCTAAGAATAGCCTTTGTTGTGGATTTTCAAGAACCATCCGCCGGGTTTGTTTGTGTTTTTAGCTGTTTGCTAATGTGCCAGCTCCGCTTGCGTAAGTTGGCTAGCTAACGTTAGCTGGCTGTTGCTGGACAATGACTCTTTTGTGTGGCACTGCGGTTTGGACTTGGGGCTTGCAACACATTTGTGGTTCTTTTAATAATTATTTTTTGTTGACATTTGACATTTCAGCCAGCGTGCATCATTTTACAACCCCTCGAAATAAGTCTAACCAAATACAGTCGTGTTTCACCTCGTGGGTCTGTGGTGCCTCTTAAGCCTATGGGACACCATGTATAAGCATTACACATTATACTACAACGGAGACTAATAATGCGGATGTTGTCAGTCTTGTCAAAATGTTTTTTGTTTTTTTTTAATTAACTGCCAGTGGCACAATGAATCAAACAAGTCCAAACAAACATTTGTGTTTGTCTGTGTTTGTTGGGTTTTGTTTGGTGTGCCGTGGCCTCGGGCAAACAGTTTGCATGACATGCAAATTCTTTTAAGTTTTGTTGTCAGACTTGTCACCAAACCCCATGAATGGACGGATGCCTCTTAGAACCAGAATCAAAGGGTCAAGTGTACCCTCAAGTCCTAGTAGATCTGGTGTGACCATGTAACCTAAGAGGGGTGTTGTGAAATGTTATTGAACAGCTTTAAGATTTAGTAAACATGCCCTGTCAGTGCATGTGTAGGAACTATGTCACAGAATACGCCTGAGGCATGATGCGACTTCACGTGTTCACGTGTAGGAGGATTGCAGATCCATCCATGGGATACTGTAACACTAACAAGCTATAATAGCTCTGTTATGGCATGGCTGTGTTCTAGTACTGACTACTGACTGGTGTACAGAATGAACAGACAGATGTTATTGCTGCATCAGTGTGTTTTCTGTGTATCAAGTATTTTTGCTTTGTCTGTTTCAGGGTTAAAAACTTCATCCACTTTTGCTGTTAATCCTACTTGCACAAGGAGCAAGAACTTGAAAATGGAGAGCCTGCACACCCACTGCCTTAAATGCATCAATAGAAGATGCATGGTGAGGCCAGAGATGGGTGTTTCCTGTGACCTCATTGGCTGTCCCCTCGTCTGTGGGGCAGTTTTTCACACATGCAAACTAGAGGAACATCGTCTACTGTGTCCATATGAAAGGGTGCCTTGCCTCAACAGGGGATTCGGTTGCCCATTTACTATTGCAAGGATAAAGATGGCAGAACATCTTGAGATGTGTCCAGCAAGTGTGGTGTGTTGCACTATGGAGTGGAACCGCTGGCCTGTGAGCTATGCTGATCGCAAGTCATATGAAAACTTGAGTAAAGACTTTGATGAGGTGGAGCAGCTAGACATGGCCTTGGCCCTGCAGGATCAGAGGATGCTGTTAGAGTCCCTGAAGGTGACAACCACTGTGTCAAAAAATGGAGATAAGCAAGATGATGAAAGTGACAAGATGGCAACAGCGTCAAGTGCAGCAGAGACGATGCTAAGTAACGGAACAGTAGACATGGAACAGGAGCCCTATAATCAGTTGTACAAGGCCTCGGTGGAGACTAGCAGAAGTTTAGCGGCTGCTTTGGACATCCTTACAAATTCTAAAGAGGTTGACGTCATTGTAGGAAATTTAAACGGGGAAAAGACTGATAAGAATGGAGAGCTGCACATCGGAGAAAACGGTGATAGTCATGGTGATTATGCTGCTGAGGGTGTGAAGAATGTAGATATGAGCGATAGTGATTCTGATTCGTATTGTGAGCTTGGTGCAGTTGGAGGAGTGGACTGTGCAGTCGGGACAGATGGGGAAGAGGATGGCATTAATTGGGTGGAACAACATGAGTTTGTTGAGTTGCATGTTGAAAAGGAGGATGAGGACATTATCAATGAGCCAATAAATGATTCCTACTATGTCAGGCCAGAGATGCCTTATCATTCCATGCCTGTTGTAGCACTGGAACCAACTGTGCCCCCACCAGCACCGCTTTCACCTCAAATGCCGTTCCTGCTGCCTGATCACGTGCGAAATAATTTGTTGCAGCACCTGCCCATTGAACTCGGGTATAGGTGCCTGGAGCGCAAGCTGCAGAATGTAGAAGTGCTCAGAGGAATGAGTGTGTTTACATTCAATGGGCGACGGGCTCTGCTGTCAGACCCTTACTTGTTTCGTGCAAAGATGGAGGACAAAGCAGTAGACACGTCTGACCTGGAAGTTTCAGATGACCCCATGGGCCTCCACGGCATTGATCTCATTACTGCAGCTCTGCTCTTCTGCCTCGGGGACTCTCCGGGAGGCAGAGGAATCTCAGACAGCAGGTTTGTCGATGGCTACCACATTGACTTTGGCACGCAGACATTCTCCTTTCCTTCAGCCATTCTTGCAACCAACACCATGGTGGGAGACATTGCGTCAGCCTCGGCCTGTGATCACGCCAGCCCACAGCTTTCCAACCCGAGCCCCTTCCACACTCTCAGGCTGGACTTGGTGCTTGAATGTGTGGCCCGATACCAAACCAAGCAGCGCTCCATGTTCACTTTTGTATGCGGGCAGCTGTTCCGGCGGGATGAGTTCTCCTCTCATTTCAAAAATGTTCATGGCGATATCCATGCTGGACTCAATGGCTGGATGGAGCACCGCTGCCCCCTGGCCTACTATGGCTGCACCTACTCCCAAAGACGATTCTGCCCATCTGTACAAGGATCGAGAATCATCCATGATAGGTACCTTGGCTCGTTCGGGGTGCAACCTGGTTTACCCTTGAGGACAGGGGACAGCATCCCCAGAAATACCTGCTCCTTTGGCTCTCAGTGCGATCATCTCAGCAGTCTTCCATTTGAGGTGTTACAGCATGTAGCCAGCTTCCTGGATGGCTTTAGCTTGTGCCAGCTGTCCAGGGTATCCCGCACCATGAGAGAAGTGTGTGCCAGCCTTCTTCAGATGCGAGGCATGGTTGTCCTGCTTTGGGACAAGAAACGGCGTGCCGATGGGTCTTCTTCGTGGCAGATAACAGATAAGGTCAGTCATTTTGTGCTAATGTACAAACCTATTTTCAATAAAGCAAGCCTTACCAAAACTGTCTGTCACTGCATGAGAAGTAATGCATTAATCCTCTGTTGTTGGTCAATCAGGTGTGGCGATTCAGCACAGCCTTCGGTACCGTCAATGAGTGGAAGTTTGCCAACATCGCCAGCATGGCCGACCATCTCAAGAAGTGCAAGTTTAATACGATTGCACGTCGGGAGGAGGCAATCCCTCTGCCATGCATGTGTTTCACCAGAGAACTGACAAAAGAGGGAAGGTGTTTACGTTCGGTCCTGAAGCCAGTAGCATGAGTGATTCTTGAAGATAGGATCAGCCTTTTTGAACTCTCTCAAGCTGTCATAAACTCAATTTACAGCTGTATTTTCCTCCAGCGTTTACAAACATTAGAATTTGAAGTTTCATCCAACCTCAGCATACGTGGAAAAATCATGTTTGGTTGTCACATACTGTAAGTTTTGTGTTTTGTTTTGTTTTTACAATGTCAAACATGTTCATGATCCCATAAATTAGAAGATAAACGCAGCCAGTGGTGGGGCGGTCTTTCAGCTGAGACCGTCGTACTGCAGTTACAGATCAGGACTGTAAACAAGCAAATTTGAGTGCTAGCCTTGTATCTTCCGCTCTGATGGATATACAAATACCAACATAGTCAAGTTTTACTCTTACATGTTCTGGCAATGTGTAAATATTGTGTTTTGACTTAGATTTTTTTTTTATTTTTATATCAGAAAATCAGTACTGTGCTGCAGTGGAGATGAGAGCGGAGCCTTAACTTACGATACACTTGATTTCTAGTTATGAGGCGGTTCTGAACTTCTCGGTGAGATTTCTGAACTTCCTCCTGCTGGAATAGTTTACTGGTATCTTATCTTGCACAGTTTTGTATCTTACTTTGATACCTAGAGTGACCATACATGTGTTATGCTCAAAACTCAGTAGTTTTCATTGAGATTTCATGGTTTTAATTCTGCATTTTAAGATACTGACCAAACATCAAGTGTGCACAACGCATGCCATTTTTTTTTAACATGTTCAATGTAGCAGTTGGTTTCTCTTAACCAGCATAAGCGTTGCACCTCCACGTTGACTGTTTGGGTGTCAGGTCTTCTGAACCACCAGGTGACACAGTTTGGTTTGAACAGTGATGGTGTGCCATCTTCCCTCACTCCTATCTCACTTTTGACAAATGTGCTGGCATGTTTTACAAGGTGGGAAATGGGCAAACACAAGCCAGCAGACAGATGGCAGTTAATTGAGACAGTGCTTGGGAAGGTTGCCCTTTCTGCGAGCTGCTTTGACAGGAAATCAGCCTTGATTTGGAGGCTCCTCTCTATTCCAAAAATCAGTTTGGCTGCTGAAATAGTGACAGTACTGGTTGAACTTTAGAGTCCAGCAGCTGTGGCTAGTGTGCAGAAATCTTGGTTTCCCTCCCCCTGATGTCAGACCTCATAAAATCCTGCAGGCCAGGTATGAAGACATGTAACGGGCACATGCTTCCCTCTGGTAATGAGCGCCACTATTGACGTTCGTTATTTATCATGGTTGTATTTTTAACCTTTTTTTTTTTGGCACTACATATCCAGTATGTTGAAATGTTGTTAGTGTCTCAGGGTTGTAGCATGAAGTTGTCAGTGAGGGATGGCCAGCAGTAATTTGTGTGCAGTCTTCAAAAATCGCTGAAAACTACACAAATAATCGTCAGCTACTTGACTGTTGTGGGGTCTTAGAACTGGCCGGCGTACCACTCAGTATTATAACCTAATTGTGTGTATTGCAGTGCTGGACTAACAATTTACATGTCCTCAAGAGCTGTGTGTCATCCATCAGCATCCTAATGTTTTGATATGAGTAAATGAATAATAGGCTATCAGCTGAAACGTTTGAATGTGCCATTAAATATAAAGTCATCAGTCTCAGTCTATATGTTTTGGATTTTTTTTTTTTTAAGTTTGAATAAAAAAAAAAGATCTAGCAAGATTCAAACTGATACAAAATATTTTGTTCCCTTATGTGAAGAATAGCTATGAATGTTTTTTGCTATGTTGTATGAGAAAGGCTGAAATTGACACTGAAAAATAATCAGTAACTAAATGGATTTAAAAAAAAAAAAAAAAAAAAGGTTTGGTGTGTTTTGGTTTTATATTTTGAAAGAGTTTGTGTTAAAGCCCAAGAATTTTACCTACCTTTATATTCTTATAAGATGCAATCCTTTTTGTTTGTTTAATTTTTTATTTTTTACTGGTACTTTAATTTTGGAATGAATTTGCCTCTGCAAAGTCTAGGATAGAAGGATTTTTAAACATTTTTTGATTTGCACATGATGGTATGTACTGTAAGTCATAGTGCGGGGAGTTTGGTGGGGATTGGTTTACCCCGAGTTCTGCATGTGAGTGAAATGTCATTGAAACAAAAATATCGGTCTGTCGAATTGCAGATTCTTTTATACACTTTATTTCTCAGCTTTAGTGCACCAGAGTTGGTGCATTGTCATGATGACTGTCAACATGCTTCTTTTTTTTCTTACCTGCATTACATTTGACTCCGTTGACTTGATCACATGTTTCAGTGCAGTCCATGCCCTCATTGTTCAGGTTTAAATCTACTCCATTTTCATCCTTAAAATGTGCGAATGGAGTGGGAACTTGAGCGTGAACTCAAATCTGACTTTGTTGGGGCTCAGAGAGTAACCTACAGCAACAAGACGGATAGGGCAGATTTCAACTGTAGCATAACTTTTCTTCCTATGAATAGCAATATTTTTTTTTGTACTGGCTGCTGGGTTGTAGCAACACTTTTCATCAGCATTGCAAGTTTTCACTCATGCCCAAGTGTGATTTCATCATGTTTTGCCAGCTTCATTGTTTGACTGTCCCAATGATTTTAATAAAGTTTTTAAGAGTTGGGTTTTGACTTTTTATTAAAGCAATACACAACTATAAGTATAAGCCCGAGAGCATGCAGGTTTTTAGTCCAACGAAGCTTCACACCACCGATTTCACCAAATCATTTGATTCCAGAGCTATGCAGCTGAAATGAAAGTGTATTTTTGCCTGATTTCTAGGCTTTGTGTAGACATGAATAGTTGTGTGTGTGCTCTCTGGTTTGTGTATCACCTGTTTGTGGTTGTTAATGTGTCTTACCTTGAATGTGATGCTTTTGTCATCTCCAAAACTTTTCCAGAGAGGCATTAATAAAATAGTTATTTCTACTAATGGACCCATCTGGCTGACCTTGTGCTAATCAGAGATGACCAAAGCATCCATCATGTTCCCCCTTTTAACCGCTAGATGGAGCCACCGCGGCATATATTCACCAAATGCTTGCCTGCAGAGTCCCTTAATAGTGATAAAGTATTTTCTCATTTTTATTTATCTGCTACAAAAATAGCCTCATGTGGCTTTATATTCGCTTGTCGTTATTTTAAATGTTTTACGGTGATGCTGTGTCTGTGGTAGCGTAAAAGTAAGATAAAAATTCAACCTGCAGCATGGGCCACAGGATGCCCTGGTTATTTCCTGCGGTGAAGCGAGCCGCCGAGTGCGAAACCGTGGCCAAGCAAGCCGCAGCCTGAGTTCCGTTGCACCTAAGGCAGTGTAATTACGGTAAGGACCGCGTCTGAGCGAGGAGAAGGTCTTGGAGGACACACACACACACACATTTTCTTTCATGCTCTTTCTATGTTTATTATGAGCACACTGCTGAGCTGTAATTCTCCCTCATGTTAAACCTGTTGTTTTGTGACAGTAGATACACGTTTGGTAACATTAAACTGTACCAAGATGGATAAACCCTACTTTGAAATCCCTTCCGAGATAAAGTACTGTACAAACGCAGGTATTTTGAACTTTGACTTTCCACCAAACAAACACACCAGGATGCCTACAGAGCAAAGATGTTTTTATTATTATTTTGCAATTTTCACCACTCCACGTAACGGAACATAGAATGAACATGAACTCAAATGCGTGTTTCTCTTTCCGGACCGTCCCCTCGCTTCTACCGTAATCACATTACTCTTTGCGCACCGAGATTCCGACGGCTGATGGCTTGACTGAGGCTTCGCACCAGGTGGGGAGCTCAGCATCCTTATCGAGAAATGGCATCCCTGTTGGCGGCTCACTTGACCGCAGTCCTGTTCTAAATGGAAACGAGATTTCCCAGCCTCACACGTTTTAACAGCTCTCGCTTCAAAAAAAATAAAAACTGTGCATGGAATAACACTGTCAGCTGCACCAAAAATTTTAGTTTTTCTGCAGCTGCTCACAGAGATCATAAGAAAAAGAAGAAGAATATGATCATTATTATTATCAGTGGGCATCGTCGCAACCACAGTCGGACAGTTTCGTTGCAGAATAACTGGGTGCATGTGACTTGAGATAATAAAATCACAAAAGCATGATTTATGTTCCCATTTGAAAAACCCGAGACTGGAGAACATTCCACAAAAACTGAAAATAGTCCTGTTTCCTCTGTGATGGAGCTGGGACGAAGCACATTTCTCGGGGCACATCAGCCACTGTGGGAGAAGTTTGCCCTGAAGCCTCTCTATTTCTATTTCTATTGTATTTCCGTCAGATGTGCTGGGGTTAGAGGTTGGACGGGCTTTGTGGCAGAGAGCCCTGCAGGCAAACTTTTCCCACCGCTTCAGTTCTCACGGTGACTGAGCGCACATCACATCACCTGATGCCCCAGATATAGGCTGCGTAATTACTGCAGTGTATCATCCGATGTGGAGGTGGAGCTTCACTGATTAAAATTTGCGTCTTTTTTTTCTACCAGGAGTGGGGTTCGAACCCACGAGGACTAATGTCCATTGGATCTTAAGTCCAACGCCTTAACCACTCGGCCATCCTGGTGCGCACAGACTCTGCAGGGACACCCAGTGTGTAAAAAGGACAATCGCTCAGGACAAAAGGCCGCAGGTGGGGCTACCTACTTCTTAGGTAAACAGATGACATCACTGTGCAAATACTTGCTGATAGTCGGCAGTCTTGTTTACTGTCTGTGTGCAGATGCAAGAGGGATCCAAGGCAGGGCAACGCAGTTCCTGTGTGTACACACACACACACACACACACCGCTGGTGCTGATGTAGGTAGGCTGACATGATCTTACACATTCCCTGCCTACATTTTATCTTACCAGGAAGCAGAGTCCACCCCGGCTGTGTGGGAATCCCCTGTGTGTAGGCCAGCCACACACAGCAAACATTTGACCATTTTCATCTCACTGGGTTTTCCCTCTAGAGAGAATAGTGGTGTATTTCTATTTGTGTGCAAAAGTTGGAAGTCCCAGCTTTATGATGGTAACCTGCCTGGGTCTAGGTGTCATGTTGAAGGCCAGCAAGGGAACCACATGGGCAGCAGTTCACACCTTTCAACTGCACAACAAAATAAAGCTGGTTGTTACTCTTGCGAAACGCTCCTTATGAAAGCAAGACCCAGCATGGATGCCAGTAAGGTAGCCAGCATAGAGGACAGTTGCACAATGTACACAAATCTATCTTGTTTCCTCAGCTCGGCTAACCACAGAGGCTATGCTGTGCTCGCTGAATTTCAAAAGCCTGAGTGTAGCAATGGCTGGGGGAAAAAAAAAACAAATTACAGAAGGTGCAACCTCTCCAGAATACAAATTCTGATGGATCAATATAACTACACATTCAAAGAACAAAAACAAAACAAAAAAAACACTGAAGGCATTTATTTAGAAATGAACTGTAAAGTCATATTTCACATCACTTTAAATATCTCATGTAATGGAGCATTTGCTTTTAAAAATCAAGCATAAAGCCAGAGGTTCACAGCTGAGAGGTACCAAAAATAAATTCAAACTTAGATGTTTTTACAGTTACCATGCACAGGCGCGTCTCATTTACAATCAGGAAATGGAACACCTCGTATCACACTGTATACATTTGCATATGGACTTGTGGTTTGAAATATAGACCCCAGTCTTTTTCTGAGAACGGCTCGGTGAGGACACTGACATGAAATACTTGTGTCCACAGCGTGAAATGGAGGTGACACTTCTGAGCTGAATAAATACACAAACCGAAGCACATATTTAGGGCATTGGCACATAGAGGAAGTTGATTTGAGTCCTGCAGGTTTGAAAGATCATTTGAAAGAACACTTTAGAGACAACAGTAAGATCCCCGTTTGAGAAGAAAACTGTCTCATGTATTGCAACATGGGAAACAGCAACATAGGAGACGGCGACAAGGATTATTCTTCTTGTATTTCACGGCCTTCCTGATGTGAGCTGTGGACTTGACAACATAGTCCTGAGTGGCGCACACGTTTGCCTCTATGTTTTCCAGCATGCACCCCTGCTCCTCCACCAGCATGGCCATGTGGAAGAAGAGGTCATGGATGTCCTTAATGCGGCCCTCCAGCTCCAGGAGCTCCTTGTGGCGATTCTCAATCTCCGTGAGAGCCGACCGGGCAGTTCTCCCGTCAGTGAGGAGGTTCTCGGAGAACACGTTCCACTTCCCAGTTTCAATCATCTCATCTATCTGCTCTCTGCTCACTTCCTTGCCCATGATCTCTGCTTGCCTCTGGATGCGAGTCTTGCAGTTTTCCCTCTGGACCATCTCGGCCTCGCTGTACTCGGACATGGCCTCGTGGAAGGCCCCGGTCAGAGAGACGTACTGTGAGCGCACCATGCGCACCAGAGCCGAACAGGGCCCGTGTTCCTCCTCCAGCTCTTTGTTCCGTTTCCCCATCTTCTCCAACCGTGCGTACACGGCCTCCCCTCTGGCCTTGATGTCACGTCCCAAGGCGTTGGAATCTCGTTTGATGCTGCTGATCCGCCTGACGGACGTGAGGAACCGCGTGTTCTGCTTCCCAAGACGCTTCACGTCCGTTTTGAGCAGGGAAATCTCCTTACGGATCGACTGGGCCTCCTTGAAGATGCCATTCATTTCATCCTCTCCATCAAACACGATGGCGTGTTGCTCCAGATCGCTCACATCTGGAGCGGCGATCAGCTCCTCAGGATCGATGTCCTCGTCTGCAGGCTTGGGAGAGACACCCTGCAGGTCAAACAGTCTGTCCTTCATGTCACCTGCAAGGGGAGAGAGAGGAGCTTCACTGAAAGGAAACAGTTCTGGCCACCTCTAACACCTCCATCCTGTTTTACTCACTCAGTCTTACATGGCAAGCAGCCTTTCTAAGTCAAGTAAATGTTTCGACCCAAATGGATGTCCATGTCAATACTTTCACTGAACTTTTACACTTATCTATCATGTCAGCTCATTTCTAAGTGGCCTAGATGTAATCTCTCAAGGCAGATGGGTCACCTCCCATCTGTTCAAACTTTTCAAAAGGAAACTGATACTTCCTCTGAGTTATGACGATTACACCAACATAAATTACAGGGCGTTGACTTTGATAACAAGTCATTTCTTTCTTATTAAGATCTTGTTACACTGAATTAAAAGTGCCATAAAAAAGCTGTAAAAGCGTTTTTACAAGAGGAAACGCGGCACAGAGTGACAAATCGAAAAGCATCACTGGTCATGTCATGTACACATCAAATTCAAGAGCGCACACAGACGTCCAGCTGATGAAAATGGGCCGCAAGAGCACATTTTATACTGTCTATAGGAATCAACCTGTAGATCTCTAATATGAGGCGTAACTCCTGATTGATTATGTGCGCTTGTCCCAGGATTATTCCTAAAATAATCAACGAGCGGCGCAAATGAGTGACACACGTACCTGATGTGAAGATCCAGCGGTCCTACACTGTCAAAGTCGCTTAAGCAGAAGAGACGGGCACGGAAAAACTCATTTCCCCTTTTTTCTCTCCAATATCACAAAGTTTCAACATGTGCAGGAGTCAGCCCAGAGCTCATGATGCATCTCGCACCCACAGACTCAACTCACTAGCACGACATTGCCCGCCGCAGGTGCTAATGCGGAAGATCACGCCTTCTCGTTGCCCCCCGCAGCTCGCAATCCCCCTACAGCTTTCTGACTGAGCTCTAGGAAGGTGGCAACCCGTCAAACACACGCTCCCCGGTCCCCCTTTTTACACCAAAGCGCGTAGATATCGCTGATACTGCCATCAATCTTCCTTTTAAGTTGTGAATGGGTGAGCAGTGCACACCAGGTTTGAATAAATATTTGTTTTAAAGTGGCACGAATCAATCAGCTCAAAGTTTGTTTTTTTCACTTTCGTTTTTATCAGTATGTACAAATCATTTGAAGTGTATTTAACAACATAATATTAAAATAATAATAGACTTATAATGATCATAACGTAATAAAACATGGCTTGACCTACATAATCTGATTGAACTGTCTCTCTTTAGATGTAAGGGCCATGATATGGAAAGCAGAAAAAATAACATTTGTCATTTTGATTGTTCCTGTATTTTACTGTGTTGGGAACAAAAGGTGGACATGCTTAATGCAACTGGATTGGCCCTCTGAATTTCAGGCTTAATTTCTGTAGCATGGGAAGCAGCCACAGAATAGCTTCTTGAAGGGATTGTTTTTGTCATATGTGGCTGCATTGTCCAGGTGGACTACGCTGTCCTGGATGGCTGCCCCAGTGTTTTGGACATGGACGTGGATGTTTTCGATGGCCGTCCCCTGTTCCTGTGTCAGCACGGCCACGTCCAGGAACAGCTCCTGCACCGTCTGGATGCGGTTCTCCAAGTCCTGCAGCTCCTTGTGACGGTTTTCGATCTGGACGAGAGCGGAGCGTGCCGTCTTCCCCTCCACCTGGACGCTGAAGACGCTCCACTGGCCGCTCTCCATCATCTCCTCCATGTCCTCCTCGCTGACCTCCCTGCCCACCACCTCCAGCTGCCTCTGAATCTGTCTCTTACACGCCTCCCTGTGGCTCATCTCAGTGTCATTGTAGTTGAATATGACCTCCCGAAGAGCATTGCCGAGACACTGGTACTGTGTTCGAGCAATGCGCGCCACCGGGTCGCTGCTGCCACGCTGGGCCTCCACCTCCCCGCTCAGAGCCTTCAACTTATGTAGCCGCTGCAGCACGGCCTCTCCTCTGCGCTTGATATCTGCTCCAATGGCGTTGGAGTCCCGCTTGGTGGTACTGAGGTGTTGGGTGTTGTTCAAGGTGTGGTAGTTCACCTCCTTAAGGTCACAGATGTCATGCTGGATCTGCTGGACCTCGAGGCGTATCTGCTGGGCCTCCTGCAGGACGCCGTCGAGCTCCTGGTCTCGGTTTGAAGTTTCTGCTGCTGCTGTTGCTGCTTCCGGCTCTGACGGGTCCTCCAGCTCCTCTGTGCTGAAACCCTCAGAGTCATCCAGCACCTTGTGCAGGTGTCCCAGTCTGTCTCTCATATCTGACGGGGCAGGTGACACAAAACGAAAGAGTGAGACAAAAGACAAAGGCTCTGATTTATTCATCTGGGTGTGAGAAAGTGCCTCAAACTGTGGGTCATGCCTGAGAAACAGAAATAATGAGAGGTAAAAATGAAGAAAGGCTAAAAGAATCTCACCTCATAAAGACACCTTGATTTATCATTGAGAAACAAGCTTGCACTATTCCTGTTTTTAATGTTCCCTGAGCTGTGATTGAAGTCTCTCATACATCTTAAGCAAACACATTATGATCTTGTCCTAAATGTAAAAGTTTACGATCAAACAGTTTAGTCAGTATGAATGTTTTCTATCTGTCCCCCTTTTCAGTATCAGGTTTGACGCAATTGATTTGCCAGGACATTTGATATCCCCGCACAACTAATGAGTGTGAAAATATTTCAGCTTCAACATTTTTTCGTTTTCAATGTCACTGAACAAGCACATATCAACCAAAAGGCACACAAACAGTAACTGTGAGCAGACAGTGAAGGAAATTCTGCACCACTGTCACATGTTGATTTTCCTATCGAGACTGTGAGTTCCTAATTGTTCATTTCCCTTCAGGAACATCAGCTAAATTTACTGGTACAAAGGAAATAAATCATTTTTGCTTTCCCTGTGTTCAACAGAGGCCTTTTGAGCGGGCGAAAAGTGGGCCTGAATTTTCAGTTTGGATGTTTGAAAATGTGACCTGAAGGGGCCTCACAGGCAGGTTTAACTGATACAGCACATGAAAAAAATACTTAATTTCATGATACCTGGTTCCCAGATGTGTGTGGTATCTGCAGAGGTCTTGCAGAGAGTTTCCTCTTCTTGGGTGACGCAAGGTGATCATGGAAATTGTATTGAATCCGGTATATGGCGTTGTGGCTGCACAAAGAGTGAATGAGGTTTTCGGCATCAACATTGATAAAGCTCTTTTACAGGAAATATTTTTAAGACACAAGATCTTCTGCATTCCTCTGATGTCACATGGGAGCATGGAATGACGCACAGTAAGTTTGGGCCATGGTGCTGACTGATATACACAACTCATTTACCTTTAAAATCAATCCTTAAGCTGCTGTAAAGAAAAGCATTTTCATCATGTCAGGCTTTTACTTGCATCAACTTTTCTTTTGAAAGATTTCTCGGGTGTTTTTCATGTGCAGTGGCACAGTCATGGTGGATTGTGACCACAGACTGTGAAACCATGAATGTTCAGCTGTAAAAAAAAAAAAAAAGAAAGAAAAAAGAAAGAAAGAAAAAAAAGAAAAGAAAAAAAAGAAAATAAGATAACATCACATACTGCCACTGGACACCAAAAGAATGTGAGAATTAAAGAGGAAGTTATTTGAGATATATCTTACAAAAGGGGTGGGACTGAGAAAGTTAATGCATGATAACAACCAGGATGCAGAAAATAATTTGTGAGGCACTACTTACTAAAACCTTTCAGTTTAATAACATGGCACCACCATTCTGTCATGTGATGTATTTTTAAAATTCTATGATTAATGTTTGAGCGCTCATCATTTGACCTGAATATCAGTCATGTTGCCAGAAATAGACTAAGCAGAGATGCAGTGGAACAAGGAAGATGAACAGTGAGTTCATGTGTAGGAAGTAGCATGACACAGTCATCTCCACAAACAGCAGCAGTATATGATTAGTAATTTCCACAGGCCTCCATGAGATCGAACAAGTCACAAAGGGGATTTTTCTGCAGTGGCGAGGTTTCACCAAACTGTAGGTTTGCCATATGAGTAACGGATACTTGATTCTCAAGAAGAAGGGGAAAAATAGTGCACAGAAATCAAAATAGTATGCTGTTGAGATTGAAATATCACATGTCACATCAAACATCAAATATCAAATATACAACTTTATTTATTCATTTATTTATTTATTTATGTACAATGAGAGACAGTGCTACTCTCTCCCTGGTTGCTAAAAAAACAAAAAAGAAAAGAAAAAGGATTTTTCCAGAAGTGGGTTTGTTATTCATTTCTAAAGTCATGACCAGAGACGCTTAAATACACAACCAATAAACAATAATAGAGCGGTGAATTAAGTGATTACAAATCATTAAAAGCTGCACAACGTCCAGAGAAGATGCTGGTATGAATAATTCACCTCAGAGTTTTACCACAAGATGGCAACAAAACTTTGAGCGACTTGAATGAAAGATGTTTGTTGTTTGTTTCTGAACCTGAAATCTGAAATATACACCACATATACACCATCCATGCAAGGTTTTAATTAATTGATTAATGTGTTTATTTATTTATTTATTTATTTTGCAGGATACAACAGGGCTTTATGTGACCAGAGGCTGGACGTGGCATCCATCCCATGTCATGCGATGCGGTTCATGAACTCCATCAGATTGTTGGGATTCAGATCCCAGCAATATTTTTCTCTGCACTAATTGATTTACTGAAATTCAGCTCTGAATGACAGGTTTGTAGGTGGTAAGTTGGTCAGAAGGGTCATGTCCCTCTTCTAATTACACTATATTTGTTTATTGGCTCTTAGTCAGTACCTATAGCTGTAAACAGACAAAACTCACCATAGGGCTTGTTTGATATGAGCTCTTCGGCAAGAGCTGCATCCTCCACTGTTATTATAAAACTATTGTAGGTGTGGTGAAAAACCCTTTCATTTAAAACAATTTCCTCGGTTTTGATGCTCTATAGTAATCAGTAAGAAAACAACAGCTGAAGACTCGCATGCTGTTGCACATTAGCATTGCAGCCAAAGCCCTGCATTAGATTTGTATTTTTGCTGCCAGAGCTGCCCCAAAACAACTCCCAAAAAATGTTGCTGGCTTCCAAGTCCGCCTGAAATCAAGTTAGCCCTTTTTCAGTCAGCTGGTTCGTAATTGAAGTCAACATGTTTTAATCATCAATAACCTGTGTTTGCATGGCTCTTGGTTGTATGGTTTCCTGCTCATCAGCACGAAAACTACAAATATCAACATGTGAAATCTGCCTTTCCCTGATGCACCTTTTAGTTTCTGTGCAGCAGTGGTTGAAACAGTACAGACCGGGGTCAATCTCACTGACACAACTCCTAAAAGTGTGTGTGTCAGTGTGTTGAAGCCTGAGCAACAACTCCAGGCTGTGGCTGTAAATAGGAATATATTCTCAGTCAATTAAGGCTCTCTTTAACCAAAAACAAGGTCCCATTTTAGTCACTCAAAAGCCAGCGCAGGCCTCCCTGTCCTTAACACTGTTTCACCCTGTTAACCCCAGTTTTAGCCATGTGTTTTTGAATTGATTTGAAGATTTTAGTCATCACTGGGGACTGGCCCCCTAAGCACATCACTGATCTAATTTGAATGCTGGGTGTGTGTGTGTATGTATGTGTGTGCTGTATGTGTTTATTTATTTACTGTTTTTACTCTTTTAATGTTGTATGCATCTCTTGCACTGTATAAAGGGTCGCATTTCAATTTCATTGTACAATGCACAATGACAATAAAGATCTATTCTATTCTTAATCCCATAGGAGCCTAAATGTAGCCTGAGACCCTCCGGTGGGTCCATTTTTAGCAATTTCAAGAGCTAGATTGAAAACCAGAGGGTGACCAGGCCTTTGCTATCGGGGCCCCGCCGCTCTGGAATGACCTGCTGGAGGAGATCAGGCAAGCCACATCTTTGTCCTCTTTTAAAATCTCTTTTATAAATGCACCTTTTTAAAATGTGGCTTTACTTGATAAATTCCTTATTGTGTATGTCTAATAATTTGTTGTATTGTTTTATTATTTTACTCTTTGATTTTTTAAATTATCATATGTTTTATGCTTATTTGCACTTTGTAACTATGTTTTGCAAGCTGCTGTACAAATAAAGTTTGTTATTATTATTGTTATTACTACTATTTACTATCATCATGAGATTTCTGTGTCAGCATCCAGCTTTGTTTTGCACCATTGGCAGAGCAGCATCTACAGCCCGTACAGGCAGACTCCTCTGATAATTCTGCGTGATGCGTGGCTCTTTTGTCTGTCTCTGACTCTGAAAATCGGTGGAAACAAATGTGTTTTTATCAGCTGATTCTATTTCATGTGCTCTCAAAGGGCCTCGGCAGAAAATCCTATTACAATATCAGTATGACATCAAAGTGACTCAACGGAGAAAGTATTTGAAAACATTGTTTAAGCTATACATCATGAAGTTGACTTTTAAGTGTGTATAAGGAGACTGATATTTACTCATCTCTCTGTCTCACTCCTTTGAGCACACAGATTGATATTTATATACGTGACACCACTTGTATTAAAATGTTTGTCTCCATAATATTGTATGTTTAATCTAATTTGTTATCCAATTTATACCTGAGTGTCCTTCCTGGCTGCAATTAGTCATGGATTATAGCGTAAGTACGTTTCATTTTCTATTTTTGCCAAAGAAGATTTTAAGTCTCTAATGAAAAAGCCACACTTCTTATTCACAAGATTTCTATTGGCATTGTTCTCCAGGTCAAATGTGCATTTAACTTCAAAATAATGAAGGGTTACATTGGTCTAAGAGCACGTATCAGTGCTTCAGCTGTAAGACGCTGCCTATAGGCCCATGTCTTACAGGTGAAACTAACAGCAGTGGTTGTATACACTTGCATATACTGCAATTAGTGCAGTTTGTTAAATAACAACATTAAGAAAGTTTTAATATGACCCAAAAATTGAAATGTCAGAGAAAAACGGCCATCATAACAATTTCCGTAAGTTTTTAATCTTGCAATTAATTCTTGAACGAAATGTGATTTTTTTTTTTTTTGGAATTTTTTTTTTTTGTGTGTGTGTGTTCTCATTTATTCCAATGCTCTGAATACCTAATGTAGAGTCTGACTTCACCACAAATTAATCTTTACAGAGTTGCACCGTGGACATGCAGAGAGGGTGGGGACACAAACCAAAAGCAAGATATCAAAAGCATGGTGAGAAAAAATATTCACATAATAAAAATGTTATTGTATTAAACTGGATGCCTTTGTATGTTGCACTACTATGACTGATCTGATTTGTATATGCTTATCTGCAGAAGGTGCAGTTTCAGAGAATCTTTGAATGAAGCTGATAGGTGCAGGTGCTCTTGAGATATCGCTTCATAAGTGAACAAACAAAACCCAAATATCTGATAATCCCCCACATTTCAAGTTCATGAGAGGCTCTGCTACAGGAAATGAAGAATTACAACTGGACACACAATACCAGCAAAACCCAATCCAGGAAGAATATATTGATATTACCCTCTTCTTCGATATATTCTTGATGATTTAGCTTTTTCCTTTTTTTTTTCGTGACCCAATTTTTCTTGGTTTTTCTTTTCTCCCCCCATTTGCTTTCATTATGGAGACATTACATAACAAAATCAAGTAACAGAAGTATTGTGTGTGTTATAACCAAGCCAAACCCTAAAAAAAAAAAAAAAAAAAATCAATCTCAATCAGTGCTAAACAATTTTGCAACCTTAATTTAAACCTAAATTATAACCAAATTATAACTTTATCCACGCCCTCCCATTCATCTTTTGACCCCGCCCCGCCCCTCCCTACCGATGTGAGTTCTTAGTTCCTTTAAAGTATAAAAATATAATCAAATCTTACATAGTTATTATTTCCCCTATCTTTTTGTATTCCCTTGCTCCTCTCTTCTTCCCTATCCTTGCTATCCTTTTTTAGCTTTTTCTCTCATTAGTAACTACCTCTATTTTTTTTTTTTTTTTCTTAATGAATCCATTTTAGAGGGGTGCTAATTCAGGTAGGGGCCCCTCTAAATCGGAAAACCCCTCCGTTCACCCGTCCTTTTACCCCCCCCATGATATTATGTCAGGCCTCAGAAATTAGGATGCTGTAATCAGTGGAGAAAACATCATCTGTTTCCAGTTACCTGAGCTGTGAGTTGTGACTCTAATTAGCTCAACTTATTAGCTTAGTGCTGGGATTCACACAGGGACACCAGTGTCTCAGAGGGTTTGATCAGATTAACATGGATGTTTGTCATGTGTTTTGAAATGTCTCTGTGCTCCACTATTTCTCAGGGTCTCACTTTACAAGAGTGTAAGCCTATCTTCAGTTTAGCACAATAATAAATTAGGACAATCCCCCCTCCCACCCCACCAAGGCATAAATTGGGATTATAACACTGGACTGTTGGTCAGTTTAAAGTAGCTGCACAGCCATCGAGATGATCAAACAGGGCAAGTTTGCCCGTCAAATTACGCCTGCTTTCAGTGCTTGTGCCACTGACAGGTTCAGATTATTATTGTAAGTGTCTGACAACATTATGGAAAAGATCCCTACAGAGATAGGCATTTTTCATTACATCTAATAACATTATCTCCACTATGCCGGCAGCAGGTCTCTCCACTCTTGGAGCAGAATTTTTCTTTAGGTAAAGGTGCTCTGGTGTAGGATTTCTTCTCTTCTTTGGCTGGCAGTTGTAATCCTGGGCAAAATGGGCAAGACCTGATAGTGCACAGCTGCACAGGCAGGAGTGTTTGGATCCATGTGTGGCACAACTAGCTGCAATTTCAGTGTGCCCCTATCCAACAAAAGTAGTTCAGTTAAGTTCATCAGTTTGTCCATGATTTGGAAATGCACAATCACAAACCACACTAACACTAACCAATGTTTTCTGTATCCCATAACTGCAAACTCTTCCTGGTGACTCCTCTCCAAGTCCAACATTTCATTGTCTTCCTGCAACAACTCACCTCTCGTTAGATTTCAGAGCAAGTCTTCTCTTTGAGCTAGACTTCTGTTAGGGTCTATATCCAGAGCAACCTCTTCCATAATGTTACCAGACACTTATTTTAACAATCTAAACCTATCAGTGTCAAAATCAAGTGCATGTAATTTGATGGGCAAAGTTGCTCTGTTCAATTCCATTGCTGCCCATTTCACAGCCGCCAGCTTCTTGCTCAACACTGGACATGTTTCAAAGTTGTTTAAACCCCAAAGTTGGAAAATTAGGGCCTATGTTGGAAAAATACCAGAATTATCCTTTAAGTTCATTTGCATGGGTTTTCTAGAGTTGAGGTTAGAGTAAGGATCTGGGCCTGCTGTAAATAATTCACCTGCTTCAGAAACATTTTCAGCTTTGTCTAAAACTGCTGGTCTAAACTGTGGTGGTTCTCTGTGTCTGCAACTTGATGTTTTCTGCAGGCTGTGTTGTCATCTCAGATTTTTTTTTTCTTTTATTGTTGGTCCACGTAGAAATCCAGATGCTGACCTTTAAGAATCTGGCCGTTCCAAAATGAGACGTTCACTTTTTTACAAATGTGACTTCTCCTGTGAAAGAATATTCACTGACGTGATACTGGCATGGAAATGAGGCCACTGTGGGATAAGTGATAGAATATAGTTAAATTTCTGAGCATGCAATTGCGTCTAACATCTTGTGAATATCAAGTAAAGAATATCAGATGACATTTTTTATTCTAATTTGGAGAATTGCTTGGTATGATAAGCGCCTCAAACAGAACATCAGATTTCCTCACACTCAAATTCAGCACCATTTTGTTTTCTATAAAAAGAAACGAAGGACTCTGTTTTGCAGGCCATAAATCTACACTAATGCGTGACCTAATCCATGTCTTTACATATATATATATATGGATATGTATCTTTTGGTGACCGGTCATGCTTTTCCTGCAGCGATGTCCACTTATAAACATTAAATTATCAAAGAAATTCTTGAAGTGTAGGCAAGATGAGAGGCCTGACTCAGACTGCTTTCTGTGAGGCTGCTTGTTCTGCTCGTGATATTTGGTCCGCATGTCCATGTTTAATCTCCAAATTGCATTATGATAAAGTCTGTTTTGCACCACAGTAGCATTTGACCAGTCAGTTGATTTTGATTTTGAAGAGAATTTCTTGCTTCACTGGAAAATCCTCATTTGTGACTTGTACAAGCTTTTATACTGATCGTAACAATCGCGTTAGCTTATCAGTAAACATGCAATAAATGCTATATGACCATTAAAGACGACAGTGGTGTTCATGCTGGTCCGACAGTCATTATGGGATGGCATGAGGTGGGAGTAGTCTTTCTAACATAGATATTGATGATTCATGCTTCCAGGTACGGTGTGAGATTAAAGCAACTATGTTTCACAATATAAATAACAAACATTGCAAGTTACACTATGCAGCATAATACAATAATTCTGTTGTGAAATGAGATATCAACCATTTACAAAAAAGCTCATAGCACAAACTCAAATTGTGGAGAGGTAACTTGCCAAAATGGCTGCCAAAATAATAGCATGTCAACTGCAATGTAGAAATGAAGATGATCTTAAGACCGAATAATGTTCTATAATGAATAAAAGTACATGGAAAGTGAATAGAAATGATATTGGGGGTGTTGCTTCCACGGATTGTGTGCTTGAAGAAGAGAAATTCGCAGAAACTAAGCAGATATGATTGGTTTTCTGTATATAAAGAATACCCCCAGCTTTTTATATTCTCACATGCAGTCTACATGCATGGATTTGGTTTAACTTTTACATTTTCCCACTGCAAAGTACATCAAAATTGCTGTAACAACTGCAGCATTTCATCATAGGATCACAGTAAAGTTCCAACTGAATGTTGTAAAGACAGCCAAAGAAAATCACACAGCTCCATTGTTATATTTCACTGTTTCGGTGTTTATGGCAGGTACAGCGCTGGACATAAACAGGCCCACTGACACCTTGTGCACAAAGATGATGTCCAGTGTCGCAGCAGGACTTACATAAACACACTCATTTTCAGCAATGGAAGTAATGAACTCTGACACCCAGTTGTTTTGGGAATGGGTCCAAGATGGTCATGGTTGTGGGGGATGACTTATTCCCGTGAGACTGAGCAAGACCCGGCAGTTATTAGACCAGCAATCGGTTTTCAGAGTCATGAGCTGAGAGATAATATCCTTGTTATGATTTTTGGTTGGCCAGTTTCCAGACTAGGTGTGCAACCTAGAGAGGAGCTGGTGCAACATAATGGCAATGAGTCATAGAGAGGCTAGATACACACACACATACACACGCGCACACACACAAACACACACACACACACACACACACACAACAGAAACAACAACAGTAATGACAGTGAAAATGACAATACCAGTTGTAAAGTAAGAGAATAACCAATTAAGCAAAATAAGAATAATAATAAGAAATCCAATGATAAAATATTGGAGCCTGTAAAAAATAAAAAAATAAAAAAAATTGATAAATGTGTAAATCATTACACAGCAAAACATTTTCATCAACAGCCTATATTCCAATGTGTTTCCATTTTGTTGTTTCCATTTTCCAGACTCTGGCATCCGCATTCAGATGCCAGCAATGAATGAAGAGCTTTTAATTAGTATTATTATTATTTTATTATTATTATTATTTTATTTCTTTTTTTAACACTTCGCAAACAGAAGTGACCACACACAGGTGTACGTCCGAGCTTCTTGCTGGGACATCTGCCCCAGTCATCTGAGGACAGGCTGTGTTTTCTCCGCAGGTTTTTTGATGCAGTGAGAGGCGTGCCGGACCGGGCCGGACTCACATTGGGCTTCATGTGATCCTGCGGGGAGGTGTTTTTTTTTTTTTTTTTTTTTTGCTAAATAGACTTTTCAAGATCCTGCCTGCACCATTTCAGATCCGGCTGCCTCGGACTCACGGAGCTACCCCCCGTTATCGCTTTCGTGCGGATTCTGGATATTTTCATCACTTGTGCCAGGCGCATCCCGGATAGAGTGGAGCTGCTCCGATAATGGGAGACACTCAATCTGCGCAACGGGAGAGTAAAGAGGATGCGGTGGCTGAGGAGCAGAGCAGCCGGGCGGATGATGTTCAGACTGAGCAAACTATTGAGGACACTGACAATAAGGTAACATACAACATGCGACAAAAATGCAGACAATACCCTTATTACCGATTATGTTTTAATACAAACTTTCATATTGCGCCTAATCAACAATGATGGATTGTCTTAGTCCGGCTTAGGGGATTTTCAGTAATTAGGCAATAGCCCTAGCCTACCAAAGCAGGTAGTTGATCATATTTCCCCTAAACACTGATTCGGCTTTCACTGCTCACCATGCTGTGGTTGTGGGTGGTATAAATATGCTGAGGTTGTCTTTTGTTATTGAAATATCAGGACAGTGCATGTGCTGCTTGCCAACATATCCATTAACCCCGGGATCACAAAGTCCTTGTCCCGTTTGAATGAATGGCTTGGAGCCGATCCAGCCATTCTCTGAGAGTGATCCTGGCTTTTAATTTTGAAAAAGCAAAGAGCTTCCTGTCACCTTTTCTGCTCTGCTGTAACTAGGAGGGGGGAAAAATCATGCACTTCTGCTGAGTTTCTCTATTTGACATGAAACCCAGTCAAAAACATGAAAAACTGACTCTGTTCATTCACCAAAACTCCAGAGTTCTTGAAATCCAACCGGCCTAATGGCGCTTTTCCATTGTCAAAGGGGGAACCTGGAACTCCCGTTGACCCGGGACTTACCAGAACCTGTGAAGTTCAGGTTCTCCTGTTTGTCTCCTTCTCCACTGCATGGAGAAAGTGCAGTGAAATGGGACTTTAGGGGTTTGGGGCTGCATGGGCGTCACCCTGGGCTGAAACATGTGGGCGTGGCCTAAGTTGACTGACATGCCCATGACATGTCAGGCCTTGATGAATGAAATAATAGAGGGAATTGTCCTGACAGAAAACAAGCACACCCATTCTGAAGATGTAAATTGACATCTTGTATCAGTGTATCAATTGTGAAATACATTAATGTTAATATAGGTACAATTTGTAATAAAATGAATTAGTTGTATATCTATAATAATATAATAATAAGTAGTGTCTATTCCATCTTCACATGGGCATTTTTTCCACATAGGGATCGCATTCCACTGTATATGCTCAAGTGATCTAATTTAATTTTACTATTTACAATATATTTACAATATTTACAATATATTTTATATATTTACAATACTGTAGCACAATCTAAAAGATGAGGTCCTGCTCTGATGTAATTTCTGCCACTCTTAATGTCTGAAAGTAGCTTTAAATTCCCTCCCAGCAAAGCTGTTTATTTGGCTCAGGCAAAATCAGCCAGGCCTTTCTCTGCACAAACTTCAGATTCATGTGATTTCACAAGTTTTTTTTTTTTTTTTTTTTGGATGACCAAAACAACACCATTTTAATGAGAAATTAAATAATTGAATTATCTATCCCTCTAAGCCTCACCAGTCCATCCTGAAGAATTTTTGTGTTTATGCACTTGGTGTTATTTTGCAAAAGCAGACAGCATGGAGGAATAGGCTAATGACCTTACATTCTTGAGGGAACCTAAGTAAAGCTCTTATCCCAAGGGAAGGATGGAATTTCCCTTTTGCTGCACTCTGCACAAGGCTACATCGATTATTTGTGTAGGACATGATCTGAGCAGGAAGTCAATTAGACAGCACTCTCCTATGAGAATTGTATGAGCTATTATTGTCTCATGAGGTATATTAGACAGGCTGAAAAAAAGTTTGGCTTGAATTCTGTGACTCCTGAAGACCCTGAGATGATCTGATTATTTTACTCATTTGATTTTAATTATTTGATCATCTGATGATTCTAATCATGGAAAAAGGAGGCTCACTGCAAAAATACCTTTCTTTAAAGTCTTTATATTTTTGAGAACATGTTTTAAGAATTTTCTTCAAGCACGTGATATTATCTCTGACCACGTGCACTGGGCTGCTCTACTTTTAGAGGCAAAGATGAGCAAAAAGCCACAAAAAAACAACTAAAACAACAACAACAAACAAACAAACAAACAAACAAACAAAAACTACTAAATACTTCAAACAACATAGTTAGTTAACTGAAGTTAGTTTAGTAGCAAAGGATTACAGTTAGTGTTGCAACCATAATTAAGATTTTCTTATTTGATAACATCTACAGTGCAACCATATGGTTATATGGTTTAAAGGCAGAATATTACATATTCCTGATTCATAAAAAAAAATTACAGTTATACAGCAATAATCATTTAATACATGTTATGACATGGCAATGCATGAAACTGTGGCTGAATTTGTGAAAATTAACAAGCCCATGTATCAGTTAAGATAACACCTCCTTTTACATAATTGTCTTGGAGTGGTAGGTTCAGGTGGATCGACAGTCATACATAATAGTTGTATCTAGTCCAGTAGAACCATAGTTTCACTTTTTGATACTCTAATTGTTGTTGATTCAGTCGTGTACTCAGTGTTCATGTAAAAACCATGACACACCTTCTTCTACTTATTTATTTATTCATTTTTTACACAATGTGCCACCTTTGGTGAGATGATGTAGCTCTATTATAAGATCTGTCATGGCAAAAAACAAGCCAAACAAACACACATACAAAGACAAAAAAATACACCAAGGCAACCAGTTGCGGTTGATAAACTGGTCGCCACTGATTTGTAAAAGACTGTAATGTTTTCCAAAAAAAAAAAAAAAGGACAAAGGTACGGTGTACATTCTACATTTTGTGCTTTGTTTCAGCCTCTCCAAAATAATGGGCAGATCTCTGGGATGAAGGGGAAAGCAGCAGAAGCTGACGGTCACTGTGAGGATGAGGTTGTTGTTGTTGGTAGGTACTCAAGTGCTTGTGCTTCAGTATTCAGTGTATTGATCTGTCATTTGCAGGCAATGTGTAATGTGTTGGGTTTGAATTGATTTGAATTTCATGCTTTCATTAATCTTTTAGTGCAGTCAAGTGCATTTCAGAAGCTTGTACATCCAAGATAGGAAGTGCAAACTTCTGACTTGATTAGTAATGAATTGGTCTGTTTGGAAAATAACAGGTAACCATAGCAACATGTCAGCTTCAAACATGGGTGGTGTTAGAAAGGTGTTGCTTCAATGGGGTTTTATACAACTGCAAAAATCAGAGGGTGGTGTGTGTGTGTGTGTGTGTGTGTGTGTGTGTGTGTGTGTGTGTGTGTGTGTGTGTGAGTGTGTGTGAGTGTGTGTAAGGATTTGTGTGCTACTATTCTTCCTACTATATATCTACTACTTCTAGTTATGAGTCATAAATATGGTGAATACAATGTTTACAACATGCACTTGAAGACACAGTTTTACTTTCCTTGAAGTCAATTAATATGGGATTTTAGAGTAATTCAGCATTTGTTTTCTTTCCGCAGACTGTGACACAAGTTCAGCCCTCGTTTCTCCAGAAGAAAATGTTCCAGAAACAGAGGAACCTCTTAAAGAGGAGGAAACACCATTAGAAAATGTTGAGATAAATGAGAAGGAATCACCTGATGCTGACGAATCAGAGCCATCAGATATAACTGAAACGGAAGCAAAGCTGAATGAAATCAATGAAGGTTTTAAGAAATTTTTTAATAACATTGGTTTGAAATTCACTGTTAAGAAAGGCTCAGGTGAGAAGGTTGAAACCGCATCAGATGTGCCCATTGAGACTAATGAGGGAGAGCCAAGCAGCCCCGATGATGTCAAAGAAACCACCAAGGAAACCATAAGTGAGAATGCTGAACAGAATATTGATCCAAGCATGGTATATGAGACTGCTGATAATGACTCAACAACCTGCCCGACACTGACGGACATGACATCAGAAGACCTTCTGGAGAACATTGAGGAGAAAAACACAGGGACAACAGAGGGCAAAGAGGAAGACGCATCTGATAAAGTTGTAGAGGCACTGGCAACCTCAACACCTGTTGGTGAAGAGGAGAAGATGCCTGATGAGGATAATATGCCTGAAAAGGAGCTGGATGCCACATCTCCCACTGCTGTTGAAGAAGAGGTCATTTCTCCCATTAAAAGGTTTTTTACAACTGGAATCTTTTCTGGTTTACGGAAGAAGAAGAAACCTGCAGACAATGACAAAGCAAATGAAATCAATGAGACAACTGAGAAAGATGTAGCTGGGATAGAGAAACAGGAAGCTCTAGAAAAGACTGGAGAAACTGAACAAGATCAACAGCAGGTAAAAGATTTCAGGCCAGATATTGAGACAGCTACAGGGGATTTGGAACAAAAAGAAAATGTACTTAAAGAGGAGATCCTCCCTGCAACACGAGACACAAATCTTTCACCTGAAGGTCCTGAAATGAGAAAAAATGCCCCTGAAGAGAAATCACCCAGTAGGGAACCATCAAAAGGTGTCAGTGAGCCTGAAATTCTGAGTTCCCAAGAGAAGGTCAAAGTTCAAGGCAGTCCCTTAAAAAGGCTACTGTCTGGTTCTAGTTTTAAGAAACTCTCCAAAAAGCAGAGAGACAAAAAATCCAGTGACCAAAAGCTGACTGATTCTGGTGAGCAACTTGGTGATCAGCTCTCACTATCTGCTGAGTCAGCAAAGCATCAAAGAGAAGAAAGTCCTTTACAATCCCACGGAGAGGTAGCAGCAGAGGAGGATGGTACCTGGGCTTCTTTCAAAAAACTTGTTACTCCAAAAAAGCACATTAAGAAGGCCTCTCCCAGCAATGAAGAGGCAGTTATCACAGGCTCAACAGAGGAACCAAAGCCAAGTGACGGAGAACAAATATCAGATGCCAGCACAGAAGAGACGAAGAAAAGAAAAGATTCATCTGTCTCATGGGACGCCTTTTTGTGCGGATCTGGAAAGAAAAGGAGTAGAAAAACCTCCGACTCTGAAGACGAAACACCCCGAATTGAGGGAGATGGGAACAGGTCAGATGGTGAAGCTAGACACAGTGCTGGTTCACCAATAGAATCTTCTAATGAGGGAGATGAGCTTGTAGCCTGTTTCCCTGAACAAGCAGAAAGTCCTTCTGAGGGTGATGGAGGGTCGACATGGAAATCACTCAAAAAACTTGTCACCCCAAAAAGGAAAGCCAAAGATGAGGAGGAAAGCAAAGACAATATACCATCTGATAGTGAAAGTAATAAAACCGACTCTTCCTTTTCAATTAAAAAACTCCTCCCAGGACGAAAAAAGAGAAAACCAACTGAAAAGCAAGAGCAAGGGTCTTCAGATGAGGCTGACAAAGAAGTAGGGTCAGACGATGAAGATTCAGAGACACCAGCTGTGGTTCCCTTGTCTGAATTTGATACATTTGAGAGAGAGGATCAAGTACAAATACAGGCAGTCATAGAAAATCATATGCCCAAAGCAGTAGACTTTGAACCTCAACAGGACCTCGCTGATCAGATAACTGAACCGGCTCTCCCTAGTGACAGTCCGCCTACTGAGCCCCAGAAGGTCCAAGGCACTGATAATGCCTCAGGAAATCAGGCATCTGCAACTCCTGCTTCAAATGAAGAACATGATGACCAAACAGAATTCATTAGTAAATATCAACAGCTCAGTGACATCCCCGAGGAGGGCGTAATTGAGGAGAGTGTTGCCACTCCAGTTTCATTCACTGAGGAAGCTCCTAGAGATGACACTATAGCAGAAGATCTGATAGAGTTGACATCTGAGGCCATTACTGCACCAGAGCCTGTAGATGTCACCCTGGCAGATGAAACTGAGATGGTCTCTGCTGTTTCTCAGTTGACAGACTCTTCAAAAACATCTGGCAACACAACGCCAGTCCCAGCAGAATATGATGTCAAAGAAACAGAGACCCTTCTGCATCAGGTTGTTGAAACCATCTCTACGACCCCAAATGCCGAACTTGTATGCTCAAATGAAGTAAGAACTGAACAAATAGTTAGTTCTTTCTCTCCTCAAATACTTGAAACAGCTGCACAACAAGAAGCAACAATTTTAACATTACACCAGACAGTAGATGCAACTGTGATATGCACAGGTGTCACTGCTAAGGAATTTGATGCAGTTAATGTACTTGCTGCAACAGCTCAGATGGAGAGTGCATCTGAAGTCAGTGAAGTTATGTCCACAGAGGCCTTATCAGAGCTTACTACTGAGGAGTTTGACACTGCTGAAATTGCTGTAGATGAAGTATATCAGGCCAATGTCTCAGCAACCCAGATGGAGAATTTACCTGAAGTCAATGAAGGTATTTCCACAGAGCCCTTATCTGAGCTTCCTACTGAGGAGTTTGACACTGCTGAAATTGTTGTAGATGAAGTATATCAGGCCAATATTTCACAAGAGATTTTAAAAGAATTCAAAAGCAACGATGAGATTCAGCCTCTGGCGGAGTGTATACCTGAAGCAAATGAAGCTGCGTCCACAGAGCTACTGCATGAGGATGAAAAAATTGGCACAGCCCAAGTCCTCCTAGATGAGACCAATCAAGCTGAAACTCAGTCTCCTGAAATTACATCTCATAAAGCAGATTCAAATGTGGCTGTAACAGAAAAAAATGAAAATGAAATTGCAGCACAGATGGGTGAAGAAGCACTGTTACAACAAGAACAGATCATAAAGAATGACACTGATCAAGTTGAGATTCATGATGAAGTAGTGGAGGAATTGCAGAAATCAACAGTTGTTCTAGCAGCCACTTCACAGTTAAAGGAGGAAAGCGTTCAAATGATTGAAAAGCCAATATTATCAGAGGACATCCCAATAAGAAACACACTTACAGGTGTACCCAAACATGAAGTGCATCTCACTGAAGTCAACGTTGAGCAAGAAAAAGAAGGTGATTTCCAGGTTGTTAAAATGGATCCTGCTAAGGTTGAGCATGTTCCAGTACCAGAAGTATCAACACATGGTGTAAAAGATGCAATGGTTGAAAAAGAACGTGAGCTACAGGCACAAAGGTATGTAGAGGAGGGTACTGTTAAGGAATTTGAAGAGCAACTGATATTAGAACAGATTCCTGAACCAGAAACTGACATCACCATTACCTCAGTGAAACCTGAAACAGAGAGTGAGGCTGCAGAAGAACTGGCTCAAACTGTGAAGATCAAAGAGGTTCAGATCATAGAGAACATCATAGAGGATGTCTCACAAGATGTTAAGGTTGAGGATGAAGACCACATTCCTCAAGTGGTTGATGAGTTACAAACACTGACAGCTGTCAACATAGCCTCTGTCAATTTGGAGCCAAATGGTGTTCAGGTCCTCGAAAAGCAAGTTAAATCTGAGGACATTCCAGCACATTGTGTTGATAGTGCCATTGCCTCAGCTGTAGATGAACCCCTATATGAAGCACATCTCTCTGAAGTCAATGTTGAGCTAGAACAAGAAGTTGATTTCCAAGGTGTTACGATGGATGCTGCTAAGGCTGAGCTTGTTCCATTACCAGAAGTATCAACACATGGTGTCAAAGACGTAATGGTTGAAACAGACCTTGAGATACACGCATGCAGATATGTAGAGGAGGGTACTGTTAAGGAACTTGAAGAGAAAATGTTATTAGAACATATTCCTAAACCAGAAACTGACAGCACCATGTCCTCAGTGAAACCTGAAACAGGGAGTGAAAATGTGGTGGAACTGGATCAAACTGTGAAGATAACAGAGGATCAGATCATAGAGAACATCATAGAGGATGTCCCACGGGATGTTAAGGTTGGGGATGAAGACCACATTCCTGAAGTGGTAGATGAGTTACAAACACTGACAGCTGTCAATGTAGCCTATGTCAATTTGGAGCCAAGTAGGGTTCAGGTCCTCGAAAAGCAAGTTATATCCGAGGACACCGTAGCACCTTGTGTGGATAATGCCATTGCCTCAGTTGCAGATAAACCCCTAAATGAAGTGCATCTCACTCAACTTAATGTTGCTGTGGAAAATAAAGATGAACTTCCAGGTGTTGACTTTGAGGCTGCTTCCATTAAGCATGCCTCAGCGGTGCAAATAATCACAGAGAATCAAAAAGATTTGATAACCTCAATACCTAATACTGTTATGGAAAGAACATCCAACATTCTTGTACCATGTATAGTCAAAGTGGCAAAGGTGGAGTCAAATGAGGCAACTGAGTCTGCAACTGCTCTAACACCAGCTATGACAAATGATGTTACTGAGACAGCAAAGGAAAGCATTGTGGTTATGGAAATGCAGGCACCATCAATTCAGTGTAAGGATGATCATAGAATTCAAGTGCAGGTGGTTGATGTTGATTTGCAATCAGCTGAGACAACTGTGGAGACAATGCTTGAAGTGGGGGTTACCGAAGCCGTACAGGTCATAGATGTTTGTCATGATATGCCTAATATTGTAAATAATCAATTTACCACATCTGTTGCAATCTTTTCATGTGGGGACACTGAGGAAGAAATAATTCATGGAGCAAATGAAGTTATTACTCAAGACCTTACTCAACATGTAAAACAGCACATACCAGAGGCATTACCTAAATTTCCAGCTAAAGCACCAGAAACTAAAGAGATGGCTGAAAGTGAATTGAGTGAAGCAAGTGTTCAGAAAGTGACAGATGATAGTGCTTGGACATTAAGGGAAAGACAAGGAGAAGAGCCTATCACCACCAGTGTTAACTCCACCAGCGCAACTGAACAGGAAGTGTCTGAAGAGCAGATGCACACACCTTATGTTTCAGAGAGTTTGGACGTGCCTGTCCGTGGTCTGAAGGAAGATTTTGAGGAAACTAATGTTGAATTTAAAAAATCAGATACAGGGATCAAGGCAGAGGATTCAACATGTTTATCAGAGGAATTAGTTGCGAAGGAACTACAAGATGATGCCATGGAAGCAAAAAGATCAAAAACTGCCCTTTGCCAGGTGGCTGCGCGAAGTGACCCTGGACTAGTAGTTCCTCAAAATACAGGATTAATCTCTACAGTAGGTAATGTGGAATCCCCTTCAAGCCTTTCTTTAGAATTCAAACTAAACATACAATTTGGGCAAGCAAAAGCTTCAGATCCCGTACTGCCTATAGTAGAGACAGCCAAACCCCTGAAACCAGTAGAAAAACAGACGGAAACATCTGAGGTTGCTATTCAGGCAGAAATCACAGAGACCACTAGAGAACGTGCTGTGGTGCTAAATCCACCAGTGCTGTTGGAAATTGGCACCCAAGCAATGCAAAGAACAGAACTGATAGAAGAACTCAAACCGATAGAGAGGGAGAACACCAGTCGATCAGACTTGTCTGAAGTCAGTGTAAGGGCAACAGAAACAACACAACCATTCATACAAGTGCAGACAAGAGAAAGAGTCGTGATCCGGAGTGAAACACAACTCGGTGGAGTTTGTATCCCAGGAAATAAAGTAGTAGAGCCAACAGCTCAACAAACAGAGGAGGAACATGACCAGGATGTGTGGCTGGATGCGGAGGAAAGTATCGATACTCCAGAGTCAACAGGGACACTCACCCATGATTCTGTGGAAACTCAAGAAACTCAGACAGCGAAATGCGATGCAGAAAAAGAAATACTCGAGCATGAGTGCAAAATGGCTCCACACTCTCACACCGGGGAAGCAGAGCATCAACAAAAAATGCCCAAAATCGGAGTGACGTGTGAAGTTGAGAGTGAAGGTGAAGATTTTGCTGTTGCACTTGAACATCCTGAAAGTACATGTGCAAGCATCACTACAATGGAATGGGACAAAAGCCATTCAACCTAAGTTTCAGCAACTGGTAAGCTTCTTCAGTATTTTGTCAAAGGTATTCTCATTTTTGGGGGGAGACTGATCCCACTATTTAACGGTATTACTTGCATGGCATGTGTAGAACTAGTATTATCTCAAAAGAGCGAAAATGACAACTTCTAGCAGTTATTGACAAAATTTACCTTAACATTATTCATAATATAATAATAAAGTAAAATGTGGTGGGCAGTGGGATGCTACGCAGGGTTGAAAATCACTGTACAGTGGATAAATATTTGGTTGCTCACCTGAAAAGGTTACTAAAATAAACCCAGCATTATTAACAATACCTAGTAAATGATAAAATTTTAGAAATACAGGTAAAATAACAAAATTACTATAACTTAAAGATCTGTGTTCTTACTATGAATGAATGTCACGTACTATCACTCAAAATTATGTATGCTCAGCAAGGAACACAGTAGCAATTGATTCACCACGAAACAATGGACAACTAATGAGTTTGTTCACCAACAGGTCAATCTTCCAAAAACTTGGTGCATTCCTTTTACGTAATCATGTTGACATTATTTTTACAAACATATTAATCTTAATTAACATCTCGAACAACTCCAATTATTATCCAATCCAATTAATGTCCCGTTGCAACTCTTTTTTTTTCCATCTAGGTCGGACAATCAGAAAGAGGGGCCATTCAAGCTTCTGAAGGTGTTTAAAAGGCCATTGTGGAGAAGAATCACCGAGTTGAGGACAACCACAGGAAAAGGCCTTTTTACTGCTATTATTTGCTATGATGTTAAACCAAAAGCTTTGTATTAATCAACAGTGGCTTTTGATTCGTACGATGACGTCTATGCATGATTTCAAAACCCAAGAGTGGGATCTAGCAGGAGAAGTGCTGGTCAGAAAAGTGTTTCATCTTCTCAGGGGGCATAAAGTATGTGATTTCAGAGGTGTGACACTGAATAACATCCACTACCCATCAAGGCTATTTGCTATATAGTGCAATTTTGATAATCAAATATGTCTCTTTGGTCATCCATGTCATTCAGAGATGCTCTAAAATTATCCATGTCGTTCTCTCTTTAAAGGTGATGTATCTACAGGTATTGTGTTTACATTAAGGCGATTATTTGTCATCAATTCTGTACTTTTTTATGGTGAAGTGTTTCCGATACATTTGTGTAAGCGTGCCCAATTCATAAAAGCCTTTCAAGAGATATATTATAATCAATAACATGACGTATCCGACACTGGCACAGCACACATTATTGAGGATGTAGTTTTCATTGCTTTTGTTTTGAAATCGTCTCTGCTGACAAAAAGTAGGCTAGTATGATGTTGCGACTTCACAGCACTTATTATGTTATCATCGCCAGTCTTCATAGACCATGTTTATCATTCTGTAATGTTTGTTTAATCATTTCACTCTGATAAATTTTATTATTTCAGCAGTCTGTGCAGGTGAAATGTCTTAACGGTGGTTGAGACCTGAGCATACTGCAGCAATAAGCAATAGAGTATCAGATTATCTTGTACATGATGACTGTTTTAATGCAAGACTGGAAACCCTGCAGTCATTTTGTATCCACAGGAATTTATACTGCTCTAATTTTTTTAAAATAAAAGCATGAGGACACTGCTCGGCTGCTTGGCTAGCACGGCACATCGCTGTTTTCCAAAATGTAATAATTACTCGATATTTGGAAACTGCATCGCACATACAGATGCAACATTTAGAATTACATAATCTTCATTCATATATGAGGTATAATTAATATATAATCAACAGAGCCTTAAAAGTATAAACCAGGCAGCTTGACTTTACCTATTTTATTTCCTGTTTGTGTGTGGATGACTTGGTGAGCGTAGTGTAGCATAAAAACAAAACAAAACAAGAAAAAAGTGTGGTATGAATGTTTTTGAGTTGGCGGCTTTTCCTTTTGGAATTTTGTATCACTTCTGAAATTGACATTTTTAGAAAATTATATTTGTTAATCTGACATTATGCAATGTTAACTAATGACTAAATGCAAAATAAATAAAAAAAAGTTCCTTGTGTGATATTTCTGTATATATTTCAAATGCTGATGAAATCAAATGTAAGCCATTGTAATTTTACATAAACAATATATATATATATATACATATATGCGTCTGAGGATATAACAGAATGATATTTTAATTTTTAACAGTATCTTTAATTGATAAATATTGATTGAGATGGTATATTTCATGCAAATACAGAAAAAAGCTCGCAAAGTCCTTTTTTGTATGGATTCATGTTTAGATAAATTTATTCTCATTTCTTGACTTGTATCTATTGCTGATCTGAACAGATCAAAAATTACACTAATACACTTTTTCATAAAAGCAAAATACACAGAAAAAGCTGAATATCAATTTTGAAATGGCCCTCAGATCGTGACATTCAGCAAAAAAAAAAATAAATAAATGTAAAGAAACAGTAGAAAAAATGCTCATTGGATGTTGTGGAAAGGTACACAGAAGACAAACAGCTTAAGGTCAGAAACATTTGGGTCCGTTTCATGTTTTCATACTTTCAGACGACGTCACATGACAGACAGAGAGGATTCTTACAGGCTGGCGCTCCTCCATTGTCCCTTTTGATTTGTGCACCGCCGCTGCTGAGGCTGTTAGAAGATCATTCTTACGAGTTCAAACATAACCTACAACGAAAAGAGATACAACCATGTCAGCTCTCACATAAAGGCTAGATGTGTTTTCCACTTGTTGATGGTAAACTAAAATTTGTGGGCTTTGAGCTGGAATGTCTTGGGCAGTTTGAATCCCAACCTATCAAGGGAAAACTGTACAGCGATATCCTGAAACTGCTATATATACATAACAGAACAAGGCACATCAGTGAGACACTGCCCTCAAAGTGAGAATCCCAGATTTATATTTAAAGGCAGAATAAGCAGGATTTGTTGGTTGTGGTTTGTAAATACAACATTCAAGTTTGCCCCTCCCTCCTGGTTAAGCAAACCGCCAGCAGCCGGTTTTTGTTTCCTAGGATGCCGATGGAATGATATGACAGCCCAAAAGTTAAAATATTCCTTCATCATCCAAGTAAAATATCTGATTCACTCTCGTTGTGGAGGGAGATTTGTCTGCTTGGTGTTTCCCCTTACTATTTTTCCTGTTTTGTTGCCTCCTATTGGATGCTGTGCTAATGATCTAGCACCGTGCGCTGTGATTGGCTGGGAGCTACACATGATAAACATGAAAGGCCGAGTCCCAGAAGAGTCCCGAGCTCAGCAAAAAAAAAAAAAAGAAAAAGAAAAAAAAAAAGAAAGAAAATCCAGGTTGAGGGCAGCGTCTCCGCAGACACACACACCAACACACACTTCTCCTACATAGTGATCGATTATTTTTGTGTGAGACAATATGTTGTTTTTTAGGAAAATCCTACTCATTCTGCCTTTAACTGCGACTGTGAAGCACAATGCCGCTTTAAAAAAAAAAAAAAAAAAGACTTTCTCCCATAACCCTGAAAGCAAAAGTGACAGTGAAATCAGACCAGGTGAGTCAAACAAGAGTGATGTCTCTTACCTCAATGGTGATGAGGATAACTATCATCCACTCTAACCTCAAGCTGTGCTTCTCACTCAGGTGGCTCCTCATGAGGTCTGTCAGCTGTGTGCAATGCTCCAGCTTCTCATTCACAACCTGAAACACAGAAAATAAAGGTTTCCACGGGCCTGCAGAGTGAAGCTGAGAAAAGCAGAAGCAAAGCAACTACCTCTGACGACCACTCTCAAATAAATAAAATCAAACTCGAGTAAATTCTTCCACTTTACTGGCCACTTTGACAGGCAACAAATCATTATCTGGTGGCTCTCCTCCATCTAAATACATTTGGCCATATGGCTGGTAAAAATGCTAAAATACGTGCAACACTTTTAATACTATAGTGCCATATCCAGTAACCAAAAGAGTATGTTGTTGTGGGGTTATTTGAGAGGAAATCATCATCATTATCATCATATTATTGGATAGTGAGGACCATTCAGTCAATTTACACAAGTGATAATCTACACATTACAACTTCACTACCACATTATAATCACTGTAAATTGGTTTTAATTACATTGACCCTGCGGTTGATGCTGAGGAACTGGCAGGTCTTCTCATAGAGCTTCTCCAGGTTTTCTCGGTCCCAGTAGAAATCAGGTGTGATGAGCAGGTCAGACCTCAGGTTTATACAGTGTCTGTCGTGTCACAGCAGGAGACAAACACATGCTCACAATCCTATTCAGTAAAAGAGCTCACGTTTACACAGCGCTCATCATATCAGAGTGTAGAAACAAAAAACAGACCTCCGATTTTTTGCAAATACTATTTCTCATCAGTTTCTTTAAGCTGATTCTGACACAAAACAGAAAATACTGCAAATACGACACTGTGAAATAATTTTTATGAAGAAACTGGAATTCACCTTAGAGCAAAGAGCTCTCCTATCTTCTTCATGACCTCTGCCGAAGACAACTTAACTCTTTTACCAGACTTCAGCGTCTAGTGGAGGAAGAAGAAGAAGGAAAAAAAATATATTACCAGTAAATGGATAAGGAAAAACTCCTCCACACAAACATCCATTAAAGACAATCAATTATTTATCATTTTATAGTGGTTGCTTTTTAGTGTGTCCACAGTACCTCTGGAATTGATTGAATTGACTCTACAAAGTTGTCTAACGACACTTCCCATATTGCAAGTTTCACTGGAAAAGAAAGCCAACAAAAAGAGAAGAAGCGTCTGAGCACCGACACAAACAGTTGAAGTTTATTGCTCGATTTCTTAAGTTTATGATTTATAGTCAAGTGGCATCTGCTCACCTGATAAAGACAGTGCGTTTGAAAATGCAAATTTCTCTAAAACGGACTCATGTTGCTCTATGCTGTTACTGAGAAGGAAGTTGCCACGTTCAAGCTTTGTGTTGCCCCTGAGGGAGAAAGAAAACTTCAAATATTACAAAGAAAAAAATGAGAGGAGGCGATTCTGGAAGCACAAATCAACAAGAGCAAAACAACCAACAGAGAGGACATACTCGCCAACGCTGTAGTTGATTTCTTCATTTTCCCAGTGGACTAACGCTACTTCATAGGGCTGGATCTCATGATGTTCCAGTATCCTCATCACTTTCTTCATCTGGGAAGACAGAGAGGCAAGGGAGTACGCCAAAGTTAAAAGAGGGAATTAATTGGAAAGTAATGAATACGTTACAAAATAGATCAATAAATCTAAAAATCAGGAGTTATTTACCGTTTTCTCCTCAACATTCCAGAAAACTACTGAGCCTTCCCTGAAATTTTAGATTAGGAAAGTAAATACATGACAGGAAAAATGACAAAAAAAGGTATGGTTATTTAAAAACTTGCACAATTTCTACCTGAAGAAGAACATTAGAGCATTGTCATCGGGTTTCGCCGCCACATCCGTGCATATCACCAGTGCATTCGAGGCATCTGAAAACACAGGCGGCAAATAATAAATGAGAAATATTTGTGTCATGCAGGAGGATAACACATAACAGCTCCATCTGCAGAAAGTTGTAATTTCAGAGTGCTTTTCCAGTCATACCTCTTGGTAAATCTACTTCATAGAAGCCATGGCTTATCAAGTCGTGGCAAAGCGTTGGCAAGTGATACTGATCTGCTGTTGCAAAAGCAATACACTGCATCATGTCCTACACAGAGAGACAGGTTCGACTGGATTATTGAACACATAAGCAACGCGGATTAATCACTGGTGTGCATGAGGTTCGGCTGGAGCACCTTGACCTCGTCCTGGGCCGGCTGATTGGCTCTGGATGGCTGTTTCGTCCTCGGCCCCTTGGGAATCCTCTTTGCGGGCACCGGCGGCGGCGTTTTCGCACCTGATTTTAATACAGATTTGACCAGATCTGTCGAATACAGTCGCTGCTGCTGTCTGCTCCAACACCTGGTCAGCAGCCCGTGGTGGGTTAACAAGGTGCTGCTGAGACTTTGACACCCACGCAACGCCGGGGCAACATATCTGGTGCAACACTGCTGCTGAGATTTTGAGGTTAAGGAGCGGGTGTTGGAAAAGGCGGTGCAGGCGGAGCGGGCTGGGACCGTCCTGGCTTGGGATTGGTACTGGTGTCGCTGGATGGGACTGGAGAGACCGGTGGAGGCCAACATGCAGGCGGGCCTCCCCTCCAAGCCCAGCCTGGACCACACAGTCCGGAGGAGCATCTTCACATGCACCGCTGCACAAAATAACAAGAAGGAGAAGAAGACACAGGCAGGTTTCATCAGCCAATCTATTTATTCGTATGAGATTATTCAAATGTTTATTATAAATGCAGCATTATTTGGTTGATTCGCTGACCTTGACAAGCATAAAATATGAGAATTACATGACAAGCTCACCGGAACCCTCCTCCTCACAAAATAAACTGAAATAAAACATAAACTACACCCTGTGAGAGTGAAGTTATTAATACATAATATCATGTGTGTCAAGCTAATAAGGTTATGTGCTCGGTTAGCGGTTAGCTTCCAAAGTGAATGAAAAAGGAGCGACTGAACGGCAGGAAGTGCTGCAGAGTTACTCACCGAGTCAAACGTTACAATAAAGGGACAACGTTGCTACAAAGTGTCATGTTCAACTTAAAGACGTGAATGCAACATGTTTGACCACATTGACTTGCAAGGCTGACAGTATGTGTGTGTGTGTTTTTGCTAATAAAGTTTCATTTGAACATCCATTTCCTGTTTGGTGTGACGTAGCTCGATCGGCCACGCCCACTCGAGGTCCCTCAAGCATGGATGTGTGAGGTCGTGTTTTCATTCCTCCACACGAGGCCTTTTTTTTTTCGTTTTTATATATAAGAAGAAGGCTATAATGTAGTAAACACAAAATATAATCTAATGGGAATAAAAGGTTGTTGTGGGTTTTGTTCAGAATAGTTGTTTTTGTTCATAATCCACAAGAGTTTTTGTTCAAATCCTCAAAAAAAAAAAAAAAAAAAAAAAAAAAATCCCCAATTCAGCTTTGATCCTGATCTTGCATGGGCATCTGAATAACATTTTATTTACTTGATATATTGTGTTTGGCATTTAAAAAGCTCAGTTTTCTAGGTGATCAAAGGTTTTTGTGTCACACAGTGTCCATGAGAGAGTCCAGTTGTAGCGCCCCCTCTGGTAAAGCCTGGTCATGTGTTTTCTGTTGCCTGGAGACTTGAACAAAAACAGAAAATAAAGTGCATTGGGACAGCCTGTAGTTATGGAAGTTACAGAAAAGCCTGATGAGGTATGCTAAACAATAGAAACTTTTCCACATCTCTGTTTAGCAGATGTATTTTACTGGGATAGGAATGAATTATGTCTGTTATCAGATTGTTGACAGTGTATATCAGAGGCTATGTATTAGCATAAAAATAAAAACAGCTTAAGTTTACATTAAGTTGTTCTTGAAAAATGATTTATAGATGGTTTGTTTATTATCCTTATTTTTCTCATTTTAATTAAATTATTTATTAATGGATTAGGCCAGTGTTTAGACATAATGTGATACTGTGCTTTTCATATAATGTGGTCAGATGGAGCAGTTTCATGAGAGGGACAGGCTGAGGATGAGAGTTGCTGTGCTGGAGGAGAGCGTGAGGTCCTCTGAGGTGGAGTGCAAAGCCGGCAGAGAGACGCTGATGAGGCTGGTGGCAGAGCTCGACCAGGAGAGGAGGAAGGCTGCCAGCAGTGCAGCAGCACTTGACTCACTCAAAGCGGTACACACACAGCTTTTAAACTCTTGACATTTAAGTGTGCAGTAAAGTTTGGGGCTCAGAGTGTCTTTTCTGCTGTTGTGGGCCTGTTTCTGCATGAGAAGAGTAATGTTTTTCAGATTGGATTCTGCACCAATTAAAAACTCCTTGCTTAAGTAATGAAAAATGACAAAAGACATGATATTTGGCATATGTGACAACTATGTGGCTGTGGTGTTTGTCACAGGAGTTAGATGGCATGGTGCTGGGAAGGAGGAGCATTGACGTGGAACAGAGGAGTCTCATGGAGAGGCTGGAGGCCAGCAAGCGGGTCATAGAGGCAGCCAGGCAGGAATCACAGTGTTTGGAGAAACAGGTTGAGGAGCTCAACAGGAAGGTCCGAATAAGCCAAGAGGAGGCCCAGGCAGCTCAGGGGCAACTGCAGATGTTCCTCACAGATTTGGCAGCCCTGCTGCATATTGAGTGTGGGGACATTGTCCTGCCCACAGAGAAAGATATTCTGCAGAAACTGGAAGACTTCTGCAACAAGGTGGGGTGCTGCAACAAGCTATAGCTCATCTAACAACACTCACTCACTAATTGTTAATCATGTAAAATTCCAGTGGAAAGTTACTACCTAGTACTGATAAATTATTTATTCTGAGAAAACTTCACCAAGTTTCAACATTTCACTTGATATTAACTATATTAGAGGGGGTCCATTATGGAGTGCTACATCATGAGTTTCCCCCAGAGGTATTGCTAAAATAAACACAAACATCCTCAGTGCAATATTTGGACGCTGCCTTTGTGCTTGTATTGCAAACATCCCTGCAGACCAGGTCAGAGGTGGAGGCGAGGCTGTCCCACGTCTCCGAGCAGCTGGCCAGGCAGACGGAGCTCCACAGCTGTGCACTGCAGAGGGCTCAGCTTGCAGAGCAGCAAGTGCAGGACCTGAGGGACAGACTGCAGGCTGTGGAGACTGAGCTGCTGACAGCAGACATGCATCGTGATGGGCTGCATTACAGCAAACAGCAGGTGAGACTGTCACAGTCACCTTCAGATTTAAACCAGAACGGTTCAATAGCTTTGGAATAATAGAAAGCCACATTCAGACTGTATAAATGTGTAACAACTATATCAGCTTGAGCATTATTCATTTATATCTCTCGACTGCTGGGAATTCCAATTAAATTCATCCTCTAATATGTTTTTTTAATGATGAACATTTTAACAGTACGAACAGTTCCTGGAGCAGCTGTCAGAGACAATGAAGGTCGACAGTATTGCTGCAGACCTGGGCTACGACATGAGGATGAAACTCCTCCTGTCCCGTGCAGAAAAACTTGTAAAACAAGAAGGGACAGCTTTGGTGGAAAGCAAAACCCTGACCTATAGCTTACAGCGAAAGGTACAGTCAGCAAAAACAACAAACAGCTATTTTTACTCATTTTTTTATGTACTGTTATGGAATTTTTATGGAATTTACGACCCAGTGTGATTTGATCATCTATTTATCCTCTTTGAGCACTGCAGCAGGTGTTTCAAACTATTTGTTCTCAAAGTCCCAAAATAACAGAGGGACAACTCTGCTGCCACATCAGACATTTACACTTTGTGATCACTGAAAAAACAACAAATACCATATACATTTCTGTTGGGATTTATGGCAGGGACACAACTGCAATTAAAATGTACCTGCCGTCAACAGCTGAAGCTGCAGAAGGATCGTCTGGAGAGCAAGGAGCTCCACACAGAGCTCCTGAGGAAGAAAGTGTCAGAGCTGGAGGAGGAGAAGAGGAGCCGGTCGGCGCTGGCAGTGGAACGAGATGACGCTCACCTGGAGGCCAGGAAACTGCAGAAAAAGGTGGAACGTCTCCAATCTGAGCTGAAGGCCATGAAGCTCTCCAGCACTGAGCTCAAAGCCCAGCTCTCCCACACCAACGAGCTCAAGGTAGAGGGGAGAACGGTTAGGACCCACTTGCCATCCAGAGGCAAATAACCTCCTCACCTCTTAAGTTAACATGTTTGTGTGTATGTGTGTGTGGAAGGGCAGGATAATGCTTTCTGTAACAGTCATAATAAACCAGCTCATGCCATTTGTACTTTTGTCCATTCCTGTTTTGCACTGTGGGTGAATTTCCCAATCATTAAATGCCAATAACTGCTCGGGTCTCTGCTGTGTCCAACACGCCAAGCTGAAAGTGGCCGAACAGAGTCAGACCGTGCAGGAGCAGAGTAAGAGGCTGCAAGAGCTGGTGGAGGGGAAGTCCAAGGTGGAGAAAACTCTGAGCAGAGTGAGCTCAGACCTGCAGAGCCAGCAGAAGGCGGCCAGGGAAGACCAGCAGCAACTCAGCACCCTCAGACTGACCTTAGCTCAGCTCTCCGAGAGGGAGAGAGAGGTAAGGGGCGGATGGATATGAGGGGTTTCATTCCACAGGCCAAGTAAGTGAGGAAAAGGTGAGTCGGCCCCTGCTCAGTATATGGTGGCATTTTTTTTTAACCCCATACACTCTAGTTTTCCCGCAAATTGCCCCATAATTACCATCAAAGTCAATTTTTTGGCACATTGTACATTACATACATATTAAAGCTACATCACACTTAAAGTGAGGGAAATATTACAACGTGAGATACAATTATTTTATGCCTGCAGCATTACATCAGATAGAAAATATCTTGTGCTTCATTTTATGCACATTTCCCCATAATTCTGCAGGATATATTTGGGTTTACTGGAAACCTTGGGCTCTCCATTAGAATTTAAAATAAAGCTCTGTGGATCTGGACAAAGTTCATAAGGGCAGCACACATTTATAATGACGAACCAGTACCATTGGAGGATGGACATTTACTAAGATGGATTTAAAAAATAAATGACATTAGAAGGCCTAAAGTCAGATCCAGGAATATTGTAAGGATGTGTGTGGTGTTGTTTTTTTTTTATTTCTCTGTGGTACAGTTGGTCGACTTCCGGATGGTCGTCTCCCGAATGCTCGGTCTGGATGCGACAACCCTGGCCCTCCCAAATTACGAAATCATCAAGATGCTAGAGAACCTGCTCCACACTCATTATCATCATCACCACCTTCATCATCACCTCAGTCGGCCCTGGTTTTGTCCCGCTCACCAGAAGCCTCATCTCACCCAAATCCAGGACTTCCCCTCCAGCTCCTCTTTGGATGCTTCTGCCTCCAGGTCTGCTGGTCCTGAGGAGGCTGTAACCATCAGTGGAAACTAGATTTATACTTTATACTTACACTGATTTATACTTTTATGTCGAGGTATGAACTATGCTTTACAACAGCACATATTTGAATATAGATTCGATCTTCTTCTAATGATTTGTCAAAACTGTGTCTTTCTATGTGTTTTCAAGCAAAGATCAAGATAAATATGATTCACCTGTGATTCACTGAACAACAACAAACGCAAGGTATAATAAATCAAATAAAAACGACGATATCAAAATGAGGATTTGGCATTCATTGTTTTTGATTGTTGGATATACATACTTCTTCATTATTATTATTATTTTTTTACCACTATATACATGTAATGTTAAACAATCCTGGTTATATATTTGATACTGAACTGTCAGAACCATACAAAATATACAGTAGTTCTATACTTCATAACTCTGTTTCTTAAGTCACACTTGATATTGTTAAAAAAATAAAACAACAAAATGTGTACAGAACATGGCTGACTGATTTGAAAGGTATTTAAACTCTGACTGACGTTGATATTCAACACATAACTTGGCTTAAATGAATCGAACATGAGTCAATGCAGTTCATGTTAAAACTCGACTGTTCACCACAGACACACTGATGGGTATAAGTAAATAAAAGCAAACATTAGAACCGCATGCCAAAATACAAGTAAAAAAATAATTGCAATATAAGATATATTAAATGTCATTTTACAAATCTTCAGTTGTTACAAGCAGATTCACAGGCTATAGTTTCAGCATTTTGCATCTATCGACAGTTCTCTTGAGAAAAAAATACACCATGATTACGCCATTCAATATTTCATTCGTCCAGCTGATATCCACTGTGGTCAAAAAAAATTTTTTTTGGTTCTTACATTTTGTTACACCAAAGATGCTTCTTAATTGACACAGCAATACACAGAGTAAAATACTGAGATGCTTGATCCTATGTGCTACAAGATAATATAGTAATGGAGATGGCAACTGTATTTCTGCAGTACAAACGGATGACCAATATTAGTTTGTGCTGTCAAACTAACGGAGTGTTCAAGAGATCAACATGATTCCTATTCACGCCATTCTGATGTAAGAGAGACCATCGCTGTAATTGACCCGTGGGTGGTCCTGCTCAGATGGCTCTCACAGTCTGCTCACACTGGAGGTGGTCCATTAGTGTAGCTAAGCATAGGGTAGAAGGAATGAGCAAAGTTGTTGGACTGAGCACAGGTGTAGTCCTCCTCAGACATTGGCACGAGGCAGGCAAAGCCCACCAGCAGCAGCAGGAAGAGCTGGAAAGGCAGCGCCACCCAGAGGACGCGCCACAGAAACGATGAGCGACGACCCGACGCTGTCTCCGACTCAGAATGGGAGGAAGCGGACCCAGCGTCGCTGGGAGACCTGCTCACACACAACACAAACACAGCCAGGTTTAGCTATTCACACGCACATCTAAGGACATATGAGTTCCTTCTATTTGTTTTGTCATTTGAGACACCAATGTTACTATCAGATTAGAATGGCAGCCTAGGATGTGCAAGATTATTTTCTTTGTAGTTCACAGAGGCAAATTCTGTAAAGAAAAGAAAACAAAACAAAACAATAATGGAATAATTAGATTAGTCTAATCCAATAAACAAACTTAATTTTAACTGCATACTAATTGAATTGGAATTTTCCCTTGTGCTTTGTGTGCTGTCTACCAGTTTTCAATCCAAATAAGATAAGTTCCAGTTTCAGGGAAACTGCGTGGCAGCACTATGGTGAATTTAACACTGACACTGCTGTGTTTACACCTGAAAGCAATGTGGGGATGATGTTTAACATTGGTGGTCTACACACTGATTGCGTGAGTGGAAGCACACAGTTACAAAGACAGTCACAAAAGGCATACATACAGTCCTACGCCACAAAACAGATATGCATGTGAGCTTGCATTCCTGTGCATAGGGCGTTAGGATAAAAGACAAAAGGCATGCTGCAAGTAGGACTTGAATATTCAAATATTATTAAGAGATCTCTTTCAAGGTTTGTGTCCTGTTGAAAAATGCAAAGCATGCCAAGGCAAGAGCATAGCGATTAGAACAGATTCTTCAACAGGGTTGTTAAGCTTAGCTTTTTTTGTTACATTTTGTATCATTTATGTTCACTATCTGAATACACCATCACCCTCAATGAAACCTGTCTACTTTTAGCCTCAGAGGTTAGGAAACATGGGCTGTTAAGAGAACTGATGCAATGAAGCTCACTTATACCTACCCATTGTGGAAATAGAAATTACAATGAAATGATTCCTGATTCCGGAAATGCATGGATTACACTTATGATTTATAGTGTTTTACATTAAGGTTGTCTTATGGTGTTACCAAAAGTGCCCCCCTACCACTTCACAAATGAAGACTTGAGAGGCAAGAGTCACAGATGACAGATTGAGGGGGGAGATGGTGGATAGTTGGCGAGAAAGCAGAAGAGGAAGAAGAAGAGATGTCACACACGAGAGAGAGACAGAGAGAAAGAGAAACTGCAGCCTTTGCATTGTTCATTGCAGACATTTATTGGCTTGGCAATTTGAGAGAAAGGGTGTGTGTGCTCAGTAACAGCAAGGGAGTGTTAGGTATAGAGAGATATTTATGTTATACATTGCCCTCTGGTTAGCAATATTAAGCAGCCGAGGACGCTGGCAGAAAAGAGGCCTTGCACCATTCCTTAGGAAACTCTTTTATCAAGGATGTGTGGGCTACCACTCACCTCATCCCCTAGCCTACACAGAGCGTCTAGACTTACAGAAGATGATGGAATTCATTGTCATGAGAGGCTAATCGGGCACAAGTGTTGAGGCTGAGACCGTGATCTTATCTCTCCAACACATTTGCTGTGTGAGACTCGGGCTCGTCGGGGGTTAGTAAACACAAATAGGCCTCCAAAGTGCATCATGGGCTGATGAGTTCCATTATCTTCTGGGTGTTCTAGAAACCAACAGAAAGGTACCTGCGGTGTGGAGTGCTCACAGAGGGTCCAGGGTGTGACACACTACATTTGCCCCGTTGCTGTTTGCAATGAACAGGGGGGTAAAAGAAAGAAAGTATTTCAGTCCAGGCAAATAAAGACAAAGCTACCGATGAAAGAAATCCCAAAATGAAAGAAGAGCAGCAACATAATCATATATGAAGGTGACTGATAGTAACCCATGATAATAAGGAATCTGGCTTTTCAAAGTGCACATTTTGAACTGCTCGGGTTTGAGTGTAATGCTGCTGTAGACAAACTGAGAGCATGTGGAAAGCTACAAATTATGCAGTGTGATGCATGAATTTCTTTGTAACAGACATTTAGTAATGCACACATAATATAAGCATTGATATGCTTATTTGGACTGATATATAGACAAATCATTGCTCACTGACATGTTGAAACATTGCCCTCTCATAATTTAAGCTCATAGAACATGTGCTGGTTGGTGTCAAACCAGTGTCATGCTTGCTACTTTACAAAATAAAAACATGTTCTGTTTTTGTTTTGTAATTTCAAGCAGTTTCAAGTTTTTAGCCAGTATTCCTTGAGAACAACACTATAGGGATAAAAAAAAAAAAGAAACTAAAGAGAGAGGATAATAGAGGAGTCTACTGGGAGCTAAAATCTAGAGGGCAGAATATTTTAGTGTGGAAATACCGAACTAGAAAAAGTGACAGCTGGGGCTGAACTTAAAATGAAATAGTCATCCAAAAAAGAAGATAAGAAATAAAAAGTGGGAAAGGAAGGATTTCTCCAAAGCTCTGGCGGGGTTTGCTCTGGGAATAGACAACATGCAAGAAGAGTAAAAGGCTGGAAAAAGGTTCAGAGTTCAGAGGGAGGAGTGCTTAAAGGAGGTTGTGGAGGTGTAGAAAGGTGTGAGGAGAGATCTTGGGATGACGGGTGAATCTGGCCTTCAACTGCACATTCGGGGCACAAGTTACGCACTATATCTTAGTGGGGTTACCGAACACCTTGCTTTTTCGTAGAGCAGCATGTACAGGGAGGTGTACGTTACCGATCGTCGCCGACTTGGCGTGCTCCTTCCTGATACAGGACTGAGGGAGCCAGAAGTGTCAAGTTCGTCAGCAGATGACCAAGAGGACAGATCCTGAAGAAGGAAAGAGAGTGAGAGAGAGCATTTGTAATATAGTGAGCCGCCATTATGCTACTGCAAAATGTATTTCAATACTGATAATACTGGTATTTGTTACGTTTTCTTGATCTTTTGTTTCCGTGATCTTGATTTATTAGTCTGCGAGGATTTTTTTTTAATCAAACAGGCCTCAGATAAACAATCTAAACCAAAGCACATGGCAGACTATAGGACTGGCACAATCTATGTCCTTAAAGTTGTTATTTCATGAACAAAGTTTGTGCATCGTGGTGTAGATGTCACTGGACATGTATACAAAGCTGATCTCCTAACCTGTTGACTGCTGGTGATATCCAGAATCTTGGCCAGCTCTCTGAGGTCCCGGGTCACCTCTTTCAGCAGCAGTTTGAGGCGGTTCCCAATAACATGGACCTTCTCCTTGGCTTCCAGGCAGTCGCTGCCCTGAGAGTTGACCAGCAACTGGAGGGACATGTCTTGGAGGGAGGCGACCTTCAGCTGGGAATCCAGGAGCTCCCGTCGGATTTGCTGTGGGAATCGGTAAGTGTTAGACATGACAAAGGACCAGTTGCACTGTGGAGCCCAAGGTAAGAGGAGGTGCTCCACTGAGGCCCAGAAACAGCAGTGATTCCACCTCTGCAGGATGTGATGGGCCAAATTTTTCCATGTCCTACTCTGGCTTTTCTGCTCATAGACAAGGCTTTTAACCTAAATAACATTTGCAACCAAACCCAGACAAGCGACCCCTTTAACATCATAAGGGGAATCGAAATACTCTTTGGATTAAAGTTAACAAATTGGGTTAAAACTATTCTCTTACAAAGTGCCTGTTGTGTCACATTTTTTAAAGAGTATTTTTGAGACATTAATATGTTATTTGGTACTGTCCAGTCAAGAGTGAACACATAAAATGGGAAGTATGTGTCAACATACAGTAAAACTATAATCCCTAAGTGTTAATTTCCACCCCTTCTTTACACTCTGATTGGTGGTTCTGTACCGTGAGAGTCCTGTGATGCTCGTGGAGAGTGTCACTGTCCTGGATGGGATCAATGGGAACCACCTCATTCCTTCTGCGGTCGATGTTCTCCAACCACAGCAGCAGACCATGGCTCATTTCATGGAAGTCCTATTGATCAGATGAGCATGACGAATGTAAAGATTCAGTTTTATGCATGAGATACTTTCTAATTTTCATAAATGAATGAAGACGAATTCTAGTCGTCAAATGAGCTGAATTAAACTCAACTCCACCCTCTGAAGTCTTGCCTTAACTTTGAGTGTCTGAAGTTGATGGTGGGTACATACCTGACACTGCATGAGGGCGTCCTGTAGTGAGGACCTCCACTCCTCCAGCGAGTTGCCTAGTTTGTCCCAGTGGTTGTTCATGTCTTTCAGTTTGGCCTGTAGCTCCCGGGACTCCTCTGAGTCTGACTGCACAAACTCGGCACTGCACAGGTTGATGGACAGCACAATGGCCTTCCGCTTGTCATACGACTTCTGAAGCTCCTGCAGACAAACATTTACATTGTGCAGTTAAGCAATTTATTTATTTATTTATTTTATTCAATTTATAAAGGACAGTGTGCACTTTCATTAGCTATTCAAAGGAATAAAAAGATGAGTGCACCAGATTTAGCAAGAAAGCTAATTTCCATCTGTAGTCCTTACAACTAACATTAAAACAATCAACACAGTAAAACAAACATTAAAATAATCAACACAGTAAAACAAACATTAAAACGATTAACACAGTAAAACAAACATTAAAACAAACAGACCTGCACCTATCACATACCAATTCACACAACATAAACACTACAGGCAGGCCATACATACATAAATAAACAACCTAACCATTCCTAATGTAAAGTGCAGTGTAAAAAATGCCAGTTAGGTAGTAGAAATTATTATTGCATACTTAAAGTGCCAATGTAGAATACTGTAAACCTATTAGTATTATAATGTAAAGTGCCATTGCAGAATATTAAAGACATGAGGTTATTGGTATCATCAAATGTGATTGCAGATATTTTAAATACCAACCATGGTAATTCAGAACTACAGAGTTACAATGAGGAAATACCAACAATGGTAATAGACAAATACAAGATGGTTCTTGTAAGCTGATGCTGTCTTCCAGAGCGACTTACAAGGGATACAATAGAATAATTTACTACATCATTGGCATTACAAGCAGCCAGAGGTAAAGAGTGCACGGGTCAAGGCCAGAGTGGTAACACAATCTATGTAACAAATATTTGTGTTTCTAGGCAATTATTGTTTTAACACTTTGTCACCATAGTCATTTAAACCGGTAGTGGGTGCTGTCACTTCAATGTTTCTTTCTTCGAAATGACTGCTGGGTGGATGGTCAGTCAAGGGAAGTGCTATCAAAGGACAAAGGGAGTTCCTCTCAAGCACAAAGTCCAATTAAGATTGACTGAAGAGATCAGTTCATAATTCACCTTCAGCTTCTTAATGCGCAGCTCTATCGTCTGGATGTCAGTGCTGAGGTCCAGCCTCCGCTGTTGCTCCAGCTCCTCCTCTGTCTGTCCCAGCCATGTCCACACGTTGTTCAGGTCGGAGTTCAGCTGCTGCCACTGCTGCTGGTCCTGCTTTGTGCGCAGCTCTTTGCTGAGGTCCTGGGCCTGTAGCAATTCCCAGCGCTCGATCACTCCTAGGGGACAGGATGTAAGGCAAGTCAAGGACATTCAAGGCACACTATATAATCAGGCTTATGAAGATTTTATGCCCAAGTATAAAAGCCCTACAGCATTTCAGTCTTTCCCTCCATACAGGAATGCATCTAATGAGAAGATGTAGTAAAATGAATACCAACATAAATTGCATGGCAATGCAGAGCTCACGTACAAGCATGGACTTATATGAGCTCTCTAGTAAATTACCTGATGTCTGCGACTCTGAGCTACTGGGATCTGCCAGTCCGGACACAGTGTCCTCCTCCTCCTTCAGCTCAAAGCCAATCCTTTTCACTGTGTCAATATTGCCACGGCACTCGCCCAGCAGTCGCATCTACAGGATGGAAATATATTATATTATCTTACACACATTGTTGTGTTTAGTCATATCAGTGAGAGCAGCTGAGTAATATGCATTTTACTTATTTAAATTGCATAAAACATGAATAGTTAATATAATAAATGTGCAGTCCTGATCTGGGTGTTACACAGCCACACTCACATATCCCATGTACGAGGCATCCAGCTCTGTGCTGGTGGGAGTGCGGCTGCGGCTGCTCTCTGCTTGTTGCAGGTGGAATCGGCTGCTTTCCAGGCTTTGAATATGTGAGTCCACAGAGCCAACCTCTCCTGTTAACACATCATCAACTCGTCATATTTACATAATATAAAGCTTATGTTCAATCATAGTGGTTACTTAAAATATGCTCAAAATCCCAAGATTAGGTAAGCGGTGTTTATTTTAAAGAAATCTGCAATCACTTCACTGCAAAGTTTGCTGATTTTTGAGAATCCAGACTTGTTCCTTGTGAGAGTGAACAACATGCTTTTGTGAAACACAAAATGCACGTCAAAAAAACTCCAAAGAGGTTAGGCACAGTACACAGCACACTTCAAGTTCAAACAAAAGTAAAGAGAAAGCCAGTTAGAAAGAAGGGTTAGGCTGAATTCCATTTCAGTTCTCCCAAATTACGGACCAAACCAAAACCAGTGAATTGAAGAAATAAAAAATGGAATTGATCCTATGCCCCCATGTTAGAAAGTGTTGCCATTGGTTAAAGTGCCTGCTGTAATGCTGAAAGTGTGTGTAAGAGAGAAAATAAAAACAAATCACAGTCCAAGCTGGTGAACAGGCTAGAGAAGTGGTGTCACTCAGAGTGTGACTTTTCTTTTGAAGCCCAAACACTCAGGGAATGCCGGGGTCTGCTGATGCCTACCAGTGCAGGACCTCAGTGTTTGTTCTGTAAGTTTAACATAGGCCTCAGGGCTCTCAGGGATCACTACATCTGGAAGAAACATTATACAGTACATACATTCAACAGTGGGCATCACACTATTTGACTCTGTGACATGATCACATCTGGGCCAGACAGTATTCACAAATTACTTTTAGCTCTACTTTTAATCGTCTTGGGATTTGCCACATCAGCACAGACGTGACAAATCTCAGATATGTGATCAGTCACAGAAATGTACACTTCAGTGACTATCAAATTGTTCACACTTTTTATGACTCATTTTATTATTCTATGTGACGAATCTCATCCATCTGGTATCTTAACAAGGTAAAACAAACCATGTATGATTCCGGTAAATACCACTGGAACTCAACCTGTGACCTACAGCTATGGGGTCACTATTCTGGTTAAAGAGCAAGTTTGTTTTAGTTTATCTGATTAATAACTAACTATTTATAACTATAACTAAATGTCATGAAAGTCCATTCAACTGCAAAGGCAGTGAGCAGAGAGAGTTGTTCTCCAATCAGTATGACTGCAGAGCAGCGAACTAAAATACACTATAAAATATGTGATGATGTTCACCTACAGTACTTTTGATTTTTAACACTGAAAAAAAGAGACTCGTTGAGCACTTAAAACATCAGCCCATCAACATATGCAACTATGTAGAGGTACAGTAAAGCCTAGTTTATGTCTTCTGTCTCAAACAACACCAAAATAACAGTTAACACCTCATTATTGTACCATCTCTGATCCTGTGGTATTGTTTGTACCCCAGCTGACTTCCATTAGTTTTCCTAACAAAAATGATTTTTAAATCCCTGTAAGGAAATTCTCTCTTTTTTTGCCCCTTGCAAAGGAAAGTCAGAAGTCAATGTCAGCTATACAACAGTCCCGGAGCTGGTAAGGTTACAGTGACCTGCTCAAGGAAATTTCAACCGAATGGATGTGTTGATGACATGGGGGCTTGAATCTGAGTCCTCCCTGTTCACTATGCCATTCTTCTAGTGGATGTTTTATTTTCAGAATCATAAAAATGTGTTTTGAATGGGCTGAAGGGCCCTCAGTTTATGATACATTGCTGAAGTTTCTTAAAAGTTGGAATTATGTAACCTCCAACAAAATGGTGTATGTGGGCAGACTGACCTGATAAGGCTGAGGCAGGGCGCTGGAGGAAGTCTCCCTCCTCGCTCTGCTGCTCTCTCAGGACCCTGCTGGCACTCTCCAGTCCACGGCTCAGGTCGTAGTCATGGTCCCACTCCAGGGGGATGGAGTCCACGCTGGCCGGAGTGTCCCTGCCCGAGCGCTCGGTCCGGAGTGGAGCTGCCAGGGAGGCTGAGCGGCTGGAGGAGGGCAGAGGCGAGAGGAAGCCGTCCCCCAAACGCTCACTCCATGGCAGGCTGGACAAGTCACCAGGCTCATCCAGCTCCAGCTCACGGTCCGAGAATGACACCTCGGTATCGTCGTCTGCAAGCTGAGAAAAGAGGACAAGTGCATGACACATCTACAGTTTATACCGAGGATTTTAAATATTAGAAAGATGATGGCAATACAGCACAGTTACTTAAGATTTGTGTAACGACTGTGGTCAAAGACTTCAGAAACATCTTTAGTTGGCATACTAGCATTTAAAAAAACTGAGGTGAATTATATGTGCATGACATTTTATATTTTTAGCTTCTGCACACACACATAATGAAATAATATGTTAACATTGTGCATTGTACATGTAATAAAGTTTGTGCAACTGGTGCAGTCTTGGGTCTTACAGGGAGGCGAATGAGCTTTTTGTAGTAGCGCTCCACTCGACCAAACACCTCCTGACAGTAGCGCTGTAGCTCTTCCAGCTCCTCCTCGATGACCGCAGCATCCAGAGGCTCGCTCTTCTCGATCAGCGCCTCTCCCTGGTGGAAGATGTGTTCGATCTTGGCCGTGGTCAGGGAGATTTCCTGCTGAAACGCCTGAGAGCACAAACAGGCAAGCCCTCATTAATTCTGTGTCAAATACTTTACAAGGCCCAGCGGTTCCTACACAGCCTCAATTTCAAAATTCAGGGCTTTTTCCAGACTTTTAACTTCTTGATTTGGTTTGAACACAATGCACAAAACCACTATTTATTTTTTCTTGCAGTTGTACAATCAAACACAAGCACTTCAAGGCAAAAAATGAACACAAACAAAAGGTTGAAACCCACTGATTGTTAGAAGCCATGCAACATGTTTCAAGCACGGCTCTCTTCCTCAGGCTACCAAAGGAATTAGGCAAATAAATTAGTTCGTTTGTGCTTTATACCATTATATTAGGGCATTACAATATTGTTCTACACCTGGAAATTGCATCAAGCAGTTTTAAATACATTTCAAGAGATTCCAGACCCGTGCAAGAACTCTAAACACATCACCACACTTTGAATTGACTATATCTCTGTTTTCAATCAATGCATAAAGGATCCACTGAGAATGAATGAAAAATATGCTTTGACCCACTTATCTGTCATTTTATAAAACAAAGGGATAATAATAATTTCCCCCATGACACTGCTTAATACAGTATAAACTTGGCATACTTACCCTGAGCTGTTTGATCTTGGCCTGAATGTCACACTCGGAGAAGTGTTCGATGTTGGTCAGCTGCAGGTCCATCTCTGTTAGCCACACCAAGATACTGTCTCTGGCTGTCTCAAACTCCTCTCTCTGACTAATAAAGTGCTGCACAATTAGAAACAGAGATACTGCTGTTAGAATTATCAGCGCTTACAGTCTCCAAGTCTGAGCTGGGCAAAATATGCTCAACAATGCCGCCTCAGTGGCTTAATTAGATCAGTTTATACATTAATGATAGATTTCTTTGAAATTTGTTTTGCTTCACTGTCAGTCATCCATTTGACAAGGATGAAGAAATAACAAAAAACAAACAGGCAAACAGGACAATAATAGCACCACTGAGGGTGCATTCTTTGCATGAGGCAAGCTTAACAAGGCCTTGTTAGTGGCTCGTATAGATTAAATTTACCTTATTTCCTAAGAGACACAGACACACACAAACACTAAACAGTAAACTACATAATGACAGTGGGAGTTAGAGTACTTCCTAAACGAATTTCTGTGTATTGATACAATATCTGATAAAACGGTACCTCAGTGTATTTCTAAAATTCAGTTATTTAGAATTTAACAGCTACGATCTTCAGAAAACACTCAACTCTTAAAAAACGTAATCAGGTGTAACAATGAAAATATAAAATTAAAAAAAAAAAATCATCACATATGTATGGTACATAAGATTGTACCTTAAGCCTGCGGAGGATGGATGCCACCCTCTTCTGCAGGTTGTCCCATCGCTGATTGGCAGTGTGGGCCATCTCTTTCAGGCGACAGGAAGAGTCAGTGCGGTTTTCCCTTGCCAGCCGGCGATACTGCTTGTTGATCAACTCCAGCTGGGTCAGGCTCTCATGCACCTGCCTCTGGAAGGCCTACAGCAACACACACACGGACACACACACACACACACACACACATTTACAGAGTATATGGGTAGCATATTGTAGGGCATCTATACAAAAAACGGTACATTTGCCCTCAGTGGGTGTGTAGGGAAATAAATCTGTGATAGCTGTACCTCAAATTTCTTTAGTTCCTCCTTGGCTACAGTGTAAAGTACACCCGAGGAGTTGGGTAGAGCAGCAGTCTTCTCTGAAGTGGCCAGCCACTCCTCAAATCGTGCAAAGTCATCTAAAAACTTCTGCCACAAACGCCACGTTTCCTCAATCCTAACAGATAGAAACATTGGGAAAACGCAGTCAGAAAACTACTAACTCAATCAATGATATAATCACACATGAAAAACAGCAATGACCCTTTTGTGAACCAGCTTGAGAGTGAGTGATCACAATGACTCTGACTCATCGTTCTTTCTAAGCTGCTATCTTCCACGTCTACCTTCATCCAGTATCAGGTGAACCGAGTGCATCGGCCTCTTACTTGAGTCTCCTTTCCATAGACAAGGCACATATGCTCCTCCAGCGGCGATCAAGGCTACGAGTTGCCTGCTGGATGGAGTCACACTCTGCGTCAGTGGCGCAGGCGTCACAGTCATGCAGAAGCACCTCGCACAGATTGAGCACGGACGCCACTCCTGTGCTGTGCTTCTCTATGTCACGCTGAAGCTCCTGAGTGACACGACAGAGACAGAGTGAGTGTAGAGGAGAGAGAATGAGAGACAGAGACAGAGAAAGAAAGAAAGAAAGAGAGGGAATGTGAATTAATAACAAAATTATATCAGAGAAGGAAGGTAAAACAAGTCACACATTAAGTTACTTTTAGTTTCGTGGGGCTACATCAGACCCTCAACAAGGTACTTGCAAGCTCTTGGCAGCTGCTACATTGTGCAGTGAAATGGTGTATTATTACACATTTATGATTTTTCCAGTGGTGCACCCATGCTACAGAAGTATACACTGATGGTACAGTGAGGCACCTGCATGTACAATAAATGGCACAGGTCAAAACTGAATTGAGCAATATTTTTTATGAGAAAATACACCCATATTATCAGCCTAAGTCACAAAGTGAAATTCCACAGACTGACAGTATTTGGCCAAATTAAATGCTGATGATTGGTACGGCCAATGGCAGGCAACCTTCTCAGTGCATAGAAAACAAAGAGCTAAAACTTAAGAAATAAAAAACTTGTTCCTAAATAGCTCTGTGCAGAGAAAGCTTGATTCATTTACTATGGCATAACCTTCTGCGAAAAAAATTCCATCACCCGTTAACCTCACCAGCCATTAAGGAGAAGAAATGTCAGAGGAATGTACAGCTTATTGATGCCGTATAACATGATTTCTTAGTCCTCAAAATTCAAAGAGATGGCTCTTGCTGCCATATGAAACAGACAACGTACAGCAGGCACAGTGAGCCTCCTTAAAGTTGAAGGTAAACACTGCATTGTTAAAATTATACATGATTTCTTTTTGTAGCCATTCACATGAATTAACTCTTAAGATCTGTTCATCAGTCTTCTTTACAGTGCACAGATTTCAGTTCGATCATTTAAACATCTTTCTACAAGCTAATGTACATAAATGGCACATGCTCTGTTACCTGCTGCAGGTCCAGCTTCCTCTGGATCTCCTGGAAGTCACATGTGTCATAGGCGATTGGTTTGGACAGCTCTGTCTCGATGTGGGCCAGCCAGGAGCGCAGGCTGCTCATATTCTTATCCAGTTGCTGAACAGCCACGAGAGTTTCTCTCAGCTTCTTCACTCTGTTAAGACAATTCATGAAGCTCTGTCAATGCAATTCAACAGGAGACAATCAATCCCTAGCAGCTCAAGAGGGACTGCTCTATAGCTGATCTTGCAACTCTCAGCAAATTAATTTCTCATTGGGGATGAACACAGCAGCAAAAAATAGATGAAAGAACAGCACGTGAACCAAAAATCATTGAGAACCACATTGTTTAAAAAAAAAAAAAAACATCCATTATTACAGATTTCAGTTCAGATTAGAACAAAAGGTTTAAGGAGAATTTGTGACCTTGTATCCTATTCAGCAGGCACAAAATAGCAACCGTCAAGGGAGAATTTCCTATCAGTTACACAGGTGCGAGTGTGTGTTCTCACCTCGCTCCGATTAGATCCAGGAGGTGCTGCCAGCGCTCGTTGACCTTGCCCAGTTTCTGTTCGATCTCACAGGCCTTGCTCTGGTGGCTGGCCCTGGCCAGGCGCTCTCCCAGCTGGTGCAGCTGCAGCTTGTTGTCCTCAGCCAGAGTGATCTCCTCCTGGTAGTCCTGAGAAACAATTCAATACAACCAAAGTGTAAAGACAATGTATAGGTGTTTGAATGCTGTAGGTACAAGGGTCAGTCAGAGTGAGAATCAAAATCAGTTTCATGAAAGAGACATGACAAAAAATGCATGATGGAAGAATTTCAAAAATGAGAAAAGGGCTAAATAACATGACAATTAAAATATTAGTCAGGGTTATACCCAGACATTATGTTGGCTCATATACTGTTCTCTCCCAGCAGCAATATACCCACTTCCTCAGCTGCCAAATCACTTTTAGCACCAACTATCGACAGAGTTGGAAGCTGTGTTTTCATTTTCAAGTCATGCAACCAAGGCAACAATACAGCTGACTGAAACTTGGGATTATTTACATGTCATGTATTGGTTTCTGCAGGGGCGTAGTGGTGCACACAGATTTTTGAGGGAGCACAACTTCACACAGAAACATCAACAAAGAAAGTCAAGGCAGAAGACAGACACTGACATACTGATTACTTGCTTGGTGACAGCTGCAAATTCACATGCACTTAATTGTGGTGATGCAACTAAAACCCAAACGTAGTAGGAGGTTGGATTACTGAGATATAATGATCTGATACTTAATTAGAATAATCATGACTAAATATTAAACATGCACAACAAAAGCAATATTTTCATTTTATATCTGAGAGATGTTGTAAAGTGTAGGAGAGATTTTGATATGATGTGATGTGAGAGAGATGTAATATGAGGATTGAGGGGCCTGCACCCACTCAGTTTCAGTGTGCACGATGCTAGCGGGTTTCTGTTTACCTTGCGGAGCTTCTCGATCATCTCCTCGATGCTGATGTCTCCATTCTGTGAGACCTTGCTCTCCATGTTGGTGAGCCACTCGCACAGCTCCTTGTACTTCTCGTTGAAAACAGTCCACTCATTCAGCTTTTCACTCACCTGCTGCCTGCGCAATGAAAGCTGGAGAGGCACAGCGACATGGTCAAAACTAAAAAGTGTCCATGTTAACTTGGGAACAAATGTATTCCCCAAAGAAACGCACACAAAGCTAATTATACTTTATGTTTAAAATGTATCTATCATGAATTAGTTCGGCCCAAGCAAATGAATGACACAAAACATTAAAAGCAAGCAGTGATGCTGACATGTCACCTTAAATGATGTGCTTACGGTTAGCAGCACATTTCCTGTGCATGCCTTCTATCTACTTGACACAGGATGTAAGACCTGAAAAAAACTGTCCTCTTTTGCATTGAGGTTTGTTCTGTGTCTCGGCTGCTGTCAGATTGTATCATCTGAAACTTTCCAATAATGGCTCAGTAACTTCTGCAGACAGTACATTTGCCCAGGTGCCAGGCTAAGTTAATAATGAATCATCTGCAGCAGACACTTTTAGATCTGAGCTACATGCCATTCAGGGTGATTCTATTTGATATGGAAATAAACGCTTCATGATGCAAGCTGAAACGCGTTTGGTGTCTCGTGCCTTGTAAAAGTTTTTCGTGACCTTAAAAATTGAATGCATCTTAAGTCTCCTTTTTTAGACATGAGAAGCAGTTCTATTCAGCCACATTTCTCATATTCATCACAGAGATTCAATCTCATCATCTATATTATGACGAGCCATATTTGATGCTGTCCAAGTGGCACCTTCCAGATCAAAGCATACCAATCTATACATAGAAGGGACCAATATATGCAGCACTTTGTGTGAGGACAGCACCACCATTTGGTAACTGCATGTAACTGCAGGGACTGAGTGAACTGGTGACACTGCATCTCCAATCCACAGGATATTTCAAGTGTTGCATGACTGACACACAGTGACGTAGCATCTTGGTGTAAACTCAGTCATAAGAAATACCCAGGAATGAAACTGTATTCCTCTCAACTGTCCGATTAGATAACCAGCATGTTCAATTGTGCAGAATGTTGAATTATAATAGTTGTATGGTGCCTGCTGTTTGAGCCAGGCCAAGGAGGAGAGCTGAAAACCATGTACTTGGAAGTTACCAGGGAAGTTAGCTACACAAACATGGAGTCACTCTGTGGTGTCAGAATAACATCAGAAATCTCCATGCTTCAACCCGTGTGGACTTTGCCAAACAGTGCATGGTACCTGGTGGCAGATTTCCTCCCACTGCCGTTGCAGTAGCTCAATGCGCTCCTGCAGGACAGACAGGTCCTCAGCACTGATGTAGCAGGAGAGAGACTCCCTGAGCAAGGTGAGATGAGCTAAATCTTCAGTCCAGCCATCAAACGTGCTCTCCAGGTCCTGTTAATGAAACAATCATAATAATAATAATCATAATACGGGCAACCTTTGTCTGTAAAACACTACAAAGGAAACAATATGTAAAACAGAAAACGCTGAAAAACAATGATGCAGTGCGATAAAACAATGATTTCAGGCTCATAAAGTGGCCAAAAGATCTGAGATGCAGCTCGACGCCAGACCTAAGAAACCCCCCATCAATCAGTGACATCTTAATGTCATTTCTAGATGCAGGAGCCTGTGTGCATTAAACAGACAAGGCAGACAGTTGTGCTGGGTATGAAATTTGATTTGAAATGGAAATTGAAAAGCACCAAAAAGTCTATACTCTGTGTTAGTTTATATTTTCTATATAATGACATTAAGCAAATTTCTTGAATTTGTCACTCTGTTTAACACACTTATCACATGGACTTGCAGTTTTGATGTGACACACAACAGGGCCTGTTCATGTTTAAACAGTGAACAGCTTGTGAGCATCCATGTGGATGGGAGTCATTTGATTACTCTGAAAGTCACAAACTGATTGGCCTTTAATTCTGTGCTACGTCATGGAAAATAGGAGAGCGTGGCCACAGTCACAGCTGCTGTAGAACATACGTTTGATAAATACCTTCAGGGGATATCAAAGAGATATCATGTAAAACTATGCTTTGGTGTCAGACACAAGATAAGGAAATAATTCTGAAGTCAACCGCCTTACTGACTGAACTTTTTTCCCCTCCGAGATCTTCAGTAATTAAAATTGCAAAATAGAAATACTCATGATATGTACTCAAATGCATTACAAAATAAGACCAATTCATTCTTAAAGTGGTACAGAACACTGACTCTAAAACATTTTCAGCTCAAGAGTCAGAATGATGCCAGTGTGCAGGCCCTTACTGCAAGTGCAAATGCAGCAATTAGTGCACTCTGACATAAGGATGATTTCATTTGCCCTCTTCAGCTTTTTAATTCAGTAATTTTTTGGAAAAGATTTAGAGGCTTGAAACCCCTGTTAAAGACTACCTTGCAGCGCATCTGCTCAGCTTGAAGATCTTCATGATGATCAGGAAGAGGCGAAGACAGCTGCCGTTTGAAGGCTCGCAGCTTCTCTAGTGATCCACCAATACCTCTCTCACACCTCTCCCAGTCCTGTATAGAACACAAAAAATCATGGAAAGTCCATTAATACAATAAAGTACTACTTCCCACCTTTCTACAAAGTGCTTCTATCCTTCAGCAATAGGTGTCCACTAACACGATAGCAGCTTGTACAGTGCCCTCGACTGTACAAGTTGTTGGCATCTCTATTTTGTGTAGAATACCTTTAACAAGGTGGCAAGCTCTCTCTTCTGTTCATCCAGGCAGATGCTGGCATGTTTCCAGCGCTCCTGGATATCAGTTAGCTCTCCTTGCAGGGCCATCTCAGCTCGGCTATCTGCCGACAGGAGCAGCTGTCTGCCGGCCTCCACTGTCAGGATGTAGCTGCCCTGCTGACGCTGCAGCACCTTTTCCTTCAGCTGCACCAGAGAGTGAACACACCACAATCAGTCACAATGATTAATAAACTTCACATGTGCCTTCCCAGCGATACCTTGGACATGCGAGTAATTCTGACAGTTTGTCTGGGTGAGCTTTACCACATCAGGACAACTGATATCATCAAATATGGAGGGATCTCATTGCACCATATCTGTGCCTGCGGTACACTGCTGTAATGCTTCCAGAGTCTCTTCTCACCTCTTTGATAAAATTTTAATCTTTGGCAGGATCCTTCACAAAATCTTTCCTCATCATCTTGATCAAGATCAATCGGGAATTAATCAATGCAGTGAAAAAAAGTACTATTTGAAGCATTGCAGTAGCGAGTGACTGTAAACTTTTTGATGTTTTTTTTCCTGTCCTGCACCTGCCACAGAAATTTGAGCTCTGTGCTTTGTCTGTGTAAGCTTGTTTAGTTTGTACCTGGACAGCATCCAGCATGGATCGGGCTTGTTGCAGAGGTACGGTGGCTCCAACCTGAAGGGCCTCTGCAGGGTGAGAGACCTCCACCAGCCATTTACGCAGCTTCTCCACCATTTCCCTGTAGCGCTGCCACTGGCGAATGAGACTGTCAATGATGCCCCGCCTCTGCTGAGCGCGGCGCACCACACCCTGCCACTGGTTACTCAGCAGGGCCAGCTTCAAATTGAACTCATCTCTGCAGGAGGTAGCAGTAGTGTTGTGATTGAAACAGATAAACTGTGATCCAGTAGGCAATGAATCAGGTTATATATAGGTACAACAACAATCTTGAAAAAGGTGGATACAAGGTGGATAATGACAAGAATATTAGAAGCAGTGAGAATAATATTTGCCCACTTTACCTGTCATCTACCTGACCCTGCTCTAACATCCTCTGCCCATCGCTGATTATAGAGTGAAGGATCTGCTGACGACTGAACATCTCAGCCTGGAACAGCTGTTAGACAACAAATTTAGCCTCATTAGTGCACCAAAGGGAGAGATCACATGAAATTAATCTTTATCAACATAAATCATGAATTACTAGATGAAATAATAAATTCTGCATACTATAGTTAGGCTGTGAATGCAATTTTTACTCAATCAACAAGATTTGGTTTACTGACATCACATGTCAATTTCTCGACATGTGACCTAACGCCACACAGGAGCTCTAACCTCGTGGGCTTTCTGCTGCTCCATCAAACTCTGGTAATTCCCAGAGATCTCCACTGCCAGATTCTCCTCTGTCTGCACCAGGAACTCCATCCAGGTTTCACATTTCTCTAGGAAGGTCTGTTGCTGCAGCAGGAACGACTGAAGTTTGCTGCAATCAAACAAGAGCCACCACTTGATACTTTTCACATCAGAAACAGCTTGCAGGATTTCATTCACTTTTATCATTCTTTTCTAGTTTATATCTTTTGTATGTGTTACCTGAATCTCTCTGTGGTCTGTGCGGAGGCCGATGACCAGCTCCTGTTGAGGTTCTGCATGCGTTTGATCTCTGAGTCGTTGAGAGGCAGTCGGTAACCAAGCTCATTAAGACGCTCCAGTTCAGGGGCCATGCTGCTAAACTTCAACATGAGTCTCTATGGGAGGACAAAAGAAAACATGACATTGAAATAATAATCTGTATCATTTTCCTCAGTTCAGGGCAATCAGTAAAATCAGTTGTTGATCAGCTGACTGACACAACATTTACCTTTAGCTCCTCCATACGATCTTGGATAACTGTCAGATCAGTGGAGCCATTGGGATCCTGCACCTTCAGAGCCTCCTCAGCTTCAACTATCCAGCACCCCAAACAGTCCAACTGATCATTAAAGGTTTCATAGTCTTGGACTCCAGTCTAGAGGAATAGAGATAAAAACAACCCGCACACATATAATTGCTGATTTAGTGTCATCCATTCCTACTTTTATGTTATCTAGTTTTATTTTTTTATTGGAAAGCACTGTGGAAGGAACTCACTTGTAGACAAATGTGCTACATGAATAAAAGCTGACTGACCGATTGACTGATCTGACTACTTGTGGTTTGAATGAACTGTTACAAATCTCCATGTCTTCACCTGCAGCATGGTGAGTTGTCTGGTGAGGGCCTGCTCTACTGCGGCCAGGCGCTGGGTGAGAGAAAGATGATCTGACTGGATAGCCGATGCTGCCGACGTCTCCACCTGCTGTTTCAGCTGATCTCCAAGTTCCTGGAGAACCTGCAAGGAGGCCTGCACTGGAGCCTGGGACCGCAGCACCTCCTGGGACAAATTACCCATAAAGCTTAAATTAATATGCTTTTCATGTGAAACTCAACTGACAGAGAAAGGACTCTTATATGGATAAAACTACATGCATCACTTTAGAAACTCTAATTTTCAACACTCTGTGACTGTCACTTCATAAAATAAAACATAAAATATGGGGTCTGGTTAGCCCTCCAGTGCAGCCACAACAAATAAATGTTTTCTGTTACCATTGTCTTTCAAAAACAAGGAACCATGGGAGATTACATTTTAATAATTTAAGTCAGCAATGAGAATTACACACAACACATGATGACTGGGTGTCTCAAAAATGGGTATAGAAACATTTTATGGGTGAAATATTGGCTGTCATTGCACATTATAAGGTCATGGAACATATTATACACCAACACTCAGTACTACAATAAACAGCTGTTTGCATGAAAAGGAGAAAAAGCGGCAGTGCTGAATCCTCACTTACACTGCATTCTTGGATCCAGGCGGACACTTCCTCATCAGCAATGTCCTTGCTGCAAGCGGTCTTGAGAAGCTGGTCTGCCTTTTCCTCGTGCAGCTGGATGCTGGTGGAGCTCTGCTCATAAAGCTCCTTGTAGCGTTGCCACAGCTGCAGCAGAGCCTTGCTGCTCCTCAGACGCTCCGCAATCTCCTCCAGCAAACCAGTCCACCTGAGTGCAAATATCACACGGGTATGGCAATGAATGTAAAGGATTTTATTAGTGAGCTACATGTAAGCGCCTACTACTGCTGACACTCCCACTACTATTATTACTATACAGCAACTACTACCATTACATCTAGTACCTGTCTAACTTTCCAAGCTGCTTACAGATAGCTCACACACTTTCTCAGGTAAATGTACCCTTTGCAGTTTGAAAACTGGATTTTGGATTTCTGTGTCCCTTTGTTGCTCTGAAGTTGCTATGACACAATGAGATTTTACTCCACCTAGAGTCTCTGAATATATGTGGATTTGAAAAAAAAAAACACAAATAAATAAATTAAGAAAACCAAAAAGTGGCATAACATCTTAAATGCTATCATCGGGTCACCTTGCATTGACATCCTTAAGGGCGTTGTTGAGGGAGTCTGACACTGAAGGGTGGCACTCCTTGAGCAGTTGGTGGGTCACGGCGCCAAACTTCCTCACACTGCTCTCTTGTTTCTCCAATTCCTCCTGCAAATTCTTCAAAAGTAACAAACAAACAATAAAGAGTTGCATTAACTAGCATCAAGACATAGGAAGCCAAACATGGAAGGGACAAATATAGACACATCTTTCTAATAAAAAAAGAAAAATGTCAGGTTCACTGGAATCAGAATCAGAAACACTTTTTCAAGTAAAATCAGAGATGTATCAATTTGTCTTTGACAAAATAGGAAGTTGTGTTGATTTCAAGCAAGAATCGTGAAAGCCTCAGTCATGGCTTCATCCCAGCATACCTGTAGACTCTGCACCTGCAGCTGTGCAGCCTCCAGGGAGCCAGTGAGCAGGCAGAAACGAGACACAGAGTATCTCCCTTCCATCAGGTAGCCATTGATCTCTTCCAAGGCCCGCTTGTATAAACTCCACTGGTCCAGCACTGACTTCAGGCTGATCTTCAGTTGCCCAATCTGTGGATATGAATTACAATAAGACACAAAATTCTCAGGAACATGCAGGACAGAGACCAGACTCAACCTGATCAGAATAGGACACAATACAACAGAACTTCCACTAGCTCTAACCTTTATACCACAGTCAGGACGTACTGTACAATGAAAAGAGAACAGGGGAGATTACCATGTGGTCCAGGTTAGCCCAGGTGTGATTGACACCTTGGAGCGTCTCCATGACGATGGCACAGGCCTCGTCGGTCTTGTTCTGGACAAGGGCACAGCCCTGTTCCTCCACTCTCTCTAAATCTCTCTCTTTCTCTTTCACCATCTCTTCCATTTCCTAAAAGGTTAGCAGAGAGGTCAGAGGGTGGTGGTAGTTGATTGTTTTACACATAATAAAAATAACAGGGAATCAAAAATATATGGCAATAATAACATGGTGGTCATTGTTTTGAAACAAAGTGAGAAAGGCCTGCCTGGCAGTCCTTGAGGGCGTTCTGTACTGAAGTCAGGTCCTCTATCCTGTGTTTCCTCTTTAGCCTTTCTTCTTGAGCTGTCATCCAGGACTTCAGGGCCTGCACACTGCTCTCATACTCCAGCCACATCTCTAATAGGCTCTCCAAGTACTGGATCTGGAAGTGTGTCATGCAAAAAAGACTTTAGAGTCTTGTTCTCAGTGAGTGAAATGGCAAAAATGTAAAAAAAAAAAAAAAAAAGGAATTTTAAGCAAGTTTACAATGCCACATTGTTCAGTAAGTAAGTGTCAACAGCTGAGACCTCACCCTTTCAGTGATGCGCCCTTGTAAGATCTGCCAGCGGTGGTTCATAGCTCCGAGCCTCTCTGCAAAGTCTGTTTTGTCACTGCGCTTGCTCTCCCCATCCTGACCACTGATCTGCAGCACTGACTGGTTGACAAAGTCCACAGTCAGCTGCTTACAGCTTATATCCACTCTGAAGCCCTAAAGCAAGGAAGCAAGAGTAAATTGGCAACTTTAATCACAGACATACAATTGTAAGCAACATCACAAGTTACATTACAATCTTTCCATTAAAATATTCCTTCCAAACCTCTACTAACCTCAGTGTTAACCTTGAATGTTTGCAAACTTAAAAATATAAACAAACCTTCCACAGCCTCAAAATGCATGTAACATTTATGTATAACTGTCATATACTGTACAGTGTTTGTATCAAAATCCCAGACATTAAACTTTGTACACAGAGTAAAAAGAAATGTTGTCACTCTGTGTACACTGTGTATACAAAGCCAGGAGTGTTATATTTTGCATCTGTTTAAAAGATGCTGTACAGATGCAGTGCTACTGTACTGAGCCTTTCACATGTAATTGGAATGTGCGCTACCTTGTACTTTTGCAAGTAGTCCTGTATGACATTTGACCCCACGGCACTCTTGAGGTTTTCCTCATCCTCCTCCATAATATTTTCCATCAGTGACATCCAGTTAAACAGCTCAGAGATGGCATGACGGGAGGCCAGCTTCTCCATTTGGATCTGAGGGAATACCACACCCATTAGACTGTCATACTGCACATGCAGGAAGGAAAAACACCTTTTGTGAACAACTTCTGTGTAAGAGTGAGGCAGGACGGAGTAATCCTATTTGCCCCGGGAAGCTAAGCTCGTTTAGCCTGGCTGCATGTGGCAGTACCTGATGCAGTTTCTCTTGGACCACGGGAATGCGTGTGAGCAGCTCAGTCCACTGAGAGTCAATGCGTGCCAGATCAGACCGCAGCACTGCCGTGTCTACTTTCTTCAGCCGCAGGAGCTGGTTGCCCTCAGTCACCACCGAGTTCTTCAGGCTGGATTTGCCTTCCACTTCCTTGGAGAACTCCTGAAACACAGAATGACAGCAATTACAAGCTGGTATGGAATCAAAAGTATATGTGTCATGATAGTACCTCTGCTCATACCTAGACTATTTTACTTTTACTACTGCTGCTGATGATAGGATTATCACCACATCAGCTGAGTACAACTACTGTTACTAATGTTACTAGCGCTATTACAAAAACAGCAAAAACTATTACTTATAATGATTACAAATGATGATTTTCACCATTACCATTAAGTATAGTGATTATGCTCTTATACCATATGCATATAAAAGTGTATCTTAAATAGAGTGTGTATATAGAAAACTGACAGAAAAGCTGGGAGAGAGTGAGGTTATGACTCACAATCTGAGCTGGACTCAACCTCACATGTGTGTAGTATAGGCCACGGACCCATTAACCAGTTTTTGTATTGATATACACAGTGTACTGTGGATGATGGTAGCCTGAGGTTTGTAGCAGCAGGCTTATAAAATGCAGGTTGTACAGCGGTTTTTAATACCCGGATCAGATAGAATAATGTGGGCAGAGTGAATGGGTAATAAAAGCAGAGCTACTAAGAGGCCAACACTAGGAAACTGTGGGGGTAAATGTGTGTTATTGTATGAATGTGTAGCAGGGGATTGCTGGAAAAGAGCATAAGTCTCTGGATCAATACAATTAGATTATTCAGATTATGGATCAGTAAGATTATGGATTAGGTCGTGGCCTCACCAGGAACGCAGAGAGATGGTCTCTGACAGATTCCAGCTCCTGGGGGACTAACACGGCCTGGGTGTTCCAAAACTCCAGACGCTCCAGAGCGGACTGCAGCCATTCGTTCATCTCTGAAGACTCTTTCTGATACCTGCAATAGAAACACAGCTTAAACACAGCTGTAAAAAAGAATGCAGACTAATTCAGACTAATCGCATTTGTACTGGTGCAGGTAGACTCTGTTTCTCTTTTCTTGAGGACCAAAATTCCACATTTCAACAATATATAAAACTGATAAATCACACTTCCATGTAATTACCATATATAATCATAAGATGGCAGGAAATATATTATCTGTTGCGCTTGGTGCATAAAATCAATTCTGACGCTGATGTGCTTCCAACCTGGTCCAGTGTTTGAGGATGGCATCCAGGCGCTGCAGCTCCTTGTTGACCTTTGTGGTGTTGTTCAGCCAGTGCTCTCCCAGCAAAGTGAGCTGGTTCTCCAGCCCAGGACAGCACACTGACAGCAACAGATGCTTGCCCTCCTCCAGCACCTGGTATAGCTTGTGCTGGTGCTCTGTCAGTCTCCCCTTCAGGCCCTGTACAGAGAGCAGAAGAGGGGAATTGGACCTTAGACCTTAGGTTAGAAAAATGCCACAGTACCAGCTGAACCGTCTCTGCAAAATTGTCCTCCTTTTCGAAATCCGACTGCAATTCACACTTCATAAACTTCAAAGATAGAATCCTATATAGGCTGTAGTTATTATGCCATCAGTGTTAAAATGTGCACTGGTGTCGTCTTGTACCTGATACAATGAGATCCTGTCATTGAGCTTCTCCTCTGTCTCCTCCACCAGGCCAACAGAGGGCATGCTACCCTCTACTGCCTCCAGTTGCCGGTACAAACCCTGGTAATCCTGCATCAGGTGGCACCAAGTCTGACAAAGAAGACACAGGGCATTTGGGATTAAATTACAAACAAGTCAACTTCAATCTCGACAAGAATCCTTAAGCTTGAATCAAAAATAAAATAAATACATATTAATGAATGTATACATGTTAATGAGCTAATAACCCATCGCTATTCCATGGCAAATGAATTCCCATGACTTATATTTGTCAATTTTCAAATATAAATTTTTTTCTTTTGTACGCATCTTATCTGAATATCCTATGTCTTGTTTTGTCACTTGATCCTTGCAATTAGGAGAAATATGCATTTCAAATACTATGCAATTTCGGATTTTCACATTACTGTAGAAACCCACGATTTAAAAAAAAAAAAAAAAAAAAAAAAAAAAGAAACTTCCCTCTCTCTCACCTCTAATATGCACTCCAGCTCAACACCTTTACTGTGAGCCTCTTTGAGGATGTCCTTAGCCTGGACCAAGGTCTCCTCCAGGGCCTGGCTCTCTATGGGAAGCACCAGGCTGCTGATTTTCCTGAAGAACGTCTCCGTCAGAATCATATGTGACTCAAGTCCCTGGAAGAACTCCTAGAAAACATATTCGGCCACATACATGCACACACACCCAACACACACATAGACTTAAGTCAAATAAAACCAAACACAACAAAACAGTGAAAGTTATAGAACTCTATATCTTTAATATTATCAACTACACTAATTCTAGAAATGTTTCAAATATTCATGATGCAAATATCCAGTCTGTCTTAAGGAATAATAGCTTTAGTTTAAGTGTTGTGCACCAATGAGGAGCCCAAAAGTTCATCGAACCTTATGCTTGTCCAGGAGATTCTTAACTTCCTCCACAGAGCTGGCGATGATCCTCTGGTTGGTAGCGATCTTGTCCTGAGCTGTGTCCACCAGGTCGGTCAGGTCCTGCAGGGCCCGCTCGTACTGTTCCTTCAGAGCCATGTTCTGGTTCAGCCCACTGCGCCGGCAGCCCACTGTCATCACCAGCTCCTCATAGGCATCCTAAAATACACACAGCCATAATGATTCTCACATTGTTTGATACTGTTGGATACTGAGCAACACTTGCCAGAGAGTTGCAAATATATACAGTATTTTTAAGATACTGGAAACGTGATACCAGAAAAAAACTAATTCTTAAATATTAAGCACTGCCATGTGCAAAATACCTTTATATTACAAGACAATTTCAATACGGTGCATTCATAAACAGGTGGTTCATAATGGTGGGTAATTTTTCCATCTGCTAATTTTCTGGTTAGTGTTTTTCCAAAGTCTACTCAATCATAACATTTTCACTAAACCATTTTAAATTAAATCCAGCATCCTGAACCAGCCGTTACAGCACGAGATGTTCTTTAGACAGTGCAGCCGTCAATGAGACCTGTCAGTCACATACAGTACCTGGAGTTTGAGCAGTTTGTTTGTTGATATCTGATCAGCTTGTAGGGCTGCTCCCCTGGTTTTGAGCTCTGTGATCCTCTGTTCAAAGTCTCTCAGACTGTCTTCTGCACAGGCAATGACCTGACAGAAATGACAATGCTAGTCATTGACCAAATCATTTTTGTACTATTTTGTAAGTCTTAATGAGAAAGGAAATGTCCATACATGTGCTGGTGGGCATACACAGGTGTGTGCCCGAGCTCATATACCTTACCTCCAGTTGTTCTGAAGCTGGTTTATCCATAGCTCCAGCTAATGCCTGCAGGATCTGGCACTTAGTCTCGATTAAAGCAGTCTGAAGAAGGTGCAACTCCGTCTGTGTTTGTCAACAGAAGATGTATGCATAAAAATTACACTAAGACTGTATATACTTATCTGAGTAGTGAAGACACAGAGATCATTTCAGACATCATATAAAGAAATACATTCCTTTGACAAACATCACCTATGCTTCCCAAATTGTACAATTAACATTTTGTTTGACAATGACCCTTTATCAAGACAAACATCCTTTGAGCAAATGTTGACCACACAATATAAGAAGCAGAGATGACATGCAAAAAATACATGGCAGCAAGCGAACCTGAAAGGCAGTGAGTTCATGCATCTTGGTCCTCATGTGTTCACAGCGCTGTCCCAGAGCAGAACCCAGGGCTCCTAATCTCTCTTTCAGGCAGTCGAGGTTGTCCTCCAGCAGCGCCCGGTCCTCGTGCCTCAGCCCCTTGGATTCGGCTAGCAGCGCCTTGCTCTGCTTCACCTCCTCACTCACGTGCCTCATGTCATTCTCCAGGGTCTTTACAGACAAGAGGAGTCGATTCAATCACAAAATGTCACATTATAAATCACAAACTGATAACACTTCATGGTCTTCAAATTATGCAGTTGTACTTGTAGCGTGTAGACACAACACAAGCTTGATGCTCAAATATTAAACACCAGCATTTTCAAATCCCATCAGGGAGGGTTTTTTTCTTACCCACTTAAATATTGTGAATTTTCAACTTCAGCCACATGGCAACACTTTTTTGTAGAGATATATTTGAATAACTAATTTCACATGAACTTTCAGAGGACAGTTTTATAGCTAGGGCTACACTGTTTGCTCATTTAAAACAATATTGGAATATTTGCAAAAAATAATAGCATTATTCAGAAATGAATCCCAAATGTACCTCCTGTTTTTGTAGCTGGGTCTCGGCATTTTCAGCCAGCAGCACTGGGCCAGAGAAGAGCGTGTTCTCTACACCATCCAGCCAGACAGAGGTAGATGAAACCGCTGTGTAGAGCTGCTGCTCCATCTGCATCACCTGTTTACCACCACCACCACCACCAGGCTGCACACCGAAAGAAGAGTTGCTTCCATTAATACAACAGGTCAAACTAACCACATAATGCTGCAAAACACAAATCAATTACAGAAACAGAACAACCTGAGTTGTGATATCCTCCATTGTCTGTCTGAAACTGTCGTACATAGTCTTCAAAGAGGACTTGTCATGGGCCTGCGAGTCCCCTTTAAAAAGAGACCCGGGTGTGGTCACGCGAGAAGTTCGGGAATAAACCTGTGAGAAGTGCAGTGAGTCAAAGCCAGGCGTTACAGTCGAACTGAATACCAGAAAAAGCAACATCATCCGAGCAGTAACCTTTACCTTTAAAAAACAACACCACCAATACTGTACTTATACTACTACTGTACCGGCTGCTTGTGGTCCTGCTCCAGAGTCTTCTGTAGGAGCTGTAGTTTGGTTTTGAGCTCTAATCTCAAGCTCTCCCATCTCTGCCTCATCTGCTCCTGTGCTGACTGCGCCTCCCTCTCAGCCAAAGCCGCCGGTGAGAATGGCTCCGTTGTGCTGCGCAGCGAAAGAGAAAGATAGACTTAATTCACATTCTCTTTCTATTTATCCCACTCTATACTGTACAAAAACATAGAATTTTAATTTTGCTCTTAGGTCACTGATAGGTTGTAAAATACCTGGCACTGTTCGGCGAGGCCTGCTGGATGAGGATTTCCTCTCCTCTGCTGGCAACTGACTGAAGAAGCTTTTTCTGCTCTGCTAGCTGCTCCTCCAGCTCCTGACCACAAACACACAACACAGCAACACCTGCTTAGACTCAGCCATTTCATGGGAAATCTTCCATCACATCTCCTGATTCACTGAAGCAGGATCATTATGTTGTATAGATGTGGCCATGGTATTAAATGTAGAGATGTAGTTAAAGGTACACTAGAGGATGGATTGAAGTGAAGATATTTACTGTAATCTATCTTTGACCTGGGCTGATGAGGAGAGCCATGTAGATTAAATCATCAAATTATATGCTTATTACACGCTTTTCTGGCCGCTGAGTCTAAATGGTCCTAACTGCAGCCTACCCTTGACCCTTACCTCACCTCTAGGTATAATAAATACTTTCCACTTCCCACTGCAAGCCTGCTGCATAACAAATACACACCATGTTATGGCTTCTTTGATGGTGAAAAATCAAAATTTTTTGTGTTTGCAGAAAAAGAAAAAAAAAGGATCAGAGCACTACTGGAATCCCCTTCACTGGTGCTCGTGGAATATTTGGGAAAAGTAATGAAAAAAGGAAAAAAAGAGATCCAGGCACTGAAGTGAATTAATAGGTTATAAGGCCTTTAATTAATAGGGCTTATACATTCAAACCACCAACATGTTTCGGCCATGCGGCCTTTCTCAGGGTGTTTGGGATGCCTATTAATGTGCCTGGATTTCTCTCTTTTTTTCTCTTTTTTTCCAGAATTCAATTTTTGTTTACCTTTTTTGCCAAAGGACATAAGGGACAACGTAACAAATGTCATGCTGAGATAAGAAATGCTGAGAAATTATATTTATAATTAGTTCAGTCTTCATTACATTTAGAAATGAGGCTGTAGTAATTACAGTGGCTATTGCAGATGCTGCTATAGTTGTACAAATCTTAGATTAATCTTAGATTTCCACCACTGTCTAATCTATTATTGAAATTGAGTAGTGAAACAATGGCACAAGTATGTGAAAATGTACCCTCTGTCTCTGAAGGCTGTCCTGCTGCTGCTGGGAGCGTGTGGTCCGGGCCTGGGCCAGCCAGTCCTGGACACTGGGACTCTGAGACAGACTGGAGTCTGATTCACTGTCCTCCTGCTCCTGCAGAGAGCCCTGGGTTGGGGCAGGACAACAATATTATACAACATGCATTCCTGTAAAAGCCCCCTTTACCAAGGAGGTGTGATGAAAGTATAGGTTAAAATGGATCAGCAAAAATTTTATTATATTAGTTGATCACCATTCATTTGAATCACCACACAGTGCTACCACTAATAATAACAATGTAAAAATAACTTTAAATAGAACTTCTCAAAACATAAAGCACATAGGTGTCAAACGGGAGCTCCATGACAGACATTATATATTCTTTCAGCTGGTTGTTTCCTGACATGCTAGAGTGGCTTGCAGCAGAGAATAAACTCACTGAATATTAGCTCATTTTAACATTTTGTCAATAATTAGCATGGTGCAAGCCCAAGAGCAACAAAGTTCTTAAAATTTTAGGTAAAAGAAAACATCACACATGCTGTTTTAGGCTTTACAATGTAACACTACATAGACTTTGAGCACGGGTGGCCCCATCGTAGACTGAACCCCTAACCCCAGTGTTAATGATGTTTGTTATCCATTTAGCTTTGCAGGACAGAAAGAATCTTTGCTTGCTACATCACATGCACATTCACATGACTGCATCTCGACATCTCAACCTCACCTGGATGTTAATCTGCTTGTCCTGCAGCATTCGCTGCAGCTCCAGCAGGCTGCCCTTCAGCGTGCGTAGCTTCCTCGCCAGCTGCTCAGCTTCCTCCCTGGTCTCTGTCCGGCCCTCCAGCAGCAGGCTCTCACTGTGCATGGACAGCTCTGACAGGGCCAGCACCTTCTCTTCGATCTCTAGCAGCATGTTCTGCAGTAGCAGAAGGAGAGAGGCCAGCTCAAACATGGTGTCCCACCACCCACGACAGCTGCTCCGTCAACAGAACAGATCCTCCAGACAGTGGCATTCAACCAGCAGAGGGCCAGGCTCTGGCTGAAGCCCCTACACCAGCAGCTTCCCTTGGGCACAGGAGAGGGAACGTTCTCCCTCTGCTTTCATCCTTGGCCCACCTTTCCGGCCTCGCCTCATGTGCAACATATCACCACTAATCCTTCATGCTCCATGCCCTGCAGCATATGTGCTCTCACTCAAATTCAAAAACGATTCCACAATGCAATGAACCATGGTGTCCTCTCGGTTAGGGTCTAGTCAGGTCAAAGATGCTCATCAGCAAATGCTGTTACAATGTCTGAATAAACAGGTTTTTTTCTGTTGCAATAGCATAACCAATAGTGTCTGATCAGTAGCTTCAACGGGTTTCTCTACAACAGAGAGTAACTCTCCCTCCCCCTTTACCCGCCCCATCTTCTAGGATTCCCCTACTTGGATATTCTAGTAGCTCGGCCCAGCTTTGTCAGCCACACCAATCCCTGCACCGGGATCTATTAATCGCCTGAAAGCCACAGCCCCTGAACACTCGTCCCAATGCTGCTAACAGGCCTCTGCCACACAGAGACATCTGCATAATCTGCTTAAGACTGGTGCTACAGCCGCTTAGGAGCCCAGACATCTGAATGCCCCTCTAACTCTGCTAATGCTCTTGTTTACCCGCTGACAGGTTCCTGCCCCCCTGGGATGATCCATATGTGATAGGGGAAACAAAATATTGAGGCGGCAAATGATGCAATGCTAAATAAACAATGTTGCAAAGACCAGAGAGTGAGGGCTGAGCAGCTAGATAACAGTTCTCTACAGTCACTTGTATCATTGATGACATATTGCAATAATACATATATTCTGATGTAATTGATACTACCTTAAATTGGGCTATGGTTGTACTGTCAAGCAATAATTCAAATCATTTTCTTGTCACACCCCATATTGTACATGGACAGCAATAGGAGCTCCTACCTGACATTCAGTGAGCTGGTCCCCCATATCTGTCTCCTCTGGAGGTCTCAGATCTAGGATGGAGTTGATGGTGGTGCGTGTGACGGCCAACCACTGCTCCAGCTGATCTGCCTGGGTGTGATAAAGCTGTATGGCCCGTTCCTGGCGCTGCCCCTCCATACGGTCACTAACACACTCCTGGGGCAATGCACATCACATTTCAATCATCACGTGCATTTCTAAATTTGGCATCTATAAAGGTACCACTATTACTGATGAAACTACAGGTTGGAGTGTATTTTCACAACATTCACAAAAAGTTGAATCTGTCTCAGCCACCAAATTACAATGAATTCTACACTTGCACATCACAAACACAGTAAATGCAGGGCACAGACACGATGGGTGGGGAAGCAGCTTAATGGCTGTTTTAAATAATAAGAAAACTGACATTCATAATATATAAAAAATAACTGTTGATGAATAATGGAGGACAAAAGGGAGGGAATTTATCTGACAAGAAAAGAAGTTAAGATATCATAGAGAATTCAAGCTAGAATAAAGAAAGTCTTCACGCTGTAAGGCCCATGTTGCAGACAGTTTATTGCCAAGTGAAGTGAATTTTGAGCAACAAATGTTCTTCATCAGTTACTGAAAATGTGATGATGCTTGGAATAAAATGACTACAATTGGAGCCTTACAGTGTCCAGAATTTATTTCATCCTTGCCCATGGTTTACCACTCAGTCGAACACCTGCCTACAAAGGGCTCTCAGATGTTTATCCAGCTACACTGCACAGTCAGATTTCAGAGACTACCTCCAATAGCTGCTGTTTCCCTGAGGCCTTCATGTGGATGGTGGCCATCCTCTCAGCTAGAACAGCGAGGGACGAATGCATGGCCAGCTGGTCAGCCATGTCTGAGTCCACGGCATCAGAGGCCAGTTCCTCTGTGAAGCTTGTCTGCAGCCTGTCTATCTCTTCCTGGACACTTTGAATCTCTTGCATCACACCCTATAGGGAATAACAGTGTTACAAGTCTTGCATGTACGTATGCACTAACTTTATTTACAGTTCCGATGTTGGTCACATGAAAGTGGTTCTTTAAATATGTCTTTTTTGTATGTTATACCCAAATCCCCATTTATGATATTAAAAATTGGATAAGCAGTTTTCTGAAAAAAATTACTGCAATTCCATTTAACTGAAACCTGAAATAGGACCGATGGTGCACCAATGAAGCGTGGAGACAAAAGGCAAACAAAAGATGTTAAACATTGTGAGATTTATGAAAGCAGAGCACATTGTCATGAGTGGCCCCAAATGTGTCTCCCAGAGGCCTGCATAATTTGACAAAATGTTAAGCCTTTAATGTATGATATTTAAAAAAGCAAACAAACAAGCAAAAAAAAAAAAAAAAAAAGTCAATCTTTGCAGTCCCATGAGTGCTTACCTTTTTAAGTGTGACAAAAGTAGGAAGCAACCTCTTAATGCTTGCAGTGTTGGTGACAACCTCTCTACCCATAACAGATTTATAGATTTATATAGACTACACATCTCACCTCATGGGTCTTCATGTGGCTGTCTGGGCTTTTATCTGCCTCCAGAGGTTCACTGAGTTTGGCTTCCAAAGCCTCCATCTTCGAGGAGATAGACTGGAGTGAGCCCTGATAACGTTGCTGCTTCTCCAGGGCTTCATACAGAGATCTCTGCTTCTCACTGATCTGTGAGTACATGACATTATGTAAAGAAACAATATGGACAATGTGCTGATAAACTTTCCTAATTCTTATTTTTGGCCTTAAAAGATACCCAATGTTGTTTTGAATGTAGTTTTTGAATGCATTTCCTACCTCAGAAGACATTTGCATTATTTTGGGATACTTTGAAAGTACTGCATTGTGTGCATTGCTGTGTATAAGATGTCGCCCCCTTGCTCATGGTGTACTGGAAGAACATGTTATGTGAGCAAAACGGTGACCCTTCCTATTGTGCACTATAATGCCACTAGTGGTCACAAACTACACTGGGTACCTTTAAACTGTGGTGTGTCTGAGTGTGTCAGTGAAACACTGGTTGTATCTCATGACAAAGGTCACTGAGAATCAATAAACCACAAAGCTGAAGTCTTGTAGTGGGCTACACACCACGTTCTTCAGTGTCTCCCAGGAGCGCTGCAGGTCATCTAAGTTGGCCACAGATTCAAATGTCGGGTCATATAATTCTTGGATGGGAGCTCTTGTGAGTGTTCCTCGCCCCACCTAAAAGAAACCACAAAAACACATAAATAGTGCTCTTGCTTAGCCAGACAGTATACACTGAAAAGATGTTGGAGGAACTGGACTGAAAGAGCAGGTGTGATGTGCAACGATGGTCATGGGCCAAATCCAAATCCATAACGCTACAAGGACAAAGTGACTAATCCTAACCCTAACCCAGCTGAGCAACCAGGACAAACCACAGATTGAAAAGCACAAAAAAAAAACCCAAAACAAATTCCAGTGAAAGTAGCAAAAAGTCGGCGGATACCTTGTGAATAGAGACTTCAGTGTGAGTGATGGGAGAAGGGGAGCGACAGACAGGAGGAGAAGAGATCTCACTGTTAGTGCCCTCCTCCCCAGACTCCTCAGTGACAGGAGACAGGAGGGTGTGACAGCGACCAGCAGTCATCTGACACACCACACAGACAACATTTCACAGAGGAAGAGACATGCAAAGCGGATTCAGAATAGAATAAGATCAAATCAAACAAAGTCAAAGGGAATTGTAGATATTAGCAACACAATACTCCTTGCAAAGAAAAAAAGCAGAGGTTTATGCAATAATAATTACAGGAAAAATTTCTTACCATAATGGCCTGCGCTGAGGATTTCTTGGATTTCTCCCCATCCATCTCCTCCAGGCCCTCAGGGAGTCCCTCCACATCACTCACTGTCAGCAGCATGGTGGCATGCTTGGCTTTCACTGCCAGCATTTTGCATTTTGAGTTCAGGGAGGCAATCTGCTCTTGGTAACCTTTGATCTTTTGCGCCAGCTCCTATTCAAAACAACATAACAATTCTCAGGTGAGTTCATGCAGTGACTGATTCCTCAAATAAAGCTGTCCCATTCAATGAAATAACAAAAACTAGGTGTGAAAAAACATGTTTGTTCACTGAAATAAAAATGAAATCGAGGCTGTAACTGAAACTGCATTTTGTGTTTAGAAAACAAACTAAAATTATACAGAAAATGTCTTTACTCGTCTTTGCTCTAAAGGCTGCATCTTATGTGCTGCAGACTGTTTACATATTTCCACCCACACACATTTTATGCACTGTTGTTGTTGTTTTTGTTGTTGTTGTTGTGTCCAGTTGAATTTGGTTAATTTGGTTAATGCCAGAAACCCACTGACTGACACAAATCTTTTTCAGTTAGTGTTTTGTACGTGGTTCATCCTTCCTAAGTGAATACATTTTTTTAAATGCCATGATGTTTTGTTGGGTTTTTATTACACAGTATTGTTTGTGACCTTTTTGAATCTTGCCCATGATAAATGCCCCTTATTACAAAAAGGCCAGAACTAACACTGAAACTAATAAAAACTAAAACTACGCATTTTCCAAAAAAAAAGAAAGAAAAAAAGAAAGAAAACTAACAAACCCGCTTTAAAACTGAAACTGAAAACAAAAGGTCAAAACGGAATAAAAATAAAAACTAATGAGAAATGCAAAACTATAATAACCTTAGTCCCATAGTAAACAGAACAATATTACAGGAAGAAATGAAGGTCACACTGAATGAGTCAGATTTAATTTAGTGTATCTTCTAGGAAATAGTTTTAGGTGACGCAAACATTAGGTGCAACTGTCTGTCTGACTTGTGGCATGTAGTGGTTTAGAGGTAAGTACAAATTTGATTACTGGCTGCAGTCCTTTCTGAGTAGAGTTTGCATGTTTTCCTCCCACATTATAAACACACACGGTGAAGGGGGACTGTCAATGCTGAAGAGTTAATTTGTATTTGCCATATGGTGTGCTGCTAACTGCTCCAGGGTTCCTTCTATTTAAAATACGCAGGGCTCAATGTTCAGTGACCCTGATATGCAATAACCAGGTAAACTGAACGACTGAATGCACTGTACTTCATGGTGAAGGATCTGGGCCTGCAGCTCCTGGATGTTGCTGGTGGGGATGGGGCGGTCCTGAATGACACGGTGGGCCTCCTCGATTAGGCCCTGCAGGTCTCTCACTTCCTGTTCATACTGCTCGTACTGCACCACTGCCTCCTGGGAGCCGAGCATAAAACACATTGCTATTATTAGATGAACAGCTAGTATCTCCCAAATGTCAGCTTTTTACAGTAGGGAGTAACAAAAATGATGATGGAAACATGCAGAGGAAAAAATTATTCCAACAAAATATGATAATTAATAGAAAAATCATCAAAGTTGAAGTCACAAGGATTTAACCTGGAATATGCAGTATTATTCAATTTTGTGGTATCAAAGTTTATTAATGGTCGGTTGATGTGATGTGAATTATTTGGCTGCGTCTTGGCTCAAGCTGGTAGACATGCCTCCCTATGAACATCCTTCTGCTGCATCAACAGTGCCCTCTACTGTACCTGTAGGATGTTGCACTGCTGGATGGCTATGTGCTGCATCTGACTGGCATCCTGCTGCAGACGCAGAGCCGTGCGACAGATGGCAAGGTTGGGCATCACCTCCTCTGGGACCTGCAGAGCACTCTGACACAACTGCACCGCCTGCACCTGCTGCTTGAAGCTCTCCATGTCTGACAGCAGACGCTGCAGAAACAGAGGAATTTCACAGTTTACATTTTTGGGGAAATTTTAACAAGCTAGAATGTGCTAAGTAAGCATCCATGACACTTTGGAATATTTTGTAGAAAAGGTGTGTGTGTTAATGCTCTGTGTTTACCTGTCTCTGAGTCAGCTGTTCCTTGAGGCTCTGGCGTGCCAACTCTGGTGAGGTCAGTGTGGCTTGGACTTGCTCCAGGGCAACATGTAGGGCCTTAACTTCAAACTCCAGGGCTTCCATACTCTGAGGACAAATCATACTTGGGTTGATTATATATTTATCTACTTATATATAGATATATTTATCACTGAGGACAAATTTATTTAAATGTGACAAACAATTAAAAAAACATTAACCAACTTAAAGGATAAGTTTGTTGCTTTTTAAACAAACAAACAAAAAAAGCTATTAAAAATGCTCAACATATGTCCATCATTCCTGAAAGACTGACTTCAAGTTGTGTACAATCTACCAGATAGGTTTTGATATTCCTTCAGGGAAATTCTGCTGTTTGTAGTGAAAATAGGGTTTGCCAGAAACACATTGATATTGTAAATAACTGCGTAAAGGTAGGAATCAATATCACTGCACCTTATCTGCATCCTGCAAGCTCTGCAGCCGTGTCTTGATGCTTTGCTGAAGCTCCTCGGTGTGTCGACTGAGTTCACACACCTGCTGACTCATAGCCTCCACCTGTAGCACTTCAGACAGAAGATCCACTTTCTCCCCCATGGACTCCAGGTCTCCATGGAGCTCCCGAGACTCACGCAGCACAGCCTGCACACAGGAGAACAAGGCAGAGAAAAAGGGGCTGTGTGAGGTCTGGTTTCATGGTGGGTGAAGCACCAGAGCAACACAGCTTCAGTCCTTGCAAAAGCCACTGTACCAGTTTCAGTTGAGTCAGTGTTCAGTGACATGGTGGATCAGGGGTGCACATGTCTCATGAAGGGCTCATAACTTTAGAGTGCATTGGTTTTAATGTGGCTCCCTTTGTTGTCATAAATTGGTTTATTTCCGTTACCAAATTAACACAGAGGAGGGTACACTACCCACTAATTTGTATTTTCAATATAAAAATTCAATATCAATATAATAGCAATATAAAAATCTAACCCATTCTGGGGTGGTATGGATCCCCACTCACCTGGTACATCCTTATCTGCTCCTGCAGATGAACAGAGGAGTTCCAGATGATATTTGCCCTCACAAGGCTTTTGGCTTTCTCTGACCACCTCACAATGAAGTCCAGCATCTCATTATACTCATCTAAATAGCAGACAGCCTGGGAACCAAAGATAAGAAAGAGTCCAAATGGTACACAGAATAAGACATTCTCATGGATGATGTAGCATAAAATAACTTTTGGATGAGCACAACAGCTGTCGTCTGTACTGAGGAAGTGTGAGAAATGCTTACCTTTTTGAGCCAGTTGTTCCTACAGTCTGCTAGCCGTGTTGTGTGATGATGCATTTCTGATAGCTTGCCAATGGCGTCACTTAGCTGTTTGGCCAGTAGAGGATTTCTGCGACCAAACTCTTGTACAGCAGCATCCAGCTCTGACAGAGTGCGTCCACAGCCGTCCAAGTCCTCAGCCAAGCTCTGAGGAAGGAAACAGAATGTGTATAATACTACTGGCCGTAGAATATTTCTAATTATTTCAAAGGCAATGTTAGAATGGATGAACTACAGTATAAGTCATGGTGGAAATTCAGGTAACTCACTTTGACCTCTTCTTTGGCATGATCAACGTCAGGGGATTTTTCCTTGAATTTAGCGGAGATGGCTTTGAGTTTCTCAGACATGTCATGGATTCTGGAGCTGAAGTCTTCCTTTATATCTCTGGTTTTCTGAATTTCTCTCTCTTTGGAAAGAACCTTGAACAGATTTAGGAAATACAAATAAATGATATATGCTTGATTTGTTTCGATCATATGATCAACATATACCTACATTTTATCGCTACATTTTATTGCCTTATGTAACTCTTGTAACTCCAATTTTGTTTGCATACTCCTCTGTGAGCTGAGAAAATTCTCCAACTTTGGCTTGTGAAAAGTCAGCAAAATCAAGGCTATTTCAATTACTCCCTAAAGAATTGACATTGCAGAGACACAAGGTTGTCACCCAACAGTGATTATGTCATTTGGTAGACACTTTTATACCTGCTGCCTTACAGCTGAATAAATAATATCAAAAAGAATATCGGTAGTAAAGGTGTCGGCCATGAGAAGTGCAATGAGACATCCATTTAGTTAACAGCATAGTTTGAAGTTAAAGTGGTCTCTCAAAGTATTATCGACAGTCAGAGCTATTTTGATAATACCTGGTCCTCAATTGCACCCAATGCGAGCGAGACCTCAGCCAGCTGCATGGAGATTTCCGAGGGTAGAATAGTGTAGAGGTCCAGGTACTTGCTCTGCTGCTGCTCGGCTAATTTATCCACATTCTGACGATAAGTGATCACATCACCATGTACAACCTGTACAACAAGAACAGGACCGATGTGGGCATTCGGCAAAGGAAATCCATATCATGTGACATATTAGTTATTCAGACAGGAGTGTCTAATTTTTCTTTCACACTGTATTCTAGTAGCATATATTCAAGAAGCTTATAATACTCTCTTTAGGTGGTAGATTTACCTCAAGCTCCTGTAGTAGAGAATCAATGTCTGGGGTGGGGTTGAGAAGGAGCTCTCTGGTCTCCTGGATCCAGGCTTTTACAACACTCAGGTCCTTCTCCACTTCCTCTCTGTCCCTTAGCTCCTGCCCTGCCTGAGCCCGCTTGGTCCTGGACTGTGTCAGGAGGCTGGAGGTAAAGGAACAAAAGGAGTCTAGTCATTACACCTGCAGTAAGTGTAGCAGGTGACAGTTTTTATCCTACTTGGATCAAACTTGCCAGGTGGGTTGGGGTCAGGTTAAAACCATGAAAACGACTGATTTTGTTCCAAACCGGTCACAACATCAAAGTTTGTGATCATACAAAGGACATATATACCAAAACAGCATGAAGCATACATGAAGCATCACTCGGAGTGCATTTCTAGTTTCTAAATTATTAAAGAAAATTGATTTGAAAACAAAAAAAGGAATATTTTGTAACAAAATATATTTTAATCATACAATTCAATTTAAACGCTAATACCACTGCAAGACTATTGTCTGAATACAGAAGGCAAACTATTGTTGAAAGCAGCAGCCTTGCCACTGTACCTTTCCAGTTGGTCTTGTACAGCTCTGATCTCCTTCAGGGTGGGCAGCTCCTCCTGGTCATTGGTTGGTGAAGGCACTTCCACATCGTGCAGCAGGCTGAGGGCGTATTGTCGCAGCAGCATGAGCGAGGAGAGCTCTCTCTCAATATCTTGGCTCAGCAGGTCATGCTGGTCCAACAGAGACTGCAGGGTGGCTTTGGAGGCCTTCTCTACTGCACTGTCTGGGACACGACTCTGCAGCTCATCAGAAACTGCCCCAAGCTTCGCCATCTGTACAAAATGATAATAATATCAGTGGTAGGGATACTTCGAGTAGATACAAAACATACATTATTAGAGGCACTTTCTACTCATTTAGTTTATGATCTGACTCGGCACCTTCTCTCTGAAAGTCCTCCATTCCTGTGCTGTGTCCTCCAGCACCCTCTCATGACCCCGAGCCACGCTGCGTAAGCGTGTCCAGCGCTGCCACACAGTGGTCATGGAGCGACTGATGGTGGCCTTGCTGGCGTCACTCGCCACCAGCTCCAGCTGAGCAGCCTGCTCCTCTAGGCCACTCAGCTTCTCTTGGAAACCATTCACAAGTGACACCAGGGACTGGAAAAAAGCAAACAAATAACCTAAATTACAATGCATAAGCTCTCATCCAAGATCATAGCATTCTTAGATATTTATTATTTTCTAGTCAATTCACCAAAAAACTGTATAAAAAATTCTCAACCATCTCAAACACCATATGTTTTCATCTGTATGACTGTTTTAGCCTCCCATACCCTATGACTCCGCAGCTTCTCTTCGGCCTCCTGGCTTGTGGCTGCCTTTGCAGTGGAAAACTCAGTAAGCTTCTTTTCAGCCTCATTCATCAGCTCAATGACTGTCTGTCTTGCCTCCTGGTATGACTTCCACTGGGCCACACAGCTGAGAACAATAGTAGGCATTATTGGAATAAGTGTCACTATTACCAACAAGGAACTGCAGACAAAATGACTATACTGTCATTACACTCTCTTGTCAGTCACGCTACCTCTGAAGGACATCCTGGTGACACTGGAGCTGGTCCCGCACTTCCACACCTCTCTGCTGTGCTGACTCCACGCTCACCTTGAGCTGCTCTTTGGCTGTGGGGTTCACCAGGTTCTCCAACTGTGGTGGCAGGGCATCCAGCTCCTCCAGGTGGATGAGGAACTCATGTTCTGTGGCCATGATGTCCTCATGCTGTCGGAGACACTCCTCGTAGTTTTCCACATCCACCCCCAGGCTAGCTTGCTGCAGGAAGGACACGGCATCCTCCAGCCATTCGCAGGCTGACTGCATCCTGAAGTGGTACTTTTGGCATAACTCCAGTGCTTGTGCCAGTGTAATCTTCACACAACAGTAAAAGAGAAAAAAAATAGTTGTTCTAACATGTAGGAGAAAAAAGTATGTATTCTGGCATATATTTGAACATATAAAATGCATTTATTTTGAGAGTGTGGAGTTTGCTGAGCACTCTGAATGCAAATGTTTTGACACTTCAAAGCAAATGAGAAATTGGGTGTTTAGTTATTAACTATAATGAATGACATTACTGGTCAAGCATTTCACCATAATGAATGCATTATTGTAACTATATATTTTACAGTATTGTCTGTGTAAGAAAATGCACCTGTTTGGAGCTCAGCGCTTTTTGAACATCAGCCTGCAGCTTTGCCATTTCTTCCAGGCTTGTATCCACGTGGGCTGGGACGAGCTCGTTGGCACTGATATACTTTTGTTTCTCCCTGCTACTAAGAGCAGCCACAATTCTCAGTCTGGATTGCACTTCCTCCTGCATGATCTGCTGCTTCCTGATTTCCTCCTGCACCTTCTCCACCCTCACATCCACGATCACAGCACAGCCCAGCTCGTCCCTCACCTGCTGCAGCCAGTCCAGGGTCCGTTTCATCTCTGTCTCAAAGTCTTTACTCTGCACAAACCTGTTCTCGCATTCTTGAATCAGCTCCCCCACTGCAGCTTGTAAGGACCGCAGCTCGTCTTGCCACAGAACCACCTGCTCCTTGGAGGCATCTTGCGCTGCCTGGTCCACGCGAGGGGCCAAAGTGTCCATCTGCTCCATTAGCCTGGACAAGTGCGAGTTGGCGCTTTGGAGACTTCCCGCCAGAGCATGGTAGTTCTTCAACCTCTCCTCGGCTGACTGGGTCTCTGCGTTAACTTTTACCAACTGCTCTTTAGTGGCCTTCAACTCAGAGTCAACCTGCATAGCCATTGCCTTGTGGTCCTCAAATGACTCTAAGGTGTCATCCAGATGCTCAACTTTCTGTTCAATCAACCTCTTCAGGCTGTTGTACAAGCTCACAAGCTGGGTCATCTCCTCTGGGCGCCAGGGTTGACCAGTGCTGCGGAAACCCTCTTTCTTCTGGTTCAGTTCACTAACAGCTAAACCCAGGTTGCTGAGATCCACCTGAATTGCTTTGTAATCACTCTGCAAACTGACAACCTCTTCTGTTTGCAGGCCAACAGGCTGCTTCCCCAGATTATTGAACTGCTCCTCAAGCTCTTTAAGTGCTTTGTGAGTGACATCTATGAAAGAGGTGTACTCCTTCCTTGCAAGAATGGCCTGTTGGATTTTCTCCTGCTTTTCTTTGGCTAGTGCTAATATGCTGTTGTATTGATGGGGAAGGATATTGAGTTTTTCATCCAAGTAGCAGTGGTCTACTTCATTCAGAGTGGGCAGTATCTCCTGGCCGGCTCTCTGTACAATGAGAAGGAGGTTTTCATATTCAACCGCCTGCTCAACTATCAGTTGATACTTCAGTAGCTGTGCTTCCAATTCTGCATCTCCATTCATTAGATTGATTTCAGGAAAGGTGATTATATCAGCTTGTTTTATCCACTGACAGGTTTTTTCCAGATCACTCTTGAAATACTTTCTAGACACAAGTACTTTTTCAAGCTCCTGAAGTCTCTGGCCACACCTGTGTAGAGTTTTCTCAAAGATGTTCTGCAACTCCTGCAACTTTGTGAGTATCTCATTCTTTTCATCCTCACTGGCATCCCTCATCAGATCCCTCCCTTGAGACCACAAGGAGGTCAGCTCACTCTGATAAGCCTTCAGACTGCTTTGGATGTTCCTACACGTTCGAACCTGCTTGGCCAGGTCATCGGGTAACAAAGCAATGTATTCTTCTGCCTGGGCCTTCTTCTCATTCTGCTGGACCCAGGAAATGGCCTGGCTCACAGCCATTAGGAACTGTGTCCTCTCTGTGAAAGCCTTGCTGAGGTGCTTCCTGCGCTGCACCACCTTCACACTCAGAGATTCAACCTCAGATTGAGTATCTGAAATCAGCTGCTGCAGACGCTGCCGTTCACTGAGGCCTAGGTGTGCCAGCACCCTGTCAGCATCGACCAGAGCCTGGGCTAGCAGGAGCTGCTTGGCCTCTAGCTCACTACAGATGCTCAGGTGGTCAAACAGAAAGCTCTGAGCCAGCTCTGGAGGAGGACTCATTTTCATGGCCTCAGACAGGGCAGGCTGCTGTTCCTCTGCCCAGTCACGAGCCTCCCTCAGACGGGCCACCACTTGGCCCATGTCCTCCAAGGTCACCACTGAGTCCAGGATCTTCCTCTCAATTAGGTTTTGCATCTGAGACCAGCGCTGCTCAAAGTGGCTGATTTGCTCTTTTACCAGCTCCTTGTCATCTAAGTTCAAATGTTGGATGACTTTCTGTCTCTGGTCCTTTAGGTCCTCAAGCGTGCCTTTCTGGTCTTCCAGAGTTACTGCCAGTTTCCGTAATGCCTCCAAATGCTCAGATGAACTTTCAGCATCCGTTCTGTGGCAAAAGAACAGGAAATTATACAAATGCTCTACTGATGATATGCCAGCACACCAACAGAAAATACTGAAAACACTAACTATGTGTTATATGGATCTTTCCTGTGAAGAGAGGTCCTTGTTATTTGAACAGAGGACTTTGTGAGGCCTCACCAAAATAGATTATTTCTCAATGAAGACAAGTTTTTCAAGTTTTCCTACAGCTAAATTTTGTATGTATGGGGGCAACAAAACAAAGAAGCCCTTACGATATAAATCCCTGAAACATCCAACTTTTTTAATTTTCTATTTTCACACCATGCAACCAAAGGTTATTGTATTCAATGTGTCAATTATGCATATTAAGCTCATTCAGACAGACAAACAGACAGACAGACCAGACAGGAAGACAACTTAATCAGACAGAGCAGACAAACAAATGGGACAGGACAGTGACAAGGACAGACATACCTACAGACATACAGAGGAACAGGATTATAATGTGTACTTAGTTCTTGGAATTCAATTTGAAGATAAAAAAAAAGAAAGATAGAAAGATTTAAGGAAGTTGAAATGAATGGAAAGAGGTGATAAGTGTTGATAAGTAATTAAATAACCTATAACTTCATGTTTTTGTCTTGACAATGACAGAAATCAAGATGAAAAAGTATCTATCATTTTAATGTTAACTTTATTAACAACTCCACCTGGCCAGATTGTCCCACTCCTTGGACACCTGCTCAAACAGGGCCTCCATTGCAGTGATGCAGTTGTGGTATTCCTTAGACCTCTGCAGATCCTCCTCTCTCTGACTCTGCAGGTTGTTGGCCTGGTGACAGAGCTCCAGCCACGAATGGCTCAGACGATCCAGCTCTGCGTGCTCTGGGGAGTCCTGGCCCCTCGTCAGTCTGCTCACACTCTCTGTCATCTTAGTCAGGACACTCTGTTTTGACTGCAGTTGCTGACTGAATTCCTGTTGGACATGCAAAACATTGTATTTGATGGTAAACAATGAGCATGTCGCAGTGATACACACACAGTAAGCAGTCAAAATTTGGACGAAACTTGTGATTTATGCCCATACAGTATAGGTGGCTTTATAGGCCCTTGTTTAAAGAAACTAAACAGGGCAACACCCTCAGCTTATCCAGATAAGAAAAAACTCCCCAAAAAACGCACAGAAGAAATGTACACGGTCAGGGGAAGGACAGGTGTGATTCTGCTTCCTACCTTGGCCTGTGACAGCATGTTGTGAGCAATCTTGGTCTCCAACTCTGCAGGCCTTCTGGAGAAGCTGAGAAGCTGTTGCTCCATATCCTGGAACAGGCTGGAGAGCTCCTGCTTCTGTTCCTTGATCTCCCTCCAGCCCTCTGAAAGCTCCTGGGCATTGGACATCCTCTCCTCTATCTGTAAAAGCACATATACACATTTACACACTGAATTTCCAGAATCTTGCGCTGCCAACAAAAGTCCACATGTATTTAATCCAAAAATGTTCTCATGCAATCCTGGGCACTCACAATACCTATATCAGATATATCAGCCATTGTAAAACAGCATGATTAGTACTTGATTGAATATGATGGACCAGGAGGTAACACTGAACTGACCGTGAGCTTGACCCGCTGCACCTCAGCCGCTGTAACTCTCACAGCGTCATCAGAAAGGTCACAGACAGAACACACCAGGTCCAGGTAAGTGCTGGCCTGTTCCTGAAGGGCCCTGTAGTGTTTCACCTGTGCACAGAAACGTAAAGGATCAAAATGACACACTATAATAAAAACTCGTCTTAGGGAATAGGGGATAGACTTTATCAATGTCTGTGAGCCAACTGTATGAAAAATAACGTGTAATTGAAGAATCTCAGTAAGAGGAGTTCCTGAAACTAATGGGGATGCTATGCTATCATTCGTAATCCCTTATAAACATGTTTCCCCTGGCAGTGTGTCCTCATTCTGTCCCCATGGTGTTTTTGTTTTGCCATTACTAAAGGATATCATTGCAAAACAAATTACAAAATTCATTTAGAGCATACATTTTGGAAAATGAAAATGACAATGAAAATGGGTGGTTTAAAGAAACATCACAAACAAATGTGGTGTTTCAAGGCAGCATTCACTACGCTGCATTCATTCTTTGTAGTATCCTGAAATGTTTTTTTTAAAAATGTTCCTACACTGAAAAGCTCGCAGTAGGGAAACAATCCACAAAATTGAAATGCTGCTGCTTTTCTGCAGTGGTGTAAATTAAGGCGTGGACGCTCTATCAGCAGAAACACAGCTGTATGGGGAAAAATGCTGGCACCACACCAGCCATTCTGAAATCGCTATCTATATATATAGTCACAGACACACCTGCTTGAGAGCCTCCTGCAGACCAGATGGTGGCTGATCATTTAGCTGGACCTCCTCCTGTACTGAGGAGAGCCAGGTTTGGCACTGCTGCAGAGTGTCCTGGTGGCTAACGTGTTTCTGCAGCTCCCGATCCAGACTCTGATACACCTGTTGAACAAGGAGAGTCAAGACCACGCAGGAAAAGTCTTATTTTTATTGAATAAAGAGTCAGGTTTGTGTGAAGATGATATGATAGAGAGGTCTCCTTGTTAAATGTTGAATAAAATAAATTTCCATGCAGACAAGAGGCAAAATAGGATACTGCAAGCTGGCAAGGAGCTTTCACAGATTGCATTTTATGATGTTCTGTCCTTGATCTGGCTTATCTTACCTGATAACCATAACTGAAATAATGATGATTTGTGCATGATTTTGAACAATAAATATTAAGTCATTGAGCAGGACAAGTATTTGTCAGCTATAATTCACTGGAAATACAAATTGTCTTGTATTACTCACCCGTTGGGCAGTGCTGCAAATGGCAGAGTAGCTGTCTCTGGTTCCTTGTTGATGAGCCTGCACTTGCTGACTGATCTTAGTTTGAACTTGGTCAGTACAGCTGGCAACAAGATCTTCTCCTTTCTGCTTCAGGCTGGTGAGGCGCTCCTCAAAACTTGCTATTTCTTCCATGATTGCCTTATAAACACACGATGAGGGTTAAAATGCAGTTTACCAATACACAGCATGTGATTTAACTACTTCAGGTGCTGTTTGCTTGTATGTTAGAGTAAAGGGGATCTGGTGAATACTGGGCAATCAATGGGGTTACCCTCCCCTCCACTGGTATTTAGGGCTCATTAGAGGGATAAACATTTTGACGTAATGTTAATATAATTTAAATTAACATGAAAAACAACGTGAATTCTTACAGGACTGTACAGTGTCTGTTACCTTGTGTCGGGCAAGTTGCTGAGTGGCCATTTCCATGCTGCTGGTCTGCATGGAGTCGGAGGTAACCAGCCTGCTGGACATCTGCAGGAGCCACTTCTCCACCTCCTGCAATTCACTGTTATAATCCTCGTGCTCCTTCACCCACTCAACAAGGCTCTGGACCTGCGTCTGAGAGAAAACAGGCAGCCAGTTTCAGAAACACTTCCAGGAAAATCATCACACATTTATAATTATTTGTCTGTCACATTCCTACAGGTGACAGCAATGCCATGTTGCTGAGATCTTGCTAAATTGCAGAAAGTGACAGTTATAAATATTTCTGCTTAGTACAGTTTTAAATAGTGCATATCCACAAGGTCATGACCCATTATTGGTATTAAATTTTGCTTGTTTTGAAACACCTACAGCAGCAAAAAGTGTGAATGACAGCGAAATAGCAGCCATACCTTAGCAGCAACGCAGAGGTCCTGGTAGTCTGCCTGCAGCTTTCTCATGTTATCACTTATAGTGGGGTCGCAGATTATGGTGAGCAAGGCCTCTCCTTTCTCAATGACAGATTTCACTGCTGACTCATGTGACTGCACTGTCTGTTGGATGGTCTACACAGGCGCAACGAGAACAAAGCATTCCAAGGTAAATCAAATCAGTTTTCACACTCTGTTCACTGCTTTCCAACAGTTGAACATCAGTGAAACATAATTCAGTCAAGACAATTCACACAATGAAATGTATTTATTCACTGATGTGACATGAGGATAAAGATGTGTCCCAACTCAGGGGTCACCTCCTTTGAAGGTCACATTTCAAGACTGCGCAAGTCATATTTACTCAACAAGGCTGTCCTAACCCATAGTGTCTTCCAAACACAGCCTGGATATACAGCCTTTTTTCCACACAATTTGGAAAAATCACTCCAAAACTGTCTTAATAAATTAACTGCAGTACAGGTAAGACTACTGGCTAAACCTAAAACCCTAATCCATATAAAATTTAAGACATTTAAGACTTTTTAAGGACCAGCAGAAACTCCATGTCAGCTGAGGAGCTTCCTGACTGAACTTGCATTGCTATTTTACCGCAGATAAAATTAGCAGAGTAAAATTAAGTTACCTTGTACTTGGCCAGCTGAGCCTTCTTCTGGTATAGCTCAGCTTTGGGCTCCACAGTTGACGCTAACAGGTTCTTGGTCTCACTGACCCACTGCGCCTGGGCCTTGTACTTGTCCAGAAAGTCTTTGGAGTGTGAGATGCATTTCTCCAGGGAGCTGTGCTCCATCCGCAGAGCAGCCATTAACTCCTCCAGCTGGGAGAGGCGGGTTTCCACCTCCTCCTTCAGCTGCTCTGCCTCAGCCTCCTCTAAGTATGCCATGGCTCGTTCAGCCTTCTCTCTCATTGTCTTGACGAAGATGTGACCCTGCTCCATTTCTGCTTGAAGTGCCTGAAAGTTACAGCCAGTGGCATTAATTAGTGCTAACCTGATACTGTTTTTTTGGGTCAGATCCTGCTGGGGAAAATTAAAATTTACAATAGTTTTGTGTAAATTGTATTGGTGCACTATTACCAGAATTTATGCTGCACCGGTCCGTCCATGAAAGGCCAATACTAGCCATTAATGTCGTCAATATATTGGTCAAAGTCTAGTTTAAATGTATAGCTTGTTAAAGGCCTGCTCCGATGAATGTTGTGTACGTGGCAGATGATTATACAGACCAATGGATAAGGTAACTGGGACTAGGATGCTACCTATCTTAAACAAAATACCTCGAGTTTTTTGATCTTTCTCTCCATCGCAATGCGGTCCACAATGTCAATGCTGATAGCCACAGTGCTGAAGTTGTTCTGCGCTGTGCTCAGCCAGTCTGAAAAGGTGCTGAAGACACTCTGTGCCTCTTCAATACAAGACACTTCTTCCTGGAGCTGTTTGATGGTCTCCTGCAATGCAGACGTAGAGGCAAAGACAGAAGTATGTTTAAACTCGCTTCAATTACTTCTCAGAATGGATTTTGACATGAAAATCTTACAAAGTAGGTCAAGGCGACATATTGATTAGAGACAACATCCCACTATAGAAAGGCCACTAACTTGAAAAACCAGAATAAGCTATGGCAAAAGGCAGAGCTCTTACCTGCTTACTCATTGTTGTGTTTGCTAAATCATGAGCGACAGTTTTTGCCATTCACACTGGTTAGGGGAATTATGAATTATGACTTAACCAGCGCAGAGAAATACAGTGTGTCTGTGTGTGTGTGTGTGTGTGCGTGTGTGTGTGGTGGGTGTGCAGCATCAGCCACACTGAGGCTGGTGAACTGCTCATCGTACATCAGTGATTTTCTAACTGTACTGACTCAGTGAATAAATGAATTAAATATTTTGTTGAGTGGTTCACTTATTTACAAAGACACTGCAACCACAGCACTTTGGTGGTAACAACTGGAGTTTTTAAAATCAAAATAGATTCACTTACTCCAATCATAAATCCATTTCACACTAAAGTATGTCTGACTCAGAATCCTGCAATATTGGTCCAGGGGCTTCACATAAGCACACTTGTTGCTTTTTGAGTTGCTTTTATCTAGTACTCTTCTAGTGTTTGCAAAGACCTTTGTGACACTGTTTGGAAAAGTTATCAATGCTACCTAAACTGAAAGGTGCTCATGCATGTCTATGTATGGGCATGTATGCGCACTTTATGCAGGCATACAGGGCGCACACAGCTATGTGATTACATGGTTATTACCAGTAGATGGAGAAGCAAGGCATGGTAGCGGGCAGTAATCTGGGTGGCTCTGGAGCTGATCCGGCTGCTGATATGGGTCTCATCCAGAACCTGCTGAGCCAGGACACTGAGGCCTTCCATCTCCTCCTGGTACACCAGCACCTCCTCCTGCCAGCTCTGGCCGAGGAAGAACCATCACTGATGTTAGGAAATTGGCTCATAATAGATATATCAATATTGCATTTGTTGGCCAGTATGCCAGAAAGAAGCATATTGGACTAAAAAAAATCACTTAACAAGTTTAAAATCAGTGTTGTCATTTAATAGTTCATAGTCCATCAGACTTGATTGTGTACAACACTTTGTAAAGCATTTCAGTTGGCACAATAGAATAACACAGTTGAGCATATGGTGGTGCGGAATGTGTTAAGACGTTAAGAAGTTTATTGTTCGTTAAGAAGCTAAGAAGTTTATTGTTCCACCATACAATATGAATTACTACAGCTATCTCATTACCAAATTAACAGCTGATGATTCCTTTAGTATCACTCAATATCAGTCAATATATGGTTATTGGAAGTTTTTTGGTCTCAAGAAGAGGTGTTTATAAAAGCAAAGATCTTCATGTTTTGGGGAGGCAAAGCAGAAGAAGAAGACTTTGAAAATTAGCTTTGTGCACAGCGAATAATAGACTTGGATGGCAAATGTAAGGGAAATGGCAAATGTAGCAAAGTAAAAAGTTAATTACTGGCTAAAAAATACCCAATTTGGAAATAGAAATAGAGATTTTAAGTATTAGTTTCTAGAAAAGAAAATACATTTTTAACCCATTTGCATTACTTGCATGTGTTACTGCCAACACCTGTTGGTTTGTTGATGGCTATGGTGATGGGCCACTATTCCTATTTCTACCATGCCTCTATGGTTGCACTCCTGTAACACTGTCTTTCTATACTGCAGTCAAACTAATTACACATCAAGCCATAGACTTAGTGATCACCTTTATCAGCTGCAGCTGAGCATCTTTGGTGGCGCGGTCAGACCGCCGATGGCTACGAAGTTGCCCTTTGGTCTCCATGCCTTTAAGCCAGCTGTCAAGACACTGAAACTTCTGCTCCATCTGCCGGAGTTTGGCCAGCGCACTGTTGAGCTGGGCCCGGGTGTCGGCCAGTCGTGCCTGGTACAGTCTCCACTCCTGCTGCAGGGTCTCCAGTGCACGGTCCTCTATCTGGGGCAGCCCCCAGGGAATGACCAGTTCTCGACTGACCAGCAAGGTGTTGAGCAAAGCCTGGCCCTCTGTGCAGTGCAGCTGTAGTTCCTGTGTAGTCAAAGCACACCGAGATATAGCTCAGTTTAGTCAACTGTCTAAAAATCTTTTATTTATATTAGGGATGCAACCATTGCTTGTTTGCCAAAAAGGCCAGTTTTCACTATTTTCACTAATGCCTAATTTACAGGGAATTGTATAATTCTACTTATAGGCATGCATGATAGATGTAACTTTGTCATCTGAATTTAGGGTATCATTACTACTTTGATTCTGAATGATCTCTTTCTGGACCTGCAGTTTTTGAAGAGTCTCTTCCAGTGTATCAACATCCCCCTCCAGCTGGGTGTAGCAGCCCAGCTTCTCTTGATCCTGTTCCAGCCAGTCCTCGAATGCATGGAGGCCCCGCTGGTACTCCTGGTGGGCCTTCACCAGCTCCTCCGCTTTGCCCACTGCCCTCTGACAACACAGTGAGGAATATATTTAAAGTGGTAATCCACAAACTCCTTGTGGTGTCTAGGTAGATTGTGGTTTTAAGATATACAGAGTCAAGACTAAAAGGAAATCATTAAGGGTAAAATTTCATGTAATATTTTGTAAATGTCTGTAAATGTTTGATTTGAAATACAGATTATTGATTAACAGAAATTCTTACCATGGCATTGTCTTTGACAGTGTTATAGCGCTCCTGTAGGTCTTGCAGCTCCAGCTGAGTTACGTAGTGCTCAGCCATGCTGGCACTTTTTGCAGCGATGGTGTCCAGCAGCGTGCTGTGGCTGAGCACTTCTTCATACAACAACTGAAATAACAGCAGGGATGAAAGGTTATATCATTAGTGAACTGTACATGTTTCAAGTTTGTACATCACACCCCTAAGATTGATTATCATATTTATTGCTTGGAATTGAAGCTTACTATATTATCTTTGTAAGCCATTTTCACTGAAAATCATATCTTAATTCAGCAAATTGTATTACATGAACATCTGATAAGATGGCAGTACCTTGGCTTTGCTAAGATTGGCAGTTTTGTCTCTCATCTCTGAGCACTGTTTATCACTGGGATCAAGACTCTCCTCTACCCGTTCCACCCAAGCCACGAACTGGCGCACGTCCTCCTGGTAGCTTGTCCACTGAGACAGGGAGCCCTCGAGCTGACTAAATTTTAAAAAATACAAAGTCAGATAATCATACAGCAGTAGTAACAATAGCAGCAGTTATAAGAGTAGAAGCAAAAGTACATTCAGCAACCATTGGTCAGTTAATCCTGTGTCAACTAATTAAGGTACAGTGGCAAACCTACACAGATCTAAGGTGGTAGCAGTAGAGAACTAACCTTTTGCACTGGATGGAAGCAGAGAGCAAGGCATCCCAGGAATCTTTCAGGTCCTGTATGTGTTTATGGACCACAGGCACTCCCTCAGCTGAGGTATTTCTCTGAACCGACTCTCCTCTTGTAATCAGCATCTTCAGCTGGATCTCCTTTTCCTGACGAGCGGTCAGCAAAGCCTGCAACATTCATACACACATGCTTGCATAAATACTCAGGATTCAAAGTGATAATTCTGATTTGGGCAAAACTATCAGTGATCTTCAATACCTCCAGCTTGATCATTCTGCTGTCCAGAACATTTTTGTCAGCAGTGGGTGTGCAGTAAGTCTGAAGCATGTGGCTGGTGTCAGCCACCCAGTTCTGTAGCTCCTTTAGCCCTTGGGAGAAGAGTTGGTGCTCACTGACTATTCGGTCGATCCGTGATGCCTTCTCCTGCAGAACCACAAAGCAGGGCACAACCAAGAATTACTAACTGAGGATTAGAAATGTATTTTTATGACAATGTAGAGTAGGCTTAACCTGATATTCACATGATAATGAGGATTTAGATAAAATAAAATAATAATAAAAAAAAAAAAAACAGATTGATGAAACTAACTTGTGTATCTTCTATGAAACAAAGACTTACAATGACAAAGAATTAGTATTTACTTAATGGTGGACTTCCACTATTTATCATCTGAACATAATGTTTAGTAATAGTCAGAGCTCCATCCAGTCTAGCGCTTGTGTCTCCTCTCCAGTTCTACCCCCCAGAGGAGCCCCAGTGGGCAGGCAGTCCGGCAAGCATATATTACTATACCTTGGTCAGGTTGGTTAAAGCTAGGTACTGAGCAGAGAGCTGTGAGACACGGTGCACAAAGCCCTTGCCGGCCGCGTGTTCTTCCCACAACAGCTGGGCCTTCTCTTTCAGCCTGTTCAGCTGAATCTCCTGAGAGGCTAAGTCCTCTAGCACGGACTGGAAGAGCAGAAGCAGGTTATCAAAGTTGCATGCAAGCTCACAAAGACACATAAGACAGTTAACTTCAGACACTTCAGACACTTCAGACAAGGGCATTAGAGATAACAACACAGCAGAAAAGGAAAGAGAATGAGAAATTTGGCAAATGTTATGGCCTGAAAAGCTCTTTGGTAGTAATGATGTGCAATTAAGGCTCATGAAAATAGCAGAACAGGTTTAAGCATTGGGTAGAAGATAGTCACAAATAAGGTGATTTTCTAATGAGTTTAGCGCTGTGTTAAAACATAAAAGAGAAGCAAGGAGGTGCAGAAAGATGGGAGCGACGCACAAGTAAGCCATCAGCAGTTAGCGTAAGCTCATGAGGGCCATTCTAACTAAGTCTCTACCAGCAATCATGGATCTCTATAGCACAGTTGTAATGGTGAGCCTCTGTGAATGGCAGTGGTAGTCGTGTTGGGGCTCTAACACAGCAGTTGTTGCAGCTGAACATGAGTGGTCTTCATGGAGAGGGATGTTCCAAGATCAGCAGCTGATGGGCACTGGTACCTGTAGTTTGTGCAACTCCTGCTTCTTGGCTGTCAGATCATGGAGCCGCGTGCTGCTCTCCTGTACAGCCAGCTCTGTGGCATTAAGCCATTCCTGAAGAGGCTCAGCACTTGCCTCGAAGTCCTTCATCTGAGACAGAAGGTTCTGAAATACATAAAAAGATGAGTTATAGTCTGTTGCGAAAGCGCACAAAGAAGTGAAACTGTCTTTTTGTCTGCTGTCTGCTGCTGCTTCTTACCCAGGGAGTTGCTGAGATGAAAAACTACAAAAGGTGGAAGAAGATGCTAAAACACTTACCTGTAAACCTGTCTCTCTATTGTGCAGGTTAGACATAATATTTTTCCAGTCTTCTCTGGCACTGTTTGTTTTAGCCCGAACTGCATCGACTCTGTCTTTAGCAGCGATACTGGAGACCAGTTCACTGCTCACCACTACAGCATTAAGCTTCGACTGACCATGCTCTCTGTCACTCAGGAACTCCTGGGGACAAGAAGCAGGAGAGATGAGATGGTCCAAGGTTCAGCACACATTCAAACTAAAATTACATCACGGTTATATTTTCTAAACATTTTAGTTTGAGCAGTGAGAAGTTCAACAGCTAGGCTGATAGGCCCACCCCTGAAGCAAATATCCTGGACCGGAGCTACCCCAGCTTAACCTTAGCAGCATAAGCACCTGTATGGTCTATATGGCATTTGACTCTTTGTTCTGTACCTGAATCTTCTGCAAACTAGTTGAGGCCTCACTGACGTTCTGAGGTACGTCAAAGCACTTGGCTGTGTTGATCTTGGCATTGACGAGCCACTGCTGGAACTCTCTGAATGCTGAGCGGAAGCCCTGCTCCAGCAGCTTCTCTTTGCCTTGACACTCCCTGGAGGCCTGCAAGCTCAAACTACGAAGACGTAAAAAGATATCAGATGAAAATGATTTATTTCTCTTTATCACTCGACAATACTATACAAGTTTCTACCATGGAATAATGGAATAGTGGAAAAAAAAAAAACCTGTTTGAATTTTATTTCTATACCTCACACTCCTGTAGACACCCATTATTTTGTTGTCACTTTATTACAAAGAGCTGTAGTTTTGGTGGTTCTGAACACTGATCATGTATGGCAGAGTTTAGTATACAAAATCTAGTAAATCTTGTAAGTAAATCGTCCACATACATTTCACATTAAAGAACATGGACTATGGTGCACCAGATTTTCAATTTCACTCACCTGTTGTATTCTTTGATAAGAGAGGACACTCTATCTGACTGTGTGCCCAGATCTCTGGAGAATCGGCACAAATCATTGAGCTGAGTCTTCAGACTATCAGACATGGGCTCAGCTTTCACAAGCCCCTCCAGAGTGTCCTAGATGTTAAACAGTGGTGTTACTGAGTGATTAATCACCATATTACAGCATGAAGCATTTCATATACAGTACATCCTTCATCTGATATTTGCTATCACTGTTGTTTCTGATTAACAGTGGCTTGGAACTATACTTAAGAAATAAACGTCCTCAATGAAGACTGCATGTAGCGTGACGACTTAATTAAGTTACCTTTGCTATTTGCCAGGCCTTAACAGCTTCCTCCCCACTGTATTTTCCCTCAGCCTGAGCCAATTTTAGGCGCCAGTCCTGTAGCTGACCGCTGAAGTCCTGCAGGTCCTGCTCTAGCTGTGCTGACAGGCTGTTGAACTCCTGTTCAGAGCTGGCTATCTGAGAAAGAGCAGTCTCAAGACCGGCCCGCGTTTGCAGGGCCCCGCGCTCCCACTGCTCCCATGACGACAACAGCGCCGCTTCCTCTCGCTCCACAGCCTCAAAGCCTCCTGAGCCGGTGTGATCTCTAGCCACCGCTCCACATCTCTGAACCCGGTTCAGCCTCTCTCTGCCTCGCTGCTTGGAGTCAAGCAGCTCCTGGAAAAGACACGAAATCGCAGCTGTCATGACATCTGTCAGCTGTAGATTCTTTTTTTAAAGACCTTTTTTTTTAAACATTTATGCCTCCATTGCTTCTATAATGAAGAGAGAAAAGGGGATGATGTGCCAAAGGTCCCGGGCTTCATTTTAACCACGAATCTTAAACCACTGAGCCACCAGGAAGACACATAATTGTAATTTCTGTTCACTGTTGCTCAAAAATAATGAGGCTTCTTGATGACAGAGGTGTAGATTGATTAGTTTTTATGTCTTTTTCAGCACAGCCTCCTTAATAGAGGGTGTGTCTGTCAAATTTATAAGTTCCTACTCAAGGTCACTGCTTCCCAGCCCTTGTAACAGCCTGAGGGGCTAAATAATGGAACCTGCACCCAGCTCAGTGACACTAGTGTGGGGCCGCTGCTCTTTGCTATCGATTGCTGTCATTTTGGCCTCACTGGGCCGTGATCTTAGATATTTATTGAACTGGTTTGCTTCTGAGTGTGACGAGTATTACCTGCACTTTGGAGAGCTTTCTTTTTATAGAACATGAGTCTCCTGACAGGTCCGACCAACGCTGGAGTTCCTCTTTTGCTGAGACCAGCCAGTCATTGAAGTCTCTCACAGCGTCCAGGTACTGCTCATGCTCAGACACAATGCACTGCATGGACTGGACTTTACCCTTTGGGAATTAAAACAATATCGTAAATCCAGATTGCACAATTTCAAAAATAATGCAGAATAGATTATGTATGAACAGGAATGGGTCACATTGTATTTGCAAATATTTTTCATTGTATGGTTTAGTTTGTAGTTCTGTAGTTGTTCTAAGCCACCAGGGAGGGTGGGATGTGGTTTCCAACATAGACGGACTTGATATCTGAATTGGTTTAGTGTAACCAACCAATGTGGGCAGCAAGGTGGACAGAGGGACCATCTTACAACTGGTACTATCTCCCATGACCCTAAGGCTTGGTACATGCTTCCTGTAGACATGGACATGACCGCGGGCATGAGCCATGTCCAGTCTTGGGCGTTCATGCCTCTTGCACAGCTCTCTCTCTTCCTTCTTTCAAAGTGAACAACTCCTTAGTGGACATCCTCCATGCTGTTCCTGCTTCTCTGCTCAGCCAGATGTAGCAGGAGCATCCTCCCAGGAGTGCTTTCTTTACATGGGATCAGTACCAGCTTCTACCATCCTAGCCCTTACCACCTGGATTACATTTAACCAAGAAGGATAAAGGAAAATTATTTGCAAGTACCATTTAACCCACGCATGTATTTAAACCACCTTCACAACAGCTGAGATATCTGCAAAGTGAGCACTGAGCTCTGCCCGCGGCTCCGGTCCAAACGTCTGGTCGCCAGTTTTCTCATACATTTCCACAGCTTTGTCAGTCAGGCGTGACAGTGCTGCTGTGTGGGCCTCGACGTCAGCCTGGATGGCCCTGAGGCGCTCCAGCAGAGAGGCCTTCTCTTTCAGGCCCGGCTGCTGAGGCAGAATCATTCCCACCTCTTGTTCAACTGACTCCATCCACTGCTGCAGCTGGCCTTTACTTTCCTGGAAGCTGGTCCACTGGGCCACTGTCCACTCCAGACGGCTATGGGCAGAAATTTAATTGTTATTACCGATGGAGAAAAATAGCATACTTGATAGCTACTGACAAGGAGAATGATGACACTACCCCTTTTTGGATAGAATAGCAATTCCATTTCCATTATGATAGCCTACATAAAGTAACTGGTGACATCTAGTTCTTGGTTACTGTGTGTGTGGGCAGCCACAAATGTGTTACCTAGCAGTAAATGAAATATGAAAAAAAATATTTGGCTCCCATGATGCTTTTACTGACACAGTCTTCTGAGGTTGTGGAAAAATACACTTAAGATATGCAAAATTACCCAGTGCTGAGTTTAACTGGTCAGTGTTTTCCTACCTGTGGCAACTCATGGAGGTCATCAACATATTGGCCCAGGCATCCTTCAAGCTCTGTAGCTGTGAACAAATGGCCTCCTGTCCCTCCATACTGTTGTGCTTCAGGATCTGTTCTCCCTTCCCTACTGTCATGTTGAGCTTCACTTCACCCTCACCCTTCATCAGGAGGATATCCTACATGCAACAGAAAAATGGCCAAAGAGACCATGAGCCAAACTTATTTTGTGATCCAAAGGACAAGCTTTTAGGGGAACATTATCCACTGACCTGTACAAGACCAAGCCTTTTCTCTAGGGTCTCTTTATTGCCAACTGTGCTGTTCAGTGAAGCCAGACGCTCCTGCACTCCATTAAGCCAGGCCCAGGTAGTCTGCAGTGTCTCCTCAAAGGCCTGCTGCTCCTGCAGGATTAGCTGGCAGCTGTGCAACCTCTCTCTCACACGCCTGAGCAGGGCCTGATGCTGTGACTGCAGCTGGGCCGATACTCTTGTCTCACTGCCGTCACCTCGCCCACCCTCATTCAGTGCCTGGCCCTCTTGACACAGACGCTCAAATGAGTCCCTGCATGAAAGGAAGCAGACAGACTCAGTTGACAATGAGTGAAAGAGGACATAGTGAGGGTGCAGCATTTCTCAAAATTGTCTATTTTTTTCACTGAGTAAACACATAGAGATGAAACAGATTTAGCACCTCTCTTTGAGCACTTCCTGCTGGTATTCCTCCACTTGTTCAAGTGCCGCCTTCTCAGGGCCACGCTGTTTAGCTTCAGGTAAATCAGTGGTCATCCTCTTTTCCATGTGCTCTAACCACCACCTCAGTTTCTTAAGGCGTCCCTCAAACCTACCATGAAATGCCATAATATTGATTGTGTCATAATATAGATGCATGGGATTCATATCAACTTCTTCTGTAAAGCACTTTGCAAGGCTCTTACCCCTTCATGAGGGATGCACTGTCCTCCAGGATCTGCTGGTTCTGTCTGCACTGCTCCACAAAGCTGTCCCAGTCCTGCTGGATGGAGGAGAGGTGCTGCTGGACCTGGCCAGCACTGGCCTTGGGAAGGTGGAGGAGCAGCTTCTCCCCCTCCTCACAGACCTGAGTCAGGCGTACCTCACCCTCCTCCACACGCTCCAATGCCCCCTGACAGATAACAAGTTACACTGTAATTTTGACCTTTGATTTGTTTTTGTTTTGTTTTTTTAGTGATTAACACTTGTGATATTACTGAATAAGGAATTTAAGATGATTTTATAGTTCCACCTCTTGTTAACTGCTGTGAACAAGATGTATCATAAAAAATACATTTTACATCTTGTAATGACTTTGGGACTTCCAGCTGTTCCAGCTGACGTATTGGTTTTACCTTTAGTTTCTGCAGTTTTCGTTCTACAATGAGAGTATCTCCAGATCGGTCAGAGCATTCTTTCACAATCTCCCTCTGCTCCGAGAGCCACCGATGGAACTCCTGAATAAGGTCTGAAGAAAAAGGGAAAGAGGGAGAGAGAATGCTTATTTAAGGTATATTTAAACTGTATCAGTAACATTTATGGCACCTTGTTGAATCCAAGCATTTAAGAATAAAAACTATTGCGGCGGCAAAGGGGCCCTTCCTCATACTGGTGCGGTTTACCTAATAAATTGGCTGCTGAATGTAACTACACATTTTCTTTAGACCAGATTATCAGACTCCTCACCGTTGAACTGCTGCTGAAGGCAGTGCTGCAGTGATGCCAGGGTCCTGGCAGAGAGCTGGTTGACAGACTCGTAAGTCTTAATGAGGTCCGTCAGTGCTGAGCCCAAACTGGCCAGCTCCTCAGAGGGATATTTTCTGCACAGCGTGTTGAGGCTCTCCCTGGTGGATTCAATACTTCCCTGCTGATTTTGCAGCTCTTTTTGAAGGTCCTGCAAAAACATGTTAGACAAATTCAATATTCCATTATTCCAACTCCAATATTTTGTTACATTTTGGTTTACCGCATGTTTCTGAATTTTGTTACGCTGTTGATGAGCTATTCGCATTGTATTATGATTCATTAAATTTTGTTTGATCATGTCGCGTTTCATTGTGAGGGACATGCTGTGTAACTTTGCCATGTATCTTGATAAATTGAATTTCTTTTCATTCGGGTTCATTTTCCATTGTTGCGCATCACTGTGCTACACCACACTTCAATAATGTTGTTTTTCTTTTTGTCCAAAAAAAATGTTTGTTACATTGCAGTTTTATTTCCATGTGGCTTGGTATTTTTTATTTTATTTTATTGCATTTCACAGCATTTAGTCATATTGTGTTTCTGAGCAATTTTGCATTTTACGTGATTCATTTCATTCAGTCATGTTGCCTTTCATGATTTTCAACAGCCCACATGCATGACATACTGGCCCATAGGTGCGATTTTGTGAGTGTTTATCTCTGTGTTGGCCCTGTAATGAACTGCTGACCTCTTCAGGGTGTTTCCCTGTGTTCCACCCAATGCATGCTGGGATAGGCTTTAGCCCCCATGACCCTGAATAGGAAAAGTCAGGTATGGAAAAAGGATGGATGCATTGGTATGTCCATGTTTTGTTGCTTTATATATCTCATTGGTTTACATTTCCTTCCTTCACCTTTTTTGATGCACTTTGTTACTTTGCATTTAAGTTCAGTGTCTTGTGTGGGTTTGTCTAAAGCAGTGGTTTTCCATCCATTTCCACAGATTTAACTGCCATGCTTGTTTTCATTCTGGCCATCTAATTAGGATCTATTATATTTGTACTGTTTGTACTGTACTATTCATCTACAATGCCAGCTGAAAGCATTTACCTAATTAGTAGTATAGGGACAAAGAAAACTCAGAGTCCCGAGGGTCAGGATAGAAAACCACTATATAAAGTACACAAATGCACATCACATACCAAGACTCTGAATTAAGCATCAAGTTTTTTTTCTTTTTTTTTTTTTAAAGTATATCACTATTAACTGTCACTCATGCTGCACCTTCACTCTGCAGATGTCCTCAGGATCTGATCCAGTGGGAGAAGAAACCAGGGAATCCTCCATACTCTTCAGCCAAGCAGACATCTGAGAGATGTAGTCCTCTAGCTGTCTCTTCTGGGAGCTGAAGTCCCTGAGATTTCCCCTGGCCTGGTCGCAGAGTTTGTGAACAATACCGATCTTCTTTCGCAGGTCATTCTCCAGCACCTGACAAAAGTGGGGAAGACGTCTATCAGTCAGCCCATTCACTGAACTGATCTGGATAAAAGTATTTTTAATGCCTACATTATAAATGTACTCTCTGTTCTGAAATGAAAAATCACATTATGATCATATCAGTTACCTGTAATTTAGCAGGGGTCTCTTGACTTTGACTGCGCTGCTTCAGTTCTGCCACTTTTCTCTGCAGAGATTCCAGTTTATGCTCCTTCTCAGCCATTTCCGACTGTGGATATATCAAACCAGGAAATCATGTATAAGACCTCTGCTGGCGTGCTATCCCCCCAAAATCTTTGCTAAGCAGTGAGACACTGTGGTGTGGAGGATTGCGTGCAATAGTGTGAAGGATGCTATCTCATCTTTCTGTGTTATCAGGCAGTTTGATTTGGTATAGTCCCAAGGCATGCTTTTGGTCTCTGTGATCAGACCACAGGCAAATGTTATTTGAAAATAATCCCGTGTTTGATTTGAAGCTACAAGCAGAGTTTCAGCAGCAGGACCACACCTCAATAATGCATTCCTATAAATACCCACCAAACCTTCTGATACCATTTCACTCTTGTATTCTGCATCACATAAATAAGGCAAAACCTCACAGGTAAATTGTCATTCACAGGAAAATACACTGATGTTTCTTTGCATTACCTTAGTGTGATTGTGGAATCTTTCTGGTGCTATGTCTTATGCAGCAAGCACTATCTGTTGGGCGCTAAGGTAGAGTAAAAAAACAAACTATCACCAGACATCCGACCTCTCACCTGTATCAAAGACAGCCTGGCCGATGTCTTCTGGCTGTCATTTAGGTTGTTCAGGCTCTCAGTCAGTTCAATCACACAGCTGCTCGTCCAGCTCTCAATATCCTCGCTGATTTTACGCACATCATCCCACACTGCCAAGCACTGGCTCAGGCAGTCAATGTTGTCATCTATTTTCTCAGACACCTGAGGGGAGGATTAGATCACCACTTTCATTTTCTAATTTTTATCACCCATAGTATTTCTGTACATGAGACAAGTTCCCCATGCAACATTTGTCCGTACAAACTGTGAAACTCTACATTGCAAATATGTCTGTTGATGTTCAGACCAATCACTGTGCATTTATTGCATTTATTTTGATTCTTATTTTACATTTTGAATCAAACTTACATCAAGCCACTGATCAACCAGGGTGTCAGTATCCTTTTTCATCATTTGAGGATCACACTCTGGGATCTTCTTCAGCTCGCTAAGCAGCTGTTTTCCTTTGCTGGAAAATTGGTCCAGTTCACTTTGTTTACCAGCCATCTCTGCTTTCACTGCCTCATGCTACACATGACCAAGGGGGAAAAAAACATTAAATCACTGGAGCAATATGACAGCCAATATTATTAGAAAAAGTCCAGGACAGATTTTTTTTTTTTTTTTAGAGAAACTGCATTAGCAGTTGTGCAGTTTAATTAGTGGAAGATGAGAAGATCTAGATAACATAAATACACACTTGAAAAAGAATGGCAAGACATTAAGGATCAAACAATCATTAGATCTTCTTTCCGACCTTAGACAGTGATCTCTTGGTTTCTTCATGGTCCTTCAGAACAGAGCCAATCTCAACCAAGGATTCGGTGCTCTCAATGATGCCGCTGATGGAGGTTTTCAGGCTTTGGTATTCCCTCATAAGCTCCACAAGAACACTGCACTGCTCTTGTCTGTCAGGAAAGTAGCAATGCTTATCACCAATACCAGTGTAAATGCAGTAAGTATACAATAGCACAGTCCACAATTCCACAAAAGAGAAAAAAAACATAAAAGACATGCAAATAAGTTCTTTGACTGTAAAATAGCAATTTATGAGTGTGACTAAAGATCTTCAGAAATTTGTGTGCAATATTTTCTGTCTCTGTAACATGGAAAATCATTTTTAAAATCCTTTCATACCTATCTATGATGAGTCTCTTGGTGTCCTCCCATGTGGTCTCCAGGAGGCTGATTTCCCTCAGCACCTCCCCAGCCAGCTCTGCGTCTCTCTGGGCCAGCTGCTGGCCCTTGTCTCTCAGCCACTGCTCCTCATGCTGGTGTGACTGCAGCTCATCCTCCAGCTGATTAAAGAACCGCAGCCTGGCAATCAGAGGGATACAATGCTGCTGTTGCTCAGGTGCTCTCATATCCACTGATATCCACTTATGTACTCACATAGACACAGGCACACACACAAGCTCTGACCTCTCATTTTTATCATTTTTATCTTTCATCAGCCTTTAAGTACCGTCAGGATCCTGTTTTGTTGAAATCACTTAAATTTGGCATGTCTAAAAACAGGAAACTCTAACAGCCCACCAAACTTACCTCTGCTGTAGAGCATGCAGGCTTGGTTCTTTAATGCTTTGGTTGTCTGCTTTTTCTTCAATGTCCTCCACAGTTTTGAGGAGCCGCTCTTTTCGCTGTCTGAATGAGGTCCATAGAGCCCCCAGGGCCTCTGCTTCACTCTGCTTGGTTCCAAGCAGATTCCTTACTGCATCCAGCTCAGTACTGAGTGAATCAGCCAGCACGCGGCATGATGTACGAGACCCCTCATCGCTGCCAATGTGAAGATGGCTTTTGCAAAGACTGCTGTCCAAGCTGATGGCAAGAGTCTCAAGCTGGCTGATGTCTGGGACAATAGTGGCCAGCTCCTGCTGCAGCTCCTCTACCCTGCCACGGTCCCAGCTGCCAGCACTCTCCACAGTTTGTCTCAGACCCCGCAGGACCCCTGCTGCCACACTACGTGTCTGCAGAAAAGCCTCCAGCCTCTGTAGGCTCTCTAACTGGAGCTCAGCGATGTGCTGAGCCTCCAGGAAGGGCTGGAGACAGCTCTCCTGTCTACTTTGGAGAAGCTGCACGTCACCAGGCTCACAGCACCCACACAGCTTCTCTGTCTGATGCACCAAGCTCTGTCTCACACTGGCCTGCTGCTGCAAGGCTGCTAGGGTCTCCTGTCACAGACAAGCGATACAGGATCAAGTGTTATTCTTATGTAAGATACATCTCACCTGCAAACTAATTCTGATTCACACTCAGAGTGGCTGCTAAAAATATGCATGCAGGTATAAATGAAGAAAAAAATATATTAACTGTGGTTCTAACCTTTACTTGAGTGACAGCAGGTTGCAGTTTGGTGATGTTGATTTGAGAAGTTGAGTGTAGATTAGAAAGCATAGTCTCACTCCACTGGGAGAACTTCAGCAGGGCCTGATCAAACTGCTCCACCAGGGAGACATGGTCCTGAAGCTCACGAATTCTGGTAAACAGGACAGCAAGAGAGTGAGATACATTTCAGTCTGAACAAAACCAGTCAATAGTATTTGAAAACATTTTTTAGTATTTGTTTTAAGATGTAAGGTGATAAGTTACTTTTCAGTGAAACTACCTACCTACCAGTGAAACTAACTACCTTACCTTTGAGGGAGGGCTTCATTCTGAGCCTGCAGTCTCTTCTGCAGATTCTCCAACTCCTGTTTCAGCTCGCTCACTCTCTCCTCTGGTGCAGTGGGATACAACGACGTCCCCAGAGACACCAACCCAGCATGAGCAGGCTCAAGGGACTTCATGTCAGAGTGCAAGGCCTGTCGGGAAAACACACTTTGTCCTTGCATGTTTGTTTTCAACACAGCACTCAAAATATATTTTGAATTAACTTTAATATGAATTGTTTGTTTGTTAGCATGTTGCACCTGCAAATCCTGTAGTTCGCTGTGGAGTTTGGTTTTATCAGCTGACAGTCCATGACTCTCTGGTTTGGATGCAGACTCACTTCTCTCCAAGCAGGAAACAAAGTTTGAGCGATCCTTTTCAAACCTGAAGCAAAGAAATAGACACACCGATGACTGAGAAACTGAGAAAAGTCTGGATCAAAGTTAAAAAAAAGAGTAAAAGTATTGGTCATAAGAGAGTGGTTCAAGGTCATGATCAACACTTTGCATTTTTTGTTTGCAAATCTTGCATATATATATGTTCATAAGTTAGTGCAGTGTTTACAAAATGTCTTACTTTTGCCAAAGAGACAGCAGGTTCTCCAAAGTGCTTTGTTTGTCCTTTGCCTGCTGTACGTTTTGGTCATAGCTGGTTTGTAGCTCTGTCACTGTCCGCTCTGCTTGTTCCTTGTCACTGAGTCTGCGGGCACCAGCTGACAGGGACAGCAAGGTTGCCTTCAACCTCTCCAGAGACTGACACACATCCTGGGGAACAACAAGGCAAGACAGTCAGCCACATAGGATTACCTGCAAGCTAGATGACAGACATGGAGAAGAGCGGCTGGCACGGTTTTAGCTTTGTAGTTACTTCCAAATATTGTGAATAGGCATAATGTTTTTGAAAAGAGAATAGACCAGAAAAAAATGAACAATGACTACCATGTGATTTTGAAGAGCTTTGTAGGTCTCTGATGAGGAGGTGCAGGATTTCATGGGATGCTCCAGTTTTGTATGTAGTTCACCAAGTTTTCCTTGTACCTAGGAGTCACATGAGAGCCAAAACTAATTGTATGCCCACATATGCCCCAAATACTGCACTGAATATTGCCATGTCATTGTCATGCCACTAAATAAACAACTCTTCCAATTAGCCTATCTACCTCCTCCAGGATAGTGTTGAATCTCTGCTGATGTGAAGAGCTTTCCTCCAGCTGTCCATCAAGCTGCTGCACGCTCTCCTTCAGCTCCTCCCAGTATCTGCCGATCTGGGTCAGGCGAGCCTTGATGCGAGCTGCCTCCCCTGAAGACACAAACTGGGCCAGCGCTTGGGAATCCGCCTCCAGCTGAGACAGAACCTCAGCCCGCTCTTTAAGCTCTGCACCCACAGCCTGGACGTGCAGATAAGGGCATGGAATAGTAAGCAAAACTGAGAGGTGAGTCCTGTTCAACAGCGGTGATACAGCAGGCACCTTTTTAGGTGACGGAGAGGGGGAACACATTTGAATAAACCAGAGACTTATTAAAAAGATTCCTGGGAATAAAATAATCATACTCTGTGATTAAAGCAACAACGCTGATGAAAGTCATTAAGCACTATTGCCCATTAGAGTTCCCCCAACAATTGTCATGTGAATCATTACCCTACCATGAAAAATTGGTGCCAAAGCATTTCTCGTTCACAGTATATGGAACATTCTGTGTAACACTTTTAAAAATGACCTAGGGATTTTCATGCAGCCTTAATTGTTAGATGTTAGAAGGTTGCAGCTTTATAATATGCAGTACCTTCACTGTGTTGATCTGTTGCTGAAGAGGCAAAGTAGAACTTTTCAGGACATCCAGCTGTTTCTCCTTGTCAGATATCCACAGGGAAAAGGCCTCGAACCCACTTCCAAAACGATCCCACTGACTTTTCATTCCATCGAGAGTCTTGACACTGCAACACAGGACCAACACTCACTGTAAACTCATAACATCACACCAAAACTCTGAGAAGAATGAGTATACCCAATTGACTTTCAAATAACATGCACATTTCCATGCACTCATCATATTGTTTTATTACTGTACATTGTGGCAAACTCCACTGATCTGGCATCTAAGTAGACTAAACAATAAAAAGTATTTGCAAACACTATCTGACTCGAGATATCATGTAGCAGTAAGATAATCAAATCCACCATCTTACTCTTTCTTGAGCCCAGCCTCTACTTTGTCTACTTGCTCGCTGAGGGAGCGAGCTTGATGCAAGAGCAGGTTCTTGTTCTTTGGACCAAGCTGGATTTCTGTCGATCTCCTCAGCAGGGTGTTCATATGAGAGGCCTCTGCTTCACACTGCTTCAACAACACCTGTTAAGAAATGGAGAATGTAAGTAAAATGACCTCTTTCTCCTAAATAATCTCTCTCGTGAGCATGTCCTCAATGACCCCCAACCAAGACAAATGTTTCTTACTCTAGCCTGGTCCAGTTCAACTGCCAGGCTCTCTGGACTGCTGAAGTTGAGGTCCCTCTCCATTGTGGTGCGGGCCTTGCTGATAAACTCCTGCACTGCTGCCAGCTGGCTGTCAAACTCCTGCCAGGCTGCCAGTGTGACCTGATAATGACAGTAACCAATGAACCATTGAAGCAGATACAGACACTGACAGCTGGAGCATACACATAGCAACTCGTCTTCTAGGTTTATTTTCCAAAAAATAAAATGCATATGAATGTAGTGCTACATTTAACTTGGAAAACCCAGATGCAGTTTGTAACCATTTAAGATAACTTCCCTCCAACCTGTAGGGGTGAATATTTTAACAATGGCCAACATCATCACACTGAAAATGGGTACTGTGCTTAATGGAAAGGAAAAAAATCCACACAAAGAAGTTTTTAATTATTCAAGCCACGAATTTAAATTCAATTAATTATGAAATATTTTTCTTACTAGCATTGCCACAAATACTCTCCATATCATTGCATTAGACACTCATTAACATTGCTCACCTCAAGGCTTTGCTCCTGTGAATCCATATTCTGCTCCATTTTGCTGATCGTGTTCTCTAAACTCTGCAGATCCTGCTGCAGCGTCTCTCCCAAACCTTCCTCAGCCTGGAGCTGCTGGCCCCTGGTGATCAGCTGCTGGACGTCCTTCCTCTTCAGTTTCAGGCGTTTCAGCAGTTGCTGAGGATGACAAAACACATTCAAAATGTTAAGTGACAAACTCCAAAATCCCAAAATTTGGATTTAGATTATATGTATTTGTGTTTATATGATTTGGCAAAATAAAATAATGAATTCTTCATTAATTATTATATTTTTTCAAGAAATTACAGTTGCTCCCAAGAATTATTTTCATTATCAGTTAATATGCTGATTATTTTATCCATCAATCGATTAGTTTGGTCCCTAAAATGTCAGAAAATAGTGAAAAACGTTGATGTTGATGTACAAAGCGATATCGTCATATATTTCATTTGCGTCACAGAGGACTAAAGAAACCATAAAATATTCACATTTGAGAAGATGGAATCAGAGAATTTGTAAATTTTATTCTTAAAATTTTATTCTCAAAACAATTAATTGATTATGGAAACAGTCAATGTTCTATTCAATAGTTGGAAACTAATCGATTATTTGACCCACCATGGCAGCTCTGAAAGTAATAGAAAAAGATTCCAATTCATATCATCTCTTAAATTAATTATTGATGAGCTTCTACCTGGTGAATGAGGAGGAGTTGGTGGGCTTCTCTCACAGTCTGACAGTCCAGTATTCTGGTGACCTCAGCCTGGGTCTCTCTCTGCCCGTGAACCAGCTCATCCAAAGTGCTCCGTACCTCGTCCCTGAACTGCACACAGTCCCCCACAGCCAGCACCATCTTGTCAGCCTGCAAGGTAAAACAGGAGAAAACATTCCGCATTGATCATTTCGTTTGTACACAATGAAACATCACAAATAAAATACACTACTCACAAAAAGTTAGGGATATTCTGCTTTCGGGTGAAATTTCCGGATGAACCTAAAATGCATTATAACCTTTACAGGTGAACTTAATGTGACCTTCTGTAAACTTTTGAATGCTCATGTCCAACTGTTCAGTGTTTCAGTACTTTTTGCACAAGTTGCTGTTCTCTAACAAGGAGTTTAACGGCAAAATTCACATCAAGTGTTTGATGCTCCAGCTCATCGAGGTCCTATCATTAGGGAATGGCTGCTGGAGACTGGGGTACCTCAAATGGAGTGGCCTGCACTTTCTCAGACCTGAATCCCATAGAAAACCTATGGGATGAGCTGAGTCGCCGTGTAGAGGCTCGGAGCTCTGTACCCCAGAACCTCAATGCCCTGAGGGCCGCCCTTCAAGAAGAGTGGGATGCCATGCCTCAGCAGACAATAAGTCGACTTGTGAACATCATGAGACGTCGTTGTCAAGCTGTAATTGATGCTCAAGGGCACATGACAAGTTATTGACACTGACATTTTTTGTTGTGGTATATCCACCACTGTTGTTGACTTTTGTTTCAATAATGTGTTGGGAGATGAGGAAATCACCAGTGTATGCTTCTACTTAAATGCCCTACTTTCATGATATAATATCACTGTAGCGTGAACTTTTTTATATTTTCCATAAATTTCACCCAAAAGCCAAATATCCCTAACTTTTTGTGAGTAGTGTAGTGTGAATTGATGATATACAGTGACCCAGGTGATGGTGTGAGATATGCATGGTCTACTTTTGTGCAATGAAACACATTTCCTCTTAAGGCAGACAAGGGATCACATTGCAGTGCTCTATACCTTATCTGCTTCATTACAATTCTCTTGTGTTTTGACGTTTATTGATTGGCACTGACAGACTCCCATTACAGTAGATAGCCACTTTATTTTGACCAAAACATATAATGGATCCACACATCCAGTGTTAATAGATATCATGTACATCATGAGTGCTCTAACAGCTATGCATTCATGCATATGTGGAGCAGCTGAGTCAGAGGGAAGGTGAGTTCAGATAATTGTAATAACATATAACATAATTCTTGGTATATCTGGATGCGTTGTTTTTCTGCATGGAAGTAATATAGTTTCCCTGAGGGGGAAATGTCTACCTTGCACTTTAAAAAAAAATATCCTGCAAGCTTTACCTACCTCTAAGAGAGAAGCCAGGAGGCCCTTAAAATCAGTAGAGAGTTTGCTCAGCGCACTTCCTTGCCTCTGGGCATCGCCGTCAGCAGAGATCTCAATCAGAACAGCCATACGAGCCTTGAGCCAGCCAAGGTTCCCCTCCTGTAGTTCTGCATCATTCTTCAGCTCCTGAAGGTGACAATGGAGTGTGACAGAGTCCATACGGTCAAAAGACTCATCTGATGCAAAGTGCTTTTACAGCCTGACCCCCCACATTAGTGACACTGACATAAGCAGCACATCATAGAGGAGGACAAGAGGGAACTGTGAGTGGGTGACTGAGAGTGGAGTATGCTTACCATGATGGTAGACTTCACCTGGCCATATTTGCTGGGGTCATTAGCTCGGTTCCTCAGCACCCTCAGCTGGCTCTCTTTAGATATAAGCCAGCAAGAGAGCTCAGCGTACCTGTTACATGCAGTAAGGGGAAAATTGCACTTCTAATTAGATTGAAATAGATTTGTGGAAGGATAACCTAATTCAATTGTGGAGGTTAAATGTCATTATCAGATTAAGTAATGTGATTGCACTAAATTGGACTGCACCAAAATAGACCATGTTATTATTTAAAGGAGGTTATAATGTACCTTGAGTTGTACTCCTTCCATTTATCTGGGTGCTGCAATAGTTTCTGGTAGGTGCTCTCGATTTCCTCTTGGACGTCAGAGAAGGCTTTCCTAGCTGCATCCAGGGTCTGGTGGGCAGGGTCGTTCTCAGGCAGTTTTTGACAGAGTTCGTCCATTAGCTGCAGCCTTTTCTCACAGATGGACTGGGGACCCTTGTCTCTAAAGAAGGCCTAAAGAAAGATAACATAGTCAGTTTACCCTGAACATCATGCGTTTGATTCCCGTTTTACTTTCTATGTGGTTTGATGGAGGGATGGGCTCAGTTTTTTGTATATGCACATCAGCTAAATGTGTTGTAGGCATCTTTAGGCACACAGATAGATATATTTGGTTGATGTGGCAATAAATTATTGGACCTTGGGGGCAGAATGTTAACAGATGGAGAGACCAGACAAATGCTACTCAATCACAATCACATGCTACTGCTGGGAAGATCTATTTCTTTCATGTTGGAAGAACCTCCTTTTTTGAGTGAATCAAAAATGTCCCTTGTGTCCACATAGTGCTGACTTCGTTTTGAACTCTTTCACAGTCAATTAATCGATACATGAAAACCGGCCAGCCATTCTGCGCTCACCCTGTGCTCCTTGATGAGTCTCTCGCTCCCCATGCCAGCCAGGTGGCGGTTCTCCCTCATCACCTCGGTCTGGCACTCCTGCAGGGACAGCATCAGCTTGCTCCTCTCCACCTCCACTTTCAGGTGCAAGAGGTGAAAGGGGGCATCTGTCTGAATATCCTGGAAGGAGAGACATGCAAGCACTATGGGTCAGATTAAGAGCAATATGTGATTAATGAACTTTAAGCACATTTGTGCCTAACTGAGATAAGTGCACAGTTTTATTATGTTGTAGTAACTACATCATTATTGAATAGAACAACAGCTTATTTGCGGCAGCAAATTATGACATGTGACTTTGAGTGCTACATAAGTCCCATGTTGAGTTATTATAATATCATTAATGCATTATATTATTAAATTATGCATTATTTATAGTGTATAGTATAAGACATTTTTTAAGGGTTTACTAGGCAAAATCTACAGCATAGAAGTATGCCTTAGTCTTATCAGTCTAAAACACAATGTGAAGTGCAATAAAGAAGAATGTCCCATCCCCCTGCTTGAAATAACACTCACCCTCACTGACACTGGGAGCCCCTAGTGTGCAAAATTGCTTTGTGCAGTTTTAATAGTCGGTGGTGATGAAACCCACCTTCCAGTGTTTGTGCAGCTTCCTGACTGTTTCCTGCAGAGACTGCTGCTCCTGCTCAGGCAGAATGTCTGTCAGCTCATCACAAGCCTTGAGGAAAGTGTTCAAGACTCGTTGGTCCAGCTGACCAAAGAATTCCTGCAAAAACATCAAGTTGTCATTAAGTGCCACACTATCCACAAAACAGGTAATCTCTCATTTCCATGCATCAAACCCATCCTCTATTTTAAAGAATATTATAAATAAATTTTCCTGTTGTGCCAATTCCATACTGTTTCTATGCATTATCAGGTTATAAGAACAATAATAACAATTACGATGACATTCCACTGGCTTACAGAATTTGATCTCACTTGTTTAAAAAAAATATGCACAAATTAATGTTGACACTGGCACCCTAGAAAGGGCCAATACCAAGTGTGTCTATGTACCTCACCACCATACTTACAGCATACAAAACTGAACAGTGAAACCATAACGGTGACACTGCACACTGTCCTGTGCTGTACTGGTAAGTACATGGTACACTCCAGAAGTGGAAAAACAACCTAGTCCCAGACAAAGATGACCTATTTCCTTACTGTGTGTTTCTTGAGTAGCTCCTCCGGGTTGCCTCTCTCTGTCAGACAATTTTGCGCCATCTTGAGAACTTTCTCCAGCTCCACCCGAGACTCATCAAACCTCTTCATGAGGCTGCTGTTGGCCTCCACATGCCTCCTCCACTCTGTAGATTCTTTGATCATGGTCTAAACACACAGATCATTTTTTTTATGCAATTCAACTTTTTAATCACACAATATGTTTTATTCAAAATCTGCTTTGGATTTGTTAATAATAAGGGCCATGATGGAATGAAGTGCATGTTTTGTTATCATAACTTATTACAATCATATTATATAGAGATTAAATCATAGCCTATATGCAAAAGGTAAATATCATCACTATAATAATAGACAGTGGTTTTAAAGTTGAATGTTAACTCTTTGTCATTGTAAATTGTTTGGATGAATATAGGTGAAATGAAAGAAGACTGTGCACAAACATAACACTTCACACTTTACATTTACTGTAAAGCAGGCAGTGTAATGTACCTGTGAGGAGGCCTGCAGGTCTGCTACTCTCTTCTGAAGAAGAGTCATGTCCATGTGTTCGAGGGTCTTGCTGCTGTCCAGAATTTTCTGGATGCTCTGGTGATTCCTCTCTATCACTGTCAGACACTTCTTACAGCTATGTGTGAAGGTCACCAGCTCCTGCAGCATTGAAATGTTGGCTCTCTATTAATATCTCAAGGCTATGTCACGAAAGCATGATTCAGCTCAAAAATGACAAATGGAAAATGCTGGACACTCCATGCCATTTCACAAAAACAAGTGTATATGCACACATATACGCAATAATATGTGTAAATACATATGTGCACATGTAAACCATAAAAAGTCAGCTATCAATTACAAACAAAATGCACAAAATGTCACAAAATGCTGTATGTATTAAGAGGTGAAGTGATTTTGCCAGCCCCTCAAACGTCCTATTGAAACTCTCATCAAAGTCACCTGGCATTTCTGTTTAAAGTCTCTGGGACCCTCGGAGTCCCTGGTGCTGGTGATATGACTGGCCTTCTCCAGGGCCTGGTAGAAGCCTGTGATGTTCTTCTCCATTTCTTCCAGGGGAGGTAGGAGGGACTGGGACTCTCTCAGCAGAGGCAAGCATCTCTCTCTCACCTAAAAGATTGATAAATGCAACCGAGTGTGTACAATGTTTCTGCACACCTTTATTTCTGCTTTAAATATTCAAGAAGAAAGTCATGCTGAAGTACAGAAGCTTAGAAGGCAAGGTTAGTCAGTATTCTTAGTTTTAACTCCCTTGCAGCCATTATAAAGTGGACATTAATTCCACTCAACGTAAGATACACACACTAGAGTAAGACTGCTATGGTCTGTTGTTTTGCCAATATACTGCACTGGCAAACCGATATTGCCTTTCTTTCATTGGCATTGGTTTCTAAAGAGTTTGTATTCAGCAGTCTAAATGTTGTTGCAGAGGCTTTTCCTTTTTTTGTCAGTAATAATTTTCAAAGAAACAATGGTCACTTGGAAAAAAATGTGCATAAAAAGAGGCAAATTTAAAGCTACTTAATATCAAATATCAATACTGTAGCATTAGTATCACCTAGGAAAAACCCATATTGGACAAACATGGTCTGAGACACTGGATGATAGATCTGTTGAGATGGGCCCACCTTACTAAGTTGCTCTTTGATAGAGGCCATCACAGCTAACATCTGTGAGACCTCCTCCTGGGGGGTATCTTTGGTCAGTAGCTGTGCAGTGCGGCTGGCTGCCTTACATGCTGCTTCCATAGCTGGCACTTTGTGTTTGATTTCCTGCAGAAAATAGAGAGATATGAGGATTTTTCACATAGTTATTTCTGTGCAAAAAAAAAAAAAAAAAAAGGTGTGATGAAGCATAAAAGCAGAGCAACACTTGACTAAGTGTGATTAGTCCAACTGGTGAAAGAAAATGTCAGTGCAGCCACTTAAAATGCAGAGTAAAGTGAGGAAGGCCATTAACATGCGTCCTGTGTGATCTGATCACAAGTGGACAGCAATAAATACAGGTGTAAACAGCACCTAATCCGTCCTCCAATCGTCAGACTACAATCGGAGGTGGCCTCAGATGCTTCTGTCTGCATCACATTTGAAGAGTAAACAGACGTGTATCCCAGGACACATTGGACGACCGTCCTGTGGTCCTCTGTCTTAAGCTCTGGTACAGCCCAACATCCCCAACACCGGCCTGACCAGCACTTTTTGTCAGCTGATGGCCCAAATGCAAACCAAAGTGCGGGTCGGCTATAACCTTGTCTGTAATTTCTGACACACATCACAGCCACAACTGTGAAAGAGACCCTACGCATTTGCACATTCAGAAGTTCAAGTTAAACATCAGATTCAGGTTGATTTAGGCAATCCACCAGAGCAGAGAACCTAACACTCTCAAACCCACTGGAATAATGAAATAATCTGAGTCTAAATCAACGTGATCAGGTCGAGTCTGAGAGGGTTTTCCCACATAATTCATTTTAAGAATTAGCTTCAACTTTTTATTTTGTATTTTGAGCACAAAATGAAACAGAAGGCAAACTCACATCCCGATGCTCCTAATTCACTCAGTTAATTTTCCTCATCAGATTATTTTTCTCTATCTGGCACAACATGCATTTGCTGCCTCCACGCCTTTGCAATAATGGGAAAATATTTACCCAGAAAAGACTATTTTTCACATGCAATATAGCAGGTAAGGCGCATGAAAAGAAGCTGAAATGAGTAAGGATTCAAAAAACCCTAAGCATTTGGTCTTTGCAAATTGAAACGATGCATGATTAGGCTATTTGTAAATAGAGCAGGAAAGTGAGATCTGATCCTAAGTGGGCACTGTGGAGACAGATTACAATATCACAGCTGTCCACATCTGATTGGATCACCCAAGACGAATGTTAATGCCAGATGGAAACAGAGCCGAAGATGCAGAAAACAGGGTAACGTGAGTCCACAGCTATTAAGTTGCACAACTGCTTCGACAGGCTTTTTAAGTGCCTTCTGGGTGCATGCGGCGGGTACCTCAACATCTTGAGCAAATGCTCTGACGTTCAGGAAAGACACTTGGACAGGAGCAGTCATCTTCTCATTGGTTGCATCCATGAAGATTTTTAAAGTGTTAATTCCTTCTTGGTAGTCTTGCCTCAGCTTGTCTACCTCGTCCGCCCTTGCATACTGCCATCAAAACAGAGGAGCACAAAACACAATTATTTCACTCTTTTTTGCTACTTGAGCTGTCACTGTGATATAAAAGGTCATTACAGCTGAATCTATTTTGGATGTGTATTTGTTGTTCAAAAATGAGAGTTCATTTACATGTTTGACTTTGACAAACAGCTCCCTCCACCTCCCGTTGAGAAGCAGAAGCTGCTGCTTCAAATCTCGCGATACTGTTTCATCGCAAGTCTCGATGAGGAAGTTCCCAGCATCGTTCATGTCCATGTGCTGCTGGATCCAGTGGGATAGGTTCCGGAAAAATTCCTAGTGGAAGAAAGCAAAAGAGCGTAGGTGCTTAGAATTGTAATTATGACAGCTCATTTACTGTAGGGGTTTACATATCACAGCACAATACACATCTTATAGATATCAATTTGTTTGATAGAAATTTGACAGAAAATGAAAAGGCCACATCCTTCAACTTAGAAACAAGTTTACTGTAGAGCAAGCAAGTAAGGATAAATGAACAGGGGTCACACTCAGCAAGGGCAAATGCAACTTTTAATTTTTAATTGTGAACTATGTTACCAAAGGAACATTTGTCCATCTGCTAACTTCTATCACTGTTGGAGTGTGAAAATTCATACCAGCTAGGCTTTATTGTCCCTTTTCCACCAGAAAAAAACCTGGTGCTAGTTCGGAGCTGGTGCTAGAGCCGGTGCTTAACTGGTGCCAACGAAGAACCGGGTTGTTTTTCCACCGGTCAAGAGCAAAGTGGAGCCAATTCAGAGCCACGTCATGACGTCTTCGGAAAACGTGATGACGGGTGCGCGAGACGCTCGCTCAGAATCACAATAACCATCATGAATGAATGAATGAATGAATGAATGAATGATACTTAATTAATCCATTGCAGGAAATTACATTGTCACGGCAGCTTCATCACTTCAACACACATAAAACTGCACACTCATACAATCCAGTGGCTGCAGTGTCTCTGTCTCTGTCCGCCCGTCCTGTCCTGAAGCCGCTGAAACTGATCAGTGAGTCGGGGATGATGTTGGTGAGCCGCGTCTCAGTCAAGCACATAACGCTGCTTTCCCGATACAGTTTCTGGCCCTGGGTGGAGCAGGATCTGGATTTATTAGCGATGCAAATACTGCTTGTGTCTTTACAAGCCTACATTTCAATCCAGAGGCGAAAAACACAATTATTGCCGGCTACCTGTCGGATTCGCGATCGGAACGAATGACAGCGATGTTTAGTTATAAAACGGGTGCTTCTCATCCTTAAATGTAATTTGCTGAGCCGCGTTCCATGCCGTTGTAAAATCAGTATAACCCGCGGCTTCTCGGGGATTATTATTATATGACGCGGCCCACCAATGACGCGGTGGGCCGCGTCATCGGTTCTTTCTCTGGCTCCTGTTTAGCCCCTGCTCGGAGTCGGTGCTTGCCTAGCACCAGTTTGGAACCAGTTTGGCACCAGTTTGGCCCCAGCTCGGGCGATGGAAAACCAAAAAACTGGTGCTAAGTCAGGCACCGGCTCCGAACCAGCCCTGGTGGAAAAGGGGTATATGAGGACAAAGGGTGTGTCCTACACAGGTGTGTTCACTTTGGCTTCATTCAGACAGCCAGTAATTGTTCTACATCTGATTTTTTTTTTTCCTCAGATGTGACACAGATCTGTTTTTTTTTTTAATGCCAGTGTGAACAGCAAAATATCACAATGAATCTGACATGTTCAATTCTGTGTTGGGCCACTTTAATATGTAGTACTGCACCAAATTTGTATCTGATTCCTGCTGATATGACGGCTGTGTGAACACACAGAGCATGCTCACATCGCTCTCAGAGCATCATTATTCATTTACTGTCAGCAGTGGTGGACAAATAAAATATGGAGGATCGCAGCAACAACGACAGGCAGACAGGAGGTTGCAAATTTAACTGAGATATGGGAAGATGCTTCAATCATAGCTGTTTTTTTTTTCCAGCTTGTCCTCAGCCTGAACAGTTGACAAACTTCTGCCACCACACCACTGTTACTATACCACAGCAAACAATGCAAGAAATGAATGCCTGCACCACTATTTCATTAATTGTGATGGACTGTCATGTTGTTCAGCAGCATGCTTGTTGTACAGTAAATGTGTGCATGCTGAGTCATGGGAGAAATCTGTCCACAGTGATGTCACATACAAAGATGAATGTGAACAGTCAGGACAAAAAGATCCAATCTTAGAAAACAATCAGAATTGGGTCACTTTCAGCCACTGTTAACTTCAGTGTTCAACAGGCTCATTAGAACAATTACAATACTTTTCAGTGAACAAGTGACCACATTCTATTTTCCTCTTTTTTGTCCATTCATACCGCCATAGCTGATGCATCCAATACATCACACGCTAGAACAAACAAGTACGCATGGATTACCCTTTCTTGGTCTTGGAAACCAGACCCTGTAGATCTTCACAGTACAGTATACATTCATAACAGTGTTTTGCAGCACAAACACAGTGTTTCCCTTTGCTTTGCTTTGCTTTGCTTTTCTTTCTTTCTTTCTTTTTTACCTTTAGGGTTAAGGTTAAGGTTAGTAGGGTTAGTGAAATTTTTATTGTGCATGGAACACTTTTTCATACTTTATGTACAGCTGAATACTTTTATGTAACACTTAAGCAATTACAACATTCTTAAAGTTTCTTACAGTGTCCTAATTGTAATCATTCATTAATTCACTTACTCACCGAGGTCGGTCTTGTATAGCCATGCAGAGTATCTACCGTGTGATAGCCATGCTAAATCAAAGCCAGACTGACGGTGGTGATATGTCTGCAGCTTCTTGCTACGCGCTCCGGTGGGAGGGCTGGAACAGGTGTGTTTGGGACTAGTCGTGGCGACGTTAACAGGGGCAGAGGCTCGGCCTGCGGTGCGGTCGAGGCTGGGAGAGATACTCTCACGTTGGCTAGCAGCAGCCACAGAGCTACCTCCGCTCCCGGCCTCGCCACGTACACTTCGATTAAAATTATTTTGGCTTGGGGGGTCGAACGGTTGGGAAACCTCCGGTCTTCCATTTACAATTTTTGTTTGTTTGTTTGTTTGTTTGTTGTTATTTTTTCTCACCGTAACGGTCGGCAACACTCCCCTCTCTCCCCCGCTGTGTGGGTGGGTGGGTGGGTGTGTGTGTCAATGGTGTGAGCGCAGGTGTGTGTGTGTTGTGAGAGAGGAGCGAGGGGGGGAAGCCCCGCCCGTCGCAGAGGAGAGGAGAAATGCATTGTATGAATGTAACGAAACCATAGCAACGCATTAGACTCTGAGAGTTAGTTTTTATTTAATAAAAAGAACACGTGTTATCTGTCCTTTTGGTTAAAATAAAAATTAAATCATGGAATTAAAAAATGATCTACAGCTTGGATTTAAAAATCTACAACTTGAATTTCTCGGCGGGGGTGTCTGTTGTGGGGCGGGGAGGGGCATCCCCCCTAATAAACTGTAGGGGAAAGACTGAAATGCATGCTGTACATTACAGATACACTTTATCCTCATTAGTATTATTGATTCTACTTACACGTTTGGTGTTCTCTGACTGGTTGAGCATCTGCTCAGCATCCTCCAGCCAGGCCTGCAGAGCTGCCACCGTGCTGCTGTACTTCTCCCAGTTACAGATCACCTCCTCCAGCATACTGCGAACACTGCGGACCTCCACAGCCAGATTCTTCCACTGAGCTGTTGCATCACTGAGGAACTTACTCACCCCCTCCGCTTCATCAACTGCAAACAAAGCATGGGATGAGTTAGCCCATCTGGAATTCATCCTGAGCACATAGCTCAGTTAGGTGAGATCCAACTTTGTTATCAAGTAATGCATCAGCTAGCATTTGATGCTGTCTGCGAATCATTCAGTCTTAGGTTTGATCGAGTGCGCTGCGAAATGAAAAATGCCATGCTTCAAGAGCATTCCAAGCCCTGCAAAGATTATTATGATGTCATGCATGGTGTAGCACTGCTTACATTTGCAGTTTAAGCTGTTAGAAATATATTAGAAAAAAGAAGTAGAGCGATACTTTTTACAGTAGGAAATCCCTCAGAGGAAGCAGAGTTATAGTATCAAGGATTGATAAAAGAGCAGTCTGGCACCTCTAAAGCATTCCATCTATCCATTCCAATTCAAATCTATAGAACTGTGTTTTTGGACCTACCTCTGTTACAGGTCTTAGACCCTGTAACATGAAATCGATAATTAGACTGTTTACTAAAACCCCAAACAAGAAACACATCATACATACATAATCAAAAGGGGCTAAAGGAAGAAAAAGAGACTTACTTGAACTATCCGACTTCACATAGACCTCTGCAGCTTGCTTGAGGGATTTGTATATTATCTCATACTGGTCAAAGAACTTGTGCCCTTCAATGAATGACTGGAACGGAAAGAGAGATATGAAAATACAGATTAAATAGTTGGCTAGGACAATGCAATCAATACTTGTACATACAGAGATGCATAGCAATTGCAACTCACAATGTAGCTTTGCAGCAGGAGTTCAACTGAGTCCCGTCGACCATATTTGATGATCCAGGACTTGAGCTTTGACTCAGCCAAGATGAGAAATGCCATCAGGCGATACTTCATTTCCCAGAATTCCAGTTTGATCAAGTGAGCATGAGATGATGTAGACACAAAATTGAACCTGAACACAAAGAAAATTGTGTGAGGTGTCATACATATGCTAAGAAACACTGATACATTGATGCAAAAACAAGGAGTTTCAGCTCTACTCGGCCAACATTAGGGGTCAGATTTCAAACCAAATCTGTTGAGGGACCATTAGTGCTGAAGCATTATCTTGCTTTCTACATTTTGATGTGTGTTGCTATTTTCCATTCGATTTCTGCCCATAGTCAACTGCAAGATATGTCCACCATGTCCAACAAGTAATTTAGTCTTACATTAAAATTTTAAAAAGTTTTTGGTAAAACAAATGAAAATCTGCCAATGGGGGAGTTGGTTTTATCTTTGTCAATACATTCTCACTTGTTTCAAACATTTTGTAGAAAGATCTGTCACATTATGGAAAAATGGCACAAAAAGACAGCTCATTCTGCCATCAGTAAAATTAATGCAAAAATAAATCTTGAAATCTTAAGTTTTGCACTGAAAACAAGTCAAATTTTCTTCTACAATGTCAAAAATTTTTCATTTGTTTTAAGAAAAATATGATTTTAAGACAGAATAATACAACAGACAAAACTGTTCCACAGATATCATTTGATTATTTCAGTAAAGGGTTTACCTCTCAGCCATGTCCTGAAGCTGTTCAGGTGGAACAGGAACACCGTTCACTGATCTGTCTCTGTGGATCTGATGGAAGGTCTGCCTGTGCATTTCCAAGTTTTTTAAAACTTCCTGCAAAGTTCAAACATGATATCATACTCCCACTGGCTTCGATGTATACCTCGATGAAACAATAACTGAAGCATGGTAGGCATCCAAAACCCATTGATGGCTCGTCATCAGGGACTAACTCAAAAGCTTTTTAGTCATAGTTCTTCTTGACATTTGCATTACCTTATGCTGCTCCAGTTTTCTGTGTATAACATTTGCCGTCTCCTCGTGAGCATGTTGGATGGGGATGTCTTCTCTCAGAGCAATCTCTGCCCTGTGAAGCCAGGCTCCAATCACTCCCAGAGGGCCAGGCAGAGACTTGTCCAGATGGATGTGCCAGTCCAGCAGCTGCAACAAACATCCATTAGAAGCAACTCGGCGCTATCAAAGCAAGATCCAAGCACTGAAGAAGCTATGCCAATCAAACCGTTTCCACATGTTCTCAAGCATTCAGCCCACAGAAGAGTTTTATGCCAGTCTAGACAAGCTGTGAAATGTCCAGAGGGGCAGTCTGCCCACTGAACAAAGTCTCCTCTGTTCCCATTGCCTCCCCTCTCCACAAACTTGAATTCAAAAGCTTGCGCCCCACTGAGCATTTTATTGCAGCCCTGAGTTGTGCTCCTCTCATTATGATAGCTTTTGGCTCTGGTATTCTGCTGTGCATATTTCCAGTAAAAGAAAAAAAACAACAACAAATCAAAAAAACAAAACAAAACAAAAAAAAAACAGAATGAAAAAGAACAACCTTTGATTTACTCTATTTTTTTTTTTTTTTTTTTTTGATTGCTTGATTTATTCAATAATGAGAGTTAATCATGGTTGCTTTGTAACTCCTCTATAAATTATGTATGTTGTTGTGCAGGTGTGTGTAACACAATCACACTCACCCTGACAGACACGCGGTCCCAGGCCTGCTTGACTAGAGCTTGGTCCACTGAAAGCTTGCCTTCCCGGTGGACTGGCTGCAGCAGTGGATCTGTCTGCTTTTTCTTCATCTCATACTGTACACGGAAGCTCTTGAACGCCTGGAACATAAATGAACAAAGGGAGAAGACACAGAAGAGTTTAAAACATGTTTCATGTCAAAGAAGAGTGTTATGTAACAAATGTCTTTGTTCCTCTAGGTCTGATTCACCTGGTACTTGTCTGTGAGGTTTCCCTCTGCTCCCTGAGCCCGTAGCACATCTCTCTCCAGCTGATCTAGAAATACCTTCAGCTCTCTCAGCACCTTACGCTCCTCTCTCTGTCAAAAATCAGGGGACATGAAGCACTGAGTCAAAGGTAACAAACCAGTTCTAATAATTTTTTTTCTTCTATTCAGCATGCCAATGTCTTGAGAAACTCACACCAGACTGACATTCCTGAGACATCACATTAAGACAGATTACAGACAATAAAAACACACAAACAGTTAGAAAGAGGAGGATTAAAACCTTTGTTAACCTGCTCAGATATTAACAGAGAAGAGAAGCACACAAAGCCAGCCTCAACATTTTTTTCGCAGGCCAGTTTTCGAAGTGAAGACGGGCACGGACACTAAAAATATCTGCTAATTTAGTGACATACCTCAAGCATTTGCTCTATATCTTGGGGACCAAACTATCCAGGAAAGCAGCAAGGCACACAGAGAAATGCAAACAAACCACAAAAAGGCATTAGATCAGCAAGGAAAAGAGAGAAAAAAATGAATTAAAAGAAGGATGGAGGTGAAATGAGGATGCACTCCAAACAGAAAGCATGCAGTGCGATGCCATGAACTCTTACCTGTAGCGCTGGAACTAGGAGTGCAAAAGTTGGAATTGAGCCAAGAAGCAGCTTAACATGTACAAACAATTGAATAGATGGAGAAATTAAATGAGTCTACGATGATGGAAAGCATAGTGATGATGATATTATTCATGAGGTCATGCTATGGTCATTTTGATTAATGAGAGCTGTATTTGGTGCAATGGCAAATACAATGAGCTACAAGCTACAAGCACACAATAATTAAGCACAGCTGGTTTTCATTTCATCTATCATTTCTGCTTTAAATACAGTCATAATCTAAGAACAGTGATACATTAGGCACCTTTTGGGCAACAATTCCTACAAGGAGCATGACAATAAGCCAATAAGATACAGAGAAACATCTTCGAATGTTTAATGGAAGCACAGTATGTCTAGTTGATTAAAACAACTGGCGATTTCTGGTGTGCTGTTGCCAATTAGTTTCCCAAAAAACTGCCTTACATACCACTGCCTTAAGCAAACTACACATAGGCCTAATATACAGAGCAGCAGAGAGGTTAAAGGAGGTACCTCATCCTGCTGTCCATCAGTCTCAGACTGCTGAGGGTTCGGGTAATGCTTCAGGAACTGAGCCACATATGTCATGATGGATTTCTCATCTGGCTTGTCTACATCCACATCTACAGAGCCGAATAAAAAGAGAGCAATTATTTCTGGCATTTGGTCAATAAGACGCAGAGAAATATTTTGTGCTTTGGGAACAGAGAAATGTAACGTTTCCTCAAGCTTTGCAACAGCTTATTATACTGTATATGAGTCAATATCAGTATAGAGTGCCACTGAGACTTCCCAATGACACAAAAAAAAAGATGAGATTTTCCACTGAACTCCATATCCATTGTATAAAGTAGACCTTAAGCTGTTAGAAATGCATGTTGGTCAAGCTCCTGCACCTTTTATAAATTGACTGCAAGAATAGAAAGTACAAGTGAATTGCAAAATGTGTCCACCCTGTCATGGGACAATTTCTAAACAGAGTAAATATGTTCTAATCATATTGATTACAAAATGTACATTTTCAGAAAGGTATTTGGTCCCTCGTTCAGGAATATATTTTAGTTTCTGGAAAACATCTCTCAAAAATACAGAAATTATGGAAAAATATGTTTGTATATGTAAAATCTGTGAAAGTTGTACTTTCTTTTCTGAATAAACTCTATAAATAAAGGTATCTGGTCAAACTTTGAAATAATACTGTTTGGCCCTAATCTCTTAAGAGCAAAATCACACAAAAGGTTTTGATAACTTGTGAAAATAATTATTTATTCACATAAAACATGAACATGACGGGGTGGACAATGACATGACGGGGTGGACAATGTTATGGTTTTGTCAACAAATGTTTTTTGTCAAAACATGACTTTTTCACCTACTGTATTTTGAATTGTGCACAGGTAGGCTACATTTGGAAATGACACTCAACAACAGCAAAAATAAATAAATAAAACCTTCAACTTGAGGAACAAACAAGATTGATATAAACAAAACAAAAACCCTTGGTCCCTAAATGTAGGCCTACCACAAAAAGTATAAACATAGGTATCCTTTCAAATGGTTTCTTTCTCTGCATATGTTTTGTCCTCCACTTGACTTCTGGAACACTGAAAAACTTATAAAACTGTTATAAAACTAGACTTGATGACGGGGTGGACAATGACAGGGTGGACGTTTCTGGCTGAAGTTTGCATTTAATGAGCACATGTTGGGCCATTAGCTGGAAACATGTATCCGTTAGGAAGGTGACTGTGTGTACTTTAACAAACATATTTTGAATTTCTGAAAAGCATTTATATAGATTCATATTTTGCAATGACAGGGTGGACACATTAAGATTGAACACATTCAAGTTCAATCATAAAATGATGAAAATGTCAAAATATAAATGTTGATATGTACTCTCTCTGCATGAGCTATTCTTAACTCCATTTGTAAAAGACAAAGCAGTGGTAGTGATGTCACTGATTACAGCAGGGGGTTTCTTTTAGTGGCAGTAACCACCTAATGACGGGGTGGACAGCAAATCCAGGGACATATGCAAAACGTTTATTATTATTATTACATTAGACCATAAATGATCCAATTGACTCATTTTATTCAAGTACTTGATGAGAGCAACAAGAGCATGTAAAAGGTTTGTACATTGTATATCATTTATCTACTTATTTCACTCAGTGAAGTTAGTAGAGAGGAGTTTGGGACATGGCAAAATCACATGCATCTAATCATAGAACATTTTTTTAAATATGAAAAACACCCTTTTAAAGATGTATCTCTGTACCAATGTGTGTTTAAATGTTTGGCCATTTATAATAAACCCTCAGAGTTTTGTTATTTTGCAAATTTTTCATGAAAAGTGAGTGATTTCTGCCCGGGACACCAAATGGTACCCTATACTGATATTGACTCATATGTCTACTTTCATCTCCATCCTTGACCTGATCTCTCTAGAAATCAGGGTCAAGCTAAAAGCAGAGACGTTTCAGTGCAGCTCTTTGTGTAATAAAGCCTCACGACTCGGCTCCCCCTAGACAGGACTGCAGAGACACTGCAGACTGCTTCAGTTCCACAGACTGAAACTATGAGGCACGAGTACACAGAATAATAATCCGCTGAAGAGTCTGACTCCTCTTTGACCCACCACTCTTCTCTTCAACCGCAGTTAAGTACAGATTTATGGAGTTATTTTCTTTAAAAGAGGAAACTGTAAAATAATATTAAAAAGGGTGTTTGCTGCTGTGTGTCTGAAACATGGGCCTTGTTAACTTGCATAACATGGCAATGCAGAGGTAAAGATGAGACTGATCTATTAATAAAATGTGTACACTGCTTGTCATTGGCATGATTGGTATTCTGAGTGCAAACAGTAGCAGCGATAAAGGGCACCTTCTGGATCCAGAAGACGGGGAATGCCCAGCTCATTTTCTGCCAGTGCAAAGGCTTCCTCCAGATTCTCCCTATTGCTCCTCCTCCGCACCACCTCCATGTCCACCAGGTCTGGCCTGATGGCGTGCACCACCGAATGGAACGCAACACCACTGCGCCAACTGGGACCAAAGTCCTTCACCTCAATGCCGTGATGCCTTAGAAACATACATGCAAGTGTTTTTATTTAAGAGATGCTTACAGAATAAAACATACAATAAAACATTAGTTATACAAAGGATTAAATGATAGTCCCTAACCCTTGTCTACATGTAAAGTATATATGTCCACATTCATATACAGTACATATAAACAATAACTGACCACTTGCAGTGATTTGAAAACCTAAGTATGATTGACACAGCAGCACCAACTCTGAGCAAATGACATACTTGGCCGCAGTGCACTGCACCCATCTGAGCAGGGCCCTCTTGGCATTGCCTTGGAATTTGTTGACCACTTTCCTCTTCATGGGGGGGCTTCCTGTCTCAGAGCTGGCCATACTATCCACAGATGAGTTGCTGTTGGACAGGGCTTGGAGGGCTGGCAGGTTACTGGTTAACTCCTCAATCTTATGGAGCAAGAAGAAGAAAGAAGAGGTTATATTGTGAGCATGAAAACGTAACGCAATGGTAACGGTTTCTTGCCATCCATCTGACTTTTATTCACTGATTTAACCAAACAAGTGACATGTGCATTCAGCAGACATGATGTGCACAATCTAAAACAAACATCAGTTCAGAATGGACAAGGACTTCTGCATGTGCTGTAAGATTTTGCAACATCAGTTTTAAACCCTACCTGGAAATAGAGGATAATGGTCCATATCAACCCAAGGACAATTGATGGTCGTCCATCTGCGATGTCAGTGGCATGAATGTTGACTAGTTTGATCTGAAATGAAAAAAAAAAAAACAAAGAAGAGGATTATTCCAAAATGCGAAGTGTGGTTCTCTAGAGGCAATTTGAATGTAAGAATTTATTTTCTTTCATGCAAGCCCCCTGAATTGCGTACTGTCTGAATGAGCATTTCAAGGTTTTTTTTCCGCAAAGTCATCAAAGCAAGCTCTTTGATGTAGCTAAGTGCTGTTGACATGGGGCATGTGTACAACCAAAGCGAGAAAGGCAGGAACAGCCATGTGAGCACAGAGAAAAGTGAACCAGAAGAAGAACAGACAAAGAAAAAAAAAGTGTTCCACTAGGCATCAAAGGAAGAGAAGATATACCACAGCACTGCAGATCTTGCATTGCAGATAATTTGCCATAATTTGACACAGTTGCATTCGAGATTTCAACATTTAGTAGTTGAGAAACTTGAGGAGTCAGACACATCAGAAACCAACGCTTTTGTCAAAATGCATCAAAATGCATGACAGAAGAAAAGCAAATGACTAATGGTGCTACATATACAGAAAGTTTCAGAGAACTGTTGTATCGAAGCATTCCTCAGTACACATCGTGCATCAAACAAGAGGTATGCATACAGTATAAGAGCACACAGGGGGTTTAACGACGACTGACCGGAGATCCTCGATACACAGACTGAAGACAGGCATGGTGGGAGAGAGGTCACAACACTGTAAGTCTCACCCCTCAGAGACCCAGACAGAAGTGGGGCATGGACCACATAGGCCTAAGTAAAGGTCATATAATAAAAGAAGCCACTCTGTTTGAGCTGCTTCTCTGTGCTTGTTGCGTAGATTAATTATTTATTGAGACATCTTGTTTGCACTAACAATATACAGGAGGATTATATATTTGAACACATTTTGTGTATTCTTTATAATGCCCTGAGCTTATTTAGATCATTGTCACTGTTTTTGGTAGTATTTCTATTTGGGTGTGAAAATCCAACCAGAGGCTGTTAAAACATTTAAAGATCGGGTGAAACTGGTGTTGAAGCGGAGTGCTTACCCTCCTGCCTTCGAGGAACTTGAGCGCCGTGCCAATGTTGGAAACCCAGTGGATCCTCTTCAGCTGGCGGCCCTGCTCACAGGGCTGAGGACGGAAAGGATTAGTGAAAATCAAACTCGCTGAGGGGGGCATATCACACAAAAGCTGAGGATTAAATCTATCACATCATTTCCCATCTGTTTTCAATCAGCAAATTGTAAAATGTAGACCTTAATGGCATCTGCAGGCCAAATGTTGGTAAATTTTGGCTGGTACATCTCTACCATCTACTTTGAGAGGTAATAAACAGTCATTTAAATTTTAGCTGCTGGTTGACTGGTAAAGTTGTGAGAGTCTGGTGAATATTAGCATGTGTTCTTCCTGCACAGATTATTTTTTGGCACGTGTCAAGGCTTAATTGGTGTGCGCCAAAGCCAACAAGAGATAAAATTATAGTTTGGGTGCTGTAAAACATAATTTAGATTTCAATGAGTTTTTCCTACAGTATGCTCTATTTTCAGTTTCTCTTCAGTAAAGCTGTACTCATGAGTGCTGTTGTACCCACTCCATCTATGCAGAAAAAGTCAAGTGAAAGCCAAACAAGATGTGAAACAATAATGTTACCCAGCTCTGTGCTGACAGCATACTCAAATATTTTGTCTCCCCATCTATAAATGATAATAAGCAGCTAACCAGAAGACATATCCTTAATACCTGCACAGCATGTGTGCAATTTAATTCATTCTAATTAGTGTCACTATCTGTCCTTGTGATATTAGCTGCTAAAATAAGTTCAGAAGTTATGTTAAGTTGTATATGTAAAGATGAGCTACTTATTGAGAACTAGTCTCAGCCCCAATCATCAAAAAAACAAAAAACAAAAAAAAAAACACCTTAATTCCCCAATGCATTAAAACCTTTTTCCCCAAACAAGTGCTTATGGACAGTTATGTTGGTCACATGTGCACAAGAGACTTATAATATTTGGAAAGCACACAACAGGATGGAATTTGTCTTTAATGGTGCATTTTTCCACATCAGTTTCTGGTCAATACATATACATATTCTTAAGCACACCATGCACAGGGTGTCTCAGTCTCAGTCTAGATTATTTCTTTGCACCATCTTTGGGCCGTGGCACTATCATTGTCTTTGATGACGACTTTAACTGTACAGAGGTATCGTGACTGCTTAGTTGTGGAGAGTCAACAAGTTGCTAAATAACTTTTCAAAAACTTTATCCAGCCTGGTTCAAGTTTTTTCAGGTTTTTGTGACTCAACAATTATTATCCTCATTGATGTATATTAGGATGTCGATGACTTGTGAAATAGATGGGAGTGCTAGAAACACCGTTAAGTTTGACTTAAGTTATGACCCACATGTTGTGATGTGAAGTTGGACAGAAACCCAGAAACGTCTTGATTTACATATTCATCAACTTGCAGCACACATCTCGCAGCGGGCCACTTATCCCTGTGTGTAACTCCATGCTTGGGATCAGGGGAACACAGTGCATTGTGTATCAGGCCCATGTGTCCGTGTGACTGACACTGGGATCCTGTGCAGGATGATTCAACAAAACTACTCACTAGTCGCTGGCCAGACAGCACCTCCAACAGAGCCAAGAGCTTCACCCCATCTTTGATGTCCTCAAAAAGGTCGTTAACCTCTAATGGTGGTTTGCGCTGGTGGAGAGAGAACATTGTTTTAATGCAGAAACTGATATCATTTAAAATCAGCTATCATCAGAGAGGAACAAAGCTTTGAATGGCAACAATTTTCACAAGATACAAGGCATTGCTGGTGCATTGTTAATGCCAATATACAGCAGGATATTAGCATTCTAACCCATTCCCAGTGATGAAGAGGAGGCTCTTTGTGAGAAACGAGAGCATAGCTTGTTAGCAACAACCACAGAGCCTCCCTGCAGCTGAAAAGATGGTGCCTTCGCCTCAGAGGTGGCTTGCTGCCCAGTCCTGAGGCGATGGCACACAAACCGAAATCAGTACATGGGCTCATTTAACCCTAACTGGGCATTGTCTCCTGATAGCATATCCACACATTTCCATAACTGTACAATCTTCAAGCTAAATGGCAGTGTTATACCTACCCTGTTAGATAGGCAACACAAGCTAAGCCAATGAAACAGATGTATACGTTAGTTCAGCAGAATGAAGCTGTAAGTAAATGCACACATCGCCATGGGAATTCTTTATTTGGCACAGTAAACAGGTCATTTCACAACCCAACACATCCCATGACAGGATGCAGTTGGCTGCCTATGTGGGGCAAAGCAGTGTGAAAAGGTATTTCCCTACCCTATGTTCTCTACATTTACACTTCTCTCTGCCTGTCATATAAATATGATAGAGCAATCTTGTTAGTGGCATCCCTCTAGATGATTATTTGGTTTTAATTGGCTAATACGTCTTGAGTTAATAAGATTTTCTTTTCTTTTCTTTTTGTGCCATACATGACTTGCTTAGAATTGCTTTCTAGCATTAGTCCAGGGCAGCTCTGCTGAGTAAGGAAATATAAGTACTTAAAAGGGAAACAAACTACTTATCTTTACTTTTGAAATTATATAACTAATATGGACAATCAAACATACAGAGAGGCTCTGTAAGATGGAAGTCAATCCCACCCTGGAAAGTAAAGTTACTGACAAAGGTAGTCACATGAGACATCCTATTGGCAAAACAATGAAAGCAAATCATTCGAAATAAGTGCTTAGTAATACAGAACCAGAGGAAATGGACACAAAGGGAAAGTGTGACAACTGCAGGAAGTTCAAACTAAGATAATGGGGCACTTTCACAGAACAGTAAAGCAATAGCTTCAATTCAAAACAATGTATAATTCAATGGCAAAAAAGGAACAGATTTCAGACAGATTTCCAACCAAGATCAAATGAGAAAAATGTTGAAAGATTCCCCATTTAAATGAGCAAGTCAGTCTCTGTCATTCCTGCCTGCAATATGGTCGTTTGAGAGCCCTCCCATGACTTAGCTTATTCTACTCTAGTCCCATTGGTATGCACAGAGAGAGAGCAGGGTGCAATGCATGAATAATGAAGAATAGACCAACAGAGCGTCTCTACGTTGGCCCACCACATAACTGAGATTCCTCTAAAGTTTTAGAAGCCACGCTTTGAACTATTGTAGGCAGATCAGGCTCAACAAAAGACCCCTCTCGAACAAATCTCTTTTGCGGGGTTCCACACTCAAACCCTGTATCTGTGTCTGATTAGCCGCACTCAAACACAGGGCTACACTGTGCTGTGTCAAAGATGATTACAACCATGCAATTATTTCCCATGACTTATTCAAAATTTTCAACAACGCTCTGTCATTTTTTTTGACTGCTTTGTATTGATTTGTAGCTGTAACGCCTATTTTTATGCAATATGCACATCCTAATATAGCTTCTGCTATTTTAAGACCATGGTGTATTACAAATCCTGATCTACGGTGTAATACAGCATGTGTTTCAGTCAGTGCTTTGTAATTTACATGCATGGACCTCAGAAGCAGACAGCAGCCTGCAGGGAATTGTCCTCACCCTCTTGCTCTCCATCTGCACAGTGCTTCACTGTCCCTGCCAACCTTGTTCATAAATACACACACACACACACACTCACACAGACATGCATGAATGTACAAACACCCACCTACCTACCTACACACTTGCACACACACGTTTGCCACACACACAAACACACATATACACATAAATACACGTACATACCCCACACCCACCAGGTTCTGGAAAATGCTTTTGTGTACATATATAGAACCGCCATATGTCCACATACACACACACTGCTACGTAGGTACAGAAGCTTATTCATGTGTTAAAGACCCAGTGAGCTTTTTTTAAGCTGAAGAGCAAAGTCTAAGTCGGGTTTACTCATATACAACAAGCATGTCTCACAGACTTTAAACGAATCAATAATCTATAACAAAACATTACCATGTGCTACAGTGTGCAGTTTGCAGCGTAATAAAACACAAGGCACAAGACACAAGACACAAGACACAAAATAACATGCTGGAAAGACAGACATAACAGGCCTATCTAACTTAACCAGCTGAGTCTAGCCATCCTGGCACCACCTACCTTCAGAGCCTCAGACAATGCAAGGGAAAGCTCCCAAGAAATCCTTACAGGGTCATCTTTACTTTGCCAGTCACATGCTCAGCAAAAAGTCAGAGTGGTCAGAGGCAAACAACAAAACAGCCTCTGCCATGGCGTTTTATAGTCATCCTCCTCTCACACAATTAGAGGTAAAAAATTCATGTTGTCGCACTATACATTAAATCTGCTTCTGACTCATCAATATAACAACCAAGAGGTTGATGTAAGCAACCCCCACTGTGACATCAAACACGATCTGATGTCAGAACTGAGGTCATCGACACAATTAACTAATTAAGTGCAATTCTATTTTGAAGTGCCTTTGGAGAGGCCATTATGAGTGTATGAAAAAAGCTTACAGTTAATTCTCTCTACACGCATGATGAGTCCACAGCCTGAAATGCCAGTGATCAAACAGAGGCTAGGACACTATAATCATAATGAGCAATAAAAAAAAAATCACAAGTCTCTCTGACGGATAAGGTCAAGACATCATAGCTCGCAACTTGTTTGAGATGTAATTGCTCTCATTTATTTGCTTTAACATGGGTATTAATAGCTCACGGATGCGCCTGTAAAAGCCTGCTTTCCTCAAGTCCTACAGCCCTCAGCCCTCGTCTATGGCGATGTGAAATGTAAGCAGCGGAGTGCATGGATGGAATTCCACACTTACCTTGGCTAAATGAGAATTGATCCATTTTGTGAAGGTTCTCTTCTGCACCGCCTCTTGCTCATCTGAAAATGAAAGGCACACAACACGTGTCAATATACATGATGCACGCCATACCCAATAACTGTTGACTCTGCATGTTAACCGCCTCTCCTCTAGACTAGACACGCTGGTGACAGTCACAGAGGACACACTCGTTCAAATAGGAGGACAGCAGTAACAGCTTGAGATAACAAATACAAATCCTTAGAAATACGCACAAAGCAGTAATTCTTACATGATTTTGTGTCAGGACTAAAATGCCAAAATATTACCACTGCCATTTGATACAAAAAATATTCTGCTGTCTTAAGTCTTGTCTATAACGACATCAGAGTATCTTGTGACCCATATCTAATCCTGACCCACCACTTGAGAAACACTTTTTAATCCATAACAATGACTTGTGCTGAATCATGACCATTTTCTGTCAAAAAAACCTGTTAAAGTCACAGGCACCGGAGGACTCCCCCACCCTGAATCCTCCATTATCGAACCTTATACTACATTTATGTGCGGTTTAAAAAAAAACACCTCCTCTGTGGTGTCAGATAGCATCGCAGCAGCTCTGCAGCAGGCAGAAGTGTTAAAAGTGTGACTTCTCTAAAGGCTACATCCATGCAACGTGAATAACACAAGCTTGGCTGTTGCTAGTGCTCTGAAAATGAGGTCATACGAGGAGATTAGAGGATGACTGGAGAGGAGATTTCTGCCATCACATCTTGCAGACTACTCTGCGTTCAATAATGACATGCGTGATTGTTCAGGTCACCCCCAGCCTCTTTTGTGAAGCACTAATATATTCAGCCACGGTGCCTCATGCATTATGCAGCATTGCTCTCACATTTATAACAAAACATCTGATTTGATTGCACTCGTGATGCTGCTGTAGCAATGAGTGGAAATGCGGATTTATGACAACCTGGTGTGTATGCCGGTAGGCCAATGCTGCACACTGCACAGAGTGGCCATTTTTAAACATCCACCCTTGGAGATATAGTCAGCAGTCACGTGCTTAAGAGAGCAATGCTAACTCTACACAGAGAGCAAAGACATCACATTAACCCACAGGCAAATGCTTCATCACTGATGCACAGGGGATGCCCACTCAAGCATAGCACACACACACATACAGATGCACAAGCATACACACAAACAAGCACACGCACACACACACAGCTGTATTCGTGCAGCATGATAAACTGGTTCATACACCAGGAGTTCACCTACAAACCAGAAGCATACATTACATCCCAGCTGTATTCCACAAAACACAGAGCCTCACAGAGGAGAGATGAAGTGGGTCTACAAAATGCTGCTGCCCTACTTACCACGTAGATACTGAAAAAATCCAGTCACAAGGTTTAACGAAGAAGTCTTTTTGACAGATACATCTTTATAGTGAGCCATCCTACACTCCACTCTCTGGCTGTCTCCTTTTGCCTTTCATGAGTTCCCGGGTGAGAGTACGTTTGTGTGAAGATGACATCCACAGTGGAAAACTGGACACGAAGACAAACACAACTGTCCCTTTCCCTTTTTTCCTGCAGGAAGCAAAACAGATCTGGCTGCCTGGTTTCCCCGGTGAAAGCCAAAGAGCTGCTGGGGGCTGTAATGAAACGTCCCCTCCTCCGCCAGCACTCTCCGTTACACACACTCACACACACATACACACACCCACACACACACACACACACACTCAAAAAGCAAAGCAGTGGAAAAATGTCTAACAGAGAAGGCGATTTATGGTCCCATCCTTCCCTCTTCCTGTGTTTTTCCCATCCAGAGGAGCCATGCTTGTGTGGATGTGCACAGCCCCCGCTGCACTGCCTCCCTGTATCATCATACCGTCTGAGGCTGGAGAGAGATCAGCTAGAAGCGGAGCTCCACCAATCAGCATGTGGGAGAGGGTGATGTCACAGCCTTGGCTGCATTATCCCGGTTTAAGCTTGTTGAGTATGTTTGTGTATGTGTGAATGTGTGTGTGTGTGTGTGTGTGTGTGTGTTTTCTGCCGATAAGATTTTATCTAATCTCTTAGATGAACAAATGTAAAGTGTTGCTGTGTTCAAGGCAGTGATGCTAAAGAAATCCATTTAAAGCTGTTTTTTTATTATAAGTTTTTGCTCTTTCTAATTGTAACATCTAAAATAGTCCCTTTGGGCTTTTTGGCTGATACAGTCCTTTTAAATATGCCAGGACATAATTAAAAGACTTCTGCACAATGCCTCAGCGTGGTGCAACAATTCTTAATAATTAATGTTGCAGCTGGTAAATGACATCTCCCACCTGCTCTCTCTCAATGTCAGTGCTATTGTGACGGCAGAGCAGACACGCCCAGGGGGATTCCCCTTGCATGTACAATATCAGTCTAAAGTAAATCCATTTTTGTCATGTTCACTCGAAGCAATACCACTTCAGCTTCAACCAACCCCTTTGTTTCAAGAGACAGAGGCAAGAGGCGGGAACATAATTAATGCCTGTTTTGTGGGAAAAGAAAAATCTAAAGCAGCCAATGTTCTTTCTCCACTTCTCAATATAACACACAATAGTGACTACGTCTGGTGCCTGATAGCTTATCATCTCCGGCAGAAAAATTCTTTTATTCTTTCAAGACCACCGGCTCTGTAAAAGCTTTTCTGATATTCTAAAAATAGAGATGAGCTTGTGATTTCATTACTACTGCTCTGTACACTGTTGGTGAGACTGACCTGGAAAAGCTATGCGCGTAAAAATAGATTTTTTTTTTTTTTTTCCATTCATGTCAAAGCATCTAAAGGTCAGACGCAGTGCCACCAAATTGATGTTGATGGCTATGCACATTAAACAATGAGCAAACACTCAAACTGATGCTCACAGTCAGATATGGCTTGCTTAGCCACAAACAACAAAGTTAGAAGAGAATGCTGCAGCCACTACAACTAGAAAGTCAATGAAGGCAAAATGATATGAAAACATTAAACTTGTAATACCACCTTAAAGTAATAGGCCTAATCTGACATTTTTACATGAAGTGTCTACATATCTAATGCGCTTTTCTCCATTTCTGACTGCTAAAACAAAAAATATATATACTCAATATATAGCCAGTTCAAAAAAGCTTTTACATTTGCTTTTCTAAACATCTAGATATTTGGTTGGTCTCCTTTAGGAAAAATCCTATGCAACACAACCAATGGAAGCTTTGTTTTTTCAGTCTCTGCCAGCAGAAACTGTGTTTGTGATGACCCAAAAATACCCCCGCCCCCTGAAATAATAATAATAAAAACTTGCTTTACGTTTCCCTGATATTCCAGCTGCCCAATGCAAATGCAACCAACAACCACGGAACTGTCCAGAGTCCTGAATTCAGAATAGGAGATCATTTGCCATGAGGAAATGTTAAAATTGTATATATTACCCTCTTCTTCTTTCAGTATAATCTGTGCACACTGTAATGCATGTCAGGTCTGGGTACACTGCGACTTGGTCTTAGAGTCATTACGTCTTAGTCAATTGTTTTAATTAGGTTTGATGTAGTACAGCTAGCTAAGTGGCAATTAAACGTGGTAAACCTAGCAACAAACACCAAGGACAGCATCAAACCACTAAAGCATTCGCAATTCACATGAGCACTGGAGTACTTAAAGTGATCTTAGGACAGATGATACCTTTGGCAATACTGTAGTGTAGGGGCTTGGATTCATCGGCCTCTGTGGGTCGCCTGGGAACACTGTAAAAGCCCACTCACTCTATTGTTCCTCCATTTAGTTGAGAGCAACCTTACTTTGTAGCTCTGACAGGCCATCAACAATCAGGCAGGACTAGAAATGAGTCTGTAGTTGGACTTGAGCCAGTTCACTCTGGGATGCTTAAAGTTAAGGATTTATTCCACATTAAACAGTGACATCTATTGCTAGTCTTGATTATGATTCTTGATTGTGATTGATTAGGATTTAAACCTCCTAATGCAAATATGACTAGTATCATTAAAAAGATATGGCTTCATTTGACCACTACCTTGATCTTGATCAATAGTAGGAACACAGTACTGTAAAGGGTTCAGTATACCCAGTATCAATATTCAACATGGTCACGGCCAGCGTGGCACAGCAGAGCGTAGTACTTTGGCTCTCTCTGTTCACGAGGTCATATCAGCCTGTTGGCTGTGTGTCCTGCAATAAGAGTCCCTGGCAGGTGTTGCTGACACTGCAAGATAGAAGCATCTGTTACAGCTGACAACATGCACGGTTGTCTTGGTTTTATTCTTACCACAAAGTATCCAGCTAGTTCCCCTGCTCTGTGAAAACCGGTTTCTAAGAATGGAGGTGATCTAGCATGCAACGCTATGAATGTCAGTCCCCTTGATATGAGATCTGACAGCTTTTCTGTATTTCCGGGGAGGGGACTCCTCACGCCATGAAAAGCAACCGCAAACCCTTAACCAGCAGTGTTTCTTCACATCCTGTTAGACACACAGTGCCAATGCATCTAAAGTGGAAACCACACATGGGCCCAGTCATTACGAGAGTCGGGGCCTGTCATGCTCACGCCTCCAGGCAAGGAGAAAGACTTCAGTGGTAAACTGAGGGCATCGGAGGCCATGAAGCGTTGCCATGCAATAGCCGCAGGGTGTTGCTCACTGATTTATACAAACGCTATGGTATGATGCATAAATAATAATGATATCCATATTTGTACAGTGCTAAAATCGAACATATGAAGAATACCACTACGGCATAATGAGAGCATTAACTTATAAAACTTATAAAAATGGGCTCTCCGTTATTTCTTAAGATGTATTGTTCCTAAGGTTAGTAGGTCTGATTGTACATCTTGGATCCGTTGTCATATGTAATGTACACCAAAACAGATATAATAGCAGTGTTCACTCATTACAACTCCAGACCTGCTAGTGTCATATATAGATTCATTTTGTTTTACACGCTATCGCTTGTTACCATAGTTACTGTTATGAAACATTTGTCTGTGGTTGTGCCAGTGCTGCCCAGTTCCTGCTCTTGACAGACGCAGTTTCCTGTGCTGTCTATAGTTATTTCGATCCCATTTTTATCAGTGCATATTTTAACCACAAGGCAGCTGAAATGTATCATGAGAAAGCAACACCTGCCATCTGCCTACAACACATTTGTTTTTCCATGCATTTGAAGTCCGCAAACTAAAACTTGCTTAGGCATGCCTTGATACAAAGGACTTGATCGCCTGGCTCAGAGTAAGTGCTTGTTCAAGTTACAGCTCTGGCATGTTTAAGTACCTGGCAGTGTCATTCAACGAAGCTGATTTATCATGTTACTGCAATATTGGGAAATTACAAACAGTCTCATATACACACATAAACACAATGCTTCTTGTTTACTGCCATTGAAAATCTGTTTCTGATAAATTATCGAATTTTCAACATACATTTTCCAAAGACAGTGCCATAGCTTAATATATCTTTAACCTACCACACAACAGTAGAAATTGGTTTTGATTTAACTGAACTTTAACTCCATCACTACATTTACATGCACTTTAGAAATGAGGTTATCCACCTCGTACGGGCACTTATCTGATTTCTCATACACCATGCAAATGAGAAAGCCCTTTTCAATGATCCGGGGGAGGGGATTAAGATAAATCAGCGTAAGGCGGCTGGAGTGCTCCTGGAGAAACCCAATTGCTGTGCCATGTACACACTTACACTGATTTCAAAGGTTTAGGGAAATCAACATCCTTCACTTGAACCATGCACAAACGGCATGATCTGCACTGGACGATGCCACCCGCTGTTGGGTTCCCCAGTGTTTTACGTCTGGAAGTGGAATTCAGTGTCAGGTCACATCTGGAAGACATTACTGTACCACCGGTTTTAGATGGACTGGTTTTAGGTGGACTGAGCTTGTGTGCTTGTAAACAAAGACAACGTCCTGTGATAAAAAGCGCTATGCATAAATGGCTATACTCCTGAATGACTTTGACATTGCCAGTGTGACGGCAGTGCCCTGACGCCATTGTAACAAAAGGGGGACAACAACAAAAAAAGATTCCCTGTATCGATCCATTCTCTTACCAAGGGCAGAACTGGTGTCAGGTTTTAGTCTTGCTCATTACATAGTCAGTGCATCCATGAAGCCTCAGTTGTTGTGACTCAGTATCCCATGTCAGGAGTCAGACTAAATGCTCTTGATACACTCAGGCCTCTCTCAAAACCCAAAATGAAACTATCACTGTTCAACTGTGAACAAAACTGGTGACTTGTTGTGAGGATTTCACTAACAGACGTGCTCAGAGCAAAAGCTTGATTTATATGATGTGATTATCCGTGTCCACAAAGCTGTCTGGCCACTGAGGACAAGATGATTTCATGCTGCTTGGATCTTGAAATGATACACAAATGCAGCTCATGCTCAAAGAAAGAGCATTATCTGTATATCTGCATACGCACTAGTGATATCAAGAAAAAGTGATGGACGGATTGTTGAGATCATGAGCTTCAAGTTTGGCATTGACTCCGCAGGAAATGTTTTGAATTCAACTCTCATAATCCGCTCCAGTCGTCACTGAAAGTAACGAATCATGTTGGTCTACATTCTCTGTTATTACCTTATCTAGAACCACAAACAATAAAGTCTACTATGTCTCCTTGTAGTCTGGTCACAAGACATCACAAGAAATAATTTTCTTATTTATCCAAACTGAATTATCCGCTACTTTAAGGTTTAAAAATGTGTGCGGCAACAAAAGAGGCCCTATTGACATTTTATCAAGTTATCCAAAAGTCTGATCTGCTGCAGTCAAAAGCTACAAGTGCTAGACAACAGATCAGCTTTAATCAAAGGCCTTTGCCTCCCCTCCCCCAAAATGGAGCCTATTTCCACTAATTACTGCAGTATATATAAGAGTACACATTCTCCTCTTCACTCTGTGCAATGTCTAAGAGGCCCATTTAAGAGTTTGCTTTGCATTTTGCATGAAAAATTATTGTTTATGTAAATCATTTCTGCACCAATTCTGTTTTACCAGACAGCACACAGTAGAGAGTAAATGACAGGAAATCTGAAACTTACAGATAGAGGATCAAGCTTCCCGACATGGTCGGATGTCCCAAAATCAAAACTCTGTTGATAGTGCAATAGGATAAAATTTTCAAAAACAATTATATTTCCACCTCTATGGCCTCATGCTCATACATTTGTGTGCAAGAGCATCTGCATCCTACCTTGCATCAGGATAGGCTGGAAAACTTCAGATGGGCACGCAGCCCAGGCATTGAATCAGCACAATGTTACAGCTGCACAGCAGGAGAGAATGTATTGTGCCTAGGCTAGTCAGGGAAACGAATGTCACTTACCCTGCAGTTTCTGCATCACATTAGCAATGTCCACGGACGGACGGGAAAAGCTCCTTGGAGAGGCCATGATGTCCTGCTGCAACTGTATGACACAGTGGGTCACTGATGCTGATGACAGAAGATCCTTTCCAACTGTCCGGAGTGGGGCATCCCCTCACGCCCCTCCTCTCTCTTCCTCTCTCTGCCTCTCTCCCTCTCTCTCTCTCTCTGGCTCTCCCAAATTCACTGCAGAAAAGAGCCCAATTGAATCTCAGGTTTCATACACAAGCAGTTGTACTGCCCAATAGCAGCTCTTCTTTCTTTAAAGGTCTACAACAGAGAAGTGTGTTAGTGGGTTTCAAGTGAGGCCACACCAATTCTCAGGCAGTCATCACATTACACTTTTTAGCAAAACACTTAATAACTAGGTCTTTAAGGTACCTAAAGACCAGCTGACACCTAGCCTCTCTGTCTTATTCATTATTGTCTTTTTTAAGTCCTGTTGCAAACCTAGGCCTGCCACGACTGCAAATACTTCTGCCAAATGACATATTGTCCCAAAAATAATTGCAATAAACAAAATTATTGCCATTGTAAGATCATTTTACAAAATTAATATGATAATATAAAAGCATAATAATGAAACTACACCCTTTGAAAGAGCAATGAACTTTTAATTCTTAAGAATATTCAGAGACTGGAATAGGAATGTGAAAAAATATTACAACATCCTACAGAAATAAAACATGAATAAAACCACACAACCAAAACAATAAATAAAATGGACTCTCGGGTTCTGTTAACAAAATTGCACTTGCTATTAAACATTTGGCAAAGGAGTATAGAGAGTCATTCATTCCTTAACAGGTAATATAATGACAACCCAGTCTCTCAAAGTTCAAAGTAACTGCATGTTACCTTCAAGTAGGCTACGATAAGTCGATATGATGCGGATGTAGTGTGAAATTAGCTATATCTTCAGATAAGTAAATAATGTAATTAAGGAGGTGAAGTTTACATGAAACAAAGCCTGCCTCCTAAGGTTTACCTGCAACTTCGCACTTGTTGTGCTCATGTCACTTAACATGCTCTCCAACATTTATCATTTCATTTGAAAAGATACTAAAACAGCCTCTGGATGTGCTTGCATCAGTTAAACACGGGAAGTCACTAAATACCACAACTCGCCTAAAACACCAGAGAGTACCAAGCATTCAATATAAACTGGCAGGGTGAGCAAAAATCAATAATGAATGGGTGCTTACCAATCGATTATAAACGTAACGTTAGTCCTATTGAGAACTCAAGTCCCATTTGAAGTTTACTATCAGTTTCGGCGGTGAAAAGCATGACAACTTTGCAGAGGAAGTGAATGTGTGCGTGTGTTGCTTGGTTGCCAGTGGTTACGGACCCAGCTAGTGGTGGTAAGTGTGTGTGTGTGTGTGTGTGTGTGTGTGTGTGTGTGTGTGTGTGTGTGTGTGTGTGTGTGTGTGTGTGTGTGCGTAGCAAGAGGCGTGCAGCATGTTGCCCGCACACACTCTGCAGAGAGCGAGCCTGATGGAGAGGAGGGGCACCCTCGGTCCACAGAGGAGCTGCAACTTTTTTTTAGGGAAACAAAGGGTCATTCTCTGCCCGGTGGAGGAATCCTGAGTATCTCTTCTCCTCTAACAAAATTATCATGTTCCATCAGAGGCTTGTGGTGTGCTGATGACTTGATGGCGATCTGACAATAAACAAAACTTACTCCTCCTGAACAGCCTGAAGATGTGAAACTATCAGAAAGACAGCATCAGGATTTCAGGAAAAAAAAAAAAAAAAAAAAAGTCCAAAGGTGGTTGTGTGTGTGTGTGTGTGGGGGGGGGGGGGGGGGGGGGGGGAACACACACACAGGTCCAGGAACAACAGAGGATTATAAAATAAAAGCCTTTCAATGATGTCTCTGCCCTATAGCCTTTTATTTTAGAATACTCAGATGTGCCTAGGCCTGGCTGTGGGGCTCCTTACTATAACAGTGCATTATTCCTTTGTTTTTTCACCTTAGTACAAAGATGTTGCTCATATTCATTTACTTTGCATCTAGAATTTTTTTTTTTATGTCAGGGTTTATACAGACACACTCACACATTCACACCAATGGATTTTTATTCAGACTTTCTAATTCATCTGAGCTGCATGTCTTTGGATTGTAGGAGGAAACCTGACCGAGTTCTGGGAGAAAATGAAAATTGTGCACATACAAGAAGCAGGACTGCAGTTTAAACCCAGGACCTACTTTTTATGAGGCGACAGTGCTTACCACTGACCCCTCAGGCTGCCAGTTACATCTTCAAAATTTATTTCCCGTGGCTCCTCTATTGTAGTTCACTCCATTTCCTGTAATTTTTTTCAGGTTAAGCCCCAGTGTTTCATAGTTTAGGTCTAAGAAAGGCAGGTGATTTTTTTCCCCTTGGCTGTGAAGTGCCAAAGGCTCTAGGTTCTCAGAGGGGTCCATTGTTAGTGTCTTAGTGCCACCTGCTGGCTTCCTGTCTCATCTAGAGATTTCTCCTACTTGAATCCCTCCCCCTGCCTGTTTACTCAGGAAAATAATTCAGTAACAAACTGAGTGAGAATTGGAGACACTTAAAAATTCCCCTGATTTAAGTAGCCATGGCAGGTAACTAATACTGGTAATTTTTTGCACTAAGTAAATGTCTAATTCCTAAATAAAATCTAAGTCTACTACAACAGTTAAATCTGTTGTTTTTGAAAAATCTGTAATTGTCAGTTTACAAAAAGGGAACAGTTGAATTTCAGCAGTTCAGCTGCAGAGGACTGATTTTTCTGTTAGGCTGAAAACTTTGTGAGCAGGAGTGAAGTGGGAACAGAGCAACAATTGAAGGAAATCCCCACAGAGACTGAGAGCTTGATAGTCGGCAGACTCTCTGGTCAATAGTTAGTTTTTTCATGGGTTAGCTTATCCAGAGCACAGGCAAGACACTTAGGAACAATGCCATGACTTTTTACGTCAGGGAAAAATTGTGCTGTCAGTGAGGTAGGGTTTTTCTGCTCTTATTTGACCTTAAGTTGTATTAACAAACTTGAAGAAGCACAAAGATGATGTTGAGTAATTTGCATTGTTGCAAAAGAACGAAAGTAAAATACCTTAATTGAAAAAAAATGGAGGCAAGCCATTGTTCAAAATTATTGATCCTAAGGAAATGATGCAAAAGGAAACAACCCTGTTTCCCAGGGTTGTCCCACACAGATAAGCCAAGCACTTGCTAATTTTAAAAGCTGAAAAGGGAAGGAAGCATGACAGCAAAGTTTCCGCTACAGCAAACATTGTAGGAAAAATATGCGACAAGCCTGTCTTGGAAAAAGCTTAGTGCTCGTCTTTGCTTTCAGTCAGTGTGGATTTTAACACCAGCTTATGGTGGCAGCATGGCATATAACGAAACAAATCCCTTTTGGGAAATACTAAAATCTTTTAATCTTGGTGAGTGCATCTGTATTTCATTTCCAGCAATGACATCTGAGGAATTGCAGACTATTTTATAGAGATTACTGTCGAGGAATAGCACACTGTTGTAAAATGCACATGTGATCGTTTGAGTGATAGATCAGTCTTGTAGAATATAGTGCTGTCTTCACATGAACACCTATAATCACAAAAAAAACATACTTTGAGAAACTGTAGAAACCAAAGGTACCTTCAGATTTACATGCATGCATTTTAAAAATGATCTAACAGGATATGAATACATCTTCAAGGCTTGATCAGTCCAGAAAAGACTATCTATCATTATTTCAAGTCCAAACATAACCATTGTGAAAATTGGAGTTAGAAGGTTTTCATGAGTCACGATGTAGTCGATTTTTTATTCCAGCGCAGTGAGTTGTGTGATGATTCTACATAGAAAGTGAACCCACACAGCTGCTGTGATGTAACATTTTAGGTAACTTTATACCCATTATAGCAATGCCCAGCAACAGTAAATCAATAAGACAGAGAAATATTTCCTGAAACATCATTTTGTGCACTCATACAGTCTCGGAGTTCAAGAAGGAGGTTGCACTTGATGCTGTTGATACTTCTCAAGTGCCATAGTGTTTGTCTACTAATCAGATTTTCTTTATGCTTCTAACATCAAATGCAGTTGCGAGGTCCAGCTGGGGCAGTAAATATTTCTATGCTCAGAACATCCTGCCTCAGTTTCCTCTCAGTGCTTGCAACTACTATTTAGTTCCTTCGGTAATTAGACACATTTTGAATTGCCTGACACGCTTTGATTTATTTTAGTTTTTAATTATTATTATTATTTTTTTTTTTATTTTTACAGGCAACTTGATTCTAGCCTTCTGCTTGTCTATGCTGGTGGGTCTGGTGCTAGGTGCTTTGATCTACATTCTCTTGACCTGGGCATCCAGACGCAGGGCCTCTGCCAGGATCACTAGGCGCTCCAAAAAGCAATCTGGCACTTCACGAAGAAACAACCCCATGAACAACCAGCTGGGCCTGTACCGAAGCACTTTCCTGAGTGTCTACCGACAGCCCTCTCTTGAACCAGTGGGCCCGCTGGGGAGTAAGCCCAGCACTGAGGCCTCCACTTTTCGCCCACTGCCTAAAGGAAGCAGGGCCGGCCTGGAGACAGGGTCTGACACCCAGGTCACCATGCCTGATGACACAGCAGCTTCAAGCTCGTCAGATTCGACATCCCTCGTGCCAAACAAGAGACACTCCTTCTGGCTGGGTAGCAATGGACTCCGGGGATTCTTGCCTTCACAGACTCCCCCTCCTGCATACGACAGTGTCATTCATGCCTTTCAAGAGACTTGCACTTGATTCTGTCGTGAGAGGGGGAAAAAAGAGATTCATGGATTACAGCGGACCACACGGGCTAAATTCTGCTTTTCAAGGAAGAATTGTCTCTGTATTTTGGAGAAAAGGCCATTTCTGATAGCAGCCTCTGTTCCTTTCCAGTCTAAAGCAGTGGTCTCAATTGTTTCTGCATCAGGAACCAAATGCTTACACAGCCATCAAATCTCCACTCAGTATGTTACACAACCAGTCGAAAATGTGTTTTCTTTTGTTGTTTTTGTTTTTTCATCTCCAACCATTTCAGGGCATCTCAAGAACCATTTTTGGTTCACCAGTTGACAGATACTGGTATTATGGAGTGGCTGGGACTGAAGCTAGATTGTGCTCTGACTGAGTGTGTTATGTAGGAAGGAGAGGGAGACACAGATTGCCACATAATTATATTATGTGATATCACAATAAAGATTAATGCTGATTTTATTGAAGTGTTTGGTTTGTGCCTTTGTGCAAATAATGAAACACTATACTATAGCCCACTGTCACTACATCTCAGGACTTAATAATTCAAGGACTGTGAATCTTATGCAATCATTCAAATGACTTGTGATGTGTCAAATGTAAAAAAAAAAAAAAAAAAAAAAAGGGTCCTATAATAAGGCTGGCGACCTTAATTCCCTACACCATGCCCAGACTGTCCAGAGAGGCATGACATTGGGTTACCAGGACATTCATCACATCAAGATCCAGTGTCAAGAATGTCACTTCAACTTACATTAAAAAGGTGGGGTGCGCCATGTGAGGTTGCCATTATGTAAGAAATCCCCCTTCTGAGGTGCAGCAACAAATCTAGTATCCAGGTTATCACCCTCTGCAACATTGTGGCATTTCAATATTAAATGGGACTAAATTGACCCTATTTATCTCCGATAATGCTTGACTGGCATATTAAGTCTGTCGATGCTGCTTTTTTGTGATATTCCCGAAAATCCTGTGGCCACTTTTCCTTCCAATCCAAAAATGGCAACCCCTTTTTAAAGATACAACGAGAAAGTGAACCAGCCGAAAGACGCCTGGCAACACGACTGCACAGTGCACCGACTGCCCAGAATAAGCGGTGTCAGGTAGGCTACGTTTGGTTGCATAATATTATAGTCCGGCATCCAGTTTTATCGAAATGATTTCTTTATTTCTCGGTGATCCATTTGTCGCACCGGTTTGACTTATTGGGATTGGTGCATGCGGTCGTATAAGACGCCTTTGAAATAGGAATTTATTTGATGTAATGGGAAATCGTCAGAAACCTTAACGTTGATTCAGAAGACGGTTCGGCTACTTTGACTTTAATACTGGGGAAATTCACATTATTTGACGCGAGGGGCCAATTCTTTGTGTTATTTTATTTGGTCGGTGATCATGTGAAATATGCATGTTTTTATTCTTATGTGTAGTAGGATTACGTTATCAGTCATCTGGTGTAGAAATGGAAAAATTGAGTTCTCAGCCTTGTCTTGTTGGTGGAGCTTAATGTCTGGTGCTTGACGTAAAATAGGAAAAAACGGGCTGTATCTGTACCCATGGAGACTGCGAGTGCCCTGATCTCCAATGCAGTGTTGCTGTTGCATAGAGACTGTGAAAACAGTGAATTTCAAGGTTGATGCACTGAACGACAACGCTGCTATTTTAGGCAGTAGCCTTCTCTTTAGATATCATTACTTGTTGAATAAGGACGTTTTTTGTTTTTTTTTCCCCACCACTCCTTTTGTTGCAGCAGATTTGCACAGCTCTCCAGAACCACACTAGGACGAAATGGGATGGGCCACTGGTATCAAAGAAGCCTCCCATCATTTCATGACTGGCACAAACTCTCAAGTGCCGAGCTCCTTGGTTAAATGTATTTAGAGCTGGACCGGATCTGTATGATGCCTTTTACTTCCCCATAGATTTCATTTTAAGTATCACGAGCAGAGCAGTCACAACCCTTCAGTGCATCATCTGAATGGAAATATGGACACCTTCAAAGGAGGAATTTTGACTCAACATGTCCAGGAACTATGAGGTATGTTAATTTGCTGTCTTATCACTTAGTCACTAAGTCGGTTGTCTGAAATGAAAGGTGCATTTGAATTTTTTCATATGTGAAATACATGTGGTGTATTTTTGGAATTGGACATGTACCACTGCAATTCAGAATATCAGTCTATTACACTTCAGCTGATGAGCATTAATAGTGTAAATCAAACCTTTTACAGCTTAAAAATACATGTAAAACCTAGAATTAGCCTTCAGATAAATAATGAAATGGAAAATAATGTCCTCAGTTCAATAAATTTTCATAAATGTACAGCCAGTAGTTGGTGACAGTGTTTCAACTAGGAGCACTATCACAGGTTAGGCCTTTAAAGCTACAATATGCAACTTTTTTCCTAGAGGCAGCCAAGTGTACTGCAAGTCCCTCCCTCCGCCCTCAGCTGGTCACGTTCCCACCCCAACATTTTGTCCGTCATATTCAGAGTTTACTTGGAAACAGCGACTAGCTTGAGGCGGAAGCAACCAGCGTCTGTAAAGCCACAATTGTTAAATAATCAGTTAGATAAATGCAGGCAGCAGGCAAAAGACAGTAATGTTCACCACGTTGCTGAGTGGCTCTTGTCGCTTCACCTTGATAGCCACAACCAAGCTCACCACAAGCCATAAATGGTATACACCTCAAACTTGTCAAACATCATTGCAAAGAACATGGCGATTTAGGCATTTATAGGCCAGGTTGCAGACTGACACAAACTCACAATACATATTATAGATGAAATTATGTATTTATGTATTTAATTGAGTGTTGTTAATCATCTTATCTGTCCCTCTGCTTTGCCCATCAGCCTGGTCACTCAGTAGGGATGTTGGCTGCCGTGGAACATGGTCCCATCCTCTGCAGCGACTCCAACATCCTCTGCCTCTCGTGGAAAGGCCGGGTTCCCAAGAGCGAGAAGGACAAGCCTGTGTGCCGGAGACGGTACTACGAGGAGGGCTGGCTCGCCACGGGGAACGGGAGAGGAGTTGTTGGGGTGACATTTACATCAAGTCACTGCAGGAGGGACAGAAATACCCCCCAAAGAATCAATTTTAACCTACGAGGGCATAACAGCGAGGTGTGGTCTTAACTCTCATAATATCACTGTCTTCACCGTAAATGATAAGATACAATAGCATAAGCTGACTAAGAATAGAGAAAATGGAGGTATTTATGTATAATGCAACCGACAATTAAAATTCTATAATGCATGAAGTAGAAGCACATGACTTAGAAGTATGAACAGAAATAGAAATTACAGTTGAACTTATTGAATAGCACAAGAACATACTGAGACAAAGAGACAATGAATGAAAATGTAAACAATATGTAAAATATACCCAAAATGAGACATATAAAGTAAATCTAAAAACATTAAGAGGCATTAAGTGCAATATGGAATAAATCAGAGGAATATGAAAACATGATGTAAACAAGCTGTAAATGCGAAATCCCATCTTTTGTACAGGATGTGCTGTATTCGTAATGGCATGTCTACAGAACAGCATGCACCTCTATAGCAAGTGTTAAGATGATGCTGGGAAAAATCAATTTACAGGTTTAGATAACGTTTGCAGAATGGACATATTTGCACATGTGCATCTCCAGCTGTTGCATAATATACCTAGAGAGCCCCCTGTGTTTATTCAAAGTAATGCCAGTTATTTTGGCCTTTGCAGGTTGTCTTGGTGCGTTGGAATGAACCCTTTCAGAAGCTGGCCACGTGTGATATGGAAGGAGGTATTTTTGTATGGATTCAATATGAGGGAAGATGGTCTGTGGAGTTAGTGAACGACAGAGGAGCTCAGGTATATACATGTATCTGCTATTACCTAAATACTGACAAAATTACATTGGAATAGCTGTTTTTTTTTTTTACTGCTGTCCTACAAAGCGAAATTCAGAAACCTCTTATGTGCCAAGTACAGCAAACAAACAAGTGGGTGGCACAATAACAAAGTACATACTGACACAAGGGAAAAGGACAAGTGAACCTTACATGTTGATGATCTTAATATGTGCACAGAATTCTCATGCATAATTATTTTTTCACCAGGTGAGTGACTTTACCTGGTCCCATGATGGCACTCAGGCCCTCATTGCGTATAGGGATGGCTTTGTGTTAGTCGGGTCAGTCAGCGGACAGAGACACTGGTCGTCTGAGATCAACCTGGAGAGTCAAATCACCTGTGGCATCTGGACACCTGACGATCAGCAGGTACTACCTACATGAAATAGTCTTTGCAAAATACATGCTGGACAAAGTCAGTCGGTCTTGTTTTCACGCTTCAGTTTTTCCTGAAACAATACCAATATATGTCTGCAGGGTGAGATATTTTACCTAGCCTCTTATGTTGCTTCACTGTTTGTTTTTGGTATCTTTTTAAAGAATAGAAGATTAAAGTCCCCCTCTAGCCATTGATTAAAGCCCCCAAAATATCATCTCTGTTCATCAATATTATGTATTTAGAAGTTTTTAGAAGATTTTAGTTTAGAAGATTTTAACATTCCAACAATATTATTGAAGTGAAGCGGCCTTTTCAAGGTTTTTTTTTTTTTTTTTTTTAAGTAACACTCTAGTGACTGGTGTAGCTGGTGCTAATGACACCCTGTCAGCTGATGGGATTGGCTGTCAGATTTATGATGTACAAAATCCAACTGGCCCAGAGTCCACGTAGTCAAGGTCAGACATTTTAGGGGGCGTAAACATAAGGAAAATTGTTTTTTGAGTGGGCATTTAGGCAAGGGATTTGATGATTCAAGATATATTCGTTGTGTCACCTATTACAGTTTAATGTGCCATGTCCCTTCAGGTATTGTTTGGTACGGCGGACGGTCAGGTGATAGTGATGGACTGCCATGGACGGATGCTAGCCCATGTTCTCTTGCACGAGTCTGACGGGATTGTGAGCATGTCCTGGAATTGCCCCAATTTCCTAGTGGAGGACAGTACAGAGAGTGACACTGACTCAGACGACAATGTTCTGCCTTTAGGTACAAGGCCATTTCCCTGTGCGCTGCTTATTTAACTGCTTGTTACCTGTGTAGACTGCAGCAGCTAATGTACTCTCTTCTATTTCTTCCAAGTGCGGAGGGTCAAGCCTTTGCTGACCGTCAGCTTCTTATCAGGAGATATCAGTTTAATGAACAACTATGATGACCTCTCACCTAACATAATTCGCTCAGGACTGAAAGGTATGAACTCAGCTCTTGGTAGTATGAATATGAAGATGTAATAAATAACATTTGTCATAATTCTGACAATGTGCTGAGTAAGTGCATGCGATTATTTCAATCTCCTGCTCATTTCCTTAAACTGAGAGTATAGATAACCTATTGTAGATGGATTTTAGGTTGCTTTCAACTTCATAGTAAGATATGACACAGCAAATATAAAAAGATTAAAGATGATAACACAAAAGACACAATTTAAAAAGTGTAGCATATTTATTATAAAACATTGGTGTTTGAACTTTTATGTATTGACATTTTTCACTGTCACATTTGCAAGTTAACTCATGACTGATGTTGACAGTATTACCTATGATACTCAAAGTTACCTTAGGACTTATGACTCTGCAGATGTTGAGGTCCAGTGGTGCTCCCAGGGAGACCTGCTGGCTGTGGCCGGCATGGAGAGACACGGGCTCCCTTCCGACTCCGCCTGCGCATCCATCATGCGGAATGCCCTTGTTAAGTTCTATAATGTCCAAGGAGAGCACATTTACACTTTAGAGACGCCTGCACAGGTTAGTCTGGTCAAACGCAGCGGGTGGAGCATAGCTGTAGCACTGCCAGTTCTAGACGCTAGGTCATTTCACTGGGGCCAAATATATTTCAAATGCTTTGTTGTTAAATATTTATGGTACTGCAAGGCGCTTTGGGTAAAAATATCCTTCAAATGTTAGCCATCAAAATACCGCATTAAAACTTTCCAAATTTATATAGAAAAACTTTTCCTGAGAGAAACATATGCAGGGGAGTGATTTTCAAACTGGAGTCCAGGGACACCCTGGGGTCTTTGAGGGCCCTCCAGGGGAAACATAATGAGAAAGTTTAATTTCACTATAATTTACTTACTACATATACAAAAATGTTGAGTGTTTATTTAAACAGTGTTTTAGAATCACCTTTTTAAATCTGTTCGTCAGTGTTCAAATGTCTTAACAATTTAATACTTAACACAATCCAAAATATGTTTTAATATGATAGTCCCTAGGGCAAAATCACTTCAAATGAGTGTCTGTGGCATAATGAAAGTCAGCTGATGTAGGGAGACCTCAGCACTTTCAGAGAGACAATTTTTTGTTGGTTTTGTCAGATAGGGACACATTAATACAACAAATGTATCAAGAATTGAGAATCCAGTTTTGTTTATGCTTGTTAAACCTTTTTTTTTTTTTTTTTTTTATCACTTACTGCTTTCCAGAGACCCATCACCACCATTTGTTGGGGCCATAGGGACTCTCGGCTGTTCCTTGCATGTGGACCAGCTCTATATGTGGTGCGTGTGGAGCACAGGGTGGCCAGCCTCCAGCTGCTGTGCCAGCAGGGCATTGCCAGTGCCCTGCGAGAGGAGAGAGATGTGGGGAAACTGAACATGCCCTCCCTTCTCTGTTCCTATGTGACCACTGCTTTCATACCAACCATCAAGGTTCACTGATCACTATTTATCACTGTGCAGTGTGACTTGTTTGCTTTGTTTCACTACTATGGTGGCTACCAATCTTAAAGCCATTTCCTCTGTTTGTTCTAGCCTCCGATTCCTGACCCCAACAACATCCGTGACTTTGTTAGCTATCCCACAGCTGGCAATGAGAGGCTCCACTGCACCATGAAGCGAGCAGAGGACAACCCCGAGGCAGGTGGACCCTGCTACACTCTCTACCTGGAACACTTGGGAGGACTAGTGCCCATCCTCAAAGGACGACGCATCAGCAAGCTCCGGCCTGAGTTTGTCATTATGGATCCAAAAACAGACAGCAAGGCAGGTAGGTTCAGCTTCCAAGAAATGAAGTGGATCATGAGCTTTTGAAATAGAAACACTCTGTGGGGCTGAAGCAAACAGATCACACAAGCAGCATACTCATCAGCTTGACATTTGAATAGATTTCCATAGATTCCCAGAAGTCCATGTTTTGTTTTGTTTTGTTTTGTTTTGTTTTGTTTTTCCAGAGGAGGTGTGTGTGAATCCCATGATCTCCTACACTGACAGCTGTAACTGCTCAGACTCCAGCGACATTGAGCTGAGTGATGAGTGGGTTGGGAAGAAGTCACCAAAGTTATCCAGAGGAAACAGATCACCCAAACTCTCCAGGTCAGAAAAACTGAGAATTACATAAAAATAATCAAATTTTAGGCATCATACAAACCTGAGTTAAATTGTAATTGCAAATAATTCTTATCATTTGCTCATTCTGGCATTTGACTCTGAGGTCTGAAATGAAACTATGACTTGAAATGTCCAATTAAAAATAAACAGATATCTGAAGATTTAATATTTCATTGTTTCAAAGAATGAACATGGAATCTAGAAAATCTCCTAAACTTTCACGGGCCAATCAGGAAGGTCAGCGATCTCCACGGTTACCAACAAAGAAGCCACCAGTTCGTTCCCCTAGTCTGACACGCCGAGAGTTTTCCATGGACGGAATTACAGAGGTATTAAAAGCCTGTCTGTGTATAAGTGTATCTCTGTTATCTCTGAGCTAATTGCATGGTAATAACTGTTAATAACTGAGTATTTTGTTTTATCCATCATTATTTTATCATGTTATAACAGTGGCAATTGACATTGTCCTTTTTAAATTTCTATCTGTTTCCCATTTCTTTGGCATCACAGCACAATTACCTCGCTCAAGTTACATCCAACATCTGGGGGACAAAGTTCAAAATTGTTGGGCTTGCTTCTTTCCTGCCTGCCAATCTCGGTGCAGGTAAACGCCACAAATACCACACATAACACATCACATCAACCGATTTAACAATTCTGACAGTTTCCTCTTCTGTTTCAGTCATTTATAAGACCAGTTTGCTTCATCTGCAACCGAGACAGATGACAATCTACCTTCCAGAAGTGCGAAAGATTTCACTTGACTTCATGAGCCTGCCTGTTTTCAACCCGAATGTGTTTAGCGAAGATGAGGATGACTTACCAGGTGTGAATGAATTGATGAATAAATTAAACATTAGTACAAAAACTACTGAAAAACGAGGGTGATTGTATGTGTGGGCAAGGTGCTTGATTCATTATATTTGCATTTTGTCACTTATTAGATCTTTTTTTTCTCTGTGTTCATACAGTGATGGGTCCATCTGGAGTGGCTGGGGACAATCCTCCCTGCACAGTTAACATTCCCATTGCTCCCATCCATAGTCCAGCCCAGGCCATGTCCCCAACTCAGAGTATTGGCCTGGTTCAGTCTCTTCTGGCCAATCAGAATATTCAGCTTGACGTTTTGACCAATCCTACAGCCACTGCAGCAGCAGCGGCAGCGGCGGCAGCAGCTTCTGTCCCTGTTGCTGATCACAGCCAGGACACTGTTGCAGCACCGTACCCAGTGCCAACTAGATACTCTAACCCTGGACAGGTGATCTTCAGTGGGCTAGAGATGGGACCTCTTCTCCCCGGTACGTTACCTCCCCCACCTCCGCCTCACCATCTTCCACCTCAGCCACATCCACCGCGGTCTCATCCACAGCAGCCTCACCAACAACAGTCAAAGCAGTCACAGCAAATACAGACACAACAGCAGCAGAAATTGCATCTTCAACAACAACAGCAGCAGCAGCAGCAGCAGCAACACCACCATCAACCGCAACAATCACAGCAGCAACAACAACAAGCACAGCAAATACAGCAGCAACATCAACAGCTGCAGCAGCAACTACACCACCACCAGCAACTACATCAACAACAGCAGCAACAACATCATCAACAGCAACAACAACAGCAGCAACAACAGCAACAGCAGCAGCAACATCAACAGCATCAGCATCAACAACAGCAGGTTCAGCAGCACCATCAAATGCAACAAAATCAGCAGCAGGTGTCAAGCCAACAACAGTTTCAGCATCAACAGCAGATCCAACAGCAACAGCAACAGATGCAACTGCAACACGAGCAGATGCAGCAACAGCAGCAACAGATGCAACAGCAACAGCAGCAAATCCGACAACAGATTCAAGAGATGAGGCAGCAGCAGCAACAGCTCCAGCAGCAACATCAGCAGATCCAACAGCAACATCAACAGATGCAGAGGCAACACCAACAAATGCAGCAGCAACTGAAGATGCAGATCACACTGCCTCCTCCTCCCTCGGGCTATCCAACCATCTCCTTACAGCAGCTTCATCTTCTGCCACAGATTCCTCCTCCCACCACTGAGCCTGGACTAGACAGGGGAGAACATGGACACACTCTGAAGCCAAGTCTGCCCCGGTCTTTACCTCCCTCTTTCATTGATGCCGAAGGATCAGTGGAGATTCAGATGAGGAAGGTGAATCCTCCTCCTCCATATCCAGGTACGGTGGTTTCTGCAGCTGCAGCAACAGCCTCAGCTCCTCCTCAAACCCTCATCACCAACTGTGACAGCCCCAGTGTCCTGGCGCCAGATTCCTGCCTCAAGAAGGACGAATTCTTGCTTCACCCAGTTACGTTACAGTACCCAACACCTTTGGGATATGAAAGGATCACCACCTTTGACAGCAGTGGAAATGTGGAGGAGGTGTGCCGGCCACGTAGACGCCTCATTCGCAACCAGAATGCATATGCTGTCCAAGGCATTGGAGGCTCAGCCACACTCAAAGTCACTTCATCTGAGAATAAAAAAATACAGCTTCCCTACAGCTCAGCAACGTTAAGCCGTCTCTCTGTGCCCAGATACTCAATACCGAGTGGAGACCCTCCTCCTTACCCTGATCCAGCAAATCAAGTAACTGCAACACTTCCGCCTCCCCAGAGAATTGACAATAGTCTGATTCATGCCACTTTAAGATGTGACCGCAGAGATGTGGGGCTCAAAGTGCCACAGATGATGGCTGATAGCTCGAGAACCCTTCCGACCAAGTCCAAAATGAACAGTGCCCTAGCGCTGTCCTACCAGCAGAGGGTGCCCACTGCATTGTACACATGCACACAGTGTAGCAGCAATAGCAGCAGCACCAGTGTCAGTGTCAGTGGTGGTGGAACTACCAGCAGTGGCATTGCAGGTGGCACAGTGGTGAGGCAGGATTTTCCACCAGGGAAAGGTGCACATCACAGTACCATCATTGTGCACTCCAAAAGTGCGTCTCCCCTGGCCTCCCAGTCATCTTACAGTCTGCTGAGCTCTGTGGATAACAGTAGGGACAGAACAGTGTACGTTAACTCTGCCTTTACTGAAGATGAGACTCTAAATCAGCAGTGTCACCTTGAGAAATCGGTACGTCACCTTACTTTAGGTGATGTCAGTTTGACAGTTAAACGCCCGCCACCTTACCAGTGGGACACCTCCACTACAGAGGAGTTCTGGCTGTCCCCAGAGCAGACTATGTTGGCTCCCCCACCAGGACCTCACAAACCACCTCCACTCATTTTTAGTCAAGCTCAGCACTTGGATATGAGCCGGTTACCTTTTGTTCTCACAACTAAACCTCCCACTAGTCCCAGCACTAGCACTCTTACATTCCCATCAGGTTACCAGATATCCCTCTCACCATTTCCTCCAGGTGTGGGTCACAGTGGACCAACACTTCAGCCCTTGCAGAACCCTCCACCACAGTGCTCTCCCAATGAAGTGGTTGCCCCAGTTCCTTTTGCTCAGCAGGACCCCAGTTTGGTCTTACCACCAGGATACCCACCCAACCTTGCTAACTTGGCTTGCTGCCCTCTGCCTCCAATGTACCCCGGGGCCAGCTCATGTGCTGGACTTCAGCTGCACCCTGTTAACTTGCACCCCTGGAATCCCTACCCCTGCCCACCTCCCATGCAAGACCCTCCATCCCATCCTGCCCCACCTCTCCCCACCAAAACTCATCAGATGTTAGAGAAGCCAATTCTCTCCCCACCTCCTCCAACTGCACCACCTCCACCTCCACCTCTCCCTCCCCCTCCCCCACCCACTGAGCTACCACCATCCAAAAGTGCTACAGAAGATCTAGCAGAGTCTGCCAACAACTTTCCAGAGCCATCGTCCCTCAATGAAAGCCCTGTCCCGCAAGAATCAGAGCGCTTCAGCAAAAAGAGCCGTAAAAGACTGGACAGCAGAGCTGAGGAGGCCAATATGCCGACTGTCTCAGAGGGCAAATCCAGGAAGGAGGGGCGTGCACTTTCTGACTTCAACACTCTCATTTCCAGCCCAAGGCTTGGTGGCAGAGAGAAGAAGAAGCCCAAAGGTCAGAGGGAGCAACTCAATAAAACCAAGAAGATGAACAGGACCACAAATGAGTTCCAGGACAGTTCAGAGAGTGAGCCGGAGCTTTTTATTAGCGGCGATGAGCTAATGAACCAGAACCAGAGCAGCAAAAAGAGCTGGAAGAACAAGCGCAGCCTACGCATGGCAAGTGAGCTGGAGGAGATTAAATGCCGCAAAGCAAATGAGAGAGAAGACCGCAGTTTGGGCAGCCAAGGATTTGTTTACGTTATGGCCAATAAACAGCCATTATGGAATGAAGCCACCCAAGTCTACCAGCTTGACTTTGGAGGACGTGTTACTCAGGAGTCAGCGAAGAACTTCCAGATTGAGCTGGATGGTAGACAGGTATTTGTGTTCATAATATACCTCCAGTTTAATTTACAAATTGATGTGTTGTTGTGGTGTTGTTTCTGAAACTTTAAATTCAATGTTCTTTGACTCATTTTTGAAATCTCTTTTTAGGTGATGCAGTTTGGGAGAATTGATGGCAATGCCTATATTCTGGATTTCCAGTATCCTTTTTCAGCAGTGCAGGCATTTGCTGTTGCCTTGGCCAACGTGACTCAACGGCTTAAGTGAAAAAGGTGCTCTAATCTGTGCTTGTGACAAAATAAAGACTTATTTTGTTATTTTAGGTCGATTCAAATGAATAGTTAATGGCCTTCAACCCATCAATGTGGGATATCAGTTGGGTAAAATGAGGTGTCAGAGTTCTTTTTTTTGCAAGAGGAGATTAATATATAACTTGTTCTCTCACATGCAAATAATTTACAATCAATCTCTGGAGGGCAATATTAATCTGAGAAAATGTTAGTGAAAGAAAAACCTTGCTAGAGATCCATCATTGTCAGTTCATGTGTTGAATGTACTCAAGCTGATATTATTCATTATTTAAATGTTGGATAAACAGAGGTTAAAAGACATACATGTTCAAACGAATTTCAAAAGTCGAACCTGGAAGTACAGTGCCACCTGTGGTGCTAATAACATTCTCTTCACTAAAGTTGATTGAAAGCACTTAGATTGCAATGACTGACAGTATGTGATGACCAATCGAGACTTTTAAATGTGTTTCAAAGTGATAAATGTTTTGGTTGCATTTGTGTTGTCTGTGTGGCAAAAATAGACCTTTATCTTTATTTATTTATGGTGTGATCCAAAGTTGCAGAGAGATTAATTTTCACCACCACATCATATATCATATATATGTAAAAACAAATCCACTTTTATCCACTTTCAGTCAGTATAGCTTATTCTTTGGGACAGTTCAGTGTTGGCTTAGCAGTTTCCTGTGATATAATAACTTTTTTTCTAATATTCTTTTCTCATAAATCCATGTATATTCAAGGGAAAGTGTTTCCATCCATTTCATGTTTTAAATCTCTCAAAAAGTTTGATGTGCAATAGAGGACCATATTGATTGTGTAAATGCAACACAAAGAGTGAAAAAAGAGTTAAAACATGAAGGTAAAATTGGTCATAGTTTATCATATTTCTGTCCGTGTTTCTGCTATGAAGTGGTCTAATGACTCTAATGTGGTAAATTATTAATTTTGTCATGAATAATTTTTTATTTTGATGTGTTTGTCAAAACTACATTGTTCGTTGTTTTTCATCTCCAAAACTCTCCTCTGAAATGTCTTATTATGTCGCAAGAAATGGTCTGTACTATAGGTTTACATGTGATCTGAAAGAGGAAAAAGAAAAAAAAAAAAAAAACTTTAATGATCCCTGCGGGGAAATTGGGTCAAAATAAGCTGCATATCCTGACCAGACTATCCTGTGTAAAGATCCTAGATCCTCTCAGTTTCTCTTAAGCTTGGTTGACTCTGTGTTGTTGTCACTGGGTGTTTATGATGCTACTTGAAAATTGCATTTGAATGTGAAGTAGTTTGCCTCTCCGGAAATCAATGCTGCTTTAGATAGATCATAATGCTACCTAATTAGAACCGATGTTGTACTCGCAAATCAGAACATGAAGCTGCTTGTGCTGTCTATTTAGTAAATAGCCTGATGTCATTATATGCTTAAACTATTGTGCTCATACGTTGCTTATTTCAGTAACTAAGTTATTTGCCTTTGCTTTGACATAACACCAACAGATTTTGGATGTTAAGCTTGTAGAAAAAAAAAAGACTGAGAAAACGCTCAGTTTAACTTGTGACAAAGCAAAAGTATTAAGTAAACCATATTATTAAAGTGTAAAGATTAATTATTACTAGGAGTGAGATTCATGTAGATTTGGTGCTAACGTTTAAAGAAACACTTGTGGAACGTATGGACATTTGTCTTTTGCTGATTCAAGGTTATTTTAAAGTACTCTGAGAAAATATTTTGCAATAATCCAATGCAGAGATTTTTCATTTAAGAATGCCGCTTCAGAGACTCCATGGGCCACAGTGTGTGTGTCAGTTATCATAATTACTGCCTAATGAATATTTGGTTGCCAGATTTTTTTTTTTTTTTTTTTTTTTGGTCTTATTTTGTAAAAGAAACAATTATGATATGACCGTAGGTTAAATGGACCTATAGGCTACCCAAAAGGTAATTAAAAAAATCTTTTATTTCAGATGTTTATGTTGATTCATTTCTATTTCATAATAGTTGGTTCTTTTTAACACATGCTTGCACATGCTTATTAACACATTGACTCAGTGTGTGAAGAAATCGAGGACGATCCCTAAACTGAATCTGACATCACCAGTCCAACCTGAAGTTTGAGATGTGCGTCACAGTACACAGAAACAGAGGCAGACCGGAAGTACAACATCCAAAATAAAAGCACTTCATCTTATATCATCTAAAGTGCCCGAGCCACCTCTGTAAAAATAATAATAGTGATAATAATACAAGAGAAAGGAGAAGAATGAGTTGGTGCTGTTCAAATACATAATTTTAAATAAATAATGGCAAACTGAATTTATTGCATCACAGTAGCTTAGTCTTGTCGGCATCAGAATTGATTAAGGCAATTATTCATAATTACAGGCTGTCAAATTATAAGGAATAAAGGCATTTGAACTTGTGGAGTATTGTGACGCAACTTGATATTATGTCACACAGGGTGATAACAGCCCACTCTGCACCGAATCTTTTTCTGTCTGCCTCTCTGGTGTTTTCCACCTAACAACATTAGCTGCCTACAAAGTATTTTCTCAGCTCAGAACATTGTCGTCTTTTGTCCTGTAACACAGCCTTGAACCGTGATGACACTCAGCATTTCTGCTTCTATCTCATGCGAGACAAAGAAGTCTATTATGCACAGTATTAACACACCACTTTATTTACCAAACACCATAATCAGAGGTAGTAAAAGATGAAATGAATCAGAATGGCTACAGATTAAAGGTAATCAAACATCAGATGTGATTATGTATATATGACCAGATGTTATTATTTGAACACACAGGTTTTATTATCACAAATCTCCCTCACCATGGCCTGTTTTCTTTTGCTTTTGATGAGGACTAGTGATGCCACTACACCTTATGCATGATAATTGTGTGTAATATGTTTGTATTTGAATCATGACAATTTGTTTGTTTTTAATCAAAATATGTGCATGGTGTGCATATGATCAAATGGCAGCTGCAAGGTACTGGTGGCATTTCTTTCTTTCTTTTATTTTTTTCAACTTTTTTGATTTTTACTTTTGGTGTCCGCTCACAATATGAGAGATCCTTTTTAATATGGTCTACATTTTACTGAATCTATCAGCCCTTTTATTTATTTATTTATTTATTTAAACCTTTATTTTGTCAGGCAAGTCATTAAAAATCAAACTCTTATTTACAATGGTGGACTGGCAAAAAGTGAAGTCTCTTGAGGGGAGATGGTGGGGGCTAAAAAAAAAAAAACTTACAGCCTTGTGCTTAGTCTAGCTGTGAATATACCGAGAAAAGACCATTTCTGGGGCAAATGACAATTGTAATTTCATTTACAGCACCTTGAATATAAATTACACTACACAGAGAGTCCACCTTTCTTTTTCCATACCTTTCAACATACATCTTGTATTTTAACCCCACATTCACAATAGTGTTCATGTGTTTTCTTAAAGTTAGGTACAAAAAGTGTTATATTACCTGTGTATTGGACATTGCCGTGATTTTTCCAAAAAAAGCTGGACATAAAATTCAGAATCCTGTTAAAATGCAAGTGACATGCAGCAGCCATAGAAGGTGACAAAAATAAAACCTTAATTTCTGCTGTATGGAAACACTGGATGGGTTGTAGGCTATACTTTAATTTTGTAACCTCTGTTTGTTTTATTTTATTTTATTTTATTTTATTTTATTTTATTTTATTTTATTTTATTTTATTTTATTTTATTTTATTTTATTTTATTTTATTTTATTTTATTTTATTTTATTTTATTTTATTTTATTTTATTTTATTTTATTTTATTTTATTTTACGACGCCTTTAATCTGAAAAGTGTAGCCGGAAGTGTCCTCCCTGTGCTTTTTGACGTTGTAACGTTTCTCCGAGGAAATTTACGGCATCCATGCGAAGCGCTTCGTCTCTGACAGGTTGTGGTCGGTCGTCACCTGAGATGCACTTTGAGAAATGACTTCACTATCGCTACATATAGTAACGATACTGACTGTAATTCATCTCTGAGGAATTGGAAATAAAATAAACCAGCTTTGAAAGTTAAAAAATGGACCCGCCGCTCGCTGACCCACAGCAGCCAGGTTGGTGGCTTTTACTAACGACAATTTTTACTGATAAAGTTTCGTAAGCAGTTGCGTTTTTAATGGTGTATGTACACTTATTTACTATTTTTCCAGCCTGTGTGTTTGCGTTTAACAGTTTCATATGCTAGAATGCTCAGTTTGCGTCGCTTTTTGTATAGTTTGCGTTTACTTTCAGTTTATTTCTGTTAAGAGAAATGCGTTATGTTGTGGCAGATGAGAGCAACCCGAGTGAATCTGCGGATCCTCCGTCGAGAATGTCAAGACAGCAGATCCTCACCGTCATATCAATGGCATCTGTCAACTTCAGCTCGATGATATGCTACTCCATATTAGGCCCTTTTTTCCCTAACGAGGTGAGAGGTTGTTGGCATGAGTGTGTAGCTTTCGTGGGCGAAAAACAAAGAAAAGGAATTGAGAATTGAAATGGAGTCAGTTTCGTTTCTTTTGATAACACGTGGACACACACACCTTCAGATCATAAGTTGTTTTGGGGTTCAGGTGCCACCCACAGGCCACCCATGACTCTTTGACCTGACAGCCGTCACCGTGTCTCATGAAAAAAAAAAAAACAACTGTGGTGGAATTAATGGAATGTGCTAGTAGATAACTAGTGACCCTTTGAGCAAGATGGGATCATGTGTTTGACATGAAGAAGCCTCTTTGAGGGCCAGAGAATGACCAGCCCTTGTGTGACCATCCACATGGGGCCCCAGGTGAGGTCAGCTGAGAAGATCCATAACAGCTGCTGCCATCACCTGATGACCAGTTGACCTCATACTTGTGCATCCAACTTGAAACATCTCAGTTATGTCAGAAGAACCATCTAATGGCAGTGATTATATCCACTGTATGTCGGTATGACGGAAATGAACAAATAGCTTTTCACTTTGCATTCCATAACCTATAAAATAAAACTTTTCAGGTTTGTTTATTGCCTTTGGTGTCTAGTGTGATTTCACCTGTCACAGCGTGCTATTACTTATTTTTTTTGCTTCTTAGAATTACTGATTTAATTCATTATTATTCCAACACAGGCGGTGAAGAAAGGGGCCAGCCAGGCCACCGTTGGTCTCATATTTGGCTGCTATGCCATTTGCAACTTAATTGGTTCATTGGTATTGGGGAAATATGTAAGTACATGCCATTTCATCTGAATTGTTTAATCTCCTGTGCATTATGACTTGTTACCTTGATATTTATATACCTTGACTACCTTGACTTATACCTTGACTTTTTATCTGCCCATGCATCAGATTGTCCAGATTGGCGCAAAGTTCATGCTTGTTTCTGGGCTGTTTGTGTCATCCTGCTGCACCATTCTCTTTGGGTAAGCCTGGGTTACAGTCCCTTGTGGTGTGTGAATAATGATGTCCATAGTAATTTCATTAGTAATATATTTCACAACACAGTAATTGTAGCATGGTTTAAAGAGCAGCATCATTTTTGGATTTCTGTGTTGTTTATTACATGTACTGTGTTAATAATTACAAATTCTTTGTTAATAATTATAGACATAAACACTAGGATTTGTCAGGGGACAAGCTAATGCAACTAGGTTAAATGACTGTAACACTCACAAAGTTGGCATTGTGGCAGCTGCAGATTTAGGTCTTTAGGTTTCTTGCACCCAAAGTGAAGGTGTTATGCATTATGTCTGTGCCCCGAAAAAGCCTCTGCTTGTCCAGTTATGTGTTTGAGGAGATTTTGGCGGATTGTAAAAAGTGGCAACACTTGGTCAAAAGTAAGACTCAGACTCCTGAAGTCCATAAGCATACAATGGAACAGTGTCCAGATTCGGTTTGATAAAATATTTGCAAGATGTAAAAGCAACAAAGATGAATGCATAGGACTGCATAGTGCAGTGTTGTATGGGAAGTCTACGTTTTTTTTTGTTCTTCGTTTTTTTTTTTTGTTTGTTTGTTTGTTTGTTTGTTTTTTTAATATGGTCTGTTGACTGGTTTGAAACTGGTGTGACAATTGTGGGTACCCAGCTCCAGATCAACTTTTTAAACATTTACATTTTGTTGTATATGTGCTCTAACATGGTGTGATGACAATAACGTTCAATTGAGTTGAATTGAATTGAATTGAATTTAGCACGCCTTGATAATGAAGGACTCTAATTTTATCTGGTAAAAAATGTCACTACTTAGTCGTTGATATGTTTAGGAATATTGACCTGGCAAAATCTCTCACAGTATACAGTTCAATCCAAGACTAAAGTAACAATTAATTTATTCAGTTTTGTGGTTTTATGATCCCTATTGTATTATCCTTTACTACACTGGATACTAGTTGATTGTTTTCTTTCTTGTTTTTACAGATTACTTGATCGGGCTCCAGCAGGAGCCAGTTTTATTACTCTCTGTTTTATAATAAGGTCTGTAGACGCTCTGGGCTTTGCTGCTGCAATGACATCCTCTTTTGCTGTGTCAGCAAAAGTATTCCCAAACAATATAGCAACTGTTTTGGTGAGTGTAGTCACTGCTTGTCTAACTGGCATGCTATTTGGGCATTAGAATCATGAGAAAACAAAAAAAGCATTATAGTTTGAGTTGTTTAGCAAATACTGATTCCCACAGCATTGTAGAAAATAATGAACTGCTGTGGATGTATCAGAATTTGTCTGTAATGCTGAAAGAAACACTCAGACTCTGCTAAATAAATGAGTTGCCCAGTCACCTGTATATCTGTAAATAAATGTGTATTTTATACATATTTGTTGTATTTCTCTCTCTTTAGGGTAGTTTGGAAATTTTTACAGGACTGGGTCTTATTCTGGGGCCACCAATTGGAGGATGGTTCTACCAGTCATTTGGATATGAAGTGCCTTTTCTGCTTCTTGGATGTGTTTTAATGTGCATGGTTCCTTTCAACATTTACATCTTGCCAACCTTTGGTAAGGGTTCAGAGATTTCAGCAGATTCTTTCTGTGATTGTAACTGCATTTAGTTAAACTGTACTTTGTGCTTTTCTCTGCTCAGATGCCAGTCCGTCCAAGGATTCATTCTTCCGACTGTTCAGTCATGTTAAAATAGTCCTGATCTGCTTCTTGATGTTTAATCTCAGTGCAGGACTGGGCTTCCTGGATGCCACCTTGTCTATATTTGCCGTTAAGACGGTAACCACCTCTCATTGACAATACAAATACTGGATTCCATATGCCAAAGGTGCCTGTGCGTCAGGCATAAAATCAAAGTCCTCTAACTTTTCTCAGTTCTTAAAAAGTCAGATATAATTGACATCCATGTTTTTCAGGTCACACGTTTTGAACATAGATGAGGGCTTATTGTATTTTAATGCTTCTCTGTTTTTCCTAGTTTAGTTTATCCACTGGCTATGTAGGACTCATCATGGTTGGTTTGTCGTTACCTTATTGCCTGGCATCACCACTTCTTGGGTTCATCACTGATAAATTTCCTGTAAGTAAGAAACGTGACCACAATGATCATGTATGTGTGTATGCACACACATTTTTTTTATGTCATATTTTGAAATTAAGTATTATCCAAAGTAAAGAGTGTGTGCTGATACTCACCAGGCCACCAGGAGTTGGTTCATGGTGTTAGGAGGCATCGCCACCGCAGTTGGCTTCTGTCTGCTTGGTCCCATGCCTGTTCTTCACATCCCGAGGTGAGCATGGGTCTGGCTTGTCTCGTACTTCAGGGCTTTAACATTCACTAAATTAACACCTCCAAATTGATGTCAACTTGTATTTATTTATTTTTTATATTAAGATCTAATTCTTTGTTGTGTTTTCATATCTGCAGTCGGCTATGGTTGTTGGTCTTCATGCTTGGCGTAATTGGGTTTTCTCTGGGCATGACTGCAATTCCTATATTCCCAGAGATCCTCACATGTGCATAGTGAGTCACTATATATGTTGTTTTTTTTCCATGTGTGACTTGGAGTGTGGCTGTAGTGGACATACAATGATTTTGTCCTTCTCACATTGTAGTGATCACGGATTTGAGGAGGGACTAAGCACTCTTGGAATGGTGTCTGGGTTGTTTGGGGCAGTTTGGTCTATGGGGTAAGTGCTGCTGACCTGCTGCTGACCTTTACATTCAAATCAGAATAGTTAGTTGATATAAACCCTATTTCAAACCACATTTACAAAGCGCTTCCCAGTCAAGAGGGCTAAAGTTCAAAAGACAAATGAGTAACACCCAAAATATAACACAGAACAAATGTAGCTAAACAGTAATGAAATGATAATACAGTAATACAAATTTTAAAAAAGATATTAAAAATGGATAAAATAAATAACAGTGATTAGAAAAATGGGCTTTAAGAGGAGATATAAAAGATGAATTTCTCTGTGAAACTGGACAGCAAACTAGCTTGTACAGCAGCAACGGTGGCTTTTATTAACTGTGTAAATCAGTGTGTGGATGCCATGTTCTCAAACAGTCCAGTTTGTGTTACATTTTATGCTCTAATTAATTTTATCTAAGGGAATATATCTGGAGACTTAATTTAACCAGTGAGATGCTGTTGGAGAGGAAGTTGATTTCCAGTGTAGCAAAGCAAAATCATTATACCTTTTTGGTATTTATTCAGAGGATCGGTTCAAGTTTGTGAGAAGAGACTAAACTGGGGATGTGAATATCTGAACACACTTCAATTGTATCCATAGCAGAAGTCAAAACTATTCTATCATCTGATTTTAGAATAGATTAGGGCAGTCACCTGACATATGAGATCATACAGTAGACACACAGCAGCTATAGTCAGCATTTGGCTGATTAGTTCATGTCCTGCTGTGTAAAAATAACTGCTGGAGTTGATTTAATTGTAATGATGCCGTTTGCATTTGATTTTTTTTTTTTTTTTGCTTGTTTTTGTCAGGATGTTTTATGGCCCAATCATGGGTGGTCTTATCACACAACATCTGAACTTCCAGTGGGCAGCTGCAATCCAAGGAGGCTTGGGCTGTGTTGCTGTAAGTATCACTCTTTCAAGTGTTGTTATTGTTCAGTTTTCCATGGTGTGCATTATGGGAAATATCATGTGCCCACATGAAGGGCCATGTGTGGAAAGGAAATACAAATTCATATAAATCCAATTTCCAAACTGCAATTGTTTGCGTATTATTTGTGCATAGTCTTCATGTGATAGGAATGACTTGATTGAGGGGCATATGACCCTATTTTACAATCTGGCATCAATAATAACCGGCCAATTACTGTACATACTCATGCACTCAGCCTCATGCTCAGAGACAGCGGTCACAAGGCTGATTTTCAGGCTTGTATAATTCTAGCATCATGATGGAGACAGAATCCCAGCTGTGATCAGATAGGACACGTTGAATGTGATGGAGATTTTTTCAGCAGTTTTCAACCGTCTAGTCAGGCTGGCATGTGTCTCCTCCAGACTGCAGTGTGTGCCTCACGTTTTGGACTCGTTTGTGCATTTACGGGTGCTTTATGTAATCACGGCCAAGACATTGCATCTGGCATCGTGCTTTCATGGCATCTGGCATGTAGACGTGATTCTGAGCCCAGTAATCGTTCAGTTGTTCATGTGCCCAGTGAAGACTGATAGTGGGTGAGAAGCTATCATTCACATTTCTTGTTTTTGTTATACACATAAAAGGGGGGTTATAAAGTCAGAAACAGAAACTGTGTTACAGAAGTGAGTTAACCACACAAGTGATGTGTCATCCTCTCAACAGGCCCTTCTTCTTGGTGTGTATTATCTCTGTCAAAGACCCCAACAACAAAGGTAATCACATCCTCAAATTAAGATCAAATAAATGGATCAATCAATTGCAATACCAGTGCTAAGCTTCAGCAGCCAGAGGTTCAAATCTGCACGTCATCCCCTCTCTCTGCCCTGTCTCTCCTGTCTCTCTCCCTTGTGACTGCCCATTCAAGCAGAAAGTAAATAATCTTAAAAAAAAGATCAAACAAATGCATGTCACATATGTCGATGTTCCATTTTTTTTTTTTAGTTGGAGTATAAATTGAACGCTTCCTTTTTTGTTTGCATTTTAGAGTTGTCCAGGAAAATGGGATTAGACCTTCAGATGAAAGGACTCCCCTTCTGGATGGATGAAATATCGTCTAAGCAGCAATGTGGGCAGATGCCATACTGAATGCAGCTTAAAATTTTAATGTTTCAGAGCTAGCTGTGGTCATCAGCCAGCAAGTTAGCACGAGACAAAATGTTACGACAAAATGTAAAAACAAAACATCTCTTTTATAATTAACTCATTGTAAACTTATAAAATATAGGTTCTAACTTATTGTGTTACGGGGACTGAAATGATTTTTACTGTGGTCATGAATAGATTCTATTGTTATCTTGTGTCAGAATGTAATTTTGAATACGCACACTGATTTGTAATATTTTAACTTTATCAATCACAGTAATATAATGAAACAGTACAACTGTGTTGTTGGCTTCCACTTGATACATTAGATAATCTGAGGAATCAGTTATCTGTTGCTACCGTCCTGGAGCTTCTTAGTAGCACTTTTTAACTGCATTAATGAATGCTAAGTGAATGACTACAGTCAAACATTGGAAGTCACAGGGCGTTCACATCCCACATCACAAACTAATCTCCCTGTTGTTCTGCAGGGCTGTTGTGTTCGTGGTTTTCATTTTCTACATCACATGACTTGAATTTCATATTTAAGCAGTACACATAAAGAGCTACTAACCAGCTTCATGCTAATGGGAAATATAATTACCATGTGCCATGACATTGACTGTGAAGATACACAGCCCTTAATACCAAATATAGAACGGACTTCAAGTGACAAATAATTTATCCCATCATGCCACATTAGCCTACAGCTATTGATGTGGTTCCAGTGCATTAGGCACCTTGTGCCTTGTCTTCTTCTTACTGAGCTGCTTGAAGAGTTTGCTCTAGGAATCTTCAAGTTTTACACTGATTTGAATTACAGTAGTAAATAACTGAATTACATTAAGTTTCATGTGTGATTACTTCATCTGTCCCTCTTTGTGTGCATGAACTGACTTAACGTACTGTATACTGTTCATAAATGAAAATGTATGACTGTTACCCAATTGCCATTTTTTATTTAAAAGGGTAACATTATTTCTCTGTCTTTATTATCAAATATATACGCAGCAGTGTGTTTTTTCCTTAAAAATATAGTCTTGATTTCAAATGAGTCAATCACATACCTATGGTAAATCCTAAAATCCTCTGGGTACAGAAGTCAGACAATTCTAAAGTTATTTTACATACCAGAAAGTCACATATTAAATGATTATATGCTACTTTTTACCCATGGGTTAGTGTACACCAGGAGAAAAACAGTAATAATGTTCATATAAAGTCCTGGAAAACATCATCCACTGATGACTGGATACTTTGGACACACATGAAAATCAAATTCTTAATCCATTACCAAACATGTTAATCCTAAAATACTTACAGAGCATATCAAAATATGCTGCAAACTTTCAGGAAAGTGAATACTTAAAGGGAACACTGGTACGCTGAACATTTGCGGAATAAGACCCAGAAAACTACAACGCTGTGTACTTAATTATTTTAATATCACTTTTTATATTTATCAAAATGGCTAAATATCCAAAAGGTGACTTTACAAAAAGTTAACAGTGTACTAACAAAACATGAAAACTAGTTTTCTGTGCACATTCATAGTTCTGAAGAAATAGAGTACACAAACTTTCTTAAGCTGTCGCAGGTCCAGAAAATAGACCTACAATATTAAACTGATGCATGATTAGTAAATATTTATACATGAGCCCAGAAATGGTTACTACAATAAATTATTATAAAATATAAAAAATACAAAAATACAATCCACAGGATTGTACAATGCTATATGAAAACCACAAAATAAACTTTAACCTTTAATTGATTAATCTGTATTGTGTTAAAATACAGAATAAACATAATTACTCTTTAAGAGGCATTTAAAAAAAATACAAAACAGCTAAAAATGAAGAAAGAAAAGGTTCTTTGTCTTTACGAAAATATCCTTTATATGACTAAAAGGAGTAAAACATGAAAGCACTCAAGCTGATGATCCTGACAGTGCATCCAAGCCGTGAGTTTAGGTATCAGGCTCGAAGGCGCTGTTGGCCCGGCCTGACGGTCTCTTTGGGAGAGGCCGCTCTGTCGACCTGCCTCTCCTCCTGCTGGAGGACCCTGCGGCATCCGGATCTGAAAATGTGGCCTGAGACGGTGATGAAGGAGCTGCAAGCTTTTTCACCTTCTTCTTCCTTTTAGTTCTTTGGAAGAAAACAGCAAACATGAGTTTTCGATCATGTAATCAGAACTAAATCCGTAAACAGGAATTATGGTTCAAAATACTGTAACCCATTTTGGGGAAAAGAAAAAGATGTGGCAAACAGGGACTGAGTGTTGGTCATGAGGAATGGAGAGAAAATGTGACTTCTCCTTCCCGAGAGGGTGAACAGTATCCTGTGGTGTATTTCCTTTTTTGAAGTGCAGAGTAAAACAGAGTTAACAAGGAATGACATTGTCTCTCTGTTTACTCAAGGATTGTTCAGTGACCACAAAACGAAGTCAAAGTTCAGCATTCAATATTTCTAACTTTTAAAGGATCCAGTAAAATATTTGGCCAACCACAGACTCAAGATATGCTTCTATTAATTACAATAGCCAAATTTGTTTAACTTTTGTGGTATAATTTTAAAAAGTAAAACTAGATCCTGTTGATGAAATTAGAGAACATGGAGGCAGAGTGGCTGTCTGGTAATAGAAGGGTTCCTGGTTTGATCCCCAGCTCCTCCAGGGAGCGTGTTGAAGTGTCCTTGAGTAAGACACTGAAGCCCAAACTACAGAAATGCAGTCCATTTACCATTCTGTATTTAGAAGCCTAATCAGTTATGAGGGTTGGAGAAATTATACTGGAGGGAGCCACTTACTTGGTATCAACCAGCTCAGGGTCGGTGTCTTGCTCGGAGAGAAACCTAAGTTCCCCTGACAAACTAATTGCTGCAGATACCTTGAAGAGGTGAGGGAAGAAAAACATTTAATACTACAACCAGGAAATGGACAGAAAAAACAGACACAATAAAATACCAGAGACAGACCTTAATCGTCATGCCTTATCTTTTTATGCAAAACAATTCAATAAACATGAACAGAAACAGAAACAACACACAACGGAGAAGGAAAACGACATGCCTCTGGTGTGCAAAGTATGCCTACCCATGCCTGACTGTACATCTATTATTAGATTATTAGATCTCTCTCCTCACCTTGGTTGGTGTTGACCTCTCAACTGTCCCCTCAGACACGGCAGCTAGCATCTCTAAGGTGTCAGATACTTCTTCGTTGAAATCTACAAAAGCAGAACACATCAGCATCTTGCACATGCACAGAATCCAAAGGGTGCCTATCGCAATAAAATAGCATTAACTTACTCTCCTCTGCCACATAAGAAGCAGGAAAATATCCCTGCTGCCCACCGGACAGACGTCCAAACCACCAGTTGTCATTGTCTTTGTAGAGCACGTGGATGACATCGCCGCGGTGTACAGTCAGCTCATCAGACCGGTTAGCACTGTAGTCATAGAGCGAGACCACCTGACGAAGGAGCACAAAGGCAGATCCATTGAACAGGACACAGAAAAGGTTGCATGAGATACAAATGAAAAGGAGGGAGTTGATGTGACATTATTTATCTGAGATACATCTCTGACATTTATTAAAAAGGGCAGATGTTTCGAGACCTGTGTCATCACTGACCCTGAAGAAGACAGTTCTCGACAGTCAAAATATCTGCCTTTTTTGATAAATGCATCAGACCTAAAGTGTGCAGCGACTCCCTCGTTTTCCATCGTCATCACAGGTCGTCTGATACCTCCTCAATACATGGTGTGTGCTGCTTTGTTTCCTTTCTGCATGAGATACAGCGAATCCTGACAGTGAATACTTACTGTTTGCTGAATGGGAGCCGAATCTGTTTCTGTGTGGCTGCCTGGAGAAACACGATCAGAGAAGCTCTGGTGGAAGAAAAGGCACATCAATTAAATTTTGAGAATACAAAATCATGATTATTGTTACTTAAGTTTTCAGTAATATCATGGTACTGTTGAAATGTGCTGAAAATGTTAAAAAAAAAAAAAAAAAATACTAACAGAGACTTAAATCATTTCACTACTTTTTATATTGAAAATCGCAAATTACATGCACTGTAACTGCTTGTATTAACATAACACAACCAGCAGCATACGTAATCATATGGCATACACAACACAGGCGTATCAAATCATTATCAGTGATTAATGCCATGGCCAGGAGTGGTCTGTGAACTTTGTCACCTAGTGCAGGTTTCAATTATGAATACAACCTCAAAAAAATTAGATTAGAAGATTACTAAAAGATTAGATTGCTCTTACCATGTAAGAGCAATGGAATGGTTGTATTAAAGATACTAGACTGGTTGATGTTGACTGGTTGATATTAGACAATATGTACTGCAAAAGCTGTTTGAAAAAAGCTGCAAAAGCTTTTTAAAAATGTGCTTATCAGTAATGGATATCATGATAATTAAGTAACTGTTGGGGTGATTATAGTGCAGGTTAAGTTGGAAGACTGGCAACACTGTGGGCACTCCTGCCAAATTCCACAGTTCTGTTAATACATTTCGGATAAAATACATTAAAATTAGTGTTTATCTTAATGTTCAGCTGTAAGAAAAACATAAAGGAGACACAAAAATTACACAGATAAAACTGTTAAAAGCCTTACTGTGTGTAGCTTCAGAGATGTTGCTCTTTTTAGATGTTTACCCACTGGACTAAAACCACCTGAAATTGCACAAAAAAAGAGCAAAACAAACCATCAATATGTCAATTTACATGACTCCACAACTCAATTCAATTCAGTCGATCCTAGTCCCTGTACATGGTGCACGTGCTTTTACAGCTTCTTAACCACAACACAGAGACTGAGTGTTGTTCACTCCCTGCCATTCTTTGTTACTGGAATTCCCTGCAAGCTTTGCTCTGCATGAGCTGGCTATAAGCTCATTTGTGCAACTTTAATTTCTTCATAAATATTTGACCTGAAACCTCATAGAGTTGCAGTGGAGCCACTTCTACATTAAGGGCAAACAACGAGGTGATTAACTGTACAGACACTCACGGTTTTGGGTGCTCAGGGCTGCCTGGGGGATAAGCTGCTCTGCCAAAGCACCAGAGATCTGCAGCTTGGAGTGAGGTGACAGGAGAGATGGAGGTGGCAACGCGGCATTTAATCCCATCTGGAAAACAGGGTTTTTACTAAAAGTCATTTGTAATGGTAATAATTTAAGAACATGATTTATCTGGTTGGAGAATAATGTTCAACATACACACTCTGCAGCTCAAATAGTGTGTTAGATTTAGCAGATTAAAAAACACACAATGTATTACCTAATACACAGGCTATTTTCATTATCAGTTCTTCAGTAATTGTGGAGCCACCATGGAAAAAAATGGCTCAGTCAGAAATGAAGTGAGAGAATGAAACAGCCTAAATGTGGACTCAATAGAGCTTTTCATTATCCATGTCAATGACACCAATGTGTACACAGGTGTGTTCAAAGTATACGGAGGTCAAGATCACAATGCTCACCGTTCCAGTGTCCAGTGTTAAGCTCCGCCTCATGTGACTCATGCCCACTTTATCTGTAAACCACAACACCAAAGTGTGTATTTACCACGCTATCTATACAGGGAGCACCATCATTTTGTAGAGATAGAGCCTAACCTGTGCGTGATTACTACTACCATGAATGGAGCAATAAGAAAATGTGAATGCAAAAAAATGCATAATTGTATGCATACCTTGGTCATACATGTACCCTGGACTTGAAGAATGTTGAAGTGGTTCCTAAAAATGGTTTTACAGGGTAAGTTTTGGAGCATACTGTATTCTGTGTGGAATAAGACGTTTTAAAAACATATTTCTAAAACAATATATGGCAAAGCAAAATGATTTGATTATTTACAAGAACTGAATCCAGCTTCTCTTTGACACGCTGCATTTTCAATGACAGTCTTGTTGCTTGAGCATACTGATCCAAGGCTGCAGAAACAGATGTGTCCTGCAATACTGAAGGGTCGGGGGTGGTTCTTAAGGTTTTACTCTCCGCAGACACCGATCTGCTCGCTCCTTTCATATCCTGCACCTCCAGCTGGGACACTGCACAGAACAGAGTGACATATTCCCAATCAATATGACTGTTTCAGTGTCAGCCAGTGTGTAAAATTAAGCCACAAATATACCCCTGGCTGTAAAAGGAAACATCAACATTTCACCTAACTTATCTTGAAAAACATTTTGATTACAATAGGAAAGATTGGATACAGGCAAAAGAAAAATAACACTTCTCACAGGGTTTTGTCTTTTAGCTAAGAGAAAGCTTACCTTTGCGGTCGTACAGGTACACATGGACCGGCTGGCTCTGACCGAAGGCACAGAAAGCCACCATGTTCTCATGAGGGTGGAATGCCACACCACGGAGAGCCGTGGAGTAGCAGAGCTCCGAATACACTGCTATCTGGTCACCTGGGAAACAGCCAAAACACCCGGCAGCTTGAATCACTGTGAAATACTGAATACTGAGATATAATATTGTAATATTGTAAGACTTTTGAGCACAAACTGGCTGCTCTTTCAGAGGAAAAGCGCATGATCCTCACCAGTTTCAGCATTCCAAACATAGGCCATCCCGTCCTCGCTGCCAGAAAAGATGAAGTTCCCGCAGGGAGTAAAAGTACTGTAGATTCTCTCTCTGTAGTTTGTGGCACCTGTATATTTCTTAACAGCCAGTCTGAAAGAGGCAGCCAACAGATAAAAAACACATTATATGCTTCAGTCAAAGGTTACAGCTCCAAGTTTGAATAAAACTTGTAGATTTTTGGGACTGGGGAAGAATGACATCATTCCTTATACTTTACAATGATTCACTACGCCTAACACTTTCTGGTGAAATTGTTGGTTGCTTATGTTTAAGTCACATTTGCTATATTATTGTATGTATTAGTGCAATGACCCGATTTCACAATTAGGATCATTAAAGTTTTGTCTTATCATACTTACATTCTCAAATCCATCACCCTCAGGACACTGTCTTTTGCATGGATGAGCAGTCGACGTCCGTTTGGATGGATCTCCAGCATGTTGATGGGAATACCACTGAGGTCACGCTCATTGATTTTCTGCCGAGAAATAAAACATACAATTTCATGGTGATTCATTGACCTCCTTTCAGTGTGCGGTAGAATATTTTCTTTGATCTATGCAAAATGTATTCCTACTCGAACCAGAAATGTATAATCTACATGTAAAACTAACTAGAAAGAATAGAGAGGGCAAAGAGTTTCTCTCGTACCTTTTCTATGCACCAACGATGGCATGGCTGTCGCTGTTTACTGTCATATACCAAGGTTTTCCAGACGATGATTACACCTGCATTGTCCGCAGAGAACATTCTCCTTCCTAATTAAAACAAATACAACCAAAATGCAACGAAAAAGAAATTCTTACCTCATTGTTCATTATTGTTCAGTATTTGTTAAATACAAGTACAAGTACAAATCATTATTTTGTTTAAATTCTATGCGATTGTTTGCTTTTGTACGTGAAGGTGTTTTTTTCTTCCAGATGGTGAGTGACTCATTTTGGACTGGGACTGTTATGCTGTTGTAAGCACGATACCTTCAGAGTCAAAACAAGCCGCGTTGATGAAACTGCTGTGACCCTCAAACTCCTGAAGCAGCTGGCCATTGACGTCATCAACATCCAGCCTCCAGACCCGTATGAGAGTGTCATAGCCCCCTGTCACCACCAGGTTCTGGGCTGTAGGGTGGTACTGGGCACAGTATACAAAAGACGGGTGAGGGAGCACCTTCTCGGCAAGTCCCAGGAGCCTCTCCACGTTCCATACTCTGAGGGACGGAAGTGAACAAAGTTATCCAAAAATGTATTCTATAAACAATACATTCTGAACCAGACAACCACCACTGGCTGGAACTGCCTGCCAAAGCATGCTGTGTCTCTGGTACCATAATGGCATAGACATTGAACTGCACATCAGGGGAGCACTTGCTCCCCCTAGAGGTAATGTGAAAAACAACCATTTCTGAAAGTCACGCATCAATAGTGATACCCAAAGATAACCCGTACACATCCCTATCAATTCAGTCTATCTTTTATGTGGGTGTTACCTCGTAGTTCCATCGGAGGAGGCAGACAAGAGGCTCCGGTCATCTCTGGACCAGCAGAGATCATAGACAACACTGAGATGGCCACCGAAGGCTGCCAAAACCTTGCCAGATGGAATTTCATACACTGAAACGGTTTGAGACCAAGTTATTTTTGTAGTTATTTTAGAAGAATATTGAAGTCAGTATTGGCTGTTTATGATCACTGTTTATAAATCGCAAGTTAATCAACTGGATTAACTTTTCAGAAGGATTAACTGCACTTTGCAACTCAGTGGATATTAGTGGAAAAGAGATGGAGTCAGTACACATGTGATGTGTTGCTTACCTATAACAGGGAAAGCGTCTCTGTCAGCACAAGCTGCAGCCAGTATTGTCCCACCATGAGAGAATTTCACAGTGAAACAGCCCATATGACCACCGCGGAATGACAGTATGGACTTATTGGGAATCCGACAAACCTTCAATACAAAAAGTCCTGTAAGATTTCTCAAGTAACACATTTAGAACAGACTTAACCCAACTGACAAAATCCCAGTTACCTGGCCGTCAGTGCAGACTGAAACAATTTCCAAGAATTATAAACTAATACCCTGGACTGGGCAAATTTATTACATTCAGAAAATAACCAAATCATATCTATGGTTAACTTATAATGAATGAATTCATGTGATGCAGCAGTCAAGATATTTTTTGACATCTGTTCAATAATTTCTGATTCTACCAACCTGACCAGGCATTCTGTTCCACCTCAAGACAGCAGGCTTGTTTTCCAGAGTCTGTGTTATGCTTTTCCTGGTGATTTCACTCTGCAGTTCACTGTACGTGGTGCTGCCCCTCTCCTCTTGCAGCGCCATCATGGAGCGGACACTGGGGTCCACCTGTAGAACAAAAATAAAGTCAGCCACCCACTGGTAGCTTGGTGTTCTTTAAATTTTACAGAAGAATGGAAGAAAATGATGTTGGCACAACACTTATTCACAATACAAATGCAATATGAGACAAGTCACTCCCTCAAAAGATGTTCGTTTTGCAAGATCCTTCGCAGAAAGAAAAACACAAAATATACCAACACTGACAAGTTATAAACTTTTGCAGCTATAAGTCCAGCCAGTCTATTCATAAACTGATGTAGTGCAGAAAATGAAGTGCACAATGTATTCATTACTCAATAGCACATACAACACTCATGAGTTCAGTTCAATTACATTCACATATTGCGATCAATCTGGTAAGCATATGAGCCTCTTGACATTGAAAATATCTGGCAAATCTTCCATGATAATCGCCAACATTTTAAACATTCTCAGGTTTTTACATGTGAGGCGGAAATGCCCTCCAAGAAACAGAGGCATATGAAAGGACTATCAAAAAGAATAAATTAAAAGTAGTGACTAAACAGCAGCTACAAAACTTACATGCTCAGGGACTTTAATGCCCTTCACAGTGATGTAAAGGGTGGATGCATATCTGTTTCGAGGATATCTCTTCCACCAATCTACCACCTCAATTGTTTTGGGTTGTCTTTTTGCTCTGGCTGGAGGGCAGAAGAGCTGGAGGCGAAGTTTAGTGTCGATGTTCATCACACCATTAGTGCCTACAAGCTGGAAGAGAGGGGAAAATGTAAATAACTGGTACAAAAAGCAATGTTTTTTTTAATTGGGCTTCATCAAATTTTGGCCAGGGCAAGACAAATGTCCTACCTTGAGGAAAGCCCACGCAATTTTTCTGAATCCTCGCTCATGCTTGTCCACAGCAACATTGGCTCTTGCCTCTTCCATGGTCACAAAGTCTAGGATCTGCAGAAGACATTAATGAAAAAATTCTTGAACATTTAAAACTGCTTCAAAACCGATAATGAATTAATTCAATTAACGTCTCTTACTTCAAAGAAGAGTAAAACCCTGGGGCTTTCATCATTATTCTCAACGAAGTAACCAAAGCGTTCATTGAAGATGATCTGCTCCTCCCACTCGGGGGTGGTTGATTTGTTTTTCTTGAAGTCAAAAGGCTGCGTCATGATGGGAAGGATATGTTCAACATTGTCCTGCTCGTAAAATGAGGAGACTGGTCGATGGCTGAAAAAAATGAGACATAATGCATTTAAAGCAAGGCGTGTGTATTTTGCTGTATACACTTACAGAAGAAATACTAAACTGCGATAACCTATGGGATAAAGTATTCACTCTCACCTGTGCTCTTTCTTTACGTACTGCCCAGAGATCTCATCAACGACATGGATCTTCACCATGGGGTGTGACATCAGGAGGTCAGTCTTTAGGCGGTCAGTCCGGTGGACACACACTCCTAGCACGAGGCTGTCATCAAAAGTTGGTTTTTGCGGTACCTCCGCCTCTGTTTCACTGTCTTCCTTGACAACTAACAAAAGGAAAACAAGACACGTCATTCACCCACGACCAACACTGTACACTGTACCAAGTTTTTAACGGAACGTGATGAATGTTTTTCTGACAATTAACTTTCCAGTACCTTGATTTTTCCTCTTTGCCTTCTTCTTCTTTCCCTTGGATTCATCTTCATTTTCCAGAGCAACATCCTGCTCTTCATATTCATCTTGATCCCTGGTGGTGGGAAAAGCAAAATCTCTTTCTCAGCTGCCTCTTTCGCTGAAATCTGGCATTGCAATAACTGTAGAATAAAACAAACATCAGGAGGTTTACGCACCTTATTTCTGGCTCTGTATTTACTGATTTCAGCTTCTTCTTTTTCTTCTTCCCTACATCATTATTCAGTGCAACTTGTGGGGCAGTCTCTTTTTCTGTTTTCTTGATTATTGACTTCTTCACTGTCTTCTCCGCCTCCTGTGCAATCTGCTGCTGGTATTTATGCAGTAGCTCATCCTCAGCATCCACTACTTGGCTGTCCGTCTTGGCATCCATATCCCCTTTACTCCTCCCCGTCTTACTTCTTCGCTTTGGTTCCCTTCCAACCTCGTTACCATCTGGCTCCATAGAGATCTCGGACTTGGTGGCATATGTGTCCTTACTGCTGTCATTCTGGACGTAATTTTGGGTGTCCTCCAGCACAGGGGGTGAGGGAAGCTCCCTCTTATTCTTATTCTTCTTCTTGCCTTTAAATGTTTGAGTCTCCTCACGGTCTCCATTGCTGGTGGTATTAAATTTCTCAGCTACTTCTCTCTCTCTTCGCTTGTTCTTGGTGAAGCGAGGGCTGCCCTGCTCAGGATTGTATGTGTTCTGGAGGATAGTCCCATCTTCCTCTATGTCTTTCTCAAGGTTGAGATTTTTTTTCAAAGTCTGAAGCTGAAAGAAGAAGGGAGTAGCAAGAGCTAAGAAAGAGCTACATAGGAACATCCAAGTATACTTAAATGTTTTGCAGTAAAATATGGAGGCAACTTTCACTTGGTCAAACACCTGGGCCATGTATTATTGACCTAGATAGCTATGGTTCACTTTCCAACACTTACTTTATTGTCTGCCTTACATATTAGTTTGTCCTGCCCCCCACAGTACAGTTTAGTGAATGAGGATCAAGGAACTCTACACAAAATAGGTATAAAAGCTAAAATTCAACCGAAAAAACTGCTTGGTGGTGGATCATAATGAATGTGGACTTTGTCCATGGGCTATAATGATTTAGAAAAGGTCTTCAGTCATGTTCTACAAGCTACAACCTTTTTAACACTATCATATTTTTGCAGGCTGATGTGATCTTCAGTCATCACACAAAGAGACAATAACATACTTGAATAGTTTCTCCAGTTTCAGAGCTTTTCTTCTTCAGCTTTTTCTTTTCCGATGGGGGATCTGTGTATTTCTTGAATACCTCGTTGAATCTATCCCGGGTCTTTGCCCGGGCTTCACTTTCACCTGTGCAAATAAAACCAACAGCCGGTGGTGGTAAACAACCTGGACCTGGTGATGTTGTCAGTAGTCATCAACCTCCATACAGTAAGTTGGGTGTGTCATGCAGCATATGGGTGTGGGTGTGTGTGTGTATGTGTGTGTGTGTGTGTGTGTGTGTGTGTGTTTGTACAGGAGGGAGTTCACCTGCTGGCATTCTCAGGCACCAAAATGCCTTTCATCCTGAATACAAGACACTCAGCCAAGGAGGGAGGCTTTCATTCTAGGAATTAAAAACATGGCTAACGTTAACGTTGATCCAAAAAATCTCAGCTGAATCACTCTAAATAATCAAGCCTTGGTAAACGATGCGCCCATAAAGTTATCTTGAATGTCCGAGCTAGTAGGCTATGTTAGCTGTGACGATTTAAAGAAAACCACAAGGACGAAAACTGACAAGGAAAACATCACATTTCAGCGGCATGTTATCAGCTAACGGCTAAGATAGCCTTAGCGTTAAGCTAGCTAACGGTTACCATAACTGGCTAATAGCGCCAATTATAGCACACTCGGTTTGTTTACGTTTGATTTAGCGATACTTTGTTCAAATTCTCTAAGCGGCGGGCTGAGCCTTACGAAGGTTACGAAACTAACGAAGCACCACAAGACTGACGCTACCTGTGTGAGGCTAGCCGCGTTAGCCAGCAGTGATTTGGGGTCTCCAGTCACAGCAACACCGTCTCTCTGGTTTCCAAGTCAACCACAACAACAAGCTGGAGACGAAGGGCGGAGCCTGGCGGACACGTCGGTGACGTAACGGTCCAATAAGGATTCCACGTACGAGATTTCTGAGCAAGATTAACGCCGTCCACTCGAATTATAATCTGAGACAACGAGGCATATCCAAAACAAAGGCTGTTCATTGTATTTGTGAATGCGTCAATAAACTTTTTTCGAATATCACCAATAAAAATGAAGTGAAACAAAATAAAATAAAATACAATAAAATATGATGAAATACAATAATAATAACAATAAAAAATGATAATGATAACAATAATAATGACAACAATAACGACGATAATAATAATAATAATAATAATAATAATAGTAGTAGTAGTAGTAGTAGTAGTAGTAGCAGCAGCAATAATAATAATAATAATAATAATAGATAGATAGATAGATATAGATAACATACAAATTATGAGACAGGTACAAATCCTCAGATTTTATAACACTATGGAATCGCAAATAATAATAAAATAAATAAATAAATAAATAAATAAAAAATAACTTGTGGTAACGACCGCTGACGTATACATTATAGAAGCGCATTTTCAGTGTTTTTATATGACTCAGCGTAATTTAATAGCTTTCTTATTTCAACCCGTCAGGAGTCAAGGCTGCTCAAGTTCTCTATTGTTCTTCATTTTTACTGGACAATAACAAACGCACAACAATAACCACCAGGTAGTGATCTCTCTCCCAGTCACGTGACGCCTCAGACAGGTGCGTGTGTGTGGCAGGTATGTCCTTTGTTACTGAAGATGTAACCATGGCGTCTGGGCTTTGCGGGAAATGTACCCAGCTCCTCAACGTTTTAAGCGCTTATTTGAGGAGAACCTGCAGAGAGCTGGAGCAAAATATAAAGGAATTCATCAAAGAAGTTGCCCGGTGCACCTGCCTGAGGAGAGCAGCCTCGGACACTTTACAAAGGAGGAGAACACATGACTTGTCGTTATTACATCACCTGTATGATGGTAGGAATGTAGTCTTATTTATAATCCTACATCAACTTGCATAATCATGCAAGTTACATTTAAAAAAATCTTTTTGTGTTTTCTGTAAATGGTTGGGAAAAAAGCTGTCTTGCTTAGGCCAGTATTTACATGACAGGTGTAAAGCCCTCCCCTCCCCTCAAAAAATGCTTTGGTTTTTCACTTATCAACACCAAAATATGCAATCTGGGCATCTTAGTTAATTGCAAATTGTTGTGATATTATTCTTTTTTTTTATTAGGTGATGAAACTCCTGTGCTCAATCAAGAATGCCTACAAGCACTGAGTAGACTTGCAGCTTCAGAAGACTCTGATCTACAACGGGCTGCAGCCATGTGTTACTTACATCTTAGTCATCATTGTGAGTAAAAAAGAAAAGAAAACCATAAACATATCTTTGTGGCTTTTCATAATCAGAATGGTTATTCAACGTGCTGAGTAGTAGCATGTAACATGTGACTGCACTGTTTGCAGTAGACAGGTTTCTCCAGTGTCGTGTCACTTGCTGTAGTGATAGGCTGTATAACGGTTATGGCCGGTATTATGCAAATGTTCCTCTGTATGTTTTTTCATGTGGGTGGAAGATAATGGACTCCCTGCCTGTGTGGGCTTGGTTAAAGTAGATCTAATAATGAGCAAAAAACAGTTTTTGTAAAATCTCACAATATCCGTCACTGTGATGAGGTGAGGTATTAAGGGTAGCACAGAAAAAGTGACTACATTGTTTGCAGGCCACACAAGTTTCTCCCCTGTCACATGGTGGTAGTGATAAGCTCAGTGAAGGTTTGGACCAGTATTATGCAAATTTCTAACCTCACACTTTTCACAAGGGTGGGTATTAATAGATTCTTGTTCTGTGTGTGGAGCAGATGTGGCTTTATCAGCCCTTGAAATGAGCACCAACCCATCAGCCAATAGTTTAATCTTAATTTCTGATTTTTTTTTTTGGAGTGAGCTTGTGAGTCTATAAACTGCACGGCTCACAAATGTCTGATGCCAGCGCGTTAAAATGTATTTGTTCTGTTTTGCTCTTTGTTATGGCATGTTACAGTGGAGTCTCCCCTCCCTGATGCCTTCATGGAGCCATTCATGGCCTTGCTTCTCTCCACCGATCTGGATGTGCAAAAGACCATTTCTCTGTCGCTGGTCAATTTGCTAGTAAAGAAGAACGGTAAGAGCTCTGTATCAAAAGCATTGTTGTGTCAGAGTATTATTTATTACCATATCACCATGTATGTATCTAATCCTGATTCAACACTTGTATGTATTAAAACACAGTTATGTACGTCAAGTGTAAAATATCAGGAACACCATAATATTTAACTTAACTGTGTCTCCTTAAATAATGGAGTTATAAAATGGAGTAAAAGAATTTTACACGTTGAATAATATGAACAAAGATTCAAAAAAGTGTGCAATTCAATTCAAAAGGTAAGAGAAAATACTCAAGGGCAAATGCACGAAATCAGAATGAAGTTAAGCATAAAAGATAATTGTTCAAGTCATAGCAAACCTAAAAAAGTGTCTATTTATATGCTGAGTTTTGTTGTTCAGTTCATCCCAGTGGCTTAAAAATATCATTCTGTAACCTGTCTCCTCTGTTTTTATTCACACGCCGTCTTTATGGCTGAAGTGAACTATAGGGTGTCACAGCTGGTCAGTGTGTTTCATGAGAGGATCTAGTGGTTCTCCTGTTTTGTGCCTTTGTGTCTTAATGTTGTCCCTGACATGTGATAATGGTTTTCCAGTGTGCAAAGAGTTGGTGATTGAAATGGGGATGCTGGCGCCCCTGTTGGAGATGTTCCAGTCTGGCGATCCCACCGCTCAGTGTCACTCTTGTGCATGTGTCGCTGTGCTGGCCTCCTCAGGTTTGTATGGACAGGGAGGAGTGTTACATGCCCTCATACCTCTCTAAGCAATACATTCTTGTATTTCAATCCACTCCTGGTATGTAAAAAAAAAAAATCATGTGTCGAAAGCTAGAAAATATTGCATCCACTCTTTGATGTATTGCTACTCATGCAGTGCAAGTACATTTCTTTTCAGCTTGTCTCAAAGTGGACAGTTAATTCTGCACTTGGCTACACATGAGTTTGAAGTGTGAGATTAATGAAGATGACACAGCAAAAGAGGCAAAAGTGGGGCAGAATGAAGGTGAAAAGGAAAAAGTGTGAATAGTATGTCAGTTCTGAGTACCTCATCAGATGAATCTCTTTCTTTTCTAATTCTTTTTTCTTTTTCAATTCTCATGCAATGCTATTCATACTTTTAGCAATTTTTTTTGCAATGCATGACATCGATGCTCCCAGCAACAGACAGTCAGGTGAAACAGTGCTAAAACATTTTCTATGAACAGTATGTTCTTAGGCCGAGGCTACATGTGACACTTTCTCATGCAGATTGGTTGCATGCAGCTGAGTTGTTGTGGAGCTCCATCCAATGAAAATCATGAACTGGGATTGCATCATCATTTGGAATGTTCTGTATGGGTTTGGTGACACAGCAAGAGTAAAAACTTGATTAACAGCATGCAACGAATTACATGCAAGTTGCACGGTGTATCATCGGTCTTAAGTGTATACAGCACCAATGCACAGACTATTCCTTGAACACTGTTGTGCAAAATGCTGCCTTGGGTATCACTTCCATGAGACAACATAACATAATTCCAGAACAGCTGAATAGATGTGTTGTTTGGATGTTGTTTTGGTCTCTTTGTACAGAGTCAAATCGAGAGGCTATCGTGGCTGATGGAATCATACCGCTGCTGGTTTTAGCAAAGTCCTATGATCCCAAGGTGCAACAAAATGCAGCTTGGGCCCTATTAAATCTCACACAATCAGGTGGGCTTGAGCAGGGTTTAATGGCTCTTAAACATCATCATCAGTAACATGGATGTAATTATTGACTTACTTTACATATTAAAACCAGGAGATTTATTGTTTATTTTCCCTGAAGGATATTGCCATGCCTTTTTCTGCTTTTTCCAGATTGGTCAACACGAATCTTGTGTCAAGTGGGAGCGATCCCTGTCCTGGTGCTTCTGCTACAATCCTCAGATTCTGAGGTTCAGTTTTACAGCTGCTCTGCTCTTTGCAATATCGCCGCCGTCCAAGAACATCATCCAAAGTTGCTAAGCATTGGGAGTCATTTTTTGTTGAAGTCTCTGTTGACTCTCATGTCTTCCTCTGTCCAAAAGGTACCTGTGAACCTTAGTAATTCATAGTTTAAAGGTAACTGCTGCAGTTATCTAGTTTATCATTGACAGAGATCTTTTTTTTTTTTTTTTTTACTCCATTTTTAGAACTCAGCCCAAGCTTGCAGATGCCTACAAAGCCTCTCAAAGAACGGTAACAACAACAACAATGAAGCCAGAAGTTTGCATCATTCACAGCAGACTGGTCATGAGGAATGTCATTTTTATCTGTAGTTCTGATCCAGGAGCAGCTGATGGAGCTTGACTGTACATCACCTCTGAAGGCACAGCTGAACTCCTCCACTTCTTCATGGACTGAGTCGGCAATTACACTGCTGTCTACACTGTCTGCACACTCGCCAAATAATGTAGGACTTTGTGCAGAATGTAATAATAATGGTGAAGAAGTGGATAATTACTGTTTTTTTTTTATAGCTGTGACCTGATTGATGTTGATGGCTTATTAGTCTGCTGGGGAATTCTTTTTGCATCTTGTGAAAATAGAAGTTGACCGCCAAACACACAGCACACAAGAGAATTATCTTACTGTCAGGTAAGATGCCCTGCAGACATGACCGTGCTGTTGAACATTTCTTCTCTGACTGCAGGAGGTCCTGGTGGGTGAGGGACTGTTGGATGTGATAGGACAGCTGCTCCATCATCACAGCTCCAACTCTGCTATTATCACACACAGCTGCACCATAATCACCAACCTGTGTAGCTCCTGCATGGGTCAGCAGGTGGGCCAATACTGCAAAATATGATTTCATAAGTCAAATGTTGTTTTCTTAAGGCCAAGTAACATGCGACTAAGCTGTGTGTGCATGGTGCTTTAAGGTAAATAAACTTTTCAGTTGTTTGGAGGCTTAAATCTGCCCTTGTTATCCAGGCTGTGATGGAAAGTCAGTGTTTATCAGGACTTCTCTCAGTCCTTGTGTCTCCACTTATGTCAGAGGAGACCTTGCTGTGTGTGACATCGTGCTTACATCATTTGATGACCCGGGGTGAGTGACCTGGATATGCAAATAAGAATTTGTGCATTCAGTTAGCGTGCCAATGGCTGTCGTGGAATATAATTCATTCAAAGAATTACTGATTTAATACTAGCTTTGACATTTTGTGCCTTGTATGCTTAATTTCATGATCTACACTCCATCACAATTCCAGATTCACTTAAGTCTAATTTGTCAGCGGCAATAACATCGGAGCAAGTTTCAGGACTTGTGAAGTTGTCTGGAGAAACAGCAAATCCACAGCTGTCATACAATTCTGCCGCCATCATAAGCAAACTACAAATGAATGGTAATATTACTTGCAAGTGCAGCCCATTGACACTATACATCTAATAAGCCCTCTGATTGCATATTAACTTTTATTTTCATTGGACTACTTCACCTAGGGGAAATCATCCAGTTACTGAGACCTCACTACATGGCCGTGTCAGCATACCTGTTGCCATTTCTCAAAAAACAGGATGTCAGTTTCCAGCAGCTTGGCATAGTAACCATACTCAACCTTAAGAAAGGTTTGTATTTGTTGTGTAACTTTTGTTTACCACCTGAAAATATCACACTTGTTCCACTTTACATAGTAGCATTAGTGATTTCTGAGTGAGTTTTAAATAGCTACTGTGTAGTACTGCGGTTCAGGGGTTCTCAGTCTGGTGTGTGCTGTACTGCGCTCTGCAGATGGAGAATTTTCAGCTCTGTTGGCCGGCAGTGAACTGGAGACCCAGCTTTGGAAAGTGCATGCGCAGACGGAGGAAACAAGACGGCTACTGCAAATGATTCAGCTGCTTTCTCCATCTCCTCTTAACCCTTCTCTCACTCAGTAAATACTGAGATGTGCATACTGTGAACTGTATCAGCTGTTTATACTGTTTTCTCATTTTTCATGCTGCATTGATAAGCAGACATTTTATATCATGTTTGATGCCTTAACACACTTGTTTTACTCCATATTGTTTTTCATGTCATAATTCTAGTCAGCGAATGAACTGAAAAGAGGAGTCAGACACGCTGCATAACAACTTTAATCAAAGATGGCATATATTTAAACTTTTAAATAGGTTAACAAGGGTTCGTTATAAGCAGTACTTAAACTACAGGATCAAATATTGATAATTGGATACATTGTTTTTATAATTTTTACTTTTTTATTTCAATAAATTGACTTAACCCATATACTTAAAACTTTGTTTTGTAAAATGATTGCACAGTTTGAAACAAAGCAACTGTCAATGCATTAAATGCTTTGTGCATGGTTTTCTCTAAAACAGTACACACAAAAAGAAGCAAAGTCTTTGGGAACTAAGTTCCATAGCAGCTTTCAAATATGTGATTGCTATACTTCACAAAATCAAGGAGTAAGACAGGAAGTGAACTTTCACCAACAACCTAAATCTTTGTTCAAAAGCTAACAATAGCGCAAACAGCCACTTGAACTAGTCTAATTCCACAGTGACATAACTGAGGAAGGAAAAGTGCTTGGATAGTAGCATTGTCAAGAAATATCAGGAATAAGCTAAAGCATATGGCTGACATAAACTGTTGTGATTTTTAGAATGGCTATACTTATTAAATTCAAAGTTAACAGAGACAACTCTTTCCACAACGGATATACTGCATTTTCCAGCAAACTATCATAACCACCGTCTAAATCTACAGTATATTTTTGGGATAGTCATTGTTACTTGAAAGACCCATTGTAGGAAACAAATTCATTCTGCAGATTGCTTCAGTTAAATTCTACGCCACTGCTTAAAGACAGAAAAGTGACCAAATGCAGAGATCCTCCTCTAGAAGGTGAGGTTGTGATTTTACATGCTCTTTCAAGGTGCCGCAGGGCTGTTAAATGGCTGTACTGTAGGGATTCCTATTTTTAACAAGGAAATCACAGCTCTCCGAGATTCAGTGCGGGTCTACCCACTTTCAAGGTGCTCAGATGACTTCTAAAGAAGGCACACAGAGAGAAGGGAAGAAAAAAGAAAATGGATTGTTTATAGGAAATCAACACATGACACATTCACTTTACAACTATTAGGATGCCTTTTTATATCAGCTGTTTCATTCAAGGGCCATTTAATACCACAAAGGCACCGACAGGGTAGGAAACTTGCTAATTCACCAACCACAAAGACTAATGCATTCTACAAGTTGTCAGTATCTTCCTCTGTTTTATTAGCCCCGTTTAATTTTGTTGTCAGCTTTGCCTTGAAGAGTAGAGCATTATCATATTCTGGACTCCCAAGTTAGCTTTCATTAAGCACCATTTGAAGTGATTTTGCGTTATGGATCCTGATATTTTAATATCAGGGTCCATATCACATTGTACTCTGCATCAATTTGTACTAAATCAAATTATAGTGAAATACTATTTCTCATTGTGCTGAGGACCCCCTGGAAGCCACTCAGTGACCCCCAGGGGACCCCAAAGCCAAGTTTGAAAAATACTCGAGTAATAACCAGAGGCAAAAGCCTACATAATTTGGCTACTAGTTGGTGTTAATTTCCTACCCTGACCACTGGTGTACTGAAAATATCACTCACTACATACCTGCTCTTTGGTGGGTCTGGATTTCCTCCAGGCCTGCAAGAGTTCGGAGAGACCTGCGTTCTTTGAAGGCCACAACAGGTACCATGTCATCCACACCATTCAGTCCCAGCTGAGAGGGTTTGGACCCCACTGGTAGCTTGACAGCCTCCTCTATGGTGCCATTCTGCACAGGCTCGGTGTTTTCCTTTGGTCGGGCTTCATTTGGCAGGATCCTCGCTGACACAGATTTCTGCGTGACAAAAATTAACCCATTTAATAAAGAACAGGCTGTGGCTTTCAGACATGGGGATGGGCTAGTTCAGGCTGGATGTGCGTCATAAGGCCTCAAAGCCAAAGTACTTTTAAAAACTGGGCCGTAAATCTCACCGTATCTGCAGAATCTGTCCGCCTGGTTCTCCGCATGATCTCCTCAAGTCGCTGGAAAAAAACAAACAACTCTCCTAAATAGGCTGACATGGTTGGCTTTGAAAAATCAGTGTAATTAATCTTTACCAAAGTCTAGATGAAGTGTTCTTATTATTCTTATTCTTTTTTTTTTTTTTTTTTTGGGATCCCCATTGGCTGCCACTACAGGAGCAGCCACTCTTCCTGGGGTCCACACACAACAAAACATAACAAGACATATCACACATGTAAAACATCTCTAAAAACATGCCAAGAAGACAACAAATTTAATATCACAACACATCAAATTGCATTCCACTGTAAGTGTTCAGGTCAGCCTATTAATGTTAGAGTTATGTCTGTCTGAATTAAGACACTCAAGGTTGGCCAGTTCATGTTCAATGTATATAGACATAAATAGAAATGTATATAGGTATAGTAACCTATACTGTTTGATCTTGATTATTTTCAAAACTCTCATCACCTTTTTTCTTGCTTGGCGTTCTGCCTCCTCCTTCTGGGCATGTAATTCTCTTTCTTGCCTCATCTTCTCTTCCTTGGCCCTCTCTCTGGCCAGCTCCTCCTCTCTCTGGGTAAGATACCAAAGGGAGGGCAAAGGACATTTGTGACAGTGATTTTTCATTTAAAAAAACAATGACTCAAAATGCATCCCTGAGGAAGGCCGTAGACTCACATGCAACTCCTCAGGCGCACTCCCAGTCATGAAAGTGTTTGCATTGCTCACCTGTTTCTGGAGGAGGGCAGCTTCCCTCATAGCCTGAGCTCGTTCTTCCTCAGCTCGTCTCTGCTCCTCCTCCTCCCGTCTCCTCTTTTCCTCCACCAGACGCTGAGCCTCAGCCTGTCGCCTCTCTCGCTCCTCTGCCCTCCTACGCTCCAGTTCTTCGCAGCTCCGCCTGGACACGCCAAGCATTGTAATGAAACAGCTGTGCACTCGTCTCAGAGTATCTGTCCTGCTGCGGCGTGACTGTCCAGTAGGTGGACAACCCCTCTTACCTTTCCGCCTCCTCTCTCTGCAGGCGCTCCTGCTCCTCTCTCTCCCTCTGCAGTCGGGCCTCTCTCCGCTTTTCAGCCAGGAGACGGGAGGCCTCCTCGGGATCTGTAGTCCCAGCTGAGGGTCTGCTCATGACTTCAGGAGGCTTTGGAGGTGCAGTAGGTGGAGGCATCTGGGAAGAACCTGAAGGAGGATAATCCACTTCAATACATATGTAACACACACAACAACAATGCAAATACTGTACATTTTATTTCATTTTTGGATGCTTACTTCCATCTCCCTCTGTTCTTGGTATAGCTACTATCTGAGTGTCCGGTGAGCTGGAGCGTGGAGTCTCTGGTGGATTCTCATCCTTCATCTCTTCTTGCTGACCTTCAGCTGATGTCCTGACAGGCCTCGAGTTGCCAGGAGAGAGGGCAGTGCTACAAACAGGAAGATCTTCCTCAGGGACCGACGGGAGCTCCAGCTGAAGCGGGGTGGAGCGTCTGCTGATTGGTCTCCTGCGAGTCCTTTAAGACCGGTCGACAAAACAGAGCAGACTTTTCACTTTTGTCGACATGACTGTGAAAGTCACATGGATACATACGGGTCATGTGCATTATTTCACCTACCGCTGTGGCATGGGTGATGGTGTTCTGATCTGTGTATCTGTGGCTGGCTTCACGCTGGTGTTGGTCGCTGTATTTTTAATGTTCACGCTGGCACTGACAGCTTTTGGTCTGATGTTTGATCTGGTGTTTGATCCGGTGTTTGAGATTTTCTTCTCAACACTTTGCTGTCTTGCTTGCTTTGCTTTAATCTAAACCAAAAAGAAACAGGTAAAGAAAAACGTATCAAATCTCACTTCTTTGGGTAGCTTGGTGATAGTGAAAAAACTGGTGTAATCATTATCAATTATCAATCAAGCTTGTATCAGCAGTCATGGTAGAAGGTCAAGGAAGCAGCTGGAATTACCTGTGCCACATTGGTGCTTCTGTGGAGGCTGTTGTTGGGGCTGGGAGAGACAGATGGCCTGTGTTGACCTGGACCAGACTGACGCTGGGGTTTGTGAGGGGTGGTGGAGGTGTTGGTGGCATTCATGGAGTAGCATGAAACTGCTCGGCGACAAACATGGACAACTGAGCCAGTGTTTTTGCGCCATAATTGTGAGAAAAATGGAGAAATGTGCAAACGGTGGCAACAGTGATAAGGATGTAAATAACGAGCGATGGGTAAAATGGAAAAAGGGAGGGAAAAGGAGTAGAGTTAGTAACAAAAATCTGTCTGGAAGAGCCTGGAAAGGTTAGCTGTAGCTGTATTAGTCTAACTTATACATAATAATCCATTAGCACTCAGGAGAATACCTTCTTCTCCAGACTGACAACCGGCACTCTTGCTCCTGGCCAGATAGGAGCATGTGGGAGTGAGGAGGCGACTGACCAAATTCCTCTCCCATGTAGTCAGTGGCAAGCGACGTGGAACTAGCGTATCGGTCAGTATAAAGAGTTATGTGCAGCAAAAACAAAGACAAGGCAAGCGAAGAATGCTTTGTTAAGATATGTTACATAGAGAAGCAGCGTCATGGGTTTAGAGAGACAAATCATTTTCAAAGAGAGAAACAAAGGGGAACCCCATCCATGCCGACTTACCATTGTTCTTGGTGAGCTTCCTTCCTCTAGAGTTACTGAGGTTCTGCTGGGCCTTCTGGCTCTTCTCCAGGGTTTTGCGCACTGCAGACTCATTTCTCGCCTTAATTCAGGTAAAACAAGACTTAGCGTTGCTGTTATCTGATCCAGTCACACAAGAGCAAAGTAGTGAAATCATCAGCCTCACTGAGCGTAAACAGTGTTAGATCTCTACCCTAAAAACTCACTTTCTCCTCCTTCAGTCTCTGGTTGCGCTTCAGTTCAACAGCAGCGCGCCTCCTCTCCTCTTTCAGCCTCTGCTCCAGGAGTTTCTTCTTGCGCTCCTGCAGCAGTTGTTGATAGTAATGCCTGGCCCGCTGTTCTCGTTCCGCCCTGACCTGTTCCCGAGAGGCTGTGTAGAAAAAAAAAAAAAAAAAAAGTGAAATTGTGAAAAAATTAATTAGTCGCATGTTTTCTTTTTTTAGAAATGGACTAAAGTGGCATGATGTGGATTGTACCACTATAAGACCTTAAATACCGAGTAACTTCTGGTGCTCCTCTCTCCTTTCCCGAGCCAACCTCAACCTCTCATCAGTGTTTGATCCATTAGGTCCTAGAATGTCAGGAAATAATAATTTGCAGCCATTAGGGTTATACAGTAAATACTTTCAATTACATGAAAAAGCAGATTAAGGCAATCTAACCCCGAGCAAACAGTTATATCATACCTGCAATGATCCGTGGGCCAGATGTGTTGTTGATTTGGGCATTGTTGACAGGAGAACAGGCTGTCTTGTTTGTCTGTAAGTTTGGTTTACTGTGATTGCCTTTCTCTGGAGGGACAAAATAATATATCACCATGCTGTCTTATTCAGTGAAAAAATAGCAGTACCTCCGACTTCATACAGTTTAATTTTTTATGATGTGAATTGCCTGAGCCGCTCCATGTTCCCTGACCATTGCTCTAGGCACAGTTAAACATACACAGCTAACTTTTAAATGCATCTTTCAGTATAACAGATATGAGATGACCCCTGAATAAAAGGCATAACCAATAGATAACCTAGAATAAGAGGCATTGCCTAAAAAGAGTCCTTGTTAGTGAAAAATCATCCAATTAGTATGTATGCTCCATCCTGACTCCTTTTAAGATAGGCTTAGTGTTCAGTCCCTAATGGTGACTATTATGGGCCATGATGGCCTTTGGGTAAACTGCAAATGAAAGAGCCATTATAAACTGCCTGCGCCTGAGAGGCAAAGAGAACCAGAGCCAGCACCTGACCAGTCCTCATGGAGACGACTGATACAAACCAAAGCAAATGAGGATGAGATACCGAGGCTTCATGTAAGACTTATAAATAATTGGCATAGATGCACATGGGAAAACCACATGATAATGTAAGGTTGTGATCACCTGCAGGGCTAAACAAGATCAGGCAGTGTGAGGACGCAGTCATTTTCCCCCAGCCTATGTGCATTATGTAATCAGTGTCCATAGATGTCCCTCGCTATTGCCTTTAAAAAATCCTCATGCTCATGGGTGGGGATACTCAGTTCCAACAATAGAATGTAATACCAAAGGAAATGAAAAATCAATATATTCCATTCATGCATCACTGGTATGCTCAGATGATCCTCAAATGTACAGTATCTCTGGCTTAGCGTAAAGCAGAGGCTTGTTTTGGTTCAGATGCTGTACACAACATTTTCTACAAAAGCAGAGATGAAAGCTACTAACCTCCCAGTGTTTTAGATCCATTTCTCTTCCTTTGACTCTCTATGGTATAGGTAGAAAGTGGTCCCTGCGAAGGAGGGGTGACACTCTGTTTCTTCTGCACAGCCATGCTAGGCACTGAGCCTGGCATACCAATGCTCTGGTAATCAACACCCTCCTCCTTTTTCTCCTCCTCCTCCTCCTTTTAATTTCTATTTCAAGATGCCTTTGGGTCCTCGCCTTCAGTGTGCACTGTGCAGCTACCTGCCTCCTGCATCAGCTGCTTGTTCATTGGTGCGTTACAAACCAATTCAGACAAAAACATTTAAAAAAAGAAAAGAGTATGAGTTGCTGACTTGACTGTATTCAGGTTAATTTCCTTGTCCAGTAGAGTGCAGATTAGTTATGGCAAGGTAGTCCATCAAAGGAACAGGATCTTCTTCTTAAGGTTATGCAGCTCCGGAAAGACTATGATCCTCAATAAGTCATAAAAAAGGTTACTCCCCCTTCAAGGACCTCACCCTTGTGAGCTGCTCTGCTTTACTTTCATATTATGAAGCTGTATCCCTTTAATTCCTCCACCACATCCTTTCTAGATGGAAGCAGCTGAGGCAATGTTGCATTTGCTGGGATGAACAAGGGAGGCAAAAATTGAGAGCCTGCCCACATGACCGGTTACCAAGACAACAGTAGTGCACTATGCAATGACATATACAGCTCGGACATTATCCCGCTCTGATGCACTCATCGTCCTCAGTGATCTAGGGAAAAATGGGATTTTTTTTCTTACCCATGATTCTCCTCTGGTCAATTAAAAGATATAACCACTAGATGGAGGTATTTCCCCCTGGTGAACATCCTACACCCTTGCCTTTCATGTGGTTTGGCTGGATTTGCACAAAGAACAAAGAATGATCTCTTTTTACCCAAAAGTAATGTTTTTATTGCTGACTAAACATGGGAAAAAATCAAAACTAGGTCACACAAAACTTAAGTGTTTTTCTTTTGTTTCTATTTAAATTTAGTTATTGATTCCTGGCATCTGATCTGTCATCAAACACTGCAGTTGTAGCAGCACTGTTTTCACCAGTAGCTCAGATACTGTGACAAATGGTCACTGTGATACAATGAACACAAACCAACATTATTTTTAAAACAAAATACATTACATTATAAACATAAAATTTAACTCAAAGTCTCAATCATGTTAGAGGAGAAAAAGCAGCACTTGACAATTCTCAAAACAGAAAAAAATCTGACAATCCTAGGTTGTAATGTGCTAAAAGAAATATTTGTTTAAGGGCAATGGGCTTTTGTTCTGTCACTTAAAGTACACCGCCATCCTCATTCATCTGTGAATGAAGATGCATCTCCAATGTAATGTAGAGCTGACAATCACTTTAATCCTTTATGTTCAACAGGGCTCTACACTGCAGGATTGGAGCCATTCTGAGCATGATGGGAGTCTGCAGTCCTGCTACTCTTGCCTGTAGGTGTCCTGTCCCTCTGTGGGTCTTGGTTTGAGTCTGTGTCAAGGGAATGCTGTGTGAAGGAGGCCTCACTACTGGTGGGGGAGTCAACTGTCTCATACACTTCACTAAGATGGTTCACATCCCCAGAGTAATTAGAGTTGGAGAATTTTCTTTCTGTGCTAATGGAGGAAGATGGTACACTGGAATACTGTCTTGAGGTGCTGCTGCCGCCCGTCTCCCCACAGGGGCCCGTTGCTGTCCTATGAATAGGATTTGTGTCGCCCGGCCCATTCGTCACCCTCTCCCCAGAATCTCTGTCGTCGGCAGGCTCTGAGTGGCCCGGGGCTGCAGAGATGGCTGCTGAGCTCTGGGCCTGGGCCAGCTGCTGACGAGCCTCTTTGAGCTGCTGCTGAAGAACCAGGATGGTGCTCTGCATGCCCTCCACCTCCTCATCCAGCTCAATGATGAAGTCATTCAGCTCTGGAGTACACAGACCAAAATGAGAGGAATATGAATGAAATGGAGGAGAGTCAAAAATGATGATCAAAGCGCACAAACTCCAAAGCAAAAATAAGCCTTCAGATAATGTTGACACTAAAACAGAACCAGCATTTACAGCAACAAGATATATAACAGCCCATTCTCAAACACAAATATCCTACAATTATTATTCTTCAAAAGCAACTGGATGTAAATGTAGAAAAGATGCTCAAATAACAACAGCAAGATTAAGTATGAAATTAGGCTGATGTGGAACATGAAAGCCTGCTTACCATCCTGGCTGCTCTTGAGCTCACCGCTGTACTTCTTCTGCAGGGCCAGTTCAGCCTCCAGCTGGGCAATGCGACCCTGGGAAAGCTGCCGGCCCAGCTCCTGGTTCTCCTGGATCAGCATCCGACACTTGGCCATCAGCTTCTTCCCTGTCTGGCTGCAATGGAAATGCAGATACTTAAACTTGACGACGTGGAAAAAAAAATATTCACAACTAATACATGCATACTTTTATTCTGGCACATTTAGCTAATAAGGGTAAAACATTTTTTACAGTAGCCCAAATTTTAATTTTGTGTTGTCCAACTTTATTAGGTCCCATTATGACTTCAGTGGTTTGTAAAATGTCTGTCTTTCTCCTATGCACAAAATATAGTTGTGGAGTTTTTTGTGGTTTCGAAAGGAAACGATCAAGGCTACTTAACCCACCAATGGTATGAACTGTCCCATGCTTGAGAAAAAAAAAATACAAGCTTTTGACTCCTAGTCTGCCCTCCAAGAATAATAGTAATTGCCCAGTTACATCGATATTCACATACCATTGTGTCTCAGAATATTTTGCTTATTACAAGTACAGACAGAAGTGTGAGCACTGGATTACAGTTCATGAAGCTACATTTTTAATGTTAAACGATTTTATGAACAGCCACATACTAACAACTTTCAATCTGAAAATGAAGATTTTCTTATTACACCTTCTATATCTTTCTGTTTGGCCTCTTGTTTTGTTGACATTTGGACTAAGTACAGCCTAAATTGTGCTTTTGATTAATATCCATGATGTCCAGAGTGAAGGTTGCGAATACATGGATTTCAGAGATAAAGTTGCAACATTCATTGATGAATCAAACAGTCATACCTGCACATGGCTCATTTTACTGACAGTGATGTTCAAGATGACTCCTGTGTCAGCTCAACGTGAAGCACTCCAGACACCGACAGTCTTTAGTATTAAACAGGTTCTGGACTGGGGTCTGATGGGCACTCCTCCATATCAAGTCAATATTCAACATCTATGTGAACTCTAAGTGGAATGGGGAGTGAAAGGCTTTGCCACAACAAACACCGCCACAACAAAATCTGCAGAACAGCACAGTTACACAACTATGTAACCAGACACTGGGGAATACATTAAAGCTATAAAAAAGTTTTTTTAGGCTTTAGGTGTTTTGTTTACAAAATACTTGAGACTGCATAAACAAATCCTGTCAGTCATAATATAGCCTTCCAATCCATCCATCCACAAGGAGTATAGCTAAGTGGGGGCTTATTGAGAGATTGAGAGTGACCATCTCTTCTGAGCAGTCCCGCTTCCTTGATGCCCCTTAGAGCTGTAATCAGTTCACTAACAGAGTCTTTGACATAGTGTGTGATGACCACGTGCGGAGGAGGGGCACTGGATCAGGTAACCTGGTCTCTCTCTTTTATTTTTTTTAAAGTCAGTCATATTTCACCGTGCATTCTTGCAGGAGAGTTGTTTGGCCAAGTCTTGGTTGGAGGATTTTGGTAAGGTTTACCTATCAGGTGTAAACTTCCAAGCACTGAGTTCATTTTGGGCCTGCTCCAGTTTGTCTTTAGTCTCGTCCAGTTCACGCCTCATTTTGAGGAAAAACAGGTTGACAGCTGGGTCCACCATGGATGATCTCAGCTGGGCGAAGCTTGGCCGTTGAGTTTGCTTGAGATACTGAATCTGAGTCTGGATAAAAAGAGTTGGAAATGTCATGTTAAATCCATCCAACTCACCATCACTGCACTAACTTGTCTGCCCAGTTAGATAAACAGAGATTGTGTCATACTAACAGAGCATTCCTGCATTTCCTGCTCTTTGGTGGCAAGCCTCATGACAAGGATGTTCTCTCGTCGAGCTGCCTCCTGTTGCTGCTGCTTCAGTTTCTCCTCTGATTCCCTTAGGTTGGTCACGTCGTTTGCTGTATGACAACAAGCATAGTGTAACACAAACGTCAATTTCTGAGAATAACAACCAAGACAAACACACAACTCAACTCAGAATGGTCAGAGGTGAGGAGAAAGATAGAGTAAACTCACAATTTAACTCAGAATATTTTCTCTCAAGCATTTCAATATAGGCTTCCTCCTGTTTCCACCTGGCAGACAAGAAAAGACATTTTCAGACATGATCTAAATCTAACTAAAGCGAATAATGAAATTTTTCATTCAGTGCATCAGAAAGAGAGATGAACTATGTGCACTGGTGGAGCAATACCTTTCCAGGAGTTCTTCACGAGTCATATTCTTCAAATCCGATTCACAGAGACGGACCTGCATCAAAATTGTTGACATAAGCTTGGTGCTCAAGAGCCTAAAGCTGTTTAGGGTTTGTCTCAGTTTCTAAGATCATTATGAGCAATTCAAGAGCTCAATGTATTTAGCAGATTTACACCTCTTTCATGCCAAGACGTGGAGGCTTTCCTCTCGCTGAATGATTTGTACATTCAGTGGCCACTTTATTAGGTAGACCTGTACAATCTAATGCAGTTCAATAAAGTAGCTCTGCCATAAATTCTAACTTATAAGTTTGTAATGTTCAGTGTTTGTTGACATTGTGGAGATTGTGTAAATTGAGGTTGTAGTTTGCAGAGGTCTTGCACTGGACTACATGATATTTCAAGGTGTTTCTAATTTTTTGTCCTCCCTCTTTATACACATGAGGGGGACAGAATAGCGAAAACACCTCTCAATAAAATGCAGTCGGGTACAACATGAGCTCAACGCCAAATATAGAATTGAATGAACACCTCTATTACTGTGACAAAAAGAAAACCTGAGCATTATAGGCAGCAGAAAAGTAAACTTTATAACAGCGCAGCTGTGTTGGATTGTATTAGATTGTGCAGGTGTACCTAATAAAGTGGCCACTGGGTGCATAGCGTTATACGTGTATGTCAAGCCGGGTATTTCTGATAGGTTGTCAACTCCCTGTTAAGCCAAAGCAACGTGAATACACTGAGTTAAGGCCAAATCTAGTTAACATTAAAAGATGATGCTTGTGACCCACCTTTTTAGACAAGGGCTCGTCGTCTGTCATTCTGCACAGGGGTGGCTGTAAAACAAATATGTAACGTTACCATTTTTTGCTAGTTGTCACAGTGGACGGCCGATAAAACGCTTATATTTTTTGTAAGGTGCCATTAATAGTTAAGGTCAGCCAGACAAACGCCACAATGTCCGTGTTACCGCAGCATGTGCGTGGAATAGCAAACAACTGCTAAACGCACGCTAGCCGAGCTAACTGGTCAACACGGGTTCACATTAGCTAATGTTAGCTACGTAACTAACGAGTGGTTAACCATAGCCGCTTTTAGCAAGCTTCTTAGAAAAGTCCGAGTCAAAAATATTCCATTATTATTGTGTCTACCTATCAGACAGCTGGCAAGCGCCATCGACTAACGTTACTGCTATCTACACGCTTGCAAAGTGACTTATCTTGGCATTCGTCCGCGCTTCAATTTACAGGTAAATTAGATGAGCTACTTACCCCGCACGCAGTCTATAGGATTAAATTATCAAGTTCAAACTGGGTTAAAACGTTTGTTGAACCAGCAAATATACTACGGAGCTTCTTCCAATGCCAAAAATCACAGCACAGCCCAGCGAGGCAGACTTTCCTCCAGCCGCCAGGTGGTGCTTCTGTCTATTGTTGGCCGCAGCACATGGAGTCAGCAAGTGTCTGGCATTTGTTATGATTACTTGACAGTAGGAGACTGTAGTTCATCATGGTGGTGTTGAATGAATGACAGAGTTGGTCCACTGAATGAATGAGAAGGCTTGGAGATCAAGTCCATATATTGCACAAATTTTGGCAAAAATGTGCAACAACTCTGCCAAGTTTTGGTTTCTCCCTATTACAGCAGACTAACATTAAATATGGGGTGACACTCAGCCAGACCATAGACTTAGTGAATCAGTCATTCAAATAAACAGTCATTCACTCAGTGATTAAGGACACTGGACTGAGATTACCTTAGGTCAGATGCATATAGGCCCTACGTGCTTTCTGTCTGCTGTGACCCTGATGTGGTTCAGTTATTAACAGGGACACCGGCAATAACAATGCACCGTATCTCTGTTTCACTGATGAAGTGAGCCAAACCCCACCACCACCCCGAGACTCTGAGATGTGTTATAAGGATACAGGACACCGCCGTCAGATGGTGATAACCCGCCTTCAGCCAACAAAGCCAAAAGAGGACTTGGACACTGGACCTACACAGGATAAGATTGCATGGTTGGTATCAAGTAATTGTGTGGTTCACCCTAGATGACATTGAGAAAGGTGTCACTTTAAGGGCTCAGTTGCATGCTCATGCATATTCATCAGCGCAGCTTAAATATTCATCCAAAACAAATAATAACATTCTTGTGTTGCAATGCAGATATAGTAAAAGTCCATTGTTTACAGCAGAGGCTCATCTTTTGGAAGTTACAACTGTAATTGATATTTAATTCAAACCAAACATTATTCTCTTATATCGGAGCTTATAGCAGTTTATCAAAAACACAGCCATGGCATGGTTATCTAGTATGCAGATATGGTAAAAGTTAATTGTTTACAGCAGAGGCTCATCTTTTGGAAGTTACAACTGCAATTGATGTCTAATTCAAACCAAACATTATTCTCTTATATTGGAGCTTATAGCAGTTTATCAAAAACACAGCCATGGCATTGGTTATCCGGCATGTTATGCCAGTTGCAGAGTGTCCTTGTGTTTGAAGGGCAACACCCAACAGAGAATTTAGGTTAGTATAGTGGACTCAAGTGGCAACTCGTAACTGTGCACGGTTGGTGACACGGCTACTGGCAAAGTGGCGATGCTGGAAGAACTACAGTACATCTCCTCAACCCCTCTCACCCTGTACTGAATCATGTAATTAAGGCCAGGTCCCTCAACAGAATGGCCAGGTTGGTGTCACTGTGAGTATCATGCATGTCACATTGACTTCCTGAGCTCTTCACCTTGCATCTGAGTTGTTAGGATCTGAATAGGATACAGCCATTACAGACAAGTGGTAAGGACACAATTACCCATAGTCTGATGAGGATATTTAATTTAATATCCCATCATTTTGATCTGAACATTGGTATATTCAAAGTATCCCAGCTCATAGCTCTTAAACACTATCTTAAATGGGTAGAATGTGGACAAATTTACCCAATGTATGTATATATGTAAGTTATAATTTCAGGTTTTGTTATATATTTTCTCTAAGAAAATATATTCTTTCTTGTTGTGGACAGTGATACCTCACAAAAGGGGGATGACACATGCAAGACTGACTGGAGCACCTGAATAATTGAAAACCTTGTTTCATCGGATAGCAGCAACTTTAGACTTTGACGTATGGCTTACAGGCCGGCTGTATGTGTAATTGATGAGACAATGAGTTGTACTTCAGCATTCAATACAAGTTGTATTGAATAGAAGTTGCTAAAGCATGCCTCAGCTCAGTAAATTAACTTCAATCAGTGCTTTAACCCTGGACCTTTTATCAGTCTGTGGGAGAAAACTGTGTAGCATATAACATATCTTTGTGGTTTAAGTTTTACGACAAAAGCAAATAAATGTATGTGCCGTCTGATTAACATCACTTGTGTCTTACATACACCGAAAAACTTTGAAAATAGCGGGCATCGTAAACGTGGTTTGATGCCATTTGGTAATACAGGACAGTGTGTCTGCATCAAGGCCCAATTTGGAGCAATAGATTATTAATGATTGAAAAGGAGCTGGACTGACAGTTTGTTTACTGGCATGAAATTCTATCACATGTGACATGGCACTTTATTGATATGTTTTTCTCATGCATATAAAGCTTTCAACTTTCCGGATTGGAATTCTTTTTATAGGACTGTATGCTGTGGTAATCCTTTTTTGAATGCAATAAGGATTTTAGTTTGTGTCTTTCTTTGCCTCTTGTCTGTGAGTTACATGTATGTCTCTGAAATGTGTGGAAATGCAGTGTCTAATGCAATGCAACGTCTTCTGCCTGTAGGACTGTAAATTTATTGATTGAGTCAGGATGAGTGTATTTTAACTCCATGATGTGGCCAATTCACACGATTTCTGGTAAACTCTTGCAGAAATTTAAGAATTGGATTCAATCAGTCTGAGGACTTGAATGTGAAAGTTGCTCTTTGGCCTTTTTAGTGACCTATTCTTAAAAAAATCGCTAAGGTAGGATTTGAGTGACATATTTTCAGTTTATCTCATCTATTCACAGCCTTTGTGGATTGGCAGACTCTGCTCACAGTGACGTCTCTCAGCAGTGCCTAGTTATAGTTACCAGTCTCGGGTTCAACACTCATACACTATTCATTGACGTATCACATCACTCCTGCCCAACTTCAGACTTGGACGAACCAAATACTTTTCTGAACAACTTTACTTTGTGGCCCTATTCTTACAGCTGTGTAAGCATCTAAAATGGTTATGTAGTGTTGCATTCTGTTTTAGCAGCAAAAGAAAAACATTCAGGGTCTATTTCCCTTGCAAGGAACCTGTTGGAGTGAGTCAGTGGAAGGACGCATTTTCTTGTATGGTATGTATATGATGCTGTTAATTCACTTGCAGCAGCACTTTAAGAAATGATGTTGAATTATATGATGAGCATGGCTTTGGCATCTAGACATGCACATGGACGTCTTGGTTTTGCAGCACGCTTGCAAAATCAGATTTTGTGAACAGATACTTTCTAATAGTAAATATTTGATGTTAAATTATAAGATGTTTTTGCAAGGCTATAGAAAAAGTAAACAGAAAGTGTGTTGCATTTGCTATCACCTTGCTCATGCATGCATTTTTGTTGTTGTGGAATTCATGGCTACAGAAAAACTGTTGATCCAGAAATCCAGTTCATGTTTACTGTTTCATCATTTTATGTTGCAGCTTAGCTTTGATTAAGATTCAGGACGATGTAGTTTCTTCATTATGTGCTGTAAAGATATGGTATTATACTGTTGTGTGATGTTTTGGGTATTACTGTATATACTGCACAACCCTGAGAATGAAAAGAAAATTTTACATACATGCCAAAAACTTACCAACTTACCAAAAATTTTGCATACTTACCAAACTTACCAAAAAAACAAAATAAGCGAAAAATGCTACAGCTGAAAATATCTGCATTTTACATGCATTTAATATAATTGTATATAAAATATTAACTATATATTAAACTGGCATCCTTGGAAATAAAGATTTTTTTTTCACATCTGAGCATTTGAACCCACATGGAAAATACTCTATGCAGACTAATTATTGTAAGTGTATTATTTTGCACAATGCATGTGAAATGTATCCTCTTTAACTGATGTATTAAGGTCAGCTGATCTGAATAATTAAAAGCTCCTATTGGGGGCTAAATAAGGGTGTGGCAGCGCACTGACACACCTCTAAAAATGCTGGCATGAATACAGTGCTTTAATTTAGTCTGTAATATGACATGATACTTTATATTGTAATAGGCATTCTGGGTTTGAGTAATGATGTAGTAAACATTGGAAATTCTCTGGATAATTTTAAGAATTTGCCACTTGCTCTCTTGACTTCCTTGAGAGCAGTTAGCAATATTGCATAGAAAATGAATGAGTAAAATTAATTTAGTTTTCAATTAAATCAGACGTAGAGATGAAAATCTTTTATTGTTATAATTGTTGAACATACATAATATAAAAGAATAAAGGTTTCCTCATAAAAGGGCAAACCTCGTTATCAAATGCTGAATAATCACAGTCAACTTCCTTTCCAGAGCAAGAAAACGACTGTTTTGAACCATGAAGCGCAGTAAGCACCGTGGACACAAGGAGGACAAGAGCGGAGGTATCAGTACCAAACATGTGTGACGTTAGATGTGACCAAAGCAGCAAGGAAATGCTGGCTGAAATTACAAGCTCGTTCGCCTGTGTTTCTGTCAAGGTTCCATTTGGCAATGCCAATCTTCTGAGCCCTCGCCCAGTTCAGCCCACTGGAGCGCAGTTTGTCAAACTGGGGCACTTAAATTGTCCCCACGAATTCTCAAATTTCACTCTGGTTGTGCAAGATACAGTGCAGTTCTCATTTGACCCTCTAATTTTTAGTGGATTAATTTGTTTTTGAATTGTTTGATTTATGAACAGCAATTTTTTTTTTTTTTTAAATCATGCTTTCTCAACCAAATGCAGGTTAGTTATTGTTTCCAAGCATTGCATCTCAGTGCAGGCTGGCCTTATTGTGTGTGTTTCTTGTAACCTCCAGATGAGCCTGCTATTCTGGAGACAGAGGACCTGGATCGCCAGGGCATGTTCATGGGAGGAGGCAAAGACCCCGACACAATCTCAGTAGCCTCAGTCACAGCCGTGACTACCAATGTCTCTAATAAGAGGTGTTCATACTTATTTTTTGCATTTGAATACCTTTTAATCCTACTGGACTTATGGCACTTTTGCCCAGATCCTGCATACAAAAGGCTCTGCTTATGTCTGTTAAGTTAAGTTAAGTTAAGTTAAGTTAAGTTAAGTTAAGTTAAGTTATTTATCAATCAGTCCCTGTAGGAAAATTTTTTCTCTGCATTTGACCCATCCTAATTATTAGAAGCCGTAGGCAGCCAATATGCAGCGCCTGGGGACCAACTCCAGTTCTTAGCCAGTGCCTTGCTCAAGGGCACTGACAGGAGAGTGTTTTTTACTTGAATTCTAGTCATTGGCCTAAACATAATGTATGTACACTTTTGTACAGATCAAAACCAGACATAAAGATGGAACCCAGCTCCGGGAGGCCTGTGGACTACCAAGTAAGAGAAGCTTAAGGATAATGTCATTGTCCCAGTTCCTTAATTAACACTGTTGGAATCTATAGTGAGAAATCATTGTTTTGTTAATTTATGGTGATCTTAATATACTTGCACAAGCATGTTTGATCAATCAACAAGTCAAACAACTAATTTCCAGGTCAGCGTGACAGTAGTTGAGGCCAGGCAGCTGGTGGGGCTGAACATGGATCCCGTGGTCTGTGTGGAGATTGGAGAGGATAAAAAATACACGTCAATGAAGGAATCAACCAACTGCCCATACTACAATGAGGTGACTGCAACGATGAATACTTGGGCCAGTCGCATTAGCCAAAACAGTTCAACATGTAAAGTATCATCACAAACATTAATCTTTACTTTTCTAACTTATTTTTGTTTATTTTTCCAGTATTTTGTGTTTGACTTCCACGTCCCTCCAGATGTTATGTTTGACAAAATCTTGAGGTTGTCTGTAAGTAACACCACAGTTTAACTGATTCAAATCATTCATCAGTTTGTTGCAAGGCATGATTTTTCTTGTGTCACATCCATCTTTACATATTCCACCAATCCTTAGGTAATCCACTCCAAAAATCTTCTGCGAAGTGGAACCATGGTTGGGACTTTTAAGATGGATGTCGGTACAGTTTACGCCCAGCCAGGTAAAACATTAATAAAAATTAAGTCATGTCAGTGTACTTACATGATGACAATACTCATACTTCAATCTATGCTGATTGTTGAATTTTCCTTTCTGTCATGTTTTACAGAACATCAGTTTTACCACAAATGGGCTGTGTTGTCCGACCCCGACGACATCACAGCAGGCTGCAAGGGCTACGTTAAATGTGACATTGCAGTTGTGGCCAAAGGAGACAATATAAAAACTCCACACAAGGCCAATGAGTCTGATGAAGATGACATAGAGGGGTAAATGAAATGTTACCAATTATTAATGTTTGTTTTGCAAAGATGCATGACCCCAGGAAGACTAGCGATGCCTGAGGTGTCAGTTAATGGTGGTCCTACTAAAGAGTTGAAAAATAAACTTTCAAACAAATAGGCGTTGTTAGGAGGCTGAATTTATTCACTTAAAATTCAAAATACTACTTTATGCATATTTTGGCATCTAATTTAACATTTTTCATTGATGTAGAAAGAAAAATATGGTTTTCTTGGCTCCACAAATGATCTTTGCATGTGTAAGCCATTTGTTATTTAACTCATTTCACATTTTTTAAATCCCTGTTTCAGGAATCTCCTGCTACCAGAGGGGGTACCTGCAGAGCGACAGTGGGCTCGTTACTATCTGAAGATCTACAGAGCAGAGGGACTTCCCAGAATGAACACCAGCATCATGGCCAATGTCAAAAAAGCCTTTATAGGAGAGAATAAGGACCTGGTTGATCCTTATGTCCAAGTACAGTTTGCTGGACAAAAGGTAAGTGATGCCAAAGTTCAAAATTCCAAATATGCAGTTAATTTACTGAAGATAGACTATTTATTGTCCGTAATTTCTCTAAAATCTTTTCAGTTAATTGATTTTCAGACAGCCAACTTCTTCAATTGATTCAGTGGAAAGTAAATGTGGCCTGTCATTCTTTTTCTTTTCTTTTTTTTTTTTAACATGTTAACATATTACTGTCATGTTTAATTACAGGGGAAAACATCAGTTCAGAAGAGCTGCTATGAGCCCATTTGGAACGAGCAGATTGTTTTCACGGAGATGTTCCCACCACTGTGCAAACGCATAAAGCTCCAGCTCCGCGACTCCGACAAAGTGAACGACGTGGCCATAGGAACACACTTCCTTGACCTGCGGAAGATTTCCAATGACGGGGACAAAGGTGACTCCATGACTTGGTGTTCATCAAATTTTTTTGGACCTCTGAAATGTCAAAAACTTTAATGACATAGCATTAGTGATGGACAAATAAAATATTCCAAGAAGAAAACTGAATCACTGAAACATAGTTTGAAGAAAGACATTGAGCTTGTATTACATAATTTCTTTTTGTCCCACACATTTTCAATACAAGGAAGCATCCGCCAGGTTCACTCTTATTTCTTATTTTTGTTTTTTGGATTTGAGTAAGTTCTAAGCATTTATAAATTAATGACTCATTTTGGTTCTTTGTAGAAATGTATGTAGTCTCTTAAGTTCCTTATCAGCTTTCAGTTACACCTTTTTCAGACTTTAATTTATTCCATAACTCTTAGGCTTTCTTCCAACACTGGGACCTGCCTGGGTTAACATGTATGGCTCCACGCGTAACTACACCCTGATGGATGAGTACCAGGAACTGAACGATGGGCTGGGTGAGGGGGTGTCCTTCAGGGCCCGGCTGCTCATCAGCCTGGGCATGGAGATCCTGGACACTTCATCACCTGATATTACCAGCTCCACAGAGGTGCAGGTGGAGGGAGTGCCCAACATTTCGGAGGTGGGTCCCCTCCCTTCCTGGATGGGCAGCCAAGCAGAGGAAGCCTATTGTTGCTTCTGGTGACAGGTCGTTGTGGCGCAGTTATTGTGAATTATTGATTATCTTTAGCCCACCTGGTGCATTATTAACATGCTATTTGCGTTAATGTGGCCTCTTGTTTTGTTTGTGGACAATGTAAGTCACACAGCAGATTCAATTGAGCGCAGTGGGACCTATAACCCCCTAAAGCTCTGTGGGAGTCCCTCAGGATTCAGTTCTCGCTAAGCCACCTATATCAGATAGCTCCTGTTAAAGATTCTCACTGCGCACTGTGTTACATAATATACTGCAATTGTTCAGCGACTTACTGTTAAACTTTGGTGAATGCAGGCGACTTGTATCTTTTGTATCCGTCTTGTATCTTGTATCTTTTCCAGCTGTTATTTAGCACATTGCTATTACAGGCTTACTGAAGGTGTGTTTGCAGTAATGGGTGTTAACACACATTCAGATGCTGACTCCTGCCCATGTTTGTGTTCACAGAGTTCCACCGGGAAGATTGAGGAGTTTTTTCTCTTTGGGTCATTCCTTGAGGCCACAATGATTGATAGAAAGATTGGTGATAAGCCCATCAACTTTGAAGTTACCATAGGTGATTTGCACGACTTACTCATTATTATACTGTCCTGCTATCTGATACTCTCATCATCAGGTCCAAACAGAAGCTGTGGTCATTGTAAAATTCACAATCAGTAGTATTTTTCAGCAAATTTGTGGAAAATCTGCAAATTCTCGATAGAACATGTTTAGTGTTAAAGCTACATTATGGAAGAGATTTTAGATGTAAAAATACACCTGACTTATCCAGAATACGAATCAGAATCAGAAATACTTTATTTATCCCCAAGGGGAAAATTGGTCAGTTGCAGTTGCTCAAATTTTTGAGAGAAAATATATATATAAGCATAAGTGAAACTGTAAGGAATAGAAAAGGAAAGTAAGAAATGTAAAACTATGTAAAGTTGTAATAAATATGTGCATTATGTAAAAATAAGTGCATCCAAATCACAGTGATGTAAATGAGGCTACAATAGAAAAGATTTTGCCGCTGATCTAATTGAGCCTCATAAATTTGCCCTATTCGTCCACAAGAAATTTTGCGTATTTGTATGATCCCCAGCAGAAATTCTTCTTTGTCCATAGGAGGTGATGAATCAAAAACAAAGAGCAAAATACAAAACTTGTTTCTAAACAATAGCAAGTGAGAAAAGCTCAACTCACCAGCATTAGATCTTTTGCCTAAGTTGTCCCTTTTAATGTCTTTTATCACATCACAGACCAATTAGCATGAATATGTTGAGTATAGCTCACTGACATTATGTTTAGTGGTGTCAAATTATCGCGTTAATTGAGATTAATTAATTACAGTCATATTTAGCGCGTTATGTTTTTTAATCGAGTTAATCTAATTATTAATCTCTAACTTTACTTTTTATAAAAATCGGTTTGTAGGCGTTGGGCTTCCTGTGCTGGGGGTGGAAAACAATGGTCAGTCACACCCTGAAGTGGACATTGGTTGGCTGTCATTGTGTTTGGGCTTGTTTAGCATAAGCTGATAGGCTCCTATTGTCAGGCCCGGACTGTACATCGGGAGAACCGGGAGATTTCCCGAAGCGCCGGCCTGTCACTGGCCCGGTGGCCTGCCCGTCTTTTTTTTTTTTTTTTTTTTTTTTAAACAGGTCGCCGGCCAGGCCAATCAGCTGTCGGTCCGGACCGGCTGGCCTCACCAGTCTGATTTTTTTTTTTTTTTTTAAGTCAGAGAGACAGGCCAGGCCAATCAGAGGCCAGCAACCTGTGACGAGGTCAAGACATGATTGGTTTGTTTTGATTAACACCCGCCCCAACAGTCCGAGTCCATTGTAAACAGGCAGCGCATGTTGAGGAGGGGGTGTCGCGACTTGTGTGTGTGTCCGACTGTGGAGGAGAGGAGAGGAGAGGAGAGGAGAGGAGAGGAGGTGGAAGAAAAGGTTGCGTGATCGAAGTTAATACATTACCGTATTCATCCGAATATAAGACGATATTTTTTCCATTGAAAATGCCCTGAAAAAATGCCCTCGTCTAATACTGGGGGTCTAAGCAAATACACATGTATTGTGCATATGTAAACCAGTAGGTAGGCTCGCCTGATGCCGCGATTACCGGCGAATGGCCGCATTGCGCAGTCATTGCAGCCGCGTATGAACAAAAATTGATATGGCAGTAGGCTATGTGTGCGCCGCTCACCTGTCAGATCCGGCAGACCAGACCCGGTGCCGCGGCCGGCCCGCCTGATGCCGGCCGTTGGCTTTTTTATTCAAACAAGATTTTGTCCATATAATTTTTTTTTTTTTTTTTTTTTTCCAAAAAAGGGTCTTGAAAAAGAGGGGTCGTCCCCCCGACCCGCATCGGACTGATCTGCTACAATAATGTAATGAATTTAAAGGGAAATAGCTACCTCAAGTTGAGGGCTTTTCTCAGCAATTTTAGGTGAGATTAAAAAATAGATTAATTAGATCAATTAATTACAGATCATAATTAATTAATCTCTCAATTTTTTTAATCTCTTGACACCACTAATTATGTTACATGATTTATGGATGTTGAGCCTCTCAAAATTCAATCAGTTCCCTCTTGCCACCATTTGGGGGCACCACTGTGTGAAAGCAGTCATCCTCATAAGCACAGCACATTTTTTGTGTAACTGTTAACATTCTTGATGGCCAGGTTACTATGGCAATGAAAATGATATTGTCATCAAGCCGAAAACAAAAGGGAAGAAGGGGGGAGGCGATGACGAAGAGGAAACTGAACTGATCCACAACTCCAGTGAGGAGGAGATGGAGGATGATGGCGATCTCACATCAGTGGCCACCACACCTCCCATGAAACCTGTCATCACTGACCGGTGAGAGCAAATAATATCATACTCATACAGCAGAAGTGCACAGAAGAAAGAAAGAAAAGAGACAGAACAGAGAACGAGTTTCCTTTCAAAATGAATATTTAATATTTGATGGAAATCTGATGCCTGACACAGCCCCCTCTAAATAATGTTTGCTGGCATAAGGCATTGATGATTATTAAAAATTGAAGTTACAAGACTCAGTAGTAATATTTTTACAGATAGAATCCATTGTTTCTTTTGTCTTATGAATTTCTTGTAACATTTTTATTTAATGCATAACTTTTTGGAGTAAATACCTTCACATTGAGACCCTTTGTTTAATATACAGAAAAAAATATAGGTCAACCTCTCTGTATATCTAATACTTTTATCCAGTTAGGTGATTAGTATTTATTGATTTTTTTTTCTATTTTGACTGAACTTACTCCTATCGTGTCGTGTGGTTTGTGTCCAAAGGAACTACTTCCACCTGCCATATTTTGAGAGGAAGCCGTGCATCTACATAAAGAGCTGGTGGCAGGACCAGAGACGGAGGCTGTACAATGCCAACATTATAGACAACGTGGCAGATAAACTGGCAAGTCATGCGGTTTACCAATACATGGGATAAAGCACTTGGTTATCTATGTATCTATTTATTTATTCATTTATTTATTAGAGTTTTTGACTTGTGCTGAGTGAGCCTTTAATAAGCAAATGCCATTGAGCCAGTGATGTCTGTTCTGTTTATCGTTTCTTTTTGTTTGTTAGTATGTTTTTTTTCAGGTCTAATTTGTTAAGAAATGAACAATACTGTTGTTATTACTGTTAATATACAAACATTTTCCTCTGTCTCTACAGGAGGACGGTCTTAATGATGTACAAGAGATCATCAAGACAGAAAAGGCTTATCCTGAGCGGAGACTCAGGGGCGTCTTGGAGGAACTCAGCCATGGATGCAAGTGTGTAGTCACAAACTTACCTTTCAGATTCTACCAACTAGCTGTTGTGTCATGTAACCGATCATAACAGGCTTTCAAACTGTCTGAACTCCCATTTTTTTCAGTCAGTTTATATCGCTGGCAAACAAGGACCAGAATCAGTCTGGGAAGACCAAACTTGACAGGGAGAGGCTGAAGTTGTGTATGTCAGAAATGGTATGTCAAGCATTAAGGAGCCATGTTTGCCTTCTTGTTCGTTTTAGTATTTATCCTCATGCTGAATGTCGGACTGTTTCTCCTTGTAGGAGACCATAGGCCAGCAAGCTAAGGCCATGAGGTCACAGGTGAAGAAAAGCACAGTGAGGGATAAAATCAAGCTGGCCCAGAATTTCCTCCATAAGCTGCGCTTCATGGCTGATGAAGTAAGATATGCAGCTTTATATTTGTCCGCCTTATGGAAATGGTTTTGAGCGCTGCATTTGCATGGTTTGAAGTGGATATTTGATTGATGGGATGAGGTGAAATATTTATTTTGTGTATACATTTTTAATTTGAACAATCTGTTTTTTCTCCAGCCCCAACACAGTGTTCCTGACATCTTCATCTGGATGATAAGCAATGGCAAACGTATTGCTTACGCCCGTGTCCCTTCCAAAGACATACTTTATTCTAATGTGGAGGACGAGACTGGGAAGGACTGTAACAAAGTCAAAACAATCTTTCTCAGGGTATGTGTGTACTCGCTATTCCAAAATAACTATCCAAAAGGCACTCAGTCTCCTAAGCATTGAGTGCTGAGTCATATTCTCTGTTATTATTTGCAATGATGATTTTTTTTTTGAACCTATGAAATTGTTTTTTTCTTCATATATTAAAGATCCCTGGAAAGAAAGGCTTCGGGCCTGCTGGCTGGACGGTGCAGGCCAAAATAGAGATTTACCTGTGGCTGGGTCTGACTAAACAGCGCAAAGACTACCTGTGTGGCCTGCCCAATGGCTTTGAGGAGAACAAGCTGTCATTGGGACCATCAGCCCCTCCCATCAGCCTCACATACATGAGTAAATCCATATTTCCACTTGGACATTTACAAAAATGAACTTTTAAATGAATGATTTATTCACTTATGTATCTCCTCACAGTGAAACAGATCTTCCAGCTGAGGGTCCATATGTACCAGGCCCGCAGTCTGTTTGCTGCTGACAGCACAGGGCTGTCAGATCCTTTTGCCAGGGTTTTCTTCTCCACACAAAGCCAGGTTACTGAGGTGAGCGTGCTTGAAAATATGTCATGATACAAGGTCAAACCAAATTCAGCAGGGCCCTCAATTTGGTTCATGGCCAACCCTACATTTTAATGAAGTATTTTTATTATCAAAGTTGTTTTTATAGATGATTAATGATGAAATATCATGACCTGCAATGTAAAATGGTGCCTTTTGTTTCTGATGCTACAAACTAAAAAACAGTCAAATAAGGCTGTTTCAAATGAGGATTTTTGTCTTGCATTTGTTTCCTAGGTGCTGGCTGAGACTCTCTGCCCAACATGGGACCAGCTGCTGGTTTTTGAGAATGTAGAGTTGTTCGGAGAGGCCACCGAGCTGCGCGATGACCCTCCTATTATTGTCATTGAACTGTATGATCAGGACACAGTGGTAAGGAAGGTTTTGAATAGAGGTGCCTCTCTCTTTCCATCCGAACTAATGACAGTAAACAGTCTAACTTCACAGAGCTTGAATTTCCAGATAGCAACAGTCTTACCTTGCTCTTCAGGTCACCTTAATAATGTAAGAGTCTGTCTGTCTTTCAATTAAAATGTAAGGCTAGACATGTCATTGAAATACTAATGTTCCGCATTTGAATAATGTAATAATGTTATTTCATAAATAACACTATTGGAAGTTGAATCAATGCGTAAGTTATGACACACAATATCTAAGTTATTGCTGCAAATTTACTTTTTGATTTTTGCTGTTTGTTTCTTTGTAGTTGTGATGCACCACTTTTGTTATCATTAGCAGCCTGATAGGAATTTTATTTGAAAGAATCCGTTTTCTGACTGACAATTTTATATTTGCTCCTGTCGATAACACCATTGTTTTGGATGACCCTTTGGATAAGTAGAGTGTGGATTCTGATGGTTTGACGTATTGTAGAGGCACTGTACTGTGTGCAGAGAAGATTGCACTGTATAGCTAAAGGCATGCAAGAGGAATAAGATGTGCCTCAGTGGACTTTGTTGCAATTCACAACAGTTCACAAGGACGGACGGTGTCCCCTCGGTCAACTTATGCCTGTTGCATTCCTTAGAAATGAAATTTGTGCTTTTTGAATGTTGGCAGCAGAAGTTTTGGAGTCTCTATAACCACTAACTGCAAGAGAGATATAACAGCACTTGACAGAAAAATCATTTGCCATGAAATACCCTGTTTTGCAGTTCACTGGTTATCCCAGGTGTCTTGCTTTTGTTTTGGATTTTTATTTGTACATTTTTTTTTTTTTTTGCGCTTTTGTCTTCATTGCTCCTTTGTCTTTCCTCTGCCAAGAAACATGTGCATATAAAGCCGTGTTTCATCTCATAGGTGGGGTATGTCAAATGATCAATGAAGTACTATCAGCAATATAAGTGACCATATTGAAGTGTTTTTTTTTTTTTTTTAATGACATTAACACTGATTGCTTACCTTGGATTGGACGTAGTAGAGGAAAAGACCATTCTTTCAAAGATTCAAACCAAAATTTATGTTTGTGGTCTGGACCTTTGCTCAAGATTTTTGCACCTGACTTAGAAGAGGACCATTATCATTCCAGGGCAAAGCTGACTTTATGGGACGGACCTTTGCCAAGCCTGTGGTTAAGATGGCGGATGAACACTACGGACCCCCACGCTTCCCCCCACAGCTGGAGTACTATCAGATCTACCGTGGGAACTGCACCGCTGGAGAAATGCTGGCAGCCTTTGAACTGCTGCAGGTCAGTGTGTCAAATACAGGGAGGCACCATCTAGTTGTGAAGCTGATCATCGTGTTCACTCTCATGGGAAGACCGTATTGAAAGGGGGTGATCCATAATGCTTCCTTGTGTGATCTGTCAGATTGGTCCCAACGGGAGAGCCGACCTGCCTCCCATCGATGGTCCCACAGACATGGATCGTGGCCCGATACTCCCTGTACCACTGGGTATCAGACCGGTCCTCAGCAAGTACAGGATTGAGGTGAAGACTTCCTTTTAGTTTCCACATGCTTAGAAGAAATGTATTGGAATGAGAGAGAGCTTGGTAACTATCTTTTGATTTCAAATCTAAAACAAGTTACTGTTTTCAGATAAACTTTGTCAGTACTTGTATATCTATCCTACTTATGTCTATCCTTGTAGGCATTTTTTAAAAAAGAGTAACAAAGTGCCAGACCTCAATCTCTGTAAATCCTGACCTCTTATGGTGAGCAGTATGGTGCCTGGTTTTGTCCATCCCTAGAGGCCAGAAGGTGGTCACATCACCTGCCAACAAGTTCGCATCCTACTTTTCACCACTGGAGGTCAGGCTTCACACAGATTCTCACACAGGCTCTTTAGCTGACCCAGGTGTATTTTTGACATAGTACAGGCTTTCAACATGCAATTAGTACAATAGTATGAGAATGACTTGGTGAACATCCCGATTCTTCAGGTGTTGTTCTGGGGCTTGAGGGACCTGAAGAGGGTCAATCTGGCCCAGGTGGACCGACCCCGCGTGGACATTGAGTGTGCTGGCAAAGGAGTGCAGTCTGCCCTCATCCCCAACTACAGGAAAAACCCCAATTTCAGCACGCTTGTCAAGTGGTTTGAAGTGGTACGTTATCATTTGAATCATTCCAATAACATTCACTCACTTGCTATTATATTTTAAACAGACTGATATTTATATTCCTCACACATTATAAGGCACTCAAAGCTCCTGATGTTAATGTTGAGTCAGCAGTTGTTTAATGAATGAATGTAGAGTGATGTAATGTATACTCTACTATTCTGTAGTAGTTTTTGCACTCCTTTGCAGTGTACATTACATAATGTTGTTACTATCGTATTTGCAAAGTGTATTAGTGTGCAGTGTGACACTTAAAGTCAAACAAATTCCTATTCATTTATTATACTTGTCAGTTAATTAATTATCATTTTACATATCTATATATATAATATATATATTTTTCTTTCTTTTTTCTTTCTCAGGACTTGCCTGAGAATGAGTTGCTTCACCCACCACTGAATATCCGCGTGGTGGACTGCAGGGCTTTTGGCCGCTACACACTGGTTGGCTCCCACGCCGTCACCAGCCTGCGGAAGTTCATCCACCGGCCGTCAGACAAGCAGGCCAACAACTGGTCTGCCACAGGTATCCTGAGCCTTTACAAACTAGAATGTGGTGTCATATTACACAGTGAAAGAAGCTGTAAGTAAACCTACATTGACAGCATTTTATTGATTAACTCCATTTCATTGAAAGCTTAAATAATTGTCTATTCTGTGCTAGTATCATGAAATTATTCCCATGGATGAAATGAATGCGGCTCACCACAAAAAAAAAAAAAAAAAAAAGTGTAATTTAGCAAATTCATACAACAGGTTAACTAGTTAAATCTGTGTCAGTAATATAAATCTCTGAAATAGTGAAAACGTGATTAACACCGGCTTATATATAGTATTCAGATATTAATGACATTCATGGCTGCTGTGTGTAGAAAAATGATGACATGTCATTCCTTGTCTATGTGTCATCTTTCAGAGGAAATTGTTGTTGTCAGCATGGATCAGGAGCCTGGCTTTAAGAAAATGGACACTGTGGTCAAGTTAGACTCTGTAAGTATATACAGTATTTTTTTTTTTTTTATCATGTCTAACTTCTTTTTTAAATCCACCTGGTCCCACTGAAATAAAAAAAAGCAGAGATCAAGCCCAGAAAAAAACTCTTGATATACAAAATTTGATCACTAACAATATAAGAGTACGTAAATGAGCAAAACAGCCAAATAGATACATGATTTATATGATTTAATCTGGTTTTCTACCTAGTGCTCGGATGCTGTGGTCAAGGTTGAGGTAAGCATAACATGAGTGTGCCTTGGTTACTTTTCATTATATATATATATATATATATATAAATAAAAAGAATAGATTCATTTCATTTCAAGAAATCAGAAAATGTTGCACACTCTTTGTTTGAAAGGATGATGAGAAGGATGGAAAAGGGAAAAAGAAGAAGAGGAAGAAGGGTGATGATATTGAAGAGGAAGAACTTGATGAGAGCATGCTGGACTGGTGGTCCAAATATTTTGCCTCAATTGAAACTTTGACAGAGGTGAGAAATGAAAACAGCCCATTTATTATAACTAAGCACTGACTTTTACTTTTTAGCCACTGTAACAGTTGGATAAAGTTCAGATTTTTAAAAGAAATGTCAGTCATAAAAACCCAAGAAACTTAGCCCAGAACAAATTGTGTTATCTTGCACATTAGTTATTCAGAAATTGCTGCTGAAATTTCTTTCAGTCCAGTTCAGTTCTACTTGGGAAAACTGAGGTTATAGCTTATGTTCCCCTCGAGATAACTACAGTTTAAAAATAACATCCTACTCCTGTAGGCTCTCAAGGCTCAGGAGGCAGCTCTCTCTGATTCAGAGGAAAAGGATGACATGGACCTTGCGGATGGAGGTAAAACCAGACGAGACAGCAGAGTAGAGTCTTTGATGTCACGTTTAAATGATCCATTTTAATCTTTCATGTGCCTCTGTGACAATCCTGGGCCAAAAAGTAGCTGCAAATAACTCTTAGAGTTTGTTTTAACATGCTGAAGCACCACAGTGATGAGGTTTACTGCATGAGGGCAAATCAAATCAACGTAAAATTGACTTTTAGAAACTTCTTGGCACTCTTAATCCTGTATTATTAGTCCCAGCTGCCCTGCTCATCTGGCCGCAAGTAGATTAAAACAAACCAAATAGAACAATTTGCAAATACTTCCTTGACCCAGATGTTAGTTTACCTTTCAGATCCAATTCATGCATGTTCATCTTTAATCATCTTTAATCAACTCACTAACTCAGATTGTGTTTTTTGGCTGCAGTACAAAGTGAGCCCATGCAAGTCTCATAGCCCAGGAATGCCTCCACGTAGACGCTGACATGAATCCAAATTTCTACCAGTGGGACCCTCCGCTTCTCCCTGTTACATGCATATCAGCCATATGCTTGCCATGAAAGTTGTCAAATAGCAATTATGATAAAATGCTGTAAGAGCACTGAACACAGATGAATACATTCCAATTTGATATGTTTCAGAAAAGTGATATAACATTTATTTGAAACACACATAAGTTATCAAAGAATCATGTTTTTATGAGACCGCTGAGTCTCCGGTCATGCTGTGCCAACCAGGCTGCACAGCATCACCCATTTATAATCATGAAAGTGTGTTTTGCGTGCTAATGTAGTATGCATTGTAAGAACTGTATAGTGCATGCAGCATAAACAATGTACTCTACGGTGTAATTCAGATGTTTATGTGAGCACTAACAGAAGGGGATGATTCACTGTGAATGATGACGGGTACCTGCCGAGCTGTGAGCTGGACGCCTGTCCAGCTGTTGTCAGCCTAAAGGAGCCTGTCAACCTGCCAAGTATCCCTACTGAACTGTATACTTTATACAGTATACAATTCAATAGTATGCTTGCCATATGCATTAGCAGTCGGTTTGCCAACTTTCATGTGGAATTCATGTCTCGAGTGCTCTGCCTCCCCACTCCCCTCGCTCCCCCGTTCTGCCCTCACCGCTAACCTGTACTCAGATATCAAACCTGATGACTCTCCTGTGAAAGGCACCAAGAAAGGCAAAGGAAAGAAGGACAAGAAGAAGTCTTCGGATGCACCAGAGAGGAGAAAGCCAAAGCTGGATGAGCTGAAGGTACCGAAATGTGTTCTGCACAAACTGCACCGCTCAAAGAGCTCTCTCACTTAATGTAGGTGTTCAAACCCACATGAGAAAATACTGACTTTGTGTTTTTATTCCTTATGCATTTCCAAGGTGTATCCTAAGGAGCTGGAGAATGACTATGAATATTTCGAAGACTGGCTTCACACTTTCAACCTGTTCAGGGGAAAGGGAGGCGATGACGATGACCAAAATGTGGTGGATGAGGACAGGCTTATCGGAAAATTCAAAGTAAGAATGGACCTTTTAGGGTGGCATTCAATCTAGCACACTGAATGAATTAGTTTGATTTAAGTTGTGTTGCTTGTCTATGTCTAAATTTGAAGTACATTGATGTTTAATCTCATTATGGATTGTTATTGTGTTTAAGGATAATTATTATGTTTAATGAATAAGAAACCCTTTAGATAAAACAATGAATCCTGAGCAATGACAGTTTTTTTTCCAGAAATTTATACAGTATGTTAGTATATTGGACATTAATCCTTCATTTGTTACCTTCTGTGTGTGTGTATGTGTGTTAGGGCTCAATGTGTGTGTACAAAGTGCCACCATTAGATGATTTTTCGAGAGATATGTCCATGGACTCCAGCATGGGAATGTTTCAGAACATCCCCCATAATGATCCAGTTAATGTCCTTGTCCGCATCTATGTCATCAGGGTAGGTTGTGCACTTTACTCTCTACTGCTTTTCAAAGTGAATACAGTTGTAAATATTCTGTGCTACTTTATATCATGAAGGGAATCTCAGAAAATCTCTGGTCAGAACGGTGAAGAGGAAGGATTAATATGACTACATATGAACATGAATTTCAAAATGTCGTTTTACAGGCAACCGATCTGCATCCAGCAGACATAAATGGAAAAGCAGACCCCTACATTGCAATCAAACTGGGAAAGAATGAGATCAAAGACAAAGAGAACTACATCTCAAAACAACTGAACCCTTTGTTTGGCAAGTAAGTGTAAAGGCTTCTAATAATGATCAGTTATATTCCTTGCAAATTAATATTGTTCATACTTTAGAAAGTTGTTGAAATTATCCATATCTCAAACATCACATTATTATCCCAAATATCATTATTCCTTCAATATGTAATAAATGATGTATTTCCTCCTCTATCAGATCCTTTGACGTGGAAGCCACCTTCCCAATGGATTCAACACTAACAGTGTCGATTTACGACTGGGACCTGGTGGGAACCGATGATCTGATTGGAGAAACCAAAATTGACCTTGAGAACCGCTACTACAGCAAGCACAGAGCCACATGTGGCATTGCATCCAACTATGCCATGTAAGAATCAAAGAGTGACCTTCCCGCAGACGTTGACACATTGTACTTGAGTCACATTTGTTTTATTCTGCTTTCTGAGTTTCCCGCACCATATTATTTCAGATAACACATGGTATTTGGTTCATTCATGGTGTAAACCTTTCCTGTAAAGGCTATTGCATCAGATCATTTTGGTTTTAAAGCATTTTTTTTCCAGGCGACTTTAATTGCGTTTGCTCTCTCTGCAGCCATGGCTACAACGTATGGCGAGACCCAATGAAACCCACACAGATCCTGGCTAAGATGTGCAAGGATGGCAAGCTGGATGGGCCTCACTACGGCCCGGGAGGAAGGGTGAAGGTGGAGAACCGTGTCTTCATGGGGCCAACTGAGATAGAAGATGAAAATGGTATGAGTTTCTTTCATGTGGTGGTATGGATTGTTTTTTTTTTTTTTTTTCTCCTATTGAATTGAGTTAAACTAAATGACTACCAAGAGATGTCTAAAATGTCTGCATGGGAGGTGATACAGGACTTTGTTGTAATTTTACGGCTGTGCTTACTCTAAATTGCTTGGGATTAGTGAACCTGCTAAATGGCTAAAATGTAAAAATGCATAGGTGTGATTTAAAAGGTATTAAATATCATCATATGAGCATCATACATAGACAGATAGTATCAAAACTTCCTATTGTTCCACAAGTTTAGTTATTTTATTTGCACCTATAAAGATGAGGAAGCACAGAAAAGGGAGAATAAAAAATGCAATTTGTGCAGCTGAGGTGAAAAAAACATCTTAGAATCACATAAAAACAAAGCATCTCACTTCAAAAGAAACACAGAAAGAGTATTTGGTTGTATACTTTGATTTATTTGATGTATGGCAGGTTTGAAGAGGAAGACGGATGAGCACTTGGCCCTGTCAGTGTTGAAGCATTGGGAGGAAATCCCCCGAGTGGGCTGCAAACTCGTCCCAGAGCATGTGGAGACCAGACCACTCCACCACCCTGATAAGCCAGGAATTGAACAAGTATGTAATGCTGGCTACGCTCCAGCCAGCTTTACCTTTCATCTATTGTTTATGGCCACAAATGACTAAAAAGCTTGCTTTGGATGCTCACAGGTTTTGTTTCCTTGTGTTCACTTGCTTTTAGGGGAGAATTGAGATGTGGGTGGATATGTTCCCTAAGGATATGACTGCCCCTGGACCTGCCCTTGACATTTCACCAAGGAAGCCAAAGAAGTATGCTCTCTATTAGCCCCTGGGGCCGATAGGATTTATGAATACATTTTTATGTAGTGGCTTAAGCCAGGCTATTTTCCAGATGGGAAAAAAAGGTTCCAGAAAACCTCCAACGAAAGGAAACATACCTGGTCCTAGAAATAGGTTTAAAAAAAAAAAAAGCTATGAATTTTCGAAGTGCAGTGGTATCCTTTTGAATATCAGTTCTTAACCAATAAGCAGTAATAAAATGTAACAGAGAAACATTAGTTTTTATAAATTATTTTTTATGGCATTTCTGCTTTACTGGACAGTACAGTTAACAGAGAAACAAGAAGTGGGAAAGAGACAGGGGAATGACATGCGACAGTGTCATTTGGTCTATGCTTCAGACCGCTGAGCCACCAGGACACCTCAGAGAAGCATGTTTCTAGCATTTATTTATGAAAAAGTTACACAATTTGGATCTTTGTCTACCTCAGTTAATGAGTAAAGTAGTGGAGATTGATGACAAGCTTGTGGCATAACTCCACCAAGGACATTTTACACTAGATCTCTTAATCTCCTTTTAGTTATAGTGATCTGTAAGTGACAAAAAACAGTAAAGACGCATTTTCACAATAATCTAGCCAAATTAGGCATCAAGAGAAACACAATGCAAACATCACAATGCAAAATACAGTAACAACACTGCTTGTCGTTGGCTTTTTTCCTTTTTTCTGTGGGTTGCACTTTGTTGAGCACTTCATAATGTGGGTAGGTTGCAAAAAGAGATTGGGAGTGATATGAAGAGCAATGGGTGGAGTGTGTTTTTTTTTTCCATAGCAGATGCTGCATTTTGCAAGATCGAAATCCTGGTACCTCACAAAGGAACTGCTTAGTCATTGGTATTGATCAACAATCCAGCCAACCCCTTGCAGATATATTATGGCCGTTTTGTGCTTTGGGGTAGTAAAAATTTTACTTATTGCCCCTTTAAGAGTGTTTTGCCAATAGCACTTGAGCCAAGACAGCTTTTCACTTGTGTCTTTATAGCTCAATTTCCTGGCACTGATCAGAACATTAACCCCAAGTGTCATTATACTGTGTATCTTGTCAGCAGGTTTTTCTTTTTGCTTGTTTCCAGGTTTGAACTGAGGGTGATCATTTGGAACACAGATGAGGTCGTTCTAGAGGATGATGACATCTTTACTGGCGAGAAGTCAAGTGATATATTTGTGCGAGGGTAATTACAGGCTACATATGTGTTTAATGTGTCCTCTGGTGTGTATTTTTCCTCTTTAAATTTAATTTTGATTTGGATGCGAGGAAAAAATCCTCCCCAATGTTGCCAAAGATTATAAACCTATCTGTCATCCCTCTTTCTGTAACAGCTGGCTGAAAGGGCAGCAGGAGGACAAGCAGGACACCGACGTCCACTACCACTCCATCACAGGGGAAGGAAACTTCAACTGGCGCTTCGTCTTCCCGTTTGACTACCTCATGGCCGAGGAGAAGATTGTCATCTCAAAGAAGGACTCCATGTTCGCCTGGGATGAGACTGAGTACAAGATCCCGGCTCGCCTCAGTATTCAAGTGTGGGATGCTGACCATTTCTCTGCAGATGACTTCTTAGGTGCAGCAGTCTTTCAGTTACAGTACCTGTTGCCTGACTAAATCATTGCTGATAGCAGAGTTAAAACATGTTTTGGTGCTTTTTAAAAGAAAAGAAAGTATGTCATGTAAATAACACCCTCACAAACTGGGCTCTCAATATGATAGGAATATCGAATGATAAATGCCAAGTCATGGTTTCTTTTGCAAATTGGATATGCTGTGTTTTGGAATAGGACTGTTTAGGTGTTTTCTGTTAAAGAACCGAGTCAGTGGTTTGATAAAGCTTAATGTCATTGCCCTTCATGCCAGTTAACTTTTTGTGCATTTTTAAACAAAACTTCATAGGTGCGATCGAGCTGGACCTGAACCGTTTCCCACGTGGTGCTAAGACTGCCAAGCAGTGCACCATGGAAATGGCGACAGATGAAGCAGATATGCCCATGGTCTCCATCTTCAAACAGAAGAGGATCAAAGGCTGGTGGCCATTTGTGGCCAGAGATGAAAATGATGAGTTAGAACTCACGGTAGGTAATAGGCGGTCATGACTGAAAAAAAATGGAAAAATGTAACGGTCTGCAAATAAGTTGAACATGGAATTGAATTGTCGTGGTACATTTATAAAGTAAATGTATCCTGAGTGCTTCCCTGTTTTACATGTTTAGATTCAGTCTTTGCTGTTGGGCAAGGAAATGAACATTAAAGTATATGCAATTTAGCTCCAACAAAGTTCAAATGAAACAAAACAGCCCTATCAAATAATTCTATCTCAGTGATCCAAAATTAAACAACAAAGTGAAAAGCAAAAAGTGCTTAAAAACTATTTCTCCAGGATCTAAATGCATCCAGGAGGTGACAAAGTGCCCATGCGATCTCCTGTTACATCCAGTCGGTGTTTGTGTGGCCACCAGGAGCTGCTGTTACTTAGACTACCGGCATATCATTTACAAAGACAAACGGCTCCAACATGAGTTGAATGATAAATTGTATGTTTTAATAATACACAAGAATCCTACACTTTGTCCGGTTTAAGAGTGTGTATTTGTGTATTCAATCTGTTCTGCATCATTGCTGTTGCTATAACTGTATCTTTGGTACCATGACCTGGATTTCACCTGAGGATGTGTTTGTGATTTAATGTGTGTGCATTAAACTCACTCTTCTGATTGAGATACTTGAATGAAGTATAGATAGATAGATAGATAGATAGAAAGATAGATAGATAGATAGATAGATAGATAGATAGATAGATAGATAGATAGATAGATAGATGTACTTTATTGATCCCAAATTCTCTTATTGTTACAGCAGCAGATTGTCCAGACATTGCACAGGAAAAAAATTGCATACCCTATAAGCGTAATAAAACAATACCGTGTAATAAAATAAATCGATAGAGGATCTGTCTGTCATGGTGACGCTGGGAAGGGGACTTACCTTGAGAGATCTCTATAGTCCTTTATTAATATGAATGACATGAGTGTGCATTTGTGTTTTCAGGGAAAAGTGGAAGCAGAGCTGCACCTCTTGACGGGAGAAGAAGCCGAGAAAAGCCCAGCCGGCGAAGGACGCAATGAACCAGACCCACTAGAGAAACCCAAGTATGGAGGATGTTCCCCTACTGTCCCATTCTCAGCATCTTCATCTTTCACACTGCTGACCATTCATTTGAAATGTTGTTGTTTTTTTCTCTCAAATGTCATCATTTACTATCATTTATTCTTTGGTTATTCATTCTTTGGTAATAACACAGACACAAACATGCAGTGTGTGCAAAGTGCGTATGGGGCACATGTACACACACACATGCACGCTCACACACACCTTTAATTCCACCTTCAAAATACATTGTACAAAAAAAAAAAAAAAATGAAACTTCAAGATTCAATAAAACAACATAAATACATTTAATAACATTATAAATCAAGAATTAATATAAAAAGACCCTACAAGACCCTAAAAAATAATAATAAAAAAACATAAATCAGACTTAAAACATAAAATAAATTGACGATCACTTTTACGAAATGAGGAAAGACATCTTTACGAATTTACTACAACCAGCTTCTGGATTTTATACGTAGGATCTTCTTGCTTGGTAAGTTGCTGTTTCTCTGTATCTCTTGTATATTCCTACCTAGTTTGAATCCTCAAAGTAAATAGTTTTTCTTTCTTACCTTTTGCTTTGCTTCAGTAATTTCAACTATATTTGCATGTAGACTAACTTACAGAAGACAGCAGCAGCAGAATGGTCTGTGTGGCTTGAAGTCAGTCAGAGTTACTAGAGTCTGTGTTTTGTGTCCCTCCAGCCGTCCAGACACCAGCCTTCTGTGGTTCCTCACTCCCTTCAAAGCCATAAAGCACTTGGTCTGCAACCAGTACAAGTGGCTGGTGATCAAGATTGTCGCGGCACTTCTGCTGCTGATTATCGTGGCTCTGTTCCTCTACAGCATGCCTGGTTACATGGTGAAGAAAATGCTGGGTGCCTGAGGTGTTCGCTCAGACACCACCGTGCAAAGTCTCAGCGGTCTCACTCGTTCTGTGGCTTCTATCTACGTCCCATCATCTACAGTCCCCCCTCAGTCATCTCATAAAAAAAGCAACACAATCAAGTGGATTTAAGTACACATACTGTAGCCTGTAACCATAAAGATAGATAACAGCTGTGATTTCTGATAGAAAGTATATTCTACTGAAACTGAGGAAGTTCCAACACTTTATTTGGATATTAATGTTGATTTTCAACTAACTAAATGACAAAAAATAGAGTTCAACAAGCTATCATGTGCCTGTTTGATACATCTTTAGAGACTATGTAACCTGAACCCCAACTAGAACCTATCCCCTGTCCATAAGGTTAAGCCTAAACCAGATACTCAGTATCTATAGACGTAGTTTTCAGTTGCAGGTATCACAAGTATCAACAGGTTTCATATTCACCATCGTCATTTGATAGTAATGGTCGAATGACATGGGTTTTTCAGTTGCTGATGCCAGTATTTAGAGAGCAGGGCCAGCATGTAATGCTAATAGCATGTTTTTTTTTTTTTTTTTTTTGGCACACACAATTGGTGAACTTAAATGAACATTTATTTGACACTAATGTTATTCGCTGCTTTGTCTCTGAGAGAAAAGTGAAAAAACATGCTTATGACTGGCTGCCTGCAGACATTTTTTGTTTCTCGGCCTCATGAGTGCAAATATCGGCTGATGCCAGTTACCTCAAAATGCCAGACATTGGCTTGAATAATCAGCTGACAGATTAATCGGTCTGTCTCTACATGATAGTTAGTTGAGTATTAGCATTTGACTGTCCAAATGAAGAGTGACAAGAAAGCCCACTCTAGACGTCTGTGAAATTATCTGTGAAATTAGTCTTTGAAAATCTTTGCATATTTTTGCCTTTTTACAAAAAAATAACACCATGGAAAGTGAATATTCTAGGCTTTGTTTCTGGTTGCCAGTAGATTTCTTTTTTTGAGATATAAAATGAATATCAAGTTGGAGGTGAATGAACTATCCATTACTGAGAAACAAGGCACTCCAAGGATGAAGGACAAAGAAAACAACTACCGGGGGGAAAACAACGATCCATCATTAACGGATAACAGAGAAATCAAGAGAGACAGGAAGAAAAACCCAAGTCCGTGCAGTTTCAGAGAAAACACCTGTGAAGGAAATCGAGGGTGAAATTAAAAAGGCAACACTTCCAGATGATAACCTCTCATCGGCACAAAGGGGGGTGTGGTCCTGATGAGCTCTGGAAGCATATTTTATGAAGAAGTATAATTATCACAGTGATGAAAATGTGGAAGACGGCACTGATTCTCGCTTGATCAAGAGGAAATGGAGGCAAAAAAAATTCCAAAAAAGCTACAACTGCAAGAAGCAAAAGCCTGGCACAGCATCCCAAAGGAGCCAGCTGTCTGGTCTCACCATGCCTGCACTAATGCCCCCCTGGCTGTGTGTGTTAAATACAGTCTTGCAATGTGGTGATTTGGATTTGCTATTTTTGAGCTAATGTCTTAGTTTACCTATCTTTGTCAGTAATCTGTCCATGTTTGCTCTGGTTTACCGTGTTTATTGTGTATATGTATTTCCATTTGCATTTCTTGGTCACAAGCATGTAGTGCATGGCTTGGAAATTGTCAATAAAGTTGAATACAACTGTTCCCCGCCATCTGAATGACAGAGAAAGAACAAGATGATCGTCCGATGGAATCTGGACCCATCGTTCTAACCAACTCTTGTTTATCTCTGTGCTCCACCAGCCGTCCAGATACTGCCCTCCTTTGGTTCCTCACTCCCCTCAAAGCCATAAAACACTTGCTCTGCAACCAGTACAGGTGGCTGACCATCAAGATCGTCACCGCTCTCCTGCTGCTGGCCATCTTGGCTCTTTTCCTCTACAACATGCCGGGTTACATGGTGAAGAAAATGCTGGGGGCCTGAGAAGCTAGATTCTTCAGTAGGGTGTGCACTGAGTAGTTAGTATGTCTTCTTAGCCGGGGAATCTCTTTGCACTTACTTGCCATTTGACTAAAGAAAAAATTAATGCATTATCATATGAGGACTATTAGAGTAGCAGTGTTACACGAAATCGTATGTTTATTGATGAATTGATTAAGATAGCTAATGTCTAAACATCTCGGCATATCCCTACAGTTTTGTGATAACTACTAAACACCAGTTTTGCATTTTTCTTCAAATGTGATTTTCTTTTGGTGGCATTTTGTGCCTATGTGCACACTAAAGTCATTCAGCATCCATTTTTCACAGACAAAATTTGATGTAATTGGAAATAGAAGATTTCAAATAATCTAAGAAAGTGACATGTATAGTAAAACACAATCAAATGTGTTTGCTTGTGTTGAAATTTATATTTTCTTGCGTTAACAGTTTTTTTTTTTTTGCAGTGATTTATCGTGTCTTGTTACATTAACATTAATTTCTATGTTTTACTCAATTGGGTGTAGTCAAACTATGTATAATACTTTAAAGTGATAGCTCAGATTCTTACTCATATGATTGTATTTGTTGCTGTATGTGAGTGTAATACATCCACCGAGTTTGGCCCATTTTATCCTTTGGCATTGCTATGGCAGAAAACAGTTTTGCCATTTTGGAAGCCAGGGGCCTGAAATTAGCAATTAAAGTTGAACTTAACAAACAAGTGTTGCAGTGCATCTTTCAAAAAAACAAACAAACAAACAAACAAAAAAAAAAACTTTGAGTCACCGCTTAAGCCCGCATTGAGTTCCCCTCTATATCTACTTCATTCATTTTGGAGCTGTACGCTCCCAGTGAAGCTCTTGCTCTCAAGTCAGGGAAGGATTTAACAGACCAGACTTAATAGATGAATTTAGCTCACATGCAGCAACAAATACGATTGTATGGGTAAGAATCTGAACTATCCCATTAAATTTATGAATAAATTGACCTTTGAATGATCAACTTTTCCAGTAGTCCTTGTCGTCTGTGTGTATGTGCCCTTACCTTTGTATTTGTATGTATGAGTGGGTAACGAGAAGTGAGAAAGGCCTCTCCACTGACCCTGCATGCCTTCTCACTTCTTATACCAATACATACAATTATTAACTGTGGGGCTAAAACACATTATTTTCTACTGTAAGCGTCTTCTTCATCCAACCTCCAAACCAGCAGGACATCACGCTCGGTGTATAGGTAAGTAGGTCTTACCTTGGGTGGCAGTGGTAACTTCAAACCACTGACAGATGGAGCCTAAGAATGGCTGTGGGTCCGTGCGTCTGTCCATTCAACACCTTACAACAAGGCATATCACTATTCACTGTGTGAACATGTGTCCCTGTCAATTTTGGTGACTTTTTGACCCTCTTACTCCACCATCAGGCAAAATTTTGCCTCATATATGATATTTCAAAATCTACTGGGCAGTTTGCCATTAAATATGGGGAACACGTTCATGCTCCTCAGACGATGAACCTTGTCGATTTTGGTGGCCTAATGACCTTTCCTCCAGCACCACGATTAGACCAGCCGGGCACCGGCGACAGAGGAGCCACACTCGTTAGGAACAACACTCCTGTATATACAGTATATATACAGTTGTGTTGTTGAATGGCTTTGGCACTGTCTAACTGTTTTCAAATCTATCTCTGTTCCCTACCAGCCGCCCGGATGTTGCCCTCCTCTGGTTCCTCATTCCCTTCAAAGCTGCAAAGCACCTGGTGTGTGACCAGTACAGGTGGCTGACCATCAAGATCGTCACCGCCCTCCTGCTGCTGGCCATCTTGGCTCTTTTCATATACAACATGCCGGGTTACATGGTGAAGAAAATGCTGGGGGCCTGAGTTCAGCCAGCAGAAGTTAACTTCCTCAATAGGGTGTGCACTGAGTAATTAGCGTGTCTTCTAGTCCTGGGAGTATCTTTGCACTTATTTGCCATTTGACTCAAGAAAAATGTATGCATCATCATATGAGCACTGTTAAAATAGCAGTGCAATAAGAAATCTTATGTTTAATGCGTAAACATCTTAGCATAGCCCTACAGTTGTGTGATAACTGCTGTAACACCAGTTTTGCCTATTTCTTGAATGTGATTTTTGTTTGGCGGTATTTTGTGTCTCTGCCCACTAAACCCATTCAGCATCCATTTTCACCCACAATATTGAATTTAATTGGAAATAGAAAATTTCGAATGGTACAGGAAAGTGACATATTGTGAAACACAATCAAATGTGTTGCCTTGTGTTGAAATGCAGTTGAAGTTTCCTGCTTGAGCAATGTTTTTGTCAAGTTTGCATTGATTTATTGTGTATTTATTGTGTTAGATTCACATTTATTTATATGTTTTGCGCAATGGGGTGCAGTCGAACTATGTATAATACTTTAAATTTGTGAATAAATTGACCTCTGAAACATAAATGTTTCCTGTAGTCCTCATCGGTGTGTATCCTTACCCTTGTATTTGTATGTAAGTGATGGACAGCCTCTTCACATTTGTGGGGCTCAAACAACTTACTATTGTCCATAAGCATCTCCATTCAAATTTCACACTAACAGGACATCACACTTGGTCAAGAGGTGAGCAGATCTTACTTTGGGTTCTATTAGTCATTTTTGTCCATTTGTCAATCAGAGCTTAAGGATGGCTGCATCGGTGTGTTTGTTTAAACTCTACCTCAAGACAGCATATCTCAGCATATAAATTTGGTTATTGTTTATTTTCATTTCATGGCTGGTGTTGGGTGCTAACCAGGCTTAATGCCACTGGCTTATCCCCATTTCAGAGGGGATCATTGAGGTTCAAAAGTCGATGCCAAATAGAAGTGGCATTCATCATCTGAGGGCTGGGAATCTGAAGATTAATTTGAGATGTGGCTCAGCACTGTGTGTCAGGTTATTATAGTGAAAAATTTGTAACAAACATTGTTTTTTGGTTTGGTGCCTATTTGTTTATATATTTATTTAGAGTGTATAAGGATTATAACAATGTGATTGAGCCATTCCCATGCTCAGGTATGTATCACAGGTTGTTGCAGCAATTTTTGGGTTGATACCATTTGTTATATAGCTTTGGTGCAAAATTTGACCACTGCTGAAATGATAAACATGGTCAAAAATCCCTCCAAAACCCCACAGTGAGACTCCAAGACCTTTAGGAGCACCATAGCAAAAAGTCCTACTTTAATTTGTTGTCAAAGACTTTTAACATTTAAAGATTTCTGAAACAATTACATTTTTCCGCTATGCACATATCATGAGGTCCGAGAAAATGGCCGTGCCAATTTCTCCCTCGCCAAAATTTAGCCTAACATTGGAGCAATAATTAGCCCCCTTCCAATAACCTCAAATGACATACTTGACACCAATGGAGTCTTTAGTTCATCTAGTGTCATATGATATCTTCCCTCTAGCGTAAAAACTGAGACTGCTACAGCCTCTGAAATAGAGAGTTTTAGCCAGGCCCGCCATGGTGGTGTCAAACTAAACCTAAGAAGAATTGGGGCTTTGGAGAAAACATTCGGGGCTGGAACCCAAGAAACCGCCACCTTGCCCCTGCCCTGGCAGTTCTACTTTTGCAATGAATTCATGTGTGGCTATGCAATCAGTGGAGGCTCGCTGTAGTGACACCCGCTAAATTATTTAGAATTTTGTATTCCACCTTTTGAGCAGCAGAGAAACTTGTGTGCCTACACATAGGACTGGTGGCTTCACAAATCGTCACCACATATTGTCTATTCAAGCCTTAATGCTTTGCATAATGCTTCACCATGAAATAGGGCTTTGTGTTTGTGCTCTCAGGCGCTACCTGTACAATGTGATGTCCTATGATGCTGTGATGTTGAGTTACCTCCACGAAGGGAAATCCTGAGTACTCAACCTGCATGACCAATAGCTAGTTTCTTGAAGGGAAGGGTCCACAGAGGTCCACTGCAACATTTTTCTAGGGTCCGCTGGGAGGCTCAGACATTTGTAATAGCTGGTTTTCGGTTTTTGGTGTGAATGACTGAATACAAGATACCAATTCTTCAGCGTGTTTGTCTATCCCTGGAAACCAGATTTTTTCTCAGAGCAGCTGCTTGGTTTTGACTATGCCTTGATGGTCTTTGTGAGCAAGAGCAAGGGCTCTGGATTGCAGGGTCTGACTAATCTGTTAACCAACCTGAAAATGAAACTGCCTTCTTCAAGGGTTTTAAGCTGCTCTGTGATGTTGTAGACTGCTGTCAGGGTTGATCGATCAAGTTGTTTCACATGATCAAACAGGCTTTGCAGTTGCTCAAGTGAATCACATTGTCAAGATGCTGTAGCAGGGAATCATTGAAGGTCTCTCTTTTTGGTTCTTGGAGAGTGATTGCTTTGGGTTCCGCATATTGACACCATGTATGGTCGTGAGCAAGTGCAGCATTTGTGGATGATGAGACATGGAGTCTGCTGGGTCACAGTTTCCAGGTTTGTGGATCGATTTGAACCCATAAGGTTTGAGTAGAAGCATACTTTCTCTGAATCATAGTCCTTGTTGCAAATACTGACATAGCCAGCAAGCGTGATGTTACGTCCTCTGTCTCTTAAAGGGCTAATGCCTAATTCTCGAAAAAAAATCTTATTTGATATCTCAATGTCTATTGGGCAGATTATCATGAAATCTGGAAGGCAAATTCATGCTACCCAGAAGATGAGCCTTGTCAACTTTGGTGTACTAATGGTCTTTCCTTTAGCACCACCTGCAGGTCAAAATTCTCACACTACATGATATTCTTCTGATATGCATCACACCAGTGGAGCACCAGCAGTGGCACTTGTTGTGAACATGTTCCTTTATATACACTGTTACTTGCAATCTGTTGTGTTGTTGAATGGCTCTAGCCCTGCCTAACCAAGTGTTTTTGTTTTTTTTCCCCCATCTCTGTGCTCTACCAGCCGTCCAGACATTGCCCTCCTCTGGTTCCTCATTCCCTTCAAAGCTGCAAAGCACCTGGTGTGCGACCAGTACAGGTGGCTGACCATCAAGATCATCACCGCTCTCCTACTGCTGGCCATCTTGGCTCTTTTCCTATACAACATGCCGGGTTACATGGTGAAGAAAATGCTGGGGGCTTAACCTATCCCCAGGAAGTCCCCAGTATTTCTTTATGCTGCATAAACATCCTTTCAGCTATAAGTAACTTTTTTTGTCCTTGAAAGAGTCTTTTCTTTTTTACCACTTGACAAAAGTATTCAACAAATGATAGACAAAAACCAACTAACTAATGACTGATAATGTGTATTACCCTGATATAATTAGTTCAACATAATTACCAAAATAATTTCTTGCAACGTAGTGGTGTAGCTTTATTATTCCTGAGTAGCAAATCTTAATTTTTCCTTTTTCCACAACAGCCAGATAATGGCTGTTGTGTTTGCATTGATTTAATGTTACTGTTTTTCACAAGTATTATTGGTCAACATAGCATTTCTTGGTCAGCAGTGTGCAGTATACAGTATGTATGACTTGGCTTTTGTGAATAAACTGATGAAAAAAAAAACAACTCCTCTCGTAACGTTTGTCATCTGTCCATACATTGTAGAAGAAATGCACTTCCAGTATATTTCTCAGTGTAATCACAGTGTTCCTGTGTATTTTTTTTCATATGTATTCAATTGTGTGTTTTTGTGCACTCAGCCAATAGCGTGTCATCCAACGATAAAAAAAAAAAAAAGTGATTCCTTTTTCAGAAAAATTATGGCACAATGATTAGGAAATAATTCATTAACAAGGGGGGAGATAAACTTAAGGCACTCTTGTGTGAGCAGGAATATTAAAATATGTTTAAAAAAAAAAGCCTTTATTCAAACACAGCAAGTTCATACATAAAAAAAAAAAAAAAAAAAACATTTCAACCTATTAGATCTTCATCGGGGTAGAAATAGGACAGTCTATTTTTAAAAAGCTAGTGAATAAATAACTTGAGACCTTCATTCAACAAAATGAATGAATAATGTTCACAGACAGTATTTTTCATGGGTTCTTTATGTTTTCAGAAAAAAATGAACAACAGAACTTCAAGCACTGACTTTTTTCCTCAATATTTTGAAGTTGAACTCTTTATTTATTACTGTGTTTCATAAATATCCATTACCATTACAACAATAAAGACATGAAGCCTTATGGGGTGGTTAGTTGCATAATGTGTTTGAATACAGTGTTAATATCATACATCTTAGTTCAATCTGGATTTATAGGACTGGACCTTTATGTCTCTCTGGTTTTGGCTCTCTAACTGATGTTTTATTTATCTATGCCCAACTAGCCGTCCAGACATCGCCCTCCTCTGGTTCCTCATTCCCTTCAAAGCCGTAAAACACCTGATGTGTGACCAGTACAGGTGGCTGGTCATCAAGATTGTCCTGGTCCTCCTGCTGCTGGCCATGCTGGGACTGTTCCTCTACAGCATGCCAGGCTACTTGGTGAAGAAGATGATGGGAGTTTGAGGATTATCTTCACCATATTGTTGCAAAGAAAAGGTTTATTGTTACTTTATGATGATGATGATGATGATGATGATGATGATTATTATTTGCTCTGGCATAGAGGATCCTATGAGATACACATTGAAGTGGATTTGGATTTCTGTATTAATGCTTTATTAAGAATACTGCAAGACTCTTATTTACTTAAATTTACTTTCATGTGTCTCTGAGCAACAACAGACTTCCATGTGTTGTTACAAGTAACACATAATGCTGAGGAGATTGCTGCACCTCTCCTTTTCCATCTGAGTTGCCTATAAAGCAGCACATACTGTCAGTCTGTTCATTTTTACCCTTGAAAATGAAAATGACTCTTTATTTAATCTTTGCATTTTCATTTCAAACTGATAATAAAGCCTTTTTCTCTGCATGTTCTCTCTTGAAGCACATTTGTGGAGTGATGTTGGGTTAACCACACAATCTGCCTAAACTGCTGCAAATTTGCCAGTGCCATGCTAATAATCACTGATATTATCAGTGATGGGGTAGAAGTCACTATCAAAGTAGCACACCTCACTGCGTTTTAAATTCTATGCATTACAGAGCAGCAATTTTATGTCTTCTCAATAATCAGGCTAGACAGCTAATGAGGTAAAATAAATAAATAAATAATCTGGCTTCATTTTGTTTGTGCACTTTATTTTGTAAATTTATTTTATAATTTATTTTTATTGATTGATTTATTCTGTAAATTCCATGAATTCCATAATCCAGTTTTAAAAAAAGTAGTATGAACTCTGTTTGCACAAATGCTACAGTGTTGCATACATGCAACAGTGTTATCTTTTACTCTTACTATGTAAGTTTTGCAAGCTACAACAGTTGTTTTTTGTTTGTTTGTTTGTTTGTTTGTTTTGCACAAGTGCTTTTACCTCAATTCAAAATGCTTTTAAGAAGGCCATTCTGGTACTTGGCCATCACTGAAATTGACCCATTTTACTCATCTAGCCCATTATTTAAGCTTTGAATGAGATATTCAGTAGATATACATGCGGCTGCTATGTCATGCTGGTCACTTACCTTTAGTGTGCGATCTTTGGAGAACTAGTGCTGCTGCAACCACAGCTACCAATGCATCAGTATTACTGCGCGGCTCTACATGCTTCACCAGGTGGTCTTTCTGACAAATTAAGATGTATTATATTGAATGACCTTGCATGGCCTTATTGCAAACACACAAGCAAAAAGCGGTGGCTGGAGGATGCGGGCATCGATCCCGCTACCTCTCGCATGCTAAGCGAGCGCTCTACCATTTGAGCTAATCCCCCGGTTGCAAAACGAAGCTCACACTAACAATTTCTAATAAAATAGTCGACACACAATAGTCTATATGATAAATAATGGAAATATGTAATTAATTATAGATGCTTTAGATTTAACTGCTTCGCACGTTAGTTGAAGGTTTAACCCAGATGATATAATGTCATTTCCATTGCTTCACTTATAAACAGATGCGTGCTGCCCCCTACAGCACCACAGGGGAACATACAGTGACTCTCAGCTTTGTAGGTGCCATTCAAGGTAACTGTAGTGCATTTTACCCGTATTTTTAAGGATTTTGGGTGTACTTTTAAGGATTTTAGTTATCTTTCTTACCCAGAGCGACTGGCATTGAATGCAGTAATAACATAAAATAGACCACCAACATTAAAAGCGAGCAGCAGTGAGGAGGTCAGGGGCCAGCAACTTGCACTACTTCTGTGACTCTACAAAATGATTGAACAGAAAAGGTATATAAATTAAACATAAGGTGAAAGGTAGATTTTTTGGGGGGGTATTGTGTAAATAGATAGACATAAAGTCCAGCTGCTGTATGACGGCTAATAAATTTAATTAAATTAAGTATTACACAGCTCAGTTTTGAGACTAAAGATAAAATGATTTTGGGTGGATCCTCATCTGTGTGCCAAGACCCTTTCCGTCACATCTGCCATGAGTTAGAGAGACATTAAACCTCACAGAGAATAAGCCACAGGAGACATTTTTATTTCACAACTGTTTATTTACTCAAAACTCAAAAGATGAGTGTTCTGCAAACATTTACATGGTCAATGAATGCGAGTTCCAGAGCAGACATCGGTCAGTTTGCAAAGTAAAAGCAGCAGGGGAAGGACGAGGAGACTCCCGTAGTTTAATAACTAGATGCTAATGACGACCAGCATCATTCTGAACTGGTCACAGACCCCTTAATATTGGCTTCCTTATTAACTTGAACTCATATGCCCATTAGCTGGGCGACTCTTTACGGCAAATCAAAATCATAAACACAGTGTGATTAGTAGTAAAAACATGACAAAGTCTGTCTTGTGACAATTTGTCTATGTTAATTCAGTGTCAGGCTCCCTTTTATTTTAGAATATAACTTTTTTTTTTTTTTTAACCGCTACAATCTAAGCCCATATTGTCAGTGTTCAGGGTCCACCTCTGATGTTTAAACTGGTAGGCTACTGCATGTCGGCCTAATAAATACATTGGCAATTAACCAGAATCGTGAGACGTAAGACAAAATCTCTACATAAAATACATTTACAAAATATGTCACTCATTCACAGTCAATGTGTAACATTCTCATGCTCAGATATGTTGCTGATCAATAATGAATAATCACAGAGCACTGATCATACGCCTTGAGTTGTTATATCACTATTTCCTTCAATGTTTCTACATGCCATGAACCTACCAAACAGAAACCAAAAAGCTCTATGCTGACTCAAGCACAAACCAAAACTGAAATAACACAACGGGCCTCAGTGTTTCGGTTAATGTACAGTAGTGTTTTGCACCAAATTTTTGCTACAGAGAGTTATTCTAAATGAAACATAAGTTAAATAAATAAGAAACCGTTGTTTCAAAAATCACTTGCTGATTTGTCTGCAGCTTCAGTAGCTCTGGGAGTGTCCTGGTGGCACATTGGAGCAGTGGGTTTGTCTGTGCTGTAACAGAAGTAAAACAGCGCACAAAAGGCAAATAAATAACTCCATGGTGAGCGGAAAAACGGTGTTCTCTCGGAAATCAAAACGCCGGTCACATATTTACAGACTCGAAGGTCACTGTATGCCATGTCAAACCTCCACATCTCGCATCACCTTGTCTTGGCTCAATTTTCTGTGTTGCTCATGCTAAAATAACTGGGATATGTCATTCAATATTGTTGTTGCTACTGAGTCAGTGGCGGCAGGGAGGAGCAGCAAATGATACAGAGTTGTCGTGTACAGTATGAAGACAGGCAGAGGGCGGGGGGGAGGGAGGGAGGAGGAAAGGGGGGGTCGAACAGATATACATGAGGGAGAAAGGAAAAGACAAAGAGAGCAGGGATAATGGGGAGTATTCATAGAGAGCGTGCAGAGAGAGTAGAAAACAAAATGAGGACAAAGAGGAGGAGGGGTGGGCAGATAGAAATGTTCAGGGGAGGGGAGAGAGGATGAGGAGTTCAGTATTCGTCCTGGTCCAGGTGAGCCTGTTCATCGAGATCGTCATCATCTGGGGCTGCAAAGCCATCCTGAGACACAGAAGATGGATATTAAGTTATGATCAGAGTGATGACAAGCTATCCAAGCATCCTGCGTGGGAATTATTCCCCGGTTCCTTTTAATTTTATTCAACTTGTTAGCTGATTTCCCATGCCAGAATGTTCACATACAGAAGAATAAATTCAAAAGAAGTTACTAAATAATTATTTTTTAATTTTATTTTTGTATGGTTATATCAAAAATCGATATTTTTCAAAATATGGTTATCCAAACTCCAATTACTTCTTCCTGGAGCATCCTCAGTGATGACATAATGAGAAAAAAATCAGCCAATAAAAATGTTTTTCATAAATCACATTTTTGAATAATCACACCCCTCCCATTAAATAAAACGTCCTCTCTCTCTACATGATCACCCGTTGGTTTAAGTGTTAAGCCCTGCCCCAAGAGCCTGTTTCAGCAGGACATAAATCAAATTAAAGAAGGAAGAGGCTCTTCAAATGTCGTTTCATTGTGACTTTAAAGTCCAGTCTGATCACAGTCAGCATTCTGACAGATAATTTCTTCCCGAGTCTACCATGCTGTAAGTATGTATGTCTGCAAAATCCAGATGAAAACATGTTGTTACTGGTGGATACCTCTGTTGCGTAGAGAATGTCGATTATCCTGCTGAGGATGGGGTTGTTTTCACTCTCGTGCTCCTGGCAGATCAGCTCAATGTCCCGTAGTTTGCTGAAATAGAAGTCTCTCTCCTTCTCTAGGCCGTCTACAGTCAACTTCAACTCCATCAACTTGCAAAAGACAAATAGGGGAGAGTGCAACATATAGTTTTGCCATATGAAAGACTATGATCATGCATATTTTGAAGCCACTGATAACATGGATGAGGGCCAAAGGGGAGAGTGTAGGTTTAAAGTATCATCTAGTTTATTACTATTGCCTTTAACCTAAAGGCAGTCATTCAAATGTCACTCTCATCTGTCTTTGTCCTGTCATAAAAATGTGTTCAGATGACAGGAAGGCAAATGTGGTGTAATTTAGAGTTATACTTTCACTTTTCATGTGATACTAGTCAGAAAAAAGGCAATCAACCTATAAAGAGAAACAAACTGATGGTCTCATATTCACAGTAACTGGGAAATAAGCTTGTAGTTGTTGATTGCCAACATTTCAACGGCGATATCAGCTCCTGACAATAGGTGTGAATCCCTCGAGTGATAACGTGGACAAGTGACAGACAAAGAAACAAGAGTGACAGGTGATATGGGCTCCTTGGGACTGCACCTGTTGATTTAGCTCCATGATCTCAGCATCACTGCCCCCATTTCTAGACAAAGATGGATTCTTCCTCATAGCCGGAGTGTTGTGTTGGACCCGCTGCGGTGTTGGCATGTTTTTGGGAACTGTTGGAGATGTCCTCTGTGGTCCTGCAGCAGTCAGAGACGGTCACAGATTGATTAGCATTTGAATGAAAAGGGATTTATTCCATTTACAAGGGCTTTGTAGCGATTGTGGCGATGGGTAAGGCATAGTTTTTGAAAACTGATGTTGAAAGCATAGCGTAAAGTTGTGCCTTTGATATGGCATTCTGTGAACTGTTTTCTGTTGCCCAGCAAAGCCAATATAAAAGACACAAATCGGGATTATAAATTATTAAGCATTAAAGGGATTTTGAAAAGCAAAAGGCCAAATCAAAACTTTCTGAACATTTTGAAATGGATCACCCTTATGTCAGCTGAACAGCATTATCACCTCCAAAAGAGACTTCAGGTGTATTTCAAAAGAACGCAAAAACAAAACATGCACATTATCACTATTTTTTCTTATAAATACATGTATGTAAAAATAAATGCCGTCATTCTGCCCATTTACAACCACACTGCTTACCAGTGACAAAGTCAAGGTCACAAAGCAGGCTTCTGGCACACTACATGTCAAAATAGATTGTCCGCTATGATTTCAAAGCAACAAAAAAAAAAAGCTTTCACAAAGACGTAGCAAGGCTGGTAAGGCTGAAGACATTACTGTTAGTAGAATGAGACAAATATAATCATTTCTTTATCAGTCCAGCTTTCAGAGGGATGGAGCTGCAACATTGTATCATCTAGTTGCAGTTCATCGGGGGGAGGAAATGGTTACATTAAATAATTTTGTAGTTTTTCTAACATCGCTGATCGCAATCAATCAGAATTGGGGAAAGGCAAGTTACAGATGAATTAGAAATTTCCACATTCATCAACCCCACTAATGCCGCATCCCACTAGGCACTGAGGTGATTAATCCAATCCCAACAGTGACTTAGTGATACCTACACAGGGTCATGTTGCTTGTGAATGCTGGGCAGTGAGATGGATCTAATAAGACAGCCGTCATTCTGTGAATCGTGCTCACACCACTTGCTTGCAGGGAGCGCTTTTGAGCCATCCAAAGCTCAGCAAGACCGTGCAGCAAAGGTAAAACCGTTTGGTTACCTGGGTTTCTCTTTGGTTTGTGGATAAAGTGATCACCTGGGTTGGGGGGAGGGGCCACATCCTGCCCCTGTCTGGCTTGTAGAGGGTCATACTCCTTCCCATCGTAGTTGGCGTCGAAGAACTTTTTGAACCACTGCACGAATTCAAAGTTGTCCTGGAACTTTCCTTTTACAAGCTTTTCTACGGGAATTATCTACAAGAATGGAAACAATAAATACTTGCATGTGACACAAACGCACCTGATACTGCTGTGCCGTTATAAGATTAGGTGGGGAAGACACAAAGACACACAAGCTAATATGATAATAACAAGAGTCTGACTTTGTCAACACTCATCCTTTTGAAGGCCGCCTGAAGAACTTTAAAGTTGTGTATAAATTCATGTTCCAGCTTGGCTTGAAATTTGACCTTCTTCAGCAGGATGCAGCCTGGAAACAACATGTCCATGAACTGGCAATATGCTGCCCCTGGAAAACATGACACATCCACACAGTGCTTTAGTTTTCATGGTCTCATGGGTTTTCCTCCCAACAGTCGGGAATAATGTGAATATTATAAAAAATATATATTCAGCCTCACCTGAACAGAGCTGTTCGATCTTGGTGTAGGTGAGGTGCAAGGAATCATTGACCCATGCCAGCATGTCATGTCGGCTCAGGTTGTCAATGGACACCGATGTGGCATACACATTCACTGCCATCCCCTACCTGAAATGAAACAGAGCATGTTATTAATAAAGAAAGAATCAAATACTGAATTATCACTTTATGAGACTGGCACATATTAATAATATCTAACTCTTAAAATAACCTTGTGGTGGATATGACAGCATGCATCACATGGCATGAATTTTATATGTTTTCTGAAGACATTCGGGTGATTACGTTATGTGCAACAAAATCAAGTGAAACCTAAGGAAATAAAACACAATTCAACCAAATCAGCCACATATATTTATTATAATTTGATTGTGTGACCTATCATTGATAGGCCACTGTATGTAAAGCCAGATGAATCAACTGCTGCCATCACATGATCAAGTTTAAAAACAAATGCTTCAGAAGACACAGTTTCAGCTCTAATCTGCCGCTGTAATTTTGGTGTAATCCTTCAGCAGATTAGAGAGACTATCCTGATGTTTATGAGCAGCTTCACACATCTGGCCTGCAGCCCTCTCTGTGTTCATTTTGTTTGCTTGTTAATACCGCCAGTGTCAAAATTGACTTACAGTGGAGAGTGGATCTATAATACCTTCACATTCTCTGTGACTAGATATACATATGCAATGGGCAGAAAATATTAGCATAGGCAAGCAGAGGCTGTGGGAAGCTGTTTTAAGGTCATATACCGCCTAGGTGACAGCCAGAAAGCAATTATGTCACTGAGTCTAGCACTAATAACAACTGAAATACACACTGCTGCAATTAGCCAGGTCAGTGTAAAAACATGAGCCTTTGGAGAGTGAAATACTGAGATTTCACTGTAGGCAACTGGTGCATAAACGCAGCATGGTGATTTCTGATAACCTACCAATATTGAGAGTGCACCTCCAGCAGCAGCGCGCATTACAACTGCACTCTCCCATGGGGCTTGGCTAGCCTACAATTAGATGATTATAACCTATAACCGTCCCGCAATAAACCCGTTTATGAGACATACAAGACAAGGCCGTAAGAGAGCTCCACCGACACGATGTGAGCTTAGGCGTTGCAGCGTTTTACCCAAGTGCAATTTATTTTAAACAGGGATACAGTGTTAACAAGAGCAGCGCACGAAAAGGAAGTCATTCTATTCTCCAAATACCCTGATCGGCCGGGCCTTTGCAAAGCCGCGCACAATGACTGCGGCAAAATTGAGTGTAAAATCCTGAACTGTAACAGGGACCCGCAGACGGAGATCTGGCATCATCTGACTATGCCGAGAACAATAAATGTGCCTGTTCGCTGGGTGTCTGTGTTTAAAAACCCGCAACGGTGTTGCTATCCGAGCGGCCCCCTCTACAGGCCTCCCTGAATACCTCAGGACTGTCAATGCAAGCGAATTATTCTCACTGGATGGGAATAAAACGTCGTTTCCCCGCCAACGCATTTGCATGCATAAAACGACGACAGCAGAAATAAAGACAATGAAGTGGGTCATTAGGGCTTTCGTGCGGTGATACTCACTGTATTTAGGACTGTCTGTGTTGTTATCACGCTGGCAGTATTCCTTATGTCAATGCCCGTGGCTGTCGTCGCTGCCAGACCCTACGCGGTGCAGTGCTTAGTAACGGGCCGCCCTGTCTGGGGCTGCAACAATCCAACACCCACTGCGCATGCGCCCGACTCCATGCTGTTCGGGGCTCATTATAAATAGGACTTTGGCCTGTTCTGGCTAAGAAACACATGATGTGTCTGGTTGGGTTTTGGGCCTGCTGGTGACTAAGGTTTTAGTGAGGGCAGGTCAGCCCTAACAGCTCTGATGTTAATGTTTCATCTTTTAAAAACTAGATCACAAGCAAAGCAGCTGCAGCATTCTATGCATCTTCCAACAATCACTGAGCGACAGCATTGAATTCCAGATTTCAGTGTGGTTTATTTGCACTCAATCATGTGATAAAGAGCTGCAACAAATAAGAGATAAAGTAATCAAAAGTGACAACACATTGTTCAGCACCAGTAAACCAATGACCGTTTAGGAGGGGATACACACAACAAGATCCTGTATGTCTTCTTGGAGTGTTTTAGATCCAACATGCAATATGCCCAATTTTCTGATCCTGCAACTTTCACTGTCTCTGAAAAAAATCCCGCCTTTGCATGGTTTGCATGCAATGATTTAATCAGGTGTAAATGTGGTCAAAATTTTGTGGCGTGTATCCCCACTCGCACTGTAGTTGTCCATTATCAGATGATGTATCATTCAGTTTTGACAATAATATTACAACAAAATCACTAACCAAGAAAATTCCTCACAAGCAAAAATCACTAAATAAAATTCAGATACACGAAAAAAATAATATTAATGATAAACAATGACAATACAGTAGTTGAGTACTTTAGAAAGAATCAGTGCTTTTCTCTGCATTTGCTAAGTAAGCATGCCTTCCGGTTATTATACAGAGTTGTACGTGGCATACGAAGGCTGTGGATCCCCTGAAGAAATGCATTCATTCATTTATGCTGTTAAGTATCAAACTGAATATTGAACAAAGAGGATCATCTCACCTCGTCCATGCTTCACAGTGGTGTGTTACATTGTGAAAGGTCAGATAGGAAACAAGCGCAACAGTCAGAGGAACATTTGATACCCTGCCGGTTCAGTGCAAGACCAGAAGTACTTAAAGTTGTAAAAAGTGCTCGCTCTATGAGGAGTGACAGCGATCAGCATGTCAGAGGTCATGATCTGGACTGACGGTGTAGGACGGTGTGTTCACTGCGTGTCAGTGTTCTCAGGTGAGAAAAAGGCAGTTTGGGTGAGACTTTTTGCTCTCTGTGGAAAACGGACACTATCACAAAGAATGCTGCGCAACATGAGCAATATCAGTGCTTATTACTATTATAACAGTTTTATCTATGCTCCCATACTTCAAAGTACAAACAGCATAGGTTCATTCACATTTGGTGGGGGTGGAGAAGAAATGTAATATGCTACAAGGCTGTAAACATGAACTGAAGCGCTAATCTGACAATGATGAACAACTGTACAAAGACCTCGTACTTATTTAGGAATCACTTGTAACACAACAACGCTAAAGGGCAATAACACATTTTTGGAAGAATGATGCAATATAAAAAATAAATAAACAAACAAACACATTTAAAACATCAGTTTTCATTCAGATATTTTTCATCAATTCCTCTACGTCAACTATAAGTTTCGCACCTTGCGATGACACATGAATGTCATGCCAGTTCCTTTGTAACCACTAATTACATTTCATTCATCATGGCTCCAAGTGGAAAGACTCCATTTGTGACACATTAAACCATGTTAAAAGGCAGCTAAGTAGTACATGATACAAGTGCAAAATTGTATTTAACAGTGAGGTAACACAATCGTATTGTAGAAACCAAGACTCACCTTCATATTCCTAAAACTATTAGTAGGTTACTTCCACTACCATGATCCAACAGCCAAAGCAACTCGCTGTAATCTGCTGCTTTTATTTGGTTAACATTTGAATCAAATTTGTTAGGCGTAACCACTTAACCAAGGTTTTCTTGACTGATATTCCAACATTACTATCATGGCAATATCATACAGTATAATGTTTCACGCATAAAGTCCTAAATAACTGTGTGTACTTCAAAATGAAAATGTGACTCCTCCCCCCACCCCTTCTGAGCTTTCTGAGAGAAAAACGAGTCGTCTCGTGTCGCCATGCGTTCCCCCCAGGTGTCGTTCTTCGGCTTTGTGTGACTGCTGTCGGATTGGTTACCAGATTCCGCTGGATCTTCCTCCCGGAGGAGCGAGGATCCTAGCCGAGGATCTCTTTGGGATCTTGTCATCAATCTGGGCACCTGCAGGGAGGAAGGAGCATGATCACGAGGGTTTTGAAAAGGCAAAACAGAATCAGCGAGTGCCTCCTGACAGTTTTCGTGGTCCGGTAAAGCTCCCCGGGTTAGGGAGTTGAATTCCCATTAGGCACCCATACAAAAAAACATGCATCCATGGTGCTTCGAGGCATTTTGGATTACAGTGTCCTCCAAATGACTTTTCTTTAAGTCTCAAACACCACTTGTGAAATTAAAGCTTCTTGAAATTCAGTTTTAAAGCCAGAGCGATGCGGTGTACCTCAAATGAAAGTTGCGATTCTTCTCATTCAAGTGAAATTCTGGTCAGAGCTTCAGTGCTAACCACCAAGGAAATAGTGGGAAATATCATGTATGGCTGCCTTTGTTTTTCTCATTTTTTTTAAACTGGTGAGCATCATAAAATCTCATTAAACTAAAGCAAAGAAGGCTGTTCTGACGATCTCAGTTATGCTATTTTTATTGTGGCTCTAAAAAAAAATCACATCTTCTGACTAACAAGCACTTCATCTTTGTCAGTGGCCTACCAGAGGACTACAGTGGTTGCTGGGCAGTTCCTAAGTGTGAACATGTGTGAATGTGAATCGGGGTGTTACTGAAAAAGAGGAGGTGTGGCCGGCAAACCTTCTGCGGCCGAGAAAGATTAAAAATAACCATGTCGTACCCCACAAATCAGTAACAAACGTACTCTTTATTATACCACCCTCACTAGACCAATCAGCGTAATAAGGGATAGCTGCAAGTGGATGGCAATTAGATTTGTAGTGTGTAATATAATTTTTTATCACCATGAACACAGTGCCAAAATGCACCACCCAACACCTCCATCTCTTGCTTTATCAGAATCAGACCGGAGATGTCATAGATTTCACCTCTGAGTTACAATTTCTGGTGTTTAATTATATTCCCCCCATTAAGTCAATCTGTGTCATTTTTAAACACTGAAACACGGTGCAAATATGCATCGTCACTCCAGCTGTGTCATCAAAATGGGACCGGTGACGTCTGGAATGTCACATTTGAGTGTAAAAATTTGGATCTTCAATTATAGCGCCCTCATCAGGCCAACCAGTATAATATTTAAACACCAGAGCAGCAGTGCCAAATATATTATCCCTCTGGTTTTGACAAAACTAGACCAGTAATGGCTTAGAAATCACCTCAGATGTCATTTTGAAGGATAGACATAGCCCATGTCAACACTTTTCTCTCCCTCCGCTGCCTAAATTTCATCGCTTGGGAGACAAGTAAGACTTTCCACCAAGATCTGGTGGGTTTTTGCGCGTGTTTTGGTCCTCACCAGAGAGGCTGAAGCTGGACTCATGGAGGTCTCTCATGCCGCCATGCCGGGTGCAGGGGCGCGTTGGAGTGTCCAGGTCTGAAGCCCCATAGTCCTTCTTTCCTGAGTTGACCACTGCAACCACTTCACCTGTGTAGGGCTCCCGCTCCACAGCTTTCACAGCCTGGCACTGATATCACACACACACACACACACACACACATGATCAATACTGTGCCTTATGTGACACCAAAAAACAAATTAATGTGGTACACGTCATGAGAAAATTACATTTCCAGGAGAAAATATGTGGGCAATCTGTAATAAACTACACAAGTGGTAGCAGTAGCAGCAGCAGTAGCAGTACTAGCAGATTTCTAATAGTAGTATTAGTAGTATTATGAAGTAGCAATACTGGTGATAAAGCTTGAAGCTGATACTTTAATGTAATTTAATTATACATGTTCAATTTGACGGAAATATTTGAGCATCTCACATTCATTGTATAATCTAAGCAATATTGAATGGACAACTCTATCAAGAAGCAATGGCTGCTGTTGTGCAGTGATCAAGTTTTGTGCCATTGTACCAAACTGTAACCTCTCTAAACTAGTCAAAACTTTTTTTTGTATATGTGAGATGCAGTGTCTGGGACATTGTTGCTTGAAGTACAGGGAGTTTCTGGCCTGTTGGTGGTGAAGGTGTGGACCAATTGGTTTACTTTTGTAAATGCTGGATTCCAAAGTAAGAGCGCGTCATTCTTGAAAGGTTTGTAAAATTTGACCCGGCAGTGTCCAAGATATTGAGTGTGAATCTTAGTGCCCTGTCGGCCTGGTGGTGGCAGCACTGTGGTGGGCCAATCAGGGACCTATACTCCATCATTCCCCTAAATTTAATCTAAAACAGGCCAGAAGACACAATCCATAGTCCATTCCCTGTTCTTCGATCATTAAGAGCAACATTACAGAAAGATCTCCTGTAGTTCTCATGGAAACAGTGTAGTCTGATACCTTTTCCCTCTGGACCATCTTCTTGTAAAGGTAGTCTGGGAAGGTTCTGAGGGGATAAAACTTTCCAGAGCCCTCGGCACACGTGAACACACCATTTTCATAGACCAGTCGGCCACGGCTGATGGTGACCATGGGTACACCGTGACAACGAAGACCTTCGTACAGGTTCATGTCTCCTCCTTGGACCTGGTTATCCACCGAAATTGTCCTGCAGAAAGAGAGAAAGAGAGAAAGGGATGACCCAGTTCACACAGACTGAGCTGTACTGCTAAATTAGAGGAAAAGCTAAGCAGCCCCAGAGGTGCAGAACAAGACAGATGCAGTGAGGCGAGACTGTTGATTCGGGGAGGGATAGAGTTTCATACTTGGAGCCTTCCGGGTCCCAGACCACCACATCAGCGTCTGCCCCAGGGATGATCCTGCCCTTCCTGGGGTAAAGGTTGTAGATCTTGGCAGCGTTGGAGCTTGTGACAGCTACGAAACGATTCTCATCCATCTTACCTCCAACCTGGGATGTGCGACAGGGACACAGACTTATAAAACGTTTGTAACCGAAGAAATGACCTCATACTAAACGGTGGCTGAGTGCTTTTACTGACACATATCTGATGTATCTACGGCAGCAGTTTATTCCCCTTTCCTTTCAGCGTTTTATCATTTTATATGTGAAAATCAATAACCCCAGAATCAAAGCAGGTATCCTATTTCTGGAGGTTCTCTGGCAGCCAGGCGGGAACAAAAGAGTAACACATACCACTCCTCTCTCCCAGATGACACTCATGCGATCCTGAATGCCCGGGACCCCATGTGGGATCTTTGTAAAATCATCTTTGCCCATCGCCTTCTGTTTGGTGGTGAAGGGACGGTGGTCAGACCCAACAACATTCAGAGTGTCACTGCAAATGAGTGAAAAGATCTGTTACTCTAAGCTAACATGTATTGTTTAATATCTATAATTTAGTCATTTAGTGCAACAATGGAATAAGCCTAAAGGCATCAGGAGACCCAAGCATTTACATTACATTCACGTTATGTTTAATTAAAATATGTCTCATCAAAATATTAAGATACTTGATATTATTGTGGTATTTCAACACATTTTATTTTTACTTCACTCTATTATTGAAAATCAGCCAAATCCTAGTTCATGTCACTGTTTCATACCTGTCAGGACAGAAACTGTTATTGTTTCATAATGTGGATATCATTGTCTTTTACTTACTTTCCTAGCAGGCTCATTAGGAAATTGGGTGTGTTGGGGTCCAGACGAAGCGGAGGCACGGTGACATAGGCAGCAGCATGGGACCAGTCCTGATGATAGTACTGCAGGCCGTTCAGCACAGCGTGGGCTGTGGTCGTCTCCCCATGCACCACCTTACCTGTGGTCACACCACAGCGCACATTATAGCACGGACACAGTGGATCAAATGACAGAAAGAGTGCTGCATGAAAAGGGGCTAGTGATTATGCCAGCTCCCATAGAGGAATTTTATTCCAAAACACTATGTAATCACTTTACAAAGATTTGTCACTGAATTAAAAAAAAAACAAAAACAAAAAAAAAAACAGACAAATATGTCCACAAAATTGTAGCAATAGTAATCATTTTCTGACTGCAAGCTTCAAATTTTTCAAATGTTGGATATCTGCTTTGGGAAATGGTAATAGGAAAATTCACTGTCCTCACCCTGCATCTTGGCTGTAGCCACCACATCTCCTGCAGACATGCTGGACACACTGACAAGATAGATTGGGCAGTGGGCCTGAGAGAAAACACACAAACTACACTATAATACTGGAAGGAAATGCATAATGTGTTATGGTCAGTATGCACTTCTATATATTTTCTGTGCTATGGAGATCTCACTCACCCTGTTGGCGATGGTAATTGCCCTGTGGGTCGCTTCTGCCTCCAGCTGTACAGGAAAAGAATAATGTGTATTACGAGTATTACAGCATTCTTGACTGGCCTACATTTCCTTGTTTGGGTGATACTGTGGATAACACTGTGGACATACTCAAGAATAACTTCAGTGTCTGACTACATTATCATTCACCATAACTAATTTTAGTCATTCGATACATGTAAAATTATATGTGACATGCTGGTTTCAGTCTTGATAATTTTTTGCCACTTTAATACTTCAAGATAAAACGTGAGTACCATACCTCCTCAGGCCTGCTGATTTCAATCCCCTCCGGGCCACTGATACCCAGATCCAACGCCTCCTTTGCACCCTAGGAGAGATGATAGAACACCACAACATAATACTTAAATGTAAAATATCTACTAATGAAACTGGTACAAAACCAGTTTGTATACTATTATGTTTAATATAACTGAAGACAAGAACATTTTTTAAAAAACTGAAAATATTCTGAAATACTGAAATAATACTAATACTGTCCTGTGCTTAACCCTCTCTCCACACTACGTTACAACATGAAATATGTTACACACCCATACACACATGCACACACACTCACATGCACAAACACAGTGCAATATATCTATTTGCACAACTGTGCCCTCTGTACATGGACATTTTGCATAAAGCCTGCACCTTATTTTCATTTTCTTTCTCTTTTTCTTTTCTTATATTCAACTTTTTTCCTCTTGCACCAACATATCAAGACATATTCCTTGCATGTTCTTGAACAACTTGCCAATAAATCTGATTCTGATTCTGATAAGACAGCAATGAAAGATGGAGCCTCACCTCTGCTACCAGCTCCCCGTTCTCAGCGTGGACCCTCGCCACAGCTCCGATGTCCTTACAGTTCTGCAGGGCCTGGAAGAGCTCGCTGTCCCTCAGCATGAACATGTCCTTATAGGCCATGAACATCTGAAAAGAATTCACTCCTTTCTCTCTCACCAGCTGCTCCATCTCAGCTCGAACCTGCAGGACGGGAGAGTGAATGAGTCTTCCTCTTCCTCAACAGCTACTGCCAAGATGCCCTTGTGCAAGGCACCTCCAGCTGCTCAAGTGACACTGCTTAGTGGCCCTCTGTAGCAGACTACACTTGCACAGGGGCAGAACCAAGGTAAGTGCATGAATGTATAACATGGCGAGGATAAATACATCCGGAAAGATTTTAAAAACTGTCAGAGGTGCGCTTTTATGTCTGGACACATTTTATTGTTTGATGGTGGTTTTTTTTCATATTCCTGTCAATAAATGGACAAACAGACAAAGTTACATCACGCTGAGATACTTTTAGTGCAGCTACAATAGGGTCTGATAACAGATTTTTTATTTTATCCAGGCCTATATGACACATCAGTGGTAAAAAAAAAAAAAAAAAACATCAGCCCCTCAGAATCAAAGAGCAAAAACGTCTTTCTAGGCTCACCACTTTGCACTAACGTTCAATAATCCATCATCGAAGATGCAGGGATATCAGTTTCCCTGCTGACAATGGTCTGCCTCAGTAAATCAGAATGCAATGTGTCCACAAGACGGGTGTAATTTCTGCTTTTCTCAATTGGAAAAACTCTTATTCTGCTATTGCTGTGCCATTCTCAATCCATAGCTGAATACATTGCCTGGGGAATGTCCAGGTGTAGGAAATCACTAAACTAAAATTGCTGTAGATAAGGCAGATGACCAAAAAAAGTCATGGAATATCACCACACATTCATGATATCTAAGGGTGGAATTTTCCTTTGAATACATGTATGCTTACCACAAAAAGCACAAGTTAATAAAATGGGTGCACCCAACTAGGGCTGAATATAAAACAGAAAAGATGGGAATACAGATCAAAGGATTTTAAACCTCCTGGGATTAAACCATGCATATGGGGAAACGTGGTGTGACAGTACCTTGGGCCCCCACCAAGTTACTCCCACGTGCAGAGCGTAGTCACAGCAGGTTTTGGGATCCGCCATGCTGCGGCACTTCTCGTAGGCCTCCAGCAAAGACTCGTTCTTCTCCGGTAGAACATGTCCTATCACCATGGTCGTCCCGCCAGCCAGAGCAGCCTATAAGAAATGAACACACGGCGCTCAGGCACTTGAGATGTTACTTTATGGCTGTATGCAAATGAGTGTTGTACTAGAACGAAGACTGAAATGAACTGACCTGAACTAAACGGAGCTGAACGCACACATTAAACCTCAGTAATTAGTGACATCAAGGCTGAAGATCCAGCCTGGTAAATGTATTGATTGATTGCACTCATAAACACCACTAATCAACACGGCTCCCAGTCTAAGCATAACAGTAAAAGGCTCAATTACCATCCTTTACTGTAATGTGCAGAGAAGTGCACATTCCAGAAAGCATATAAATCCTTCAGTAGTTTAAACATGGGCGGAATGGCCCCTTTGTGTACAATATAATCAAGAGGCATTTAAAGCCATAATGGTTAGTGAGATACATCATATAATTGCTTAACACTGTCAGCACCTCTCACTTTTTGCCACATGAAGAGCAAGATGTATTAATCCCAAAGCACAATAAATCTTAATAATCCCCAGCAAGCGAGGAGAGGGTCTGTTTTGTGTATAAACGCACGCTTGACTGAGCATCTGTCAGCTGACCCTAGAGAGTAGAGTAGTGTGTAGTGATGGGGAGGAGGGATGGAGGGGGGTGTGTGCGTCTGAGAACCATTGTCTGCAAGCACAATGGCGTAAGTGAAAAGGCTTTGCAGCAGTCTTTGCAGCAGCCGCCCAGTCTCCATGGAAACAGAAAGCGATCTGTATTTGTCTCCGGAGTTGGTCGGGCGCACAGCAGCGACGGAGTGGAGAGGGAGCACCGGAGGGGGGGCGAGCGAGGGTAGAGAATAGAGCCCGCGGTCCAGTGAGTGAAACTCTGCTCGTGTACGCTCTCAGCCTCGATCATCTCTAAGTGCTACGGAGTGATGAGTCATCATGGTGCCCTGGAGCAGAATGGGGTGTCCCAGTCTATCAGCGTCCATGTTGACTCCGTTCCAGTCTGCTTGAAGGCTTCCCGGCAGCTCTGGCTGTGCTCGCTGGGCTACAGCATCAGCAGCAAAGTGCCACATCATCTTTGAAATCACACTGGCGCAACTCAGAATTTGAATCCTTGTGAAAGGCTCAGGGAAAAAAAACACCTAAACTAAAAATAAAACTTTAAAAATGGATGACATGTGCCACAGTTATGCAAGTAAAGCGTTTGAGCATGACATTATTGTAACTGTCCATATCCAACCAGTGCAGTGTATTTAATGGGATTAAACTGTGACTTGCATATTATGCTCATATAAAACTGTTTACCTGATGTTTACATTCAATTGTATTATTTTATTATTTTATTATTTACATTATGTTTATTGTTCCTGTTTTATTGTTTCTTTTACATTATATTTGCATGCTCATATTCTGAACCTGATGAACCCTATTTGTTTTGCTGGTGCAATGACCTCGTTTCCTACAGAGATCCAAACAAGGGTGCAGTTTATATTTTTAGGCTCTATATCTTTACTTTATCTACATCTATACTGTATTTATAACCATATATATATGGATTTTATATCTGGGGACAAATGTTGTTGATTTATGTTTGATGGTCAAAAAACATTTGTAATCATAAACAAAATTTCAACCAAGGGAAAAAAATCCAAAAGACTCCAGTGAGATGTTGTGAATCTTAAAGGAGCAGTTCACCCAAAATTATAAGAAGACATTTTCTCGCTTCCTCCTTTTGCAGTCCATCCATCCAGATAGTTTCTGTGTGCCGCTCTGAATTTGTGCTTCTTTGGCAGGAAATAGTTCCCAACAAAACTCTTGAGTTTTTCACTTTTATTTTTTTAACAATCTGAACTCCATTAAACAATAGCCAACCAGTACCTGAGTGTGGAGAGACATGTAAGATTACCACAGATACTTTTAGGGCTGAAAAATATGGTAGAAAAAAAAAAACACATTGTGCTTAATTTGACAAATACTGTTATTTGCGAATGTGATATGATTCACAGTTTTAGTAGGAATGATCATGTTTTGCATTACAATTTTCAATTTCACCGAAAAAACTATTAAAGTAATAATGGTGTGATTTTTGCTGGCGTCTGTACCAAACAAACCAAGACATCTCTACAGCACCACAACACTTTTCTCACAACAATGTTTTGTCACACATTTCAGCATTTTCAGAGAACTGCAGCTCCTGTGAATTGGATATTGCACTTGGCCATATTGCAATTATGATAATATTTTGATCAACTGTTCAGCCCTAATGGTTGTACTTAAAACTTAAAACAATTCAAAGATTTGGTTTTACTCTGCTGCAAGTTTGGGGAAATCTCACACAACACCCTTCTCTCTCTAAAACCTCATTAAATTTCTTTTTCTTTTCCTCTCCTCACCTTGGTGCCGCTGTAGTAGTCGTCTGCCGTCGTGGCGTTCATGAAGCTCTCCTGCAGGTGAACGCTGGTGTCGATCCCCCCGGGGAGGACCAGTTTGCCCGAGGCGTCGATCACTTTGGCCCCGCCCGGGATCATCAGCTCCTTGCCCACCTGTTGGATGATGCCGTTCTCGATGTAGACGTCGGCCTCCTGGGTACAGTCATCGTTCACCACCTTGCCGCCCTTTATCAGGATCCGCACCATGGCTGAGCTGGAAGACATAATTGTAGCTCTGAAAGAGAGACAAAGGGACTCATCAGTCAAATGAGCTGCATGAAGATGAGTGCATTTTCAGCCTGTCAGACCACTATGAAGCTACTAGGGCTGGGCGGTATGGAAAACATCAAATATCACAATATTATTCGCCAAATACTTGGATTTAAATATTGTGAAAACACTGAAGGGGTGCTTTTATAAGCTATTTAGACACTAGACATTTTTTCATAAATAGATACAATGACCAGGCAGGTAGAGGCTAATAATAGAACAGCTACAACAGTCTAACAGCCTTTAAATGCATCCTTTAAAACCAGGAGAAGACATCACTTACGCCACATAACAATATCCAAAATAAAAGAGGATATCTAGTCTCATATCATAATATTAACATAATATAAAGATATCGCCCAGCCCTGTAGCAGCTGCTAACACTATAGAGATTTCTCTAAGTGTGAAAGCCACTGCTAATGCAACTACAACTTTCTGACAGTTTGACAGAGGTTTTTCAGGGAACACTACATTTTAAGCAACTAGAAGACACACCATCATCTCAAATACGCTCTATTCTGCATCCCTACAATTAACTATGTAGAAAAACATAACTTGGGACAGTACCTCATTTTGAGACAGTGCTGTAAGGTTAGCAGAGAGAGGCTGGTCAGTGATGCTGCTCTGAGCTCGGCTCGGCCAGGCAGTCAGGCTGTGAGTGACATCAGCTCCAGCTCTGAGTAGGCTGTGTCAGTCACCGCCTGTGACCCGACAGCACAGGGGCCAGTGATGTAGTGGCAAGTAGAAAGGCTCAAGCTATTTACCGTCAAGTGGCATTATGTGATTAATGACTTTCATAGCTGTTTAATCTATCACAATAATCGATTAATCATTTAGAGCCCATAGTGATGTTTTCAAATCACTTCCTTAGTCTGACCAAAGCAGGAATTTTATGATACGAACAGACAAATGTTATTAAATCTGAGCATCTTAGTTAACTTAGTGATGCTTTTACATGATAAAAGGCTAAAATTATTATGTAATCAGTTATCTGAATTAAAACCCATTCATTTTTTTTTTTTTTTTTTTGTTACTTTTTGTTACTGCTTTGAGTCTCTATCAAAATCTTTTTAGAGGTGGAAAATGTGAGTAAAGTGAATTGTGTTGGGTTCACTCTCCACTACATCCCAGCCAAAATGCGAGCCTTTACTCTGCTATACACTAAACTAAACAAACTCAATAAGCAGACCTATCACTGTCAAAATTATGCAAAAATTAATTTTCGTCAGATCAATTCTACATGAGTCTGCCGCTGGATTTAATTACGGTCAGTGATCAACTATTCATGGATAGCAGAGAAACAAGAGAAATCATCCCCTCCCCTTCCTCTATCTCAATTAGTGACTCACTCACACACACTCACATGCTGTGCGAGTGTGTGTGTGTGTGTGTGTGTGTGTGTGTGTGTGTGTGTGTGTATATATATATGTGTGTTCTGCGTGCTTGCGTGCGTGGGGGATGCGTACGTGTGAGGGTGCGGCAACTTTACCGCATGGACTCCTTCACACATCCAGATTTGGAAGCTGATAATCTGAGAGCTGGTTAAGATGTTGTTCATCCATAGATATGAACAAATACATTTTAGGGCGGGTGGGAGCTCATATTTCCATTTGCAAAAACATCCCCCCCAAAATCCTGGAGGGCCATGCATGAGCTGTAATAAAGTTATTACATCTGTGCAACCCACTTACACAGGTTGATGATGCACAAATAACAGGTCAGTTCACTACTTACCTGTTTAAAGGCTTTTGCAATAAATCAATAACAGATCCATTCAATCTACTGCAAACCCGCAACACAGATGAAAGTATTAGGCCATCAGAATCAACTACAGGCAACTTCAGTATGAACCACAGTTTATGCTTTCAATTCATAATAAATTCCGCATAGCTACTAACCTATAACGGTGTCTTGGTTAATTATCTTTACATTTCCAGCCTAACACATGGCCTCATATTTCCCCATAAAAACCAACTTATTGCCTGTTGTAAATCACTTCAAATCTGAAGTTGCGGTAAAGAAACACAATTATAATAAGGGTGATATGATCGTTTTATTGGATGAGTAGGCTATAAAAGCAGTGAGATGATGACACTTCTACTTGTGCGACTTGACACAAAGAAACCGGTCTCCGTCCGGCATGATCGGCTGCATAATGTTCATTACCGACCTAGAAACCGCCTTCCCAACTCTCAGCCCGTCCTCGTCCCTCCCCTCCCGGCTCCACAATAAAGATCAGGTTGCTGTCTAAACGGCCTGAGGTGGCGACCCGTTAGAATTAAACCCCCTCCTGCTTTTTTTTTAAGTGGTGTAGATTGTATTTTAGCCTGCAAGGATGGCATGAACAGTAGGCTACCAATCAAGAGGCAGGGTAGCCACCCAGCCGTGTAGCCAGGGGGGTATTGGGAAACAAAGTATCCTGATAAAGCATCGCTGCTGCTGGAGGATGCCCCCTCACACAGCCACCTGCAGCCCACCAGTGAGAATAACGCGGCGCAGCACATACCTCTCCTACGGGCCTACTGCTCCGGACGGCTTTTGGGTTACTTTCTGACAGCCACAGTGTGCAACACAATCCGAGGATAGCACTTTCCAAGGAGATACACACCAGCTGCCTTCCTGGCTGGGACCAGCCGACCGCAGCATCACCACTGTCAAGTCAGCAAGGAGAAGAGCACACCGCTTCCGGTTGGGGCTTTCAAAATAAAACCCCTAACTTTTAGCGAGCAAAGTGATTGTTCAAGCCTGGGTATGCCAGGGGTGAGAGTAACAAATTACATTCTTTCATGTTATTGCAATTTAGTAGCTTTTTGTGTACTTATGTGTTAAATCAAGTAACTTTACCCATACATTTTTGCTCAACCTAGTTACATTTTAGATCCCATTATAGGCCTATATTTTTTATATGCTCCCTAGAAGCACCACAAACTGGACCATCATGAATTGACAAATTAAGAAAACATTCTACAAATCTAATGATAACTCAGTATTTTTTTTTCTCTTGACCACATTTCAAGTGAACTACTTTTTCCTCTTAGTTAAGTAGGGAGGGATTTGAGAGGTATTCTGTCTGAGTAGCAGTTTCACATACTCTTTCCACCACCGAGGTCTGCAGCAGGCCTAAATCACAATACAGCTGATTTATACCTCCCGAAATGTCACTTACACCAAAACATGAGGTGCAAGATATTTGCAGATGTATACTTGATAATATCTTAAATGATTTCTCCCTATGAAGGAAAATGTAAAATTTGGTTTCAACAACTAGAATCAAATATAGGAGAAGCAATTTAACTTCATAGGCTATATGGTGCCATTCAAATGCCAGTACTGTATTCCACTTCTGTATTGCATTCTTGATGACTTTTTAGTTTAAACAGATACACAATCACATTCATGTCTATCAGCAATCTGGAATCTCCTATCCTCCTGACTCTCTGCAGTAAGACATGAAACCAGAGCAAACGCCAAGAAACGTGCTTGACATAATCCTCGCTTCCATATTTAAGGCAAATCCGCCTCCTTTCCGGTGTTATGATACCTGGATGCGGCTGACTTGACGAAGCCGGCTGCATCCGAGCTGCGCGACGGTGAGACGCTCCAATCACCGGCGTCGTGTGAAGGCTTGGTCGCCTAAGCAACCAATTGCTGCGGACTTAGGGCGTGTCCACTTGGGAGAGGATGTACCACTATGAGAGGGCCTGGGTGTAAACCGTGGCATGGGAGAGAATGGCAGGGCCAAGGTGAATAAAAGATTATTATAATCTATTCTTAACGCGGGTTAAACGGCTTAAACCTGAAGACAAGCTTTGGAGCATTTGCATTTATTTTGCATTATTTGCTCACAGAGTGTCTCGGCCCAAGCTTGACCTGCAATAGTGATGCAGAAATAATGCACATAAAATAGAAATATCATAAATAATGTATCCTACAACATATGGCATTAGTGCCAGTCAATAAACTATCCCAGTCCTGTTAAATGGCTCAGATGGGCTGCTGGCTGTGGAGTGGCATCATGTTCAACTGTCTGATCAGAGGGGCTGCAGGGCAACACCCTTATTTGAGGCACTGAAGGTGCTGTAGACAGAGGAGTCAACACAATGGAGTGCAAATTAATAAATCCCCTCCTCGAGGTCATGATGACATGAAAGCAACTGCAATGTCAGTGCACAAAACTCTCCATCCCCTGTATTGGCTTGCAAACAAGAATAAGCTTTAACACTGAATCACAGAAATCACTGTGCTTGCAGGTGTGTGTTGTCCAAATTCCCAGTCCAGCTCATCATGAGTGCACATGCTCAGTGGGGATGTGATGATTCATCCTTGTCACGGTTCAGATTACACCACGGTTTGATTCGAGGAAAACTAACCGAACCGACTAATCCAAGTTCTTTTGTTTTTAATTTAAACTTAGGCCAGCAGTTCAGCACAAAAGCCTGAACGGTCCTGTAAAACCTGTGCATTGAAACAGAACGGGGGGAGGCATGAGCAGTGCTGAAAACTCTGCAATTACAATCTCAAATATGTTCCCTGCCACATGACTTTGTGCTTGAAAAAAAAAAAACTTCATGAGCAAGAAGTTTGATTTTAAAAAATAAAATGTGGCAGGGGGTGCATGCATTTACAATATGGGTGCCCCGTCCCCCTACAGCTGAAATGATGCCCCAGCAGTTTGATGTACACTGCACTGAAAAGGTCATTAAAAGGCAATTCAGTGTCACGAGGTGCAAATGAAAGAGAACAAGAGTTAACGGATTTGTTTTTTTTTGCACAAAAACAATACATTTATTCAAGTGTTCTCCAGCACAAGTACATAAGGAGCCTTTATCTTCTGCCTGGACACTAAACATAAGTAATGGGGTAAAAGTGGAGAATGACTGCTACATTTCCTGTATGAACTGGTCTTGAGGAAAGCATATAGGCCATAAACAGTTATGACAGAAAGGAAGTCACACAAAGTGTCAACAGTATCACTGAATATAGAATTGACCGGCCATGAACAGTGAAATGCAAATGTTGCTGCGGATAGAAAAGAAAGAAGCATCGATTTAAAACAACATCTTGAAAAAACAGACATGGAGAATATTACGGCATGGAATGTAGATTAAGAAGCAATGCGTATTAAGCATACATTATGCTACAGTAAAAGTTATTACCGTTTTTTTTTCTTTTTCTTCTCGTTATGAGTACATGATTTTTCCCACAGATAAGCACCAACTACAGCAATCTCTAGTCTAAAACAATATAGGAAACCTTTCATTATTTGTTATCCTTATTTTTTCAAGTACAAAGTTAAAATGCCTTTGTTAATATATTTATATGAGTGAAGTAATAGTGCTTTTCCATTACTACAAGAAACTTAAAAACAGTCATTGTCAAGACAAGTTTATTTCTCTTCCAATCAAATATATTTTTCTTGATTAGATAAAATGTTTAGCACCATCAGAAACACCAACAATCCCTCTTTTAAATTCTTACAAAAGAAACAAAAGCAAAAACACCATGTAGGGCTGTGCAGTGAAGTTGAGACCATTCATCTTAAAGCTGTCCTTAGGCCACTATTAAGATCACATGACGTTTTATCTGGATTCACTTGACACAAAAAAAAATAAAAAAAAATAAAAAAAATAAAAATAAAAATAAAAAAAACCCAAAATTAATTTAACAGTACTAAAAAGTAGACTTGGAGTCTCCCTACATCTAACGCTCAAAGCAAGTTTTGAATCAAATTTGTCACTTGATTTTATTTTTAATCTAAGATTTTTTCTAATTTGATGATATATATTAGCAAAGAATTATATTTGTACATCTCATACGTAATACAAAAAAAAAAAAAAAAAAAAAAAAAAAAGATTAAAACAAATTGAAAAACAGCAACCGGAAACCTCTATGTACAAAATGTACACACATTAGGGGGATACAAGTATCATAGGAAGGGGGGAAAATAACATCTGGTCAAAATATCACAAAGCACAAGGTTTCATATCAACCTCTGTGTGCATGGACAAAAATGATGGCAATAAGGTCACTTAAGAACTTAATTACATTATGAAATTAAATTTCAAATAGCGTTATTTTTGAATTCTTAAATATGATATAGATAAGCGATAACATCTGTTCATTTAATTTTTTTTTTAAAATTCTAAATCACCAACTTTGCTCTTTGAGTGCCGACATCTCGTCAACTACGGTGTCAGTTTTAAGTTCTGACAAACTTCTGTCTAAATCCTCCATATTTAGCTTAGAAGTTACAATCAAGAGAATTTAGTTTGTGTGTATGTGTGTGTGTGTGTGTGTGTGTGTGTGTGTGTGTGTGTGTGTGTGTGTGCAATCCAAATTTGGATGAGCACCTCAATTTGTCAGCATGACTACCAGGGATTTATAAGGGAAATGGCAGAGGACAATCTGTCATTCATGGGACAAAATATGATACAAAACGCGTGACATAGTTCTTGAACTCTGTCTTACATTGTACAATCTTAATAGAAATAGACATTCTTTAAATCTGGGTAGTAGCATACTGTATCGCTGTTTTAAAACAGACATTATGGATGGTGAAAGAGGGAAAGGGGGGTTGGGGGTACAAATTTCAATCCGTCTACTGTACACTGAGTCAAATACATGGGTTTCACATATCAAAATCCATCCTTGTACTTCTATTGGCACAGCCCTACTGTATACAAAAAGTTTTACACGAGGGTAGATCAGTTCACATCATAAAACAAAACAAAAAAACAATTCACAAGAACCAATATTTTTTTTTTTAAAATATCAAGAAAAAAAGGAAGTATACATATAAAAGTGCTTTATAATGTTGGTAAAACAGCACAAAATTGCTATAAAAAGGTAGAAGAACTATGTGAAGCCGCACCATATTGTTGAGGATTTGCACCTGACAGTTTTTCAGTTTTCAGAGGTGGAAGGTGAGGAGGTTTACCCGGTTTTTTTTAACAAAGGCCTGGTCACCCTCCCTCCAACAAACACACTTACTAACAGTTGTACAGTAATGTCATTGGTCAGGATGAAACTAGAAAAAAGTAGCTCACCACAGACTTTGATCTTAAGGTTTTTTTTTTTTTTTTTTTAAACAAATGATGGAAAACATCATCTCCCATGCGGCTGTAGCTTCACTTTCTGTTTGTGCAGACCCGGTCTGAGTGTAGCAAGGCTGTATGATTGAATGAGCACCAGTATAATCTGTATAAAAGCTGTAAAAAATGCAGAAAAGAGGACATGCTCCGTTTTTGCACCATTTTCGCAGTTACTGTCGCTCCTTCTTTTCCTTTTAAATTGACACGACAGCACACAAAACAGATTTTTTTTTTTTCCCAAAAGTGTGGAAAAAAACCATGGAAAACGAGATTTTCAAGCAACAGGCTAAGAGTTCCGTATTGTCTAAACTGTAATGCCACATGGGCTATGATGTTTTTCACCATCTTGGAGCACCATGGTATTGTAACCATATTACAGTAGTACCTTTATTACCTTCAGTTGTGTATAGAAACTGTAAACAAAGAGGTATATGTGATCTGGTGTTTTGGATTCTCAGAGACACAGCTCTCCTGACACTGAAGAAAATCGCCTTTCTCACCACATCTCTGTGAGGCTCAGTAGCTGGAAGCATGGCTACACTGTAGGTGGCAACCGTAGCCCGCCCTGATGTCTGGCTGACGACAACGTACGCAGCCAAAACGTTTTCACATAAGGTATCTTGAAATCACTATCTTTCAGGTGTCTTCCATCACATCACCGTCTCTTCTAAAAAAAAAAAATGACATGTATAGCACTTTTCTTTCTCAGTGTCTTGAGAAGAAAGCATAGTCTCAAGTATAGCTTGCACAAATAAATCAATTCAAAAATACTTGATAACACTGCTAAAAGGTAAAATGACATATCAAAATTAAATAGAATAAGAATTACAATTCAAATACAAGAAATAATGTGAAATTTCTACGTCAAACGTTTTTTTTTTTTTTTTTTTTTTTCTCGCAAATTATACAAGAGTATAATTTGAGTATCAAGGCTCTTGTTTCTAGTCACAAAATACAGTTGTATTTCCTAAATGGTTCAGAGCGGGTAGTCTTGCTGCTCAGACACAGGCAAAGTAATCTTTGAGTGGTGCAAACAGGTGGCGGATGACCGGGACGCTCCATGATCTTCCTAGAAGCCTCTGCCTCGCCAGTCGGCTCATGTTGGACACATCTGTATAGTGGACCGGGAAGCCAAAGACCCTGGCGGGGCAAGCAGCGGGTGCAGATCAAACACAGACAGGGAGGAGATAGGAAGGCAAACACACAGCGAGACAGACAGACAGACAGGGGGAAGATACGGGGAGACAGTCTTGAGATTTGAATCTGCCAAGAGGCTCCAAATGAGTAAACAAAGACCTGTGAAGGTTATTTCGGAGGAATCGCGTTCGGCTTCCATACCTCTCCATCTCAGTGCACCAGAGTATGTCTTCCTTCTCGTTCATGAAGACAGGGAAGTGCTGGTCTTTGCCCTGCTTGATGGAGTTAGACCTGGTGGTGATGGTCCTCACCTTGTCAAACTGATGAAAAACAAAGAGAGCAAGACATTAGGGAAGTCAAAAATTAGTCCTCAGTATTTTTTCTCTCTTTCTTTCCTCTTTCTTTTATCCAGTGTGTATTTACAAGATGAAATTGCCTGTGTGTAGCAGTTTTTAATGGAAATGAGCTTGAACGTATGCAAATGATTTTGTGACGGCTAAATACAATCACAACTGTTGAGGGGGAGTCAAAACTGGACCAGCACGCTCCTTTAAAGCTGCTCTAGGGCAACATTTGTGTGTAATGATACACTTCTCTTATCGATCAACATCGCCAAGTGGGGCTAAAAAAGAGGAGAGTTTTCTGTCCCGAATGAGATGTTGTAGAGTTTTCCTTTTTGAAAAAATAAAATTCTGCTGTTGGCTATAGACACGGTGAAAGCTGAACTCGATCAATCAATCAATTTTTAATGCTTTGCCTCTGTTGTCTGGTTGGTATCCTTTGGTGTAAAGCATCGCAGGGCTTCTTAGTTGGTAAGAATGAGCGAGTTGAATTTACTGGCATGATTTCAGGGTATTTAAGTGATCACAGTTGATAGCAGGTCTCCTGTGTCTGAGCAAGGAATTACAACACCACAACTGTTATGGTTCACTGTTTACTCTGAGGGCGCTGCTCCCCCTCGTGCACCCACGGATATTTTCTCCAAGTTGAGTCTTACAACAGAAGGTCTCGGCTATGTGAGAGACTGTCAGGACAGGCAGCGCTGTAATATTTTCAGAGAATACTGCACTTTGTTTTCAGTGTGGGGGGGAACAATCTGGACTGCAAAATTGGAGGGGAAACATGCTGGCAAATATGTCCTTATTTTCTGCTAAGGGAAGTGACTACAGTAGTCAAGGGCACTGGCGAGCCAAAAGCAACTGGCATGCAAGAGCAGTTTGAGAAGTTTCAAACGGCACGCACGCACTCGCTCTTCATCCTAATGTATACACAACAAAAACAGAAACAGCTGGAGCGATAGTGCATTGAGCCTTTAAATTCAAAAAGTTCATGTTTCCTCATGCTGCAATCTGGAGCCACTACAGTGCAAAATTGCCAAATTCAGCTTTAAGCAATTAAACTGCAAATAGGCTGCATATCTCCGGACATATTTGGGAGGCGCCCCATATCATCGCTAGTGTGATTTTCCATTGAAATGAGGGTGAAAGAGTAAAGATCTCAGTTCCACATGGGCTACGTAACAGAAAAAACCTAATTTGCTCCTGCTGTGATCACTTCAAAGATCAAACTGACACTGACTTGGAAAAGTGAGATGTGTACTGGTTCAGAAAACATGTAGCAGTAACTTACAAGTACCTTAGCTGTTCTGCCATGTTCTAAACAATCCTGAAGGTCCAACTTGTCAGTGCACATGGCAGTCAGAGGCCTAGAGGGGAGACAGAACCAGACGGACGGCGTTCAATGAATCAAATATAAACAGCAAACTCATAATCGCATACTTAGACTCTGGGTCTCATTCATAAAAGCTTATTTAGCACCAAATGATGCAGTCAAATCTAAGCCAAACCTCTTTTGATGTCAAAGCGAGTTACTTTGATTTTAAATTCTATGAGGCATGTCACCCCACCTGGTTTGACACATACATTTTTCTTGAAATGTACAACAAAATCAAGGATAACGGCAAAGGATAATTCAAAAACACAAATGAGGACCCCCTGCCTCTGTCACAGGCTGCTGATTTGCCTTCGTCCTGTACCAACCTGTTCATGCCGGGGAGGTTGCCCCAGAAGTAGCGGGCACGGTGGGCAGCGGACACCTCCTTGGCATCGATCATCACTGGGTTGCACTGACGATGAAGCGATGCAGAACAAAGGCACCAGTCAGAGACGAACCAAAACAAGATGCACTTCTGTGACTTTCATATAGGCCATTACAGTATATTTAGCACAAAATAGCAGTGTTATTGATAATGAGCCCTATACCTGTATATCACTGATCAAAATTGATGAGTTACTGCTGTTAGGTGTATTTCCAAAATTATACCCATTTAGGAACTAAGAAAAACAGCTGTTATTAGCTTGATGATGATGCATGTTTAACATTATAAAAGAGTTTTGAAAGGGTTTCAGTAACTAAAGAAGTTGAACAATTTTTGCAACCCACACAGGATCATATAATCCTTCAAATTTAGGGAAATATGAAAATGATCAAAATTGTATAACACTGATCTGCTTACTGGAGATCATATGACATTGTCTGGCGAACTATCTCTGGGCATCACATTAAAATGAGCAGATCAAGATCTCTGGTCAGTGGATGACAGCAACAACTCCACAGCTAAAGATAACGAATTAGTACCACAAGGGGGCATTCATAATCTATCACCCCGTTCGTCAGTGGTGTTACATGCACGCATCACAAGCAGCAGAGAGTAGCCGCATCAGTGAGGAGGCTGACCTCTAAGAAGCGAGATATGTCCCTCTTGTCACTGACGCCCATGGCAACCACGTTCTCAAAGAGCCAGAAGAAAGCCCGGTCGTCGCCCTCCTTCGGCCGGGCCTCGTGGAGCAGCCTGTAGAACTCAAAGAAGAGACGGCCGGTGCCCTCTACGGGACAGAGACGGTCAGTCCACATAGTGTTGACAGCACAGTAAGGGGCACATATAGATGGCACTCTTGCAATTAGTCTATTCATGAGATTTCCTTTTACTTAAACGTACAGGTGAGGTGCTGGACTAAGTAAAGCCTGCACGCAAGACTCTTTTATTTTCACCTGATGAGCATCCACACTGAAATCAAAATGAATCAAAAATGCTGCCAAATTATTTAAAAGATGGTGGAAGGAAATAGGTTTAGACTTACCATAAAGACCTTTCCTAGCAGGATTGACTATGGAGAGGTCATTGCAAGGGCTTCCTCCAATAACTAGGTCAAAAGGACCCCACTCCTGAATCTGCACCGAGACAAGAGACAAAATCAAGAACAAGAAAAAAAAAAAAAAAATGAGATGAGGACAGAGTGCAGGTGGTGCAAGTTTAGAGCATGGTAATAGACTTAATATAAGTCAGGAAACATTATAGAGAATAACATGCTGCAAGGGAAAGTGAATGAGTGCTGTGTTTCCCTCTCTTAAAGCTGTATTAGGCAAAAAAAAAAAAAAAAAAAAAAACGGAGATAGTGTCTGAGAAAAGTGCTGAAAGAGAGAACAAATTCAGCCACTCTTGGCATCGGCTGGATTCTAAAAAAAGGCTGCTGTAGGTACATAAAGACCAACACATTTTGGCAGAGAGCCCTCTAGCCTCCAGTTTCTACCTTTTGTAAGTTCATCTCCCTTGTTGTAAGGTGAGGTAGTGAGTTTTGTGTCTTTCTTGAAAATTTGAACCTCGGCCCTAACCCTATCACATTACCTGATGTCGATAACTTCGCACAACCCAGTGGGGAAAAAAAAGAGACAAGAGAGGAAAAAGATTTCACTTTGTACTAAATGAGGTGCTTGCTTGCTGCTGCTCAGTAGGAAGGCTTGTATTTTACTCTTGAGTTTCAATATATTATATCCCGTGGGCGGAGAAGTGCCCATATCTGACAGCAGAGTGGGCAAAGAGTCTTAATCCGGATAAAATCTACCGGGGCCCCACATCGTGATTTAGCCTGATAAGATGGGCGTATTTTTGTTTCCTAATGCAGCTTTAACCGCTACCATCAAGGTGCCTTTATGCACTGAACGCCTCATCTGCTCCAGTGCAGCTGCTCAGTAGCTGCTGTACAAGATCACATTATGAGCAAAATCAAATATCACAATCTTTGGCTGAATGCCTCAATACAGATATTGTGACGATACTGTAGGAATGACTATCGGTGTTCTTATAAGATATTTACACACAAGACATTTTTGATAAACAGTTAATAGTAATGTGGATATGATGACCAAGCAGATTGAGACCTATAGCAAAACAGATACAACAGTCTAATAACGTCAGAAAATTGCATTTGTTTAGTGTAACTCAGCCTTTAAAACCAGGAAAAGACAGCACTAATGCTATGTTGTGATATTACGATATCCAAAATCCCAGATGATATCTAGTTTCATATTACTATATTGATAAAATATTGATAGATCTCCCATCTCATACTGCTGTGAAAGTATGACTGAATTTGAGGCGAGGCACTGCTGAAAAAGCTCAGACGATTACCAGCCCTTATCCGGATACACGACGGCTCAAGAAAAAATAAGCGAATAAAAACTCAACTCACATGTTTGCGCGTGACATTCCTCACATCGCCAACGTACATGATGCGACCCTGATGCCGGACGATGCCCACAGTGATGGAGTCTTCGCATACCTCGGATGCCACGTAGCGATCCACCTGAATGCCCAGTTCTTTCAGCACCAGCAGCCCTGCGACAGGACGGGGTCAAAGGTCAAAAACAACACTGAAAACTAAGAGCAGACACACCCTTCGAGGCTTTAAGATGCCTAATGGGCCATGCACAGAAACACAAAGTAGCCACTAAAAATACTCTGTTTTCCAAGTGGTAAAGTTAATGGCATTTTGATAGAAAGATATAAAAAAAAAATAAGAATGTGTAAGGAGCGTTAGGAGTTTCGTTTCACTGTGACTGTAAGAAAGAATCATTCTAAGTGCAACACTAAAAAAGCCTAATTCCCTCAGTCCTTTTATCAACCCATTAGTCACCTAAGCATGAAAAGCTATACAGTCCTCTGAGTCTAATCAGTGTTTGGCTTGGTTTCTAAGTGAGATCATTCTGTGCTTTCAGGTGCTGTCGTACTATAGAAAGAGTTATGTGTTCAGCGCGGAAAGAGGCAGTTTGGTGTAACCTTATCCCAGCAAAATGTCTCACACTGACAAGGACTTAAGAGGGAAATCCAGTTCTTGCCTAACCTGTTGCTATGCCGTCAAATAGTGACAGGACACGAATGGGCTTCCTCTTCTCCACCATGACTGGGGGGTATAGCTTTGGTGGTTCCTGAAAAACAACCACAGAGTCAGGGCATAATCAGACACGCATGGTCTCTGCTTGTTTGAGGCCTCAGGTTGGGGTTTAGCACGAAAGGCGCGTTACTCACAAAATCTTGGTCGTGATTGTTGGCAAAGAAGCGCTGGAGACGGCAGGGCCAGTCGGTGCGACGCTCCAAAAGGCCAAACACACCCTTCTGTCCGCACATGTAGCAGTTCCACGGGTCCTCTTTAATAGCTGCATGGGCCGCTCCTGGCCCCACGAGGAGGTCAACACACTCCACACAGAAACACCTAAGCACAAATGGAGGAGGTTTACTATTATCCTATTATTCACACCGTTAGAGGCATGCATGGACGGGGAGTTTGATGGATTGGCAGACAATTATGTGAACAGCCAGAGAGCTATAGAGGGCTTTCGGGTGATGCAACGCACCCTCTGGCAGCCATCTGGAGAGTCCCCAATTTGGTCAACAGCTGAGAATGGCTGTTTTTTTCTGAACTTACCACATAAGAATCTCTATAGAATTTAATAGACGATTCATTTCTGTGTTGTTTCTGACTGGGAACTTATCATCTCACGACTTAGCACTTAGATATCGTCATCTTATTATTAAAGGCACACTAGGCTGTTTCAAAGGGGAGGGCACCCCACCTTGTTATGATTTAGCAAAAAGTGATGAGTGCCACTCAATTCTCAAAAAAAAAAAAAAAAAAAAAAAATATAACTTAAAAAAGCCTCAGGAGTTTAACCTATCATAACCCACAGATAGAGCAAAGCATAGATAAGATAAGCATTCACAATTGTTACAGTAATTCTATGGGTTATTAGTCTTGGCGTTAACCTGAGGCTTTTTGTCCTCCCATTTGAAACTGCACAGTCTGCCCTTACGCTAAGCACCATATATTTATTGTGTTGTTATTACCAAACTTGATGTGCACAATTTATCTACGAGTGTCTAGAACTGGTATCTTAAAACGGACACTGTCTGCTTTGTTAAATTCATTAATTAACCTGCTGACTAATCAGCTGGCTAAGGATGCCAAAAACCATCTGCTTGTTAAGATAACAAAACTGAAGCGCAGAGTCTTGAGAGCAGCAAAGGCTAAAGACGAGGCAGTTTCCTGTGTCACATTAACCTCAATTTGGAAAACCATCACTGAACAGACCCACACCCACAGTCTCTCTCAGGTACCTCTCTTGTTTTCTCGCCTGGTTGTTATTTTTAGCCATTATTTCTGCAGAGCCAATTCTCCGATGGACCTACATGATGGCTCCAGACGTAGTTGCTAGGAAATTGTGATGCAACTACAAAGCCTCTATTGTATATGTGTAATGTTCTTGAAATAGAAATGAGACGTTGTGCAGTTTTCCGCTGATCATATACCGTGGCACTGCCCACAGCGGTAAACACCTACTGCTCCACATGCGAAAACTGTCTCGAAATATGACACAGATTGTGATCATTTTGAATGACATGCGACCATTGATGTGAACACACTGGCTGATGTGGTCTCTCTCATAACTAGGCCACACGATCACCACTAATAACGCAGAGAAACCCAGTGGAAACCTCACCGGCAGCAGTTGTTGTTTCCACACATGAGGACCTCCCGCCCCCCACAGCAGATAGTGCAGTATGATTGGTAGCCATCATCGTCATACTGATATGCACATTCTAGGAAGCAGTTCTGAAACGAGAAAATAAACCAACTCAAACATGATTAGAGGGATATACTGAAGCGAAAATTAAATGGGATCAGGTTCAAATGTGTTTATTTTATTATTAGCTTTAAAAGGAGCTGTGATTCTTACAAAACAGCAGTTGTAGTTTAGGTCCCTGCCTCTACACTCTTTAATGACTTCTATCAAAGCTTACCTTACAACTTTGGCACATTCCTCCGGCAAACAGCGGGTGCTCAAGGGAAACATTTAGACTTCCACAGGAGATACAAATGTCTGCAGAAAGAAACATGGCATGTCAGTATTTAACAGGCCCAAAGCACACACTCTCGTAGAAGCCACAGAGGTGTGAACACTCCGCTGCCATGCTCTGAACTTCACACTTCAATGAAATTATTTGAACAGCTGTGACGCAAGTCTAGATCTCATAAGCCTAGCCAATGTGTTTGGAGAGAGCACACAAGAGACCCAATGAGGCAACAGAAATCATGGAAATGTTATTTCTTCTTCTTTACGCTTTTATCATTTTATTAACACAGCCCCGCATCCGCCGCTTTGCTCATCAACATCAAGGACAAGTGTAATCTAGACGACTAGGTGTTTATCCCCCGAGAGACCCCCTGGCGCTGCTGGAAGCCAGAACACACAGAGGACACATCACTTACCCTCTATGCTGCGGCACTTCTGTCTCACTTCATAAACAAGCCGCTCTGCAAAGACAACACAAAAAAACCTAATGAGGAATGGGGGTTAATGCTCGCAATTATGTTTCTGCTCTCCAAAATCCGTCTGCAAGGTCAACAGCTTGTAATTAGTCTTCTCTCCCGTATTTGTTTAGGCTGATATTTTCCGACTTACTCGAACTGAGAAAAGGTGTTTGATACTGTTTCCACCTCCATACGTCCAGTGGTTCGGTTACTATGGGTAGCATTTATGGGATTTTTTTTTGCCTTAGATGCTTGGATGGGTGAACTGTAACCACTGAACACATTTATCCTTCTTTTCTATCCTTCCTTTTTATTTATTTATTTATTTATTTTAATTCCAAGACATGCATTTCAAATACACGATACACTGTGTAAATAAGACAGCTTTGGAGATCCTGGACCGGTTTATTTTTTCACTTTGACGGAGCAAGGCTAATGACTCCCATAGACTTCAAGTCTTTATGCTAAGCTAACAATGAAACGCTACCCATAGGAACTGAACCACTGGACGTACAGAGGTGAAAATGGTATCAAACATCTTGTCACAGTCCTGCTAAGCTGGAAAAGAGGTATTCCTTTAACATATTGATTGAAGGTATTCTAAAGAATCATATTATATCTAATACTAGGGAAGCAGTATCCGTTTCTTGATCAATACTGATAGTGAGACCAATATTGGTCTACAATGTACAGTAAGTACTTGGCCAACAGAGCTAACACTAAGGGCTCTAGTTTCCCGGCGCAGCGCGGGGTGGCGCAGTGAGGCGAACCCCGCGCAGAGCTAGTTTCGACCGGCGAAGCGGGAGAGGCGGACAGTGTCCAAGTTTCGCAGGCGGAGGTTCGCCGAGATGGGAGTGGCGGCGCAGCGGGGGGAGGTGCCGACAGATTCGGCTTGGCGCAGTGACAGTTTCGTGCTAAAAGGCTTCGCCGAGGTGCGCCAAAAGCTCGCCGTCTGAAACCACGTCTACTTTCAGCGCAAGGCGGAGCGGAGCTGGCGCAGTCGAAGTTTGGCTGACTGACGCACATCACCAAAACCTCACGATCAGCACAAACGGTGCCAATCTCCTTTGATCTGACATCAGCTGTGACGGGACAGTTGATATGGAGATATATGTATGTGCTGATTGTGATCGTAGCATTGAATAGTGTTTTTTTCGGTATTTATTGCATCGTTCATGTGTCTAACATCCCGGAAGCCTGCCTGTGAGGTTTTGGTGACGTGTCCGCACTGCTCACCGGTCTCCGCTCCGCGCCTGTCTCCTGAGCTCCGCTCCGCCCACGGCAATAGACCTCCATGTCAGCTGTGTAAACTTTCATTACGCCTTCACGCAGCGCATTTTAAAGGCAAGGACAGGGGCTCATTTGATTGGTTACATGTGAATCGGCTGTGTCAAACCCACTCCATGCCTTCTCTCCTCCCCTCCGCCGGTAGGAGGGATGGCGGAGTACTTGCGCCACCGAGAACGACGTGCCAAACTTGGAAAATCCGCCTGGCCACACCCAGTTGGCGAAGCGCATCTGCGCTACGCCCCCGCCTCGCCTGGTCTGCGAAACTAGAGCCCTAAGAGATCCAATGCTTTCAGTTGTATGCGCCAATGTGCAGGCCGGTGCCTTTGGAAAGTGCTTTAGTGTGTTTCAACTGTTTAAATGAGCAAAATATCAGTGAACGTTTGGGAGCATTTTACTGCAAATGAAGACGATAAATTTCCAGACCACAGATTTGGCAAAGGAAACCAGCCACCACCAGCTAACTGTACAGCAGACACTGATCTTCTCGTAAAAAAAATATTGTCTCGCTGAAGAGGGTTGAGCTTGCATCGGTCATTGATATTGGCGAGGTCTCAAAATAAATTATTCGCACTTGTACTCAGTCAGAAAAAAGTGGTATTCATGCAGCCCTAATTACAGCAATATATCTAGGCTCAGCAGGCAACAATTAATGATCCAGAGCTTGGCAGAACAAATTCATATGCTTTGCCTTAAATAAGAGAGTTAAAGGGCACACAGTTTCAGAATTCCTCTATGTTTTTGCTGTGAGTCTTGGAAGTCATTTGTGAAAATCAACAATTCTGCCTACAGAAGAAGCCAGAGAAATACGACTCAAACTGGCGATGCTATCAGGTACAGTGTGAGGCTACTTAAATTACAATAAACTGGGTAAAATATTAAAAATAACTAGGCAAAAGAGTAGCAACAAGGCAGCTCTTCTTATAAAAATAGTTTTGTTCAACTGGCTGCATCACTCTAAAACTGGTGGAGCACCTGTGGTGGTTTGCTGGGAATGAGGGCATATTTTCCAGTTCTGAATCAGCCTCAGTAATATTAATAAAGCACATTTTGGGGAAAAGAAACTCAAACAAAATCCCATTCTGGACTGAATACCTGATGGCATACTGGGCGGTGTCCCCTTTTAAATCCGCCACGCTAATGCACTACATGTCCATTTGCTATTTCTCCGACCACTTACTCTGATATACAACTCAGTTGAGTTCCTCCCAGGGGATGGATATAGGGTTCACGACTCCTATTTAACCCAGTAAATGAGGCACCTTACCTCTTGTCCTTTCGTCAATGATGTCCTTGACCTTGGGTTTCTCTGCTGTGCTTTTGCGAGGCTTTTTGGCCGGAGGGGGCGTGTAGGCTGCTGCCTCTGGCTCTACCCACATCTCAGGGTAAACCTCTTTATATGGGTTACGCTCCTCTGGGGTGCACAGCATATCAGACAATTAATATTAAGGGTGAGATTCTGAATTATTCAATCACTGGCTTAATTAGTCATGAAAAATTGCTTCTTATTCCTGAGTGTTTTTCTCTAATCATTCTGAGTGCAATTTATAGCTGAAGTGGTCCATTAGTAGCTTTTAGCCGCAACAAAGTATAAGGGGTGATACACGGGGGAGTTTTTTGGACAATGTGGATTGGCAAGACTCCCAGCTATTGGCAACAAAGTGAGACACAAGGTCAAAAATTCATGCTTCAAGCTCAATCTTTTCCTCTTACCCTCGGGTGGCTCTAACCCCTTGGGTCCAGTTGGCTGAAACCCTGTCATGGCCCACTCAATCATCTGCTTGTTCTGCATGTCCACCGACTTGGACGTGTCTGTCTCATCACTGTCAGGGCAGGACATGAAGACTTTGCCTGCCCGGCTGCTGGCCACCTATGAACAAAGACACAAAGAGCTCACTTCCATCCTGTAATGTATCCGTCTTTGGAAAAAAAACATTGTTCATCGCATGAAATGTCTACAACAGAGAGGCTCTAGTCTGATTCAGTGTTGTCATTTCATCAACAGGGGGTGTTGAGCTCCCCACCGTCCTTTGAAAGGTACCAACATCTGAGCTATCAATCAACTCCTGAGAGCAGATCTCACTTTTTAAAGCAGCGGGCATTTAATGTTGAAATAAAATGGTCTTATCTGGTCTATTTTCTGTTTATTATACTAACTGCAGGAGTGCTCATTCCAGTTTTATTCATACCAATTTTAGCCCCTTATCACGTTCATCTTTGCCTAAGGGTGGCATCCTCACCGGAGCAAAAACATCTGTGTTGTGCTGCAGACACCAGTACTACTTAAGTCAGCAAACCAATGCACTACATTAGCAAACAAATCTATAAAATGCACCATTATAAAGAATCTCATCCAGAGTTGCTGCCATTCTGTAATTTTTGAAGCCAGTTAACCCGCTCTAATATGCCATTATGACTCGATGTGGCTGTAGAAAGTGATTATTGCCATGCTTACTGGAAAAAAGGAATTGGAGATCCACTGTAATGTCATGCTCACCTGTAGCACTTCATAGATGGCTTTCTTGTACATGGGCTGCTTGTTATAGGTTGGTTGGTGAAAGGCATTGTAGAAGGAACTTAAAGGCATGAGTTTCTCTACACAGACCTGTTAAAACACAAAGGAAATACAGCTTTTTTTCATTGCTGTGAGGCTCTGGCATGACAAAAAGATCTTGTTGCTGTTGTCAGGTAAAAAGCTTTTCACTCCAGTGAAGAGTGATCTTCTTTTTTGTTTTAGTCTTTTACTTTAACTGATTATAGGTCATCTAAAGGAAGACAAATACTAAAAAAAAGCCTGATTTCAAATAGCTGGGTTTTGACAAAAGCAGTGCTGTTTGCCTTAACTCCTGGTCTAAAATTTTCACCTGATAACAATATTAAAAATATCAGGTCTTATCACGCACCACTGAGAATTTTCCATCCCCAAACCACATGACCCATCTGGTCCCCTCCGCGGCTCTGCTCCGCCCTGTCATCCTCCAGGATACGATGCGGCCTGGCCACCAGGAGAAACCGCGTAGCTTCCCCCAAACCAGCTCCCCGATGCCAAAACCACGGCCATCCTACAGCCAACCAGAGACAAAATTATTCACCTCACCATCCACTTCTGGACATAATTCTGAAACAGTTTTAAACCCTGTCTGCCTTATTTGGGATGGTGGGATTTAGATAATTTCTCTAAAAATATAAGCAAAATAAACATGCAAAAATAAACTCAGGCATTAATGAATGTATGAACAGATGCAGGCAACAAATGTACAAATAAACACACAGACAAAATAATAATTAAGTCCATAAATAAACAGTTTTTGGCTTTGGGTTGACAATGGCATCCCACCACAAATGAATAGGTTCCCAAAACAAGAATGGTTGGTTTACTTGACATGGATTAACCCTGGCCTAAGGCTAAATCCTTTCTCCAATAGAGATCTCTGTTAAAAAAAAATCCTGTTAGTCTACAACCGGGTTTAATCAATGCCTCTCACTCCAGCTCGATATCTCCTTGACCGCCCTCCGCCTGTGTGATTTTTTTTTACCTCGTACTCGGGCTCAGTGTCTGTAGACTTGGGTGATGTCTTGTCTCCACCTCCGATGGCCACGGGCTCAGGGGTTGTGGCCACAGTGGGGGAGGCGGGGTCAGTCGGCTGCTGCTGCTGCATTTGCGGCTGCTGATGTTGCTGCTGCTGTGGCGGCAATGGCTGTGATTGTTGTTGATGCTGTGGCTGTGGCTGGGACTGAGGCTGAAGTTGAGGCTGAGGCTGAAGTTGAGGCTGAGGCTGAGGCTGAGGCAGAGGCTGAGGCTGAGGCAGAGGCTGAGGCTGAGGCAGAGGGCGCGACTGTGGCTGAGGCTGCTGCTGCTGCTGCTGCTGCTGCTTCGAAGGCAGGGGGTGTTTGATTACTGACACCTGTTCTTTCTGGGTCTCTGTTTCCATCTCCTCATGGTCCTCCATAGCATTCATGGCTGACACCAGTTTGGCCTTTTTCTCTGCCTGAAACAACACAGCCCAAAGACAGCAGATAAGTCAGCTGCGGTATGGAAACTGTGCAGGCGTAAAGGAAGCACTATTGTGGACAGGCGGCGAGATTTACCTTGCATTTCTTCCCGTCAAACAGGCGAGATTTATATTGTGTTTGTTCCAGTCAAATAATGCATTGAATACCATAGAAAAAAGAAAGCAGACATATGCCTTGTACATACCGTAACCTGTAAGGCCATTTTCAGTTCATTTCACTTTGATTGTATGAACTGAGGCCTTCGCTTTACTCTATACATTGGCTTTTGTTAATTTGTGTTTAAAAAAAAAAAAAAGGCAAATCACAGCTATAGAAATCACAGCTTTAGAATACATGGCAGCACTTTTGTTCTTTCTTTCATTTTTTAGTGTCTTTTTTTTATAGAGAAGATACACAGACTATAAAAGCCAAGATCATAAGCGACATAAGTGAAAGTAAATGTAAAGCGGCTCTATATAATCTAAACAGTAAGACTTCGAAAGCCCTAGAAAACCTCCCTTTATCTCTTACTGATACCTTTTCCTCAATAGCAGTGTGCACAGCAACCCTACAGGCACACACAGAGGTGTGGCTAAGTGGAGGAAAATGACAAAACACAGTGATGGTGCACAAACACATCTCAATTTTTAGCTCACTGAACCAAATTTAAACACCTATTTTAAGCCTGTCGTGCTATATTAGTCATGTCCGCTTTCATGTGCAGGGCTGTCTGCGCTGTCAGCAGACTGTAAAATGATGAGAATAAAATGTTTTGCAATGCTAACAGATGAAAAACGAGATGGATGGCATTACTAGCAGGTTAGCTGTACCCCACATGTACTTGGATGGCCCGTGTGTAATTATACCGCGTAAGGTAAACAGCAGAGAAGTATGTAATTTAGATTGTGGGGCTCCACAGGCTGAGTAAACATTTCTTTATCTCTGAGGGTCAGGCCCATTCATCAACAGTGGTGTATAGCAGCTCTGCAGACAGACAAGGAGAGGTAGGGCTACAGAGAAAAACATGGCAGTTGGCTGCAAACTTGTTCCTCATGTGTAAAACTCCATCCAAGTGACACATTTTTCTGTGTCAAATCATATTTTGCCCTCTGTGATGTTACTCTGGAACATGAAGTGCAATTTAAAAAGTATAAACAGCATCACTGACAATTTAGAGGCACTGTATAGGAAGGCCGATGGGGCAAAAACCAACTTGCAAAATAGCAACCCAGCCGTTTCTTTCCTCTTAACACGGTATAAAAATACATGTCAGCAGCACTTTTGCCTGTGTCATCGCATCCTCAAGCACTTCTTTATGTGGAGCTGATCTTTTGATATGCAGAGTTGATCACATGCTTGATGACACGGTATCAGAGTGTGTTATATAACACTATTTTATATGAAGAAAATAGTGACTACGGCCTTATATCAAATGGAGGGGCATGCTACATAAAGGCAAAAAGAAGAAACAACTGGTAGAAGCTGTTTAACGTGCTGCTTCAACATGAATTTAAACCATGTTAAGAGATAATAAATGACTGTGTTGACTATTTTGCAAGTGGTTTTTGCCCCAAAGGGCTTCCATAGCCCCGTATAAGGACCTAAAGGGCGCACATGTATTTCTACTATATAAAAATCTAGATTGTGGGCCCTTTAAAATCTGTGTAAACGTGACTTTATCTTTGACTGGAAGGCTTATTTATCAGTGGCATGTGTGTACAGAAACTGTATTCACCAACAAGGAGAGGTTGGGCTCAGCAGAATGTAGCTACCAAATTATTCCCCACTTGTAACGTCCCATGCAAATGACAGATTTTCCAGCCAGTCAACCAAATGTAATGATCTATTTTGCCCGCCATGATGTTATATGGACTTATAAAACAATTAGCGATACAAACACGTAAAATGACACTCACAGCCTCCGTGGTGATTTCGCCGCACATTTCGTTGTGGTTTGGGAATGGAAAGTACAAGTGTATGTGTCATGTGTAAAATGTATATTGTGGGACCTTTACAGTCTGTGCAAACAAACATGCTCGCTGCAAACTTGTTCCCCACTTGTAAAAATCTAAATGACAAATTTTCCAGTCATCGAACCAAATATAATCATCTGTTTTGCCTGCCATGATGTTAGTCATGCCGACTTTGTAATGCGAACATGTATAAGCAGAGGCCGATAGCATCGCCACTGATTAGTTGTGCCCCACGCAACCAGCGCACAATGACGGCACACAATGCATCCGTACTGTATAAGTACAATGTCTAGATTGTGGGACTTTTCAGGTCTGTGTAAATATTTCTTTATCTCTGACTGTAAGGCCTATTCATCAATGGGCGATGTGTACAGTAACTCTATAATGTCCAGAGCTCCAGTGGAGAGTTCACTGGGTTTGTGGTACCTGACACTGAACCGCTAGGTCGATCAGAGAGGACGAGACCCAGCCGGGACTTAAGCCTCTCACAGTAAATCCCCAACAGCTGCACTCATTCTGATGTCTCTCTCTCTCTCTCTCTCTCTCTCTCTCTCTCTCTTTCTCTCTCTCTCTCAATACACACACATGAAGACTCACATACACACGCACACATACTAACTTCCTCCGTCCTCTCTGTCTCTCTTGTCTAAAATACACATACATGCAGACACGCACGCAACGCACACTTACAGAATATATACCCACAGTCACGTATGTAAACACATGCTACTCATACTATAGGCTACACGTGAAAGCCCTGCACAGCTGTGCTTACTTTCGTGAAATCTTTCTCAGGTTCTCAGGTCTCACACATTCTGTAAATGTCCTGTAGCCTGAGTGAGTGCGGGGAGAGAGATGGGAGAGCGCAGAGGAGGAGAAAGAAAGGAAGGGAGGGAGGGAGTGAGAAAGAGAGAGAGTGAGAGTGAGAGAGAGTTGGGGTATAGTACAATCCTTCGGCCTCTCTCCCAGTGTGTCTCGTAAACAATAGGGCCTTTAAGGGGAGGTGGTGCTAGACAGCGCGGGGAGGGGTTACGGCGCAGAGCAGAAACATGTGCTCTTCAATCAAGAGGCTCTGCTGTGGTTTATAAATATCTGTACTGTAGAGCTGGATGGATGGTTCAAAGCCTTGGGCCATATGTGTTAGGCCTCTTGGCTCCAGCACAAGCACACTGGAGTCAGTGTTAGACAGCCTGCTTGGATGTGTGGTTCCAGATGGTAAACTGCAAAAACTAACAAATGTCAATTAAACTGCTAAACGCGTTATGTGTTTTGGAGAAACAATGTGTGATAGTATCACGCTTCTGCAAGTCAGGACAGTTTGGGAAGAAATGGACTGATTGACAGTGATTTCAACATGTTTTAAGAGTTTTCACCCGAAGTGAGCTATTTCCTCTTTGGTGACCAGTGCTTATAGGCATGTTGGGAGAATTGTAAATGGCAATAAAGCAGCTAAGCTACTGCTACAGTGTCCATTTAGGTGTGTTTAGGGTTAGGGTCTCCAGGGTACAGCCTGTGGTTGCTTTTCCTCAGAACCAATGGGAAAGTGACTCTGAAAACGCCAGTGGGGGGAGGAGAGAGAGTACAGTGGCTATAAGAACCAGATATTTGTCTCTGGCCTTTTTCCCAGTTGTAAATGCCCCCTTTTGGGGGCCTCACAGTGTGTGTGCAGCTACACCAGCAAGACAGGCTCTCTGGGTCTAAAGGGGAAAATAGGAAAGGAGGTACTGGAGACACAATGCGGTCTTTATCATTTACGCACGCCTGCCCGTCACTGACAACTTCAGAAATACCAGCACTTATATATGCTGTCACGCCATATAGAAGACAAACACCAAAAATAACACCACACAGGGATATACACACACTGGAGAGCACCTATGTTTAAACAACCATTTAACTCCACATTTAAAATATCTTCACTCTTTTCTTCTTGCCCCACACTATGCTAAATATGAACACAATGGAAAACCCAAACCAAGTTACTGTACTTACAGTAATCATGGGTTTTGTTGTGGATAGAAGAACAGTGAGAACACAAGCCCTTTAGGCCCCTGGCAGAGTGCAGAGACATGTTGGGTGCACAATAAGGGATAATCTGACTTAGAGGTCTGTACAGCATGATACCCTGAGGGCTCAAGGGGTGACAGAGTGCATTGGGAGGCAGAAAAAAAAAAGAGAAAAGATACTGGTCTCCAGGGTGTGAGCATTTCAACACAGGTATTTTTGCTAGAAGAGATGTGCAGAAGATACATCAGTATCCAGTTGTACTTAGACACAAGCATGTTTTTGTTTAGAATGTGAACAGAAATGTCAAATTAGTTGGTTAGCCTCTGTCATTTAAAGTGACAAGTGGTGATTTCAAGGTCACTGTCTTTACCCAGAAAATTATCATTTTTTTAAGAGCCAAGGCTATAATTCCGGAGATGAAACACTGCAATACTGGCTCAAATTCCCTATGCGATTGCCCGGAAAACTCAAAAAGCAACAAATAAAAGTTGCATCCTTTGTACCACTTAAGAATACAGGGACAAAGACAAAAAGCATCAAACAAAATAGATATTAGGAAAAAATTATCTTAAAAGTATCAGGAAAGATGACTTGTAATCAAAACTAACAAGCATTTTGGAAAATTTGATTAAAGGGAAAAGTTAGATGAAATAAACTGTCATTGAGCATTACTTCTTCACACAACGTGACAGCTTGCCTTTGAAGCAACACAAAAGAGTTTGACCTTTGAATACAGTATTCTCTCATGCGCAACAGGCAAGAGAGACACAGCAGGAGCTGTTTTGTGTGATTGTTTAATGGATTATACAGTGAGATATGTCTTCAGTAGGCTCACTTTAAAGAACTAGGCTTATCTGTTGAAAAGAACAGCAGACAAAAACTTCCTGAAGTTATGACAGATGTAGTTAACATAACGTAAGACTCAGCAGATCACGAGCGCTGCAAACACTGATCATAAATCTTTAAAAAGCTGCTTTCAAGTGGAAGTATTGTCTAAAATTTCTGAAGTGGCAGATTACTGTTCTGTTGTGCAGCAATGTGGCTACTGCATTCATTAGCCTGATTTTAGCAGGGATCCCTACAAAGGCAGTGTATTTCATTAGTGGCCTTGGGGGGTCACACCAAAAGAGGCCATCTGGTTCTCATTGTATTATGTCCTTTTAAGAGATAATTAGGAATATTACAGGGTCAGCCATGAATACATAAACATAATTCCCCATGAATCCACAAGTGGAGTTGTTTAAAAAGCTCCCCAAGGAGCCTGCTTGTATGAGTCCAAAAGCCTTTAAAATGCTCTCAAATAATCAAATTAGTGTTCTTATAGTAAATCTTATGTCAACTTTTAAGGAAAAGACACTGCATTCACATGTCAAAGAGAACAAAGTACATGGTGATTATATACAAGGTTTCAGGCCTACAACTGAACTTTCTCCCAGTTTCTAATCAATACTCCTGATAAAAACCCATGTCAGTGCACACTTAAAGATCTAAAGTATTTTCTATGCAACACAGACTTTTGTACACTAGATTTCAACAGTTATCCTATATCACACATATCATTTATATAGGTTTGTTAATTCAAAAACAAATGTGTTATGTAAGGTGAAAATCATGGTGGCTCTGCAAAAAAAGCAATATGTTTGGGTAAATATATTTAATCTAAAAAGTGATGCCATTCTGATATTTCTAGGCACTGCTATGAAACAGGAAATAGTTTCTGCACATTCACCCCATGGGATCATGTCGTTCCTCCAAAAACTTTTTTCATGCGAGCAACTTTTTCTCAACACATCTGCAAATGCCTGCTCTCTCTTCCTTTTTAAAGAGACGGTTTCCCTTTAAGCTGTGCAGAGCAGATGGTCCATAACAACTCTCGTGGAAATACCTGAAGTCAGCATATTCCCCCTCGCTGTAAGCAGGCTAATCAGACATTACTCTATCCACTGTGTTATCAAACAAACAATGCAGTGCACATACCCATACACGCCGGCGCGCGACACTTATAATCCAGTGTGGGGCTTGAATTTTTTTCCCCCCACTCTAGGGGTAGAAGAGATCGCTTAAAAAAAGAAAGCATGAACATTTCTTTGTCTGGGAATTCAGGGTCAGGTGATTGCCGACAGGAATTCTGGTTGGCTAGAGAGGACTTGCAAAATGTTGGCAGCAAGCCAAGAGGCTGTCTTGCAAGCAGGGCTGGAAATTTGCTGCAAACCTCATCTTCACCCTCATATCCATAGCACAGAGTTCATTTCCATAGCTGGGGGAGGGGTCAGGAAAAGAATGGGGGTGGGAGGGAGCGACGGAGAAGTCCACTGTAACACAAGGCACATAAAAAAGAGTGATCCCATTCCCGTAGAAAGTGCAAGACAGCAGGGTTTCATTCCTCCGTAAACTAACCCTTTCAGCCACCGTCCTCTCAGAGCGGCTGCTCGAGCAACATGCTACAGCAAAACACTCTGTGGCAAGAGCAGAACCAGAGCAACTTCAGGCTGCACCTTATAAGTCCTCAGGAAAGGGCTGCGAAGCCAAAACAAATCAATCTTTGTCCAAATAACATGAAAGTGTGTAATGAGCCAAATAACAAAAAAGGGAAAAAAGGCACACACAGAATTTGCATCTTGCAAATCCCCTTAAATCTTAGGCTTGTAGGGCCACTCGTTCAAGAGAATCCACCTCTATTTGGAAAACGTGAACTGCCTACTTCCCCAGTATTTTACGACATTTCACTTGTGAGACCCCAGCATGTCCTGCTAATTTGGCAATATTTCCTCCCTCCAGACATTTTTATGGCTGCTCCCCAAGCCTTTTCCAGTGGAGAGCTGAGGGGGTGGGGAAGCAAAAGAAATGGAAGGCCCCATCTTGTTACTATGGAGACACCTCATTATGTAACAGTCAAAGTCGCACTCCATCACATTACTACCAGGAGTAATATCTAACATGACTAAGTAGCAAGGAATGCGGGAAATGGCACATTTACAAGGATTTACATCATGTTGTTTTGGGAACAGGAATTAATGATCTGAAATGAAATCAGTGCTTGGATAAGTTGCCACATTTGCTGAGACACAGGGCTAACAATAATAGAAAGAGTGTGTTTGCCACTGCTCACTAATGCACAAATCATTTTATGATGCTTTTTTTTGCACTTGAATATAAAACCATGTGTTTTTTTTTTTTTTTTTTTTTTCAGTTTTAAGCAATTAAAAGCACAGTAGATGACACAAAAATCTAAAATTACAGCAGCATTTTCAATCAAAAAGCATGAATAAGGTCAAGGCACCCAAGAGATGTCATGAGCCGGCAGGATTTTTCATTAGCTACTATAATAGACAAAAGAAAGCCAGGAAATGTGGGACCCAATTAAACAAAAGACCCTGCAAATCCACTGAAATAAATGGTACCTTCATGAGATATCAAATGACCCATCAAATACACTTGGCCATGAACACACCGCGAGCCCTACCCTCAACCTTGGCAGCTCTAGTCCACGACTGGCCGGCCCATCATGGACATGGTGTCCATCGTCCCCTGTGACAGGGGGCCGGGACAGAGCTGGGGTACTCACCTCCATCTTCCACTTGGCCAGCCACTCCTCTCTGGTCCGCTTGCTAATGTAATAAGGGTCACCAGCCTGGAAGGTTATTCTGGGCATTGGCCTCTGACGAAGGCTGATCTCCCAACCAACTCCCCCTCGCAGCCTCCCTCGACCTCCCTGTTTAAAGTGTTAAAAAAAAAAAAAGTTAGCTACTCGTTTTTGATTCTTCCTTTTAAGGGTTTGAGAGATTCTCAAGTGGGGAAGTATCTAGTTTCGTTATTTAGTAACGCTGTCAAACGTCTCGAGAGGCACGGAGACAGATGCTAGTTAACGTCAGTAAACTGGTCTTTGAGGTTGTGGAGATGGGGGCGTCTCGCCTGCAAACAGTTGAAGATCCACATGCTGATGTGCTGCATGCTGCTGTCGGCTTGGGATTGGTCAAGCAACTATAAGTGATGCCACATTATCTAATCGTAGCACCCTGGTGGCAGACTTTGTCTCAAAGTCACTGGTGCATGCTAATACGAGAGTCTCCCAAGTGTATTTGATATTTCAAATCTATACACCATTAGGTACCATTTCTTTCACAAGTCCAAAGCCGAGTCATATGATTAATAGGTTGGGGAAACAGTTTTTCTAGACCTTAAAGAAGTGTGAGCATGCAAAGTTTCCATTTTTGCATTCTATATTGACATATATAGATGATGACAAGCTTTTGCAGGAAGCATTGCAAGGCTTTCTCTTTTAAGACTTTGAAAATATACGGCAGTAAGTACAACTACCAAAAGTAAGGTTGCAACAACAGGTCCACCTGTTTGCACACTTGCCCCCATCACCAAAACATGCAAGGTGTCCCACAGTAAAGACTAATTAAGTAGATAGAAGAATTCACAGCATGGTAACTGCAGTTAACACTAATAACTGTACTGACACTTGCCTTGCAGATGGTTTGCTCATTGACAATGTAATAGTGTGATGGAGTCGGAGAAGTCAGTTGTCTTCACCTCTCTGTGAGAAATACTGTCTTTTGTCAAACCAAGAATGTGCTTTTGATTTGGTTCAGTCAATAGCACGGCCATCTATCATGCTGGCAAGCATAGGGTTCACGGCTGGAGACAGGGAAAGGAGTTCATCCCAAGAGGAAGCTATAGTCCTTGCCAGCATGAATGACACCTTTAAGACTCGCAGCAGCCAGGGAACAAAGACACAACACAGCAGAAATCTTACCTCAGTCTTGACTGCATCACCCCCGTCCTCCTCCTTGTGCTCCACATCTAGAAGGAAGACAGCGACACAATGGATGGCCTGAATCATTCATAGGCGACTGGAGAAGCAACAGGTCACTGTAGCCTTTGCCACATCAATTATCCTTTTATCAGTGTGAACCCTAAGAGGCCTCTGATTCATCAATAAACTATATGACATCTATTATACAGAATGGTCAAGCCCTACCTTCACGCCATCCTTTTACCCATGTATTTGATTAAATTAAGGTCAAATAAAACACAAACTAAAATGGATAAGGGCTTCTACCAGGAGAAACTAGCTCGGGAAACTCCTTATGTATGCTTAGCGTTCATACTCCTCTTGATCATAGGGGATTTAAGATCACAGGAGCTCATGCACTCAGGTGCCATAAGAGGGTTTGATGCAACCCAGAAGGTTTGGAGTGGCTGCCCAGGTTATGATGAGTGTGGAGAGGGGCCAGGTTTATTTTGGCAAGTGTCACACTTTTGACCTTATATCCCCCCTTCAGGAGAGCCGCAGCTGGATGCTATTAGCATGGCCCCTCCCACACCCTTGACACGGAGCAGTAGAAGCAACAACACATACTGCTTCACTTGTGTGACTTCAGGGCCACATATAATCTCCACACCAATCTCCAAAGCCTCAATAGGATCAAGATATGAGCCTCTTCTTGATGCAGTCTTTTGGCTCGTGTGGATGTACAGTGGAGACAGTGGCAGTGGAAGCTTGCATTTTTTTCTGCAACTAGCAACAGCAAATGGTGTAAATACCTGCAAAATATGCTGTGCCATTACTTAATTAAGTCTATGCATTGATCCTTAAGTCTTGGATGCTTTAAACATCTTAAAACATCTTGCACATCCTGTTCATATAAGTTCTAGACGATTCAAGGAACCACATAAAAGGAATAAGTAACTAATGTCCACATATTCCTGAGGCCCATAAACGCTTCACCTAACAGGAAGCAAAACCTCAAGGTGGTGGTGCAGCAATTGCATACAAACTCTTAAAAACAGCGAAGAAAATATTTAGCCTCTACTGAAACGTGCACTGAAACCGCAGTCTAATAAAGTCTTTAAGACAATAAAAACTATAAAGTTGGGATTTCCCATTAACTTGGCCATGATTTAAGATCCTGAGGTCTATAACAACAAGGGCATGTTATTCATTCTTAAACAGCATTGTTTTCCTGTGTTCAGCAGAGCAGAGGGAGGTTAGCCAGGGAGCATGGATACAACCCAACTGAAACACTAGGACGGCAGTCAGGATTCATGATTCTTGAAAAGTTTTTCACCCACAGCAGCAGGAGCAGCAGGAAAACAGATAAGGAGGCCAAAATCAGCTCTATCGCAGAAGTCCCAAGCAACACCTTTGGTATAACTTTCACACAGCGTTTAATCTGAGTGTAAGCAAATGTTTCTAAAATTGCGCAGGCTCAGTGATATGACACCACTGGAGTTTATACAAACCATGTGGACAGCTGTGCCCTAAATTAGCATGATGGCACCGCCTGAGTAAACACGGCTATCTGCTGAGTTGTGTCACCAAACACTATTATAACACTTGAGTCCTGAGAGGCAAGGGACAACTTTTGATAGCATGTTTTCTGCAAGCCAGCCCTGGGTTGTCGCTGAAGTGCCCTACAGACGTGTCCAAACAATAGTCCGCTCTCTTAAAAGCCTCTTCAAGTTTGTTCCATGTGTAGCTGAGCCCCCTCTTTCTCTCTCTCTCTCCCCCCTCTCTCTTTTTTCCACTCCTCTCTCCTGGTCTCCCCTTCCTCACTGGGAATAAGTGACTACATAACAAATCGGTGAGGCAGTGTAGACTGCCAAGGTCATTGAGTTTGTGAGGGGAGCTGGCTAACGTTGCCCACAGAGAGTATACCTTGCCAGTTTGAGTGTGTTCCAGCTCTCGTATTGCTAGTGCTCAGTTCCACTCCAGCCGGAGCTCAAATCCTTCCTGTGCCCTCCAGATGGATAGCAGAAACCCTGTTTAGCCGGCTATCGATCCGCCACTCTACCCCCCACCCTCCCCACCCCCCCGAAGCTCATCTCCTCTCTCTCTGAGCCAAATATTCCAGAGCTCTTTCTGTTCAAACTCTTTTATCTCACTGCATATACGTTTAGACACTCACAATTAGTGACAGTGAGAATGTGTTGTTAATTAAACTAAGGATAAATCACAGACAACTGTGCTGTGTGTTTAGCTGATAAAGGGTAATTTATAGGGAGATCTGAGGAGCTGCAATTAAAATCAAGGGGTTGGAGAGATAATCCACTGACACTCTTGTTTTAATCTTACTTTTGTAACATATTTGCTGCTAATGCCTCATTGCAGTGGCGTTTTTGCAGAGATCGCTCAGTCAAACATGTGTCCACCAGTTTCTTTTTTGCATCTTTTTCTTTGTGCTTTCTGGTGATGAAGTTTGAGTTTTTTTCTGTACTTGGTGCTCTTTTTTCTTTGGTGACTATTGCCGCTCAATCTAACACATGAGCAGTAATAGTTACCATGGCTGAACCCGGCTCTTTATTTGTTCCAGACAAACCGCTGTTGCTGGTGCAGGAAATGTAAAATGCATCACCATTTGTGTGGCAAACAGTTTTTTTCTTGAGAAAGACCAACATGATATGTACAGAGGTGTTTAGGACGGCATGTGTAAAAGTTTTTATACACTTGTCAAATTTGAAATGATGAAAACGTTACTGATCATTATTTTTATTTTCTTGTCTGTGCAGACAAAGGACAGCTCAATGCCAATTGCCTGTCTCTCTTCCTTTCCTTTTCTATGTGTGTGTGTCTTATAGTGAAAGTGCGTGTGTGTATGAGAGAGAGAGAGAGTGAGAGAGAGCGCATCACAGCATAGATCAGGTGAATACAGAGTGCAGACTCAGTGTGTAAGAGCTCTGGGCACAACGCCATCCACCTGGCAGGGCCCCCAACAGGGAGGCGGCCACAACAGAGACCTGCCGACTCCCAACAGAGGCAGGTTGCCAGGAGACGACTCGCTCCTCCCCTGGCTTTATTTACCGCACTCTTCATCAAGGTCATAGCTGTGTCTCTACGGCAGGGAGAGCAGCGAGAGAGACACGTGGCTGACCAGGGAAGAGAGAGAGAGAGAAAGGGAGGAGACAGATAGGACTAACAAGGAGAAAGTGGGGGGCTAAGTGATACGGTTAATCTCCGTCTTGCACTAAAGACTACCTGTCAGCACGATTCTCTCCCAACAACACTACGGTGATTTATAGAATATTTATACACTAATGTGTCCTACTACTGTACATTGTACCTGGTGGGGATTCTGCCCTGCTCTATTTTGCAATTGTCCACACCATTATAATAATAAGAAACATATAATTTAATCTGACTGTTTAGTGAAACATTATTTTTCACAATTAATTGCTGCAGTTTCAGGAGGCAAAATTATTTTAATACACTTTTTAACAATATGTATGTCAGCGTGTTTCCATGCAGTATTTCACAAAGTAGCAGCAGCTATAAAGAGTAGTTTCCACACTGTCTTACTCCTATTGTGATCCTTATTGACAAAATTAAAATAATATTCAATCACTGCTTTGTTACTTGAAGGCACAGCTACAACCTTAGAGCAAATTTTGAACAGAGCCTGTACTTTCTTGTGATCATTTGGTTTAAATCTTAATCTACTGATTATTTTTTAGATTAATTGTTTAATTTATAATGTGTCAAAAGACAAATGCTCATTGGAAGCCCAAAGAGTGTCTTCAAATTGCTTCCTTAGTCTGTCCAGCATCCAATATAGAGACCCAAAATATGAATTTTAAAATATCAGTGGACAAAATTATGCAAATCTTAGCATCTTGGTGATCATATTGAAGCTATAATCAAGACATTTTGGGCATTTTTACTTGATAAATAACTACAACTGATCAGTTATTAGAGATTAACTTCTCTGTCCATCGACTAATCGATAAATCAACAACTCGTCTCAGCACAATGACAGATGATGACCAGCTTTCAGGAAGTGTTTTCCTCTCTGATTCCTTCTTTTCCACTTTGCTGGTTGCTATGTTTTTTTTTTTCTAAAAAAAAAGTACTCTGGTAGGGTTTCTCTCTCTCGACCTGCCTCTCCATTTCCATTCGTTTTCATAAGTTACACATTAAAAAGTTGTGACTGGTCACATGTATTTGCTGCACTACACATACCATTCCAGGACTTTCAGGGAAATAAGTAATATTACACAACCCTTCATGTTGCGTAATTACTAGGGCTGTCAAACAATTAATTTTTAGAATCACATTAATCTCGAGGCAATTTGTGGAATGATCGCGATTAATCACATATAAGATATATAAAATTTCTTCCTTGCCTATCCTTTCACTGTTGTATAGCATATTTTGGAAATTGTTTTGCAGGGTTTATATGATGCATTCAATACAAACTGTATGATCTTTTTTCGCCCTGTTGTCTTCGACCACACTGATGGGCCGACAGTCCACAGAAATCTATTTAGCGACTGCATCACTCAGCTTTGCTGTGTGTTGACAGATTTGAGCCTTACACTCCAATTTGATGGAGGTTGTAGCATGTTTAGTTTAGGGTTAGGGGTTTCATGAAGTCTGGCGAGGAAAAACAACAAATGCTTTGCATGATTTGCAGCATCGGGGAGGAGCGAGGCCAACGGCATAGCTGTAGTATTCAGAAGCTTTACGGCAGCTTCCCTACTCTTAAAACAATGCAGCTTTCTCTGTAGCGAGCTGCTTTTTCGGCCAAGCAGAGGCATCGCGCGAGCAATGATGAAATTTGACAAGGAAGACACAACTTGCCAGCTTGTGGTGCTTTTTCTGCAGCGCTTTTTTGCTTTCTGCAGCCTCCATGGTCAACGCTTTCCAACCACGGTTAAAAAAGCCCAGGGAGCAGTAGACTAAGTTAGACTGGAGAGACCTTCTTCGTGGTTGCTCTGTTTATTGCTGCTAAGAAACACACTTTTACACTTCTTGCTGTTACCCATTAACTGCTCCGCTTTTACAGCGCTCACTCTGCTGCCAACACACACCTCCTATGCCCGACACACCTCCAAAGATGGCACCCGTAGCTAAAAGAGACACCTGTGTACAGACCTGCCGCGTCGCTGCCCAGGGTGATAGTGACGCCTAGTGATGACTTCAAAAATGAGTGCATTCATTTGATAAAAAGTAACATATTTGACAAGCCCACCCAGCCTCCTTACAAGGGAATCAGACACTTTACCATTACAGAGTCTTATCTGTACCATATTAATATACTCAAATATCCTTTTAACAATCTATGAGCAAACAATATAGGAACAAAAAACGCAGAGGAGGAAAAACCTCTGCGACTTCTTCTACCACCATTATATTCAATATAATGGTGGTATATATTCTGTTAAAATGACTTTTTTTTAAGTTCAGTAAATGCATGATGTTTCCAAAGTCAAGGAGAAATCATTCAAAATAACTGTGATCTTGACCAAAATTGTGATTATGACCTGCCACAATCAAGCAGCCCGATGTTAATCAGTGTTCATTTTTTATTAACACGTTGAGGCCCTCAAATTAATAGCATGTGTTAATGCAAAACATAAAAGCACAATTTATGAAAGTGTTAACTGTGCAGCCCTACTCTTTGGTGGACATTTTTATCCAAAGCACTGCACGGCATTGTACATGCAAACAATCGTAGCTTGTGCGGCCCAGTGTTTCTAATCCTGGAAGTATTAGTGCCACGATCTGTCTATTGAGCTATATAAAACTGCTCGCTCTGACATCCAGTTACAGCTCATTGCTTATCGTCTCCCACTAGTCACATGCATATAATTTTTCCTCTTAGAACCATGGATGGCAGATCAAAGGATAGCAAAGCTGAATAGGCAGAGCCAGAACTCACATTTTGTTGGGCGCTCCAGTTTCCGCCTTCCTCGTTTCTTGCGCGCTGTTGTCAGGCTGCTGTCCTTGTCCTTCTCCGAGTCCTGCTCTTCCCGGCTGGGTAGGAATCCGTTCTCCTGGGAGGGGCTCAGGCTCTGAGCCTGGGAGCTGTTCTCTGCCCGGCAGGAGGAAGGGTCTCTGGGGATCCCGTTCTCCACTTCCCTCTTCTCCTGTTTGGGAAAGCAGGCATCGGACGTCCTGTCTCCGTGCCCACCCACATCTCCATTGCGGACCTGTGCCATGGACGGCCTTCCCACCCCAGCATAGCTATTGCCCACGCCCCCACCATCTTTGAGAGAGCCACAGCTCTCAACCTACAGGCAGGGGAAGAGGAGGTTGCAATGTTAATATCCTGGCAATCTATCAGGTTTACATAGTGTTATTGCTGTAGCAGTATGTTACAGTTTGATGTTATGAAGGCGTACGGCAGTGTTGAGCCTGCCAGCAGTTCTGACAAATCATTAGATATACTGTAGCAGGCAGTGAGTGTAATAAACAAAACCTTTCAGGATTTACAACGAATCATCACGTACACTTGAAGAAAAACACACTACATAGGCACTAAAAGGATATACACCGTCTGTAAGTGCTCTTCAGGTCTTAGGCACAAAGAGTGTAAATGGACTATTACAAAGAAAATGCCAATGAATGCATTCATGCTTTTCATTTCATTCTCCTTTTTATCCTTCGAGCCTCGTCGTCTGTATCTGCGCCGAACCAAAAGCCTAAGTCAGCTTTTACACTTATGAGTCAATGAATTAAAGCATTTCCCATCTTGTTTCACTGAACCAAAGCTGTAAATTACAAAGCTCTGCCAATAAATTTACTGTACAACCATTAACTTGAAAGTATGGAATGGATTACATTTGAGTTCAGCAAGTACAGTATTGAGCTTCCTGAACTCGTGCGGTTTCTTCATTACAGCAGCACAGAAATATGAGAAGAATGTTGGCTGTTTGACAACGGAGTATTTTTTCAATCTGTGTAGTTTGGAACACCCTGCTGAACGATTTCATTCTACACAGTGTATTTACTCAAGTAAATTCAAAGGGAATTTACCTCTTTGAACGTGCATTTTAGGGTACATGGACAGAGATTCATACACCGCACCTCATTTTACCTAAGACAAAAAGGCACCATCTGTTTTGAATGACCCAGAAAAGAATCCTTTCAACTCCAAATGTGTGAAGAGGACATTTGGGGAGGGGGTGGTGGTGGTGGTGGTGGTGGTGTCGTGATAACATCTCTGCTCCTGCCTAAAAATAGCCATAAAAAACACTTTCTCAGACAATCCCATTACTGGGTCACTGGGAGCAGAAAGTGGAGCATGTCTTGTGAGATTGTACTGTCAACATTGACGACTGCCATGCTGAAGCTTTTATCTCGTGCAGACAGGTAGAGCATTTACATTAGAGCCCACATAATTCAGGCAGACGACAGCAACGCCTCATGAGGCATCCGTCTTTCAGTACAGTTGGAGAATGGCTGGCAAACACAGGGTCTTCTGCCGTAAACTAAAAAACGCAAGTGGAAACCGCATTTTGTTCAGCATGTGGGCCGATACAATGTAAAACAAGCTTTAACGTGACCCCAGAGACCCATAAAGCGTGTGTGTTGCACGAGATGTCTGTATAAATGAATGTAATGCAAATTATGTGGAACTGAGCTGCTTATGATGCAGAATAAAAACTCGGCGAAATAATTACTGCATTGTAAGGCACGCTAAGTCAAACCAAATTTGGTTTTCAGCCATCCCTCGGTGACCGCAGAACTCTAAATCACTGTACAGTTATAGTAAATGAAAACAAATTAACTATAAATGTTCAACAATCCCATTCATACAAAGAGCAGCGCTCCGGCAAGTCTGTTTGACTCGATAAATGAAAACAACAAGCCCATTGGGTAGCCTTTATTATTAATACTCAGACTCAATTCATAACTTGAGAATGAGTTGCTGTGTGTGTGAGAGAGAGTGTGTGTGTGTGTGTATGAGTGTGAGTGTGTCTCTGTGTAGGCTGGGGCAAACACACAGGAAAGCACAAAAGCAAACAGTCAAAAGCAAACAGACACTCAGAAATACACAGACATCTGCACAATACCAGGCAGACACACAGAGTCACAGAAACACACACACACACACACACACATACACTCACACACTTGCTCGCTGAGAGTATTACACAACAGATTTAGTGACCCAGTGAACTACATGTGGCCCCCGCCAGAGGTCAAAGATCACGGTTGGTAAGTCAGGCAGCTCAGACAGTCAGACAGAGCAAAACACTGACTAACTCAGCCAACTCACTGCCACCGAGGGCGTAACCATGCCACAGACACCAGGGTGGGGGGGGGGGGGGTCCCAAGAATGGCTTTTAAGTGCACTCCCCACAACTCGATCATACTTATAGATGAAAATTCACACCTTTAGAACATAGTGTTGCGGACTACATTGATCATTTGAATTCACATTTAAAGGAACAGTCTGTGATTCCTCTGAGAAAGTGGCTGCCCCTCCACTTTGTCTTGTTTTGGTCACTAGTTTGCTGTTTGCTGACTTTAAACACACCGACCAGTCAGAATGATGCCTAGATTTCCAGTAGTAGCAATTAGAATGGCTTCTAATGGGAAAAAGCACACACTCAAAGCATGTTTATGTAAATACTGTGATTGGAACAAGAACCGATGCTGTAGTTGAATGAATGACAGATTACAAAAGGTCGCTATGGACTTTTAGGTCCAAGTTAATTTGTATTGTGTTGACTTGTCTTCAGAATAAAAGTCTGTACATTTACACTATAAATGAAATCATACAACTGTACAAAGAGTTACCAAAAGCGGGTCTCAGTTGACTCAGAATGGCATGAAACGTGCTCCTATATAGGCCCCAAAGTATCAACCAAATTATTTTAGTTAGTTTGAACTCTATTTTTTAATGGGAATTGTGTGTGAATGCAGCGTCGGGAGGATTGCTACTCAGTTATGTTGCACCATGTGAAATGACAATTAAGGCATTTTGATCTTAATCTTGATTTTCTATGGTACACTGGGGACCCCCCCGCCCCTCCACCAAACAGTGCATACACTCTAGACTGCTACAGTGCGAATTCATATTTTACCTTCTTGGAAACACGTTTTTTATGTAATCTATGAGTCTGATTCTGACATTATATCATAGATTTATATCGATTATTTCCATTTCCAATATGAAACGGCAAATAAGCTGAGTTTAAAGGGGTTTACATAAGAAAGAAGATATAATGAAAACTGCCATTGTCACGTCGAGATTATGCAGTATCTTCAGAAATGCTTTTATAAGAATGGAGGTATTGAGAGTATAAAAATACAAAGAGATGCTCAGTCTCATGAACTATCATTTCATTCCTAAAATTAAGGAGGAAACAAACAACTCAGTCTTAATACGTTCCACTGGTTTGACTAATTTGCAGTATGTCATAATTTTATTTCTAGAATGTAACAATACTGTATTATCCGTGTATAATAAATCATATCAGCAGGGCATTTTGTTAAACCTTGCAGTATGTCACAGCCTGGACATTGTGCAGTTTTTCTTTCTTTTACTCCTTCCTTTTTTTCCCTTTTCCTCCCCCAAAAGTAGTGCAATAACAGCAGCTAACATGTAAAACACTGTAAGCTGAGCCGGGTGAACGCTTTGCCCCAGGCCTCACTTTGTGCAGTGTTCTAGCACTTATCTGAAATTTTGCACCACAACTTGAATTTGACCTTCTCCATACTGTTAGGGTTAGCTGCTATGTGTATTTACCTGCTCCTATAGTGGTTAGTCAGCTATTTCCCTGTTCATTTTTTACCGCTATTTTTACTAGCTATTTACCAGGCATATCTGCTTTTTTTGTTTACTGACTTAAGCTGTCATTTTATGTTATTTTGAAAAAAAAAAAAAAAGATTAAATCACTTAAAATAAACTTTTGTCATCGAGTATCCTCAGCATACTCATGAAAGAATCCCTGATGAATGCCTCATAAGATCATTTTGCAGAGGGAAAAAAGGCAAAAAGTCACGGGGCCAAGTACACAATAAAACACTTATCTGATTCCAGCATCTGACACATGTGGTCGCTTCCCCCTCCCTTCCCCAGGTTTAACAGCTGTGAAAACACTCACTAATGCACCCAGATACCGAGCATATTATTTATTCTATTTGTTATTAATTATTGGGCACCATGACTTAATGGCTTTAAACATAGTGTGACATAAACCCTTCAGTATATTCTTACCGTATATGCACTAACATGGAAATATTTCCATTTGTTTTTCGCTCTGTTGAATCCCACTGTTATAATTAATTTACATGATCAATGCAGAGGTTTATGCAAATGATAACATCTTGGGTAAAAAAAACCCACATGCATACTGGTCCCAGAGTCATTACGAAATCATGGCAATTAACCATAAAAAGCATCATAAAAAAGATTACAAATAGCAGTTGTGTAGTGTTTGTGCACCGCTAAGGAACATGGAAGAGATTATGTGGTGTTTATGAATGGTGTTGTTAAGCTAAGTAGCACGCAGCGCATGTGGCGTCTCACAAATAAACGGGGTTCGACTGATGTGGGCGTTTGAAGGTCAGTACCGATTATCAGTCAGTATCTTCAAATTCTTTCAGTTTCATGGCCAAAAAAAAAGAAATACTCAGTGTTTTCCCCAGAATGTCAGGGAAGAAAAACCTCGGATGTCTCAAGAAGTTAAATGCAGAAAGAAAACAGACTGTCTTTATGCAGCTGTGATCAGGGAGGACCATCAGTCATATTAATGGTGGACAACAATGACTAGCAGGCTGAGATGAAGTTACTATGAACCATGCAGCAGGATGTGATGCTACAATTTCTGCTACATAAAATCAATACTCACTGGAAACTGCTTGCGCTTCCTCGCAGGCCGACCGACTTTACAAGAGGCACTGCTTTTGGCCGGCTTCTCCTCTGTCATCAGGTCCTTGTCTAATATTGTGCTCTCACCCTGTGAACAAAAACACACAACATGTTGGATTTAGACATACAGTTGCGCTGCCATGATTGGAGTAACAGTATATTTAAGGTAGGATCTGGGACAATGAAGAATAGTATAAATTCACTATCATTTAATTCACAAGAAACTGTTGTGACACCAAAAATGTGTCAGTGACTATTTTAACTTTAATTTCACTACCTAGAATCTATTTGTCTGTGATGTCTTAAAATGGGTGGAGGTGTATTAATGAAAGCCAGGCTAGGTAACTGGGACAAGAAAACCCCTGTATTAATCTATGGGAAGTGTATAGTGGCATATAGTATGAGGACTGCATGCAGGTTGTGAGGTGCAGGATTGTGCATCCAGTGCGAGGCCGGGCGGCACTTTCACCCCGAAGAATGATATTAGACTTGCTGGACACACACAAAACCGCGCCGCACAAAAACACTTGAGCAGTTGGAGGAACTACGGCAGGTCCTTGAGTGTCTTTTGGCTGAGTGGACAATGAGACAGACAGAAATTGAATGACACATTCCTTTGAACCGGGCTGAAGTGAAAGCTCTACGGACGCAGAGCTGACCTTCCACAGACGATCCCCTCTTGACACCGTTACAAAGACGTCGAGCGGCCCCCACCTTCCCCTGCTGCAATTTCCCTTTGATTAATAAAACTGTCTTCCCCCGCGAACAAAGCCCTGTGTCTGCCACCACCAAGTACCCCTGGGGTTGATGGGAGAAAAGATGATACTAATGTAGATGCTTTGAGTTTCAGTATTGACTGAATAGGACCACCAGCACCACGTCTGAATGCAAATGAGACTGCAAGGCCATTCCTGACAGTGGCTGAGAGGGAAAGGGGGTTGGGGGTGCTGTGGTTGGACCGGGAGGTAGGCTGGGTCCTTATTAAATTCTTCAAGTAGTGGATGTGAGATTCCCTAAAAGGTAAAAGGGCTCTCGACACTGTCAGGTCCGACTGACTAGTTGTTAAGTACCTAAAGCTCAGGCATGGTGGTATATGACTTTAATATGATCGAAAAGGATTATTAGATAATATTATGTAACTCCAACTCTGTATCTCAATCGTTTGCCTAACCTGCTGTCAACACCAGAAGGGTGGGGTTCAACACATCAGGGCAATTTAAAGTGTTTATAGGTGTACTATGCAAAACCGCCCAGGACTAATTGAAGCGAGCACCCTTGAGACTCGGCTAATTGGCCTGACTCACTAATTTATTAGTGAGCCAGGCCAATAATGAGAACCATATAGACTCAACCGACAAATTACATGCTTATTTCGTCAATATCCTCCCTTAAATTGACCCTCAGCGATTTTGCGCCGTGCACCTTTAATAAATTGTCAGTCTAAGGACAAAGGCCTCTTGATTGTCTAAAGTCTGCTGGTAGTCACTGACAGCTGTGACACACTCTACACATCAGGTAAATCCAAAATATTAAAACTAACAGCTATTTACGAATACTATATGCATAATGAGGCAACAAGCAGCTTCATGTGCTAGCCTGGAGTCCAAAACTGTGTCGTTACAAAGGTCCTGAGAGCAATGGATCAAATCCAACGATCCAACCATTAACATCCCAGGATGAAATACTAGTGTTTTTTTTAACAAAAACTTGGGATTGGAGTAAATGATGCTGTGCTGATTGCGTAGTGTGTTTAACGTGACGCTGTAAGGAGCTATCTGTTCAACCAGGGATTCATCATCAAATTTCTTTAAAAGACAGAGAATCCATTTTGTGCAAGTATAATCACTCTGTCAACCGTGGACTTGTTTTAAATGTTTCTACTGATCATTTTGTAGGAGTGTGTTTTTGAGGTGACGGCAGCTCATTTTAGTGATTACTAATGCTTTGCCAGTCCTTAGGTTTTTCTTTGCCGGGGTGGCAGAATTTGCATAGATAATAGCATGCTTTGAGTGCAGCCTGGTGTGCAGGCTCATTTGGGAGCCACTTACATGGATGACACAATTCAATGGTGCCTGGCTATCTCTGCAGGAACAGACTACAGCACACCGTTCATCCAGCTCCAAACCCAAGAGCTTAGACGCACAGGATGAGAATAATACACCATCTAGACACACAGTTTCACCCCAATATTTTTTGAAAAACAACAGAATGCCTGAAATATGATTGCTTGTTGCCTGGAGTGAACCCTATAACTGTCAATATCTTTGCACTATTTCCGTCTGGGTAGCCGGTTATTTAAGGCAATGCCTGTTGCCAGGCAACAAGACTAGGGGCAGTGCTGTGTAATGGGAGTGTAGGGGAAGAGGACAGATCCCCCAGTAAAACAGCCATAGAGCCATTCCAGCTCCAGCTCAACCTACAACAGCCAACGCCCACGTCACCCAACCACCATTACAACAGCAAGCATCACATAATAGAGTCGCACCTCAGAGGAGCTACCTCAGAGATGCTGCCACCGCTGCCAATGAGGAGCAACACACTGATGCTGCAATTGCACAGGGATTGCATTATGGGCTCTACATCAAAGCATAGATTTGAAAACGCCACCGTGTCTTGATTTTATTTCAAAGCCGGCATGGTGCTCAACATGTTAGACTCCTCTCTTGTACAGAACATGTAAGATTTGAGAATTTGTTCAATAAAAAAAGGAAGAGGGGATCAATGCGACCAAGTCTCCCCCAGTAAGTCTTTGGATTGCAGGGATCAATAGGGCACAAGCTTTACTGATTGATTAACTCCATTCATAAAATTATTTACTGGGGAAAAGGGCTGTAATGGGCATTGAAACGGAGCGGATGAGCAGTCACTGTGGTCACATTGCGCACTGTACAAACCCAGCTCCTCTTGTTTTCATTGTTACATCCATGTAATATCACAGTAACAATACTGTCAAAACAGTGGCATGACACAAAAATCCCTCCAGTATACACACAGACGTGGACACACACAGACACAGTCATGATAGATGGTTTAAAAAAGGGTGTTTAAAATGCACAAATGTTGCTATTCGTATAGCATTATTGCATGAACCCATGAATGATTAATTTCCCTTCAAATAAGCTCTAACGAGGTCTTTGCCTTTTAAAGATTGCAGCGATGCAGGATCAAATCCAAATTAATCGATGCAGCTCAAGTCATTCACAGAGCCTAACCACAATCTGAATCAACTCTTTGACCCCCTCAGACAAAGATAAAAAATCATAGTCAATCTTAGTCATTCACCGACATCCTGCACTGCTGAGGAGACGACTGCAACTCATCTTAAAAGTCACTAATGTCACATTCCTGAGGTTTTACCCTTGAGTTTCTTACCAATCTGTTTCCAGGTGAATCACCGTAGTCTGGGCCTTTGAATGCAGCGGTGGAGGTGTTGGTAACAGTGTTGGACGGCATCATCAAGAGTTTTATGGTTTTATGAGTGATGTCTTATGGTCAGTGTTAATGAGGCAAGCTTCAGGTGAAAAGAAACTCAAAAGAACAAAAAAAATAAATAAAATAAAATAAAAAAATGACCGATGATCCTTCTTCTCTCTGCTCTCCTGGAAAATAAGAAACAGGGCTGATTAGGACTTTGGCGAAAACCAACTGGTTCATGAGTTACATATTAGAGATACCTTGGTTTTGTATTAGGTTGTTCGGATGCTTTCAACAATAGGCTGCAGTCATGCATTCAGAGTTGAATAATGTTTTTGAAAACTACTCATGTTACAACCGCAGGCTGCCTCAGTGACAAATTAGTGCTGCAGATTTCACACTTTGACACAATTTGTATTCTTTTTCTCAAATCAACTAGGCATAATCCTGTTTTTTTTTTTTTTTTTTCTCAACATGAGGCACTTTCTAATCATCAACTTTCCCTTTGTTTAAAGTACACGTCATGTATAGGAATCTCAAAGGCTGCTATAGGATAGCCTACTGTATGTGGCTACTATCGCCTATAGGGCCTAGGCCATTTTTCACACCACATGGATTTATTGATGTACAGTAGTCGACATTAAATGCCCGCTAATTTGCGCTGAACTGACAGCGGGACGTTACGAAACAGCTTTGGGATGCTGCTGTCGCTGCTCCTTCATCCATTTTCAACTATAAAAGAATTGCATTCGCCGTATATTGTCTGCGTTAAAGTAAACTGTAGCATACTTCTGTAGTCAACCATGCGCACAGAGCGGAGCCACACTGTTACACTGGCAGAAACAGAAATGTGTAAACTGCAAAAAAAAAAAAAAAAAAAAAAAAAAAAAAAAAAGCATATGCATATTCAGACGAGAGGATGTGTTTAATTTCCCTCACAGGTTAAAGCCAAGATTACTGACAGTCGGTTCTGATTTATTCAGCACCAGGCCACAGGGATGAGCACGCTCTTGAAAAATAATTGCAGGCGACAACCAGAACGTACTATCCTGAAAAAATAATTTATTATAGGGCCACACAGGCATTTAGTGTCAGCGCATTTCCATGCATATTAGGCTAGAATCAGGTGATTCGCTTAGATGACTGCGATCGACTGACTTGCAGTTATTATTCAAACGGCTATGCGTTAAAATGGCAAAGTTTTACACGTCTTTTTTGCAGGGGAAGTCTGCTTATATGACCCTAGGGACTGTAGCTCTTTTACAGGCCACGGCCACTGAAGGATAAATCCCCGTTATTTTCTTAATAAGGCGGGTATTTCCTGGAGCCACCATCCTGTCTCTCTGCTGTAAATTCGGTCGTCAAGTTCAAGTGCACATCGCGATGTCTAATCGGCACATCTGCAAAAGCAACATAACCTAATCGCTATTTCCCCGTTTCCATCGAGCGCCTTCCGCTCTGAGGGCTTTCACATTTCTGCGATAGAGGTTACTCTTCCTGCATGGCTACCAGTGCCGGGTTAAACGCCTTTAAATGAGTGAATCACAGTTGTTCGTTACCCGTTTTGCCAAGTCCCAGGCCTGACCCTCTTTTTTGTTTCGCTTGCTCCCGGAGCCTCCTTCCTCTTCTCTCCCCGTCCTCCACCTCCCCAGCCGGCCAGCACTCCTCCAGATGCGCCGCTCTCGCTGCAGGGGCCTGCGGACTGCAACTGTGTCTGCCTGCAGCCTGCAGACCGCTACAAAACACACCCCCCGGTGCACCACACGCCCAGGTCAGTGCAAGAAACGCCCGTTTACATCAGTACAAGAAACACCCACACCACTGAGGTTAGACTTATAGAAGGGGGCGTGTCTTGCATCAGTGCATCAGGCTGCAGACATACAACCTTCAAAAGACAGGCTGCTAATGCTTCCACCAGGTCCTAAAGTCCTTTTGCTTTTCTGCTTACGCCATGCAATGGGTATGCAATCACCTATGCAATGGACCCCCATCAAATACAATATTGCAGCCTTGATATTTGAAGATTTTACCACAGGGCCTGGCAGATGGCAAGATGGAAAGATTTTTTTCATTTTCATTGATGCAGCGCTGAACTGCATCACTGCTACATGAAGAGATCGAGGGCATTGCATCTGGTGAAGTGACACCAACGCCCACCATTGCTATTCTTATTCATTCTGTAATCTGGGTCTCCAGTTAATGCAATGATAATTTAAGACACTTCCTCATTTTGCAGGGGGCACTCTGGTACCACCCTCAAGGGCCTTTGGGGGTCACTGGTCCCCTCTGCTACCACTGCTGTGTACATATCAAAGTCTCCAAAGAATTAATATATTAATTTTAATTGACAATTATTTGGAGCCGTAATGCCTGACTGAAGAGTTGCTCATCCACTCACAGAGCTGATATGGCTTTTAGCAGCTGCTCAAAATTATCTGCAAGTTCTTTAATGAGCTCTAATGGATGTGGACCTATATATCACAATGTTGTCTTTTACATTCTCTGAATTAAATTAAGATGGACAGTTTTGATGTTTAGCTTCAGTATAATGACAGTGTGCAAAAAAGGATGTCATACCTTTATACACCATTTACTAGTGAAACTGAAATTAAAGTCATTTCCTGTGTTCCAGTGAGTGAAAGCATGCAGTAATGAAAGTGCCTCTTTTCTGAGCAGATATTCACACCAGCCAGCTGCCTGGAGGCACTGGACAGCTGATGTTGAAACATTTATTTGGTGTTTTATGTGTCTATCAGTACAGATTGGGAGGGGTTTTGAGGAGGTCTATTCTTAAATGGAACCCCGCTGATTTTATCTTGGCTGCTGAATGCTTCACCTCACATTGAATCTACAGTTCATTTCCCAGAGTACAGGAAGAGTGTGATAGCAAATCTCTGATCACATTCATTTCATTTACTGCTTCATAACCAATATTTACTCCATGTATGCCCACTAGACGGAGACACAGAGCGAGGTAAATGCTTCAGGTCGCCAGATGCAGAAGTGCAGAACAACTCCCTATGGGGCAGATACAGAGCTCTTTAGGAGCAGGGGAGGTGTGTGTGTGTGTGTGTGTGTGTGTGTGTGTGTGTGTGTGTGTGTGTGTGTGTGTGTGTGTGTGTGTGTGTGGCAGAGCTGTTCAGCAAGCGGATATGGTTCACTGAGCTGGAAGCATCAGTGTAGCCAGAAGCTCCTCTTCTCTTGTCGTCTGTTGAGTCACTGGCAGTGGGTGGTTCACCTGAGGACAGCAAGAAGATGACACAAGCTGCAGACAGGAGCAGAGCACTACCGGCTGGTGGACAGTCTGTCTAACTCACACTCTATCTCAATCTAGAACACCCACAGGGGGGAGGATGCTTAAGGGTCAAACTTTCCTGACCTCATCTATATTATGTCTGTTTCCTCCCCCCTGCTGTGTGTGGCCTGGAGCACCAGGAAAAGGTCAGCGTTTGTGTTTTCAGCTCAGATTTGTAGGTGAAGCATGAAAATGCATCATTTGTGCCTGAGCTGACTAAAGGATGTGTTTTTCTTTCCTCTTCCGTGTCTAAAAGTAGGCGATAAAGAGGAAGTGATATGTAGATAAGGCACTTGGAGGGGGAAAGGTATTTCATGAAAAACGGATCTTAATGCCAACATCAACAGCTTGTTTCTGTGTTATATCAAAAGCTAAAACGTATTTATACTGTTAAGAATGCAAGTATAATCATTTTTATTTGTCTTGATGTTTGAGAGGATTGTGCACTATACTCTAAAGGATGAATTCCAGAAACAGTTGAATGATGAAGTGTTTTTGTTAGATGACTGAGTACAGTGTAGAAACCATTAATTAAAAAACAAACAAACAAACAAACAAAAAACACTGCAATAACAATCATGACATGGTCAACCAAGCGATATTTTAAATATTTTTAATATATATCTCACAATTTATTTATTTACAAAAGACAGTGGCCGTGTGACATAAAACTATGTTTTGTAAAATTAACATGAGAAACAAATGTGTACCAGAAGCATAACCATACATAACACATACATAGATAAATAACATTAGGGGAGTGTTGCTGAGGTTGTCCTCTTGCACACTGGATCTCTGCAAACAATAAAAGGATCACAATGTATACACCTCTCTATGGTTGGCTGTCTTCTATGTGTATTACCCCGGGTTTGGTCAGATAGGGTATACAGTATTGCCTCTGCATTGGCTAGAATGACATCAGTGAGTCTATCAGTACATTTGGAATGTGTTTACTATCTTATTCTGCTGCTATTAAATGCTAGCTTTTCCAGATTCCAGCAGTGTGTAAACCATTAAATGTGCATAACTTCAGGCATTCTGTGAATAAACTATGGGCAACAACAACATACTAATGCAGATACACCGTTTTATATAATTTGTATGACACACAAAGTCTGCAAACAGTTTGGCACAAATGTAAAGGCTGAACATAAGTTTATCACTTTCCCCCCCAAACACAATAAATAAAGAAAAGAAAAGAAAAGAAAGAAAGACCGAAAGAAAGAAAAAAACAGATCTCTACAAGTTCACAGACTAAAACTCCTACATAAAGGCTGATAGATCATCTTATCTGCTGAATGGTTACTTTATACAGCACTTGACAAAACAGCTACAGGCACCAACTAAAAGAGAGAAAAATCAAAGTTTCGTTTGACATTGCATTCCTATGCATGGCCAGTATGAAGGGGAAGACAGTAACTTACTTCTCAAAATTTCTACCTCAGCGTTTCGATTATTTTTGGACCTTCAAGGTTGAACAGACTGTGCCTTTTGACAGTGTTGGTCACAAAGTTTTATAATGCAGTACTTGGTTTTTATACCTGCGTTTCAGACTAATTCATATTAGGGTGACTATTCTATGCAAGTGTAAGTGTGCACTTGAACTTGTGATTTGAAGACTTCAAATGGTTATACTCCACTAATAAACCAGAAGAATAACAATGATGGTTACATAGCATAACATTAACAGAGAACTGAATGAAAACATCACATTCAGAATAACGATAACAGAGGAGCCTCTTTTTGTTCTTTTTCTTGACACAGTGTAAGAGGTTGCTGAAACCTTATACTTAGCTTATAGGATAGGCTTACTGTACAAATCTCAGTACGCGAGTTCACACTGCATCTGGTTCAGTTTCTCAAGTAAAGTTCAGTTTTTTCTATCCTGTTGGTGTTACCATGCCGACTTTGCCCGACACGTTATTATTCCCCTTCATACACTGAACAATACAATGCTGGAATTGTTTCTAGACCTTTATCGTATTACATTTCTAAAACCAGACATCGCTCATTTTCACTTGAGATGAATGGCTACCCTGAATGACAAAACACTGAACCAGAAGACAAATATGTAAAAGTAACTTACACCTGATCTCCTCCTGATTCAAGTAAATATCCTCTCTGGTCGACAGTTACCTCTGAGACAGACAGATAGCCTTCCTTATCCAAGGCAGACACAAATTCACACACAGACAAACTAAACCCATCAACATGCTCCACCAAGTAGCACTTCAGAGAGTCTTTTCTCCTTCTTATATTCCACATTCTTTAACAGCCTCTTTTTTTTCACCCTCCCTTCACCACTTGCTGTTATTTTCTTCTTTATATGTGAAGAGTCTCATTCCAAAATGAGACATCCACCATTTGGGAAAAAAGTGACATCTTCTGTCACAAGATAATTTCTGATATGAGAATAAAATTAAGTTCTAGATATTATTAAAGTCATCATCTATATTAAAACCTTTGTCTACGACCGTAACTTTACTGATAATAGGATCACCTGCAGTTTAATAATAATAATAATGATAAATTTGGCTCACAGTGGATGTATAGTGTTTTGGAATGACACTATTCGCTTTGAGTCATCACTGACTCAAAGCGAATTGACCTCCGGCAAACCAAACGACTTTGAGCAACCAAAGGACAAAACCACCACATTTCCACCTACAATAGCTCTACAGTCCCTGAGCACCTACCTTCATTGCACATAGACATTATCTCTATTCCTTTGTTAATTAAATAAAGCTATCAAAACAGTTTCTACTTGCTTACTACTTTCTCACATCCTCGCGTTACTACATAAGTGTCCATTTTGCAATTCACAAAACTCAACGACCTAATTTTGTACTACTCATTTAAACATCCTGAGGTGCTTCCCTACCTTTTTACTTACACAATAAATACTGTTGCTACCAACTAGTCAGTGTATTTGGAAGGAGGCACCGTGCTGCGTGATTGTTGAAATGCCCTTCAGGTGTGTATGGTTCTTTATGTCGGTTGAGTTTTCACTGCGATCAAACAATGAGCGTGAGCCCATTATTGTGTTTATAGCATAGCCCCTCGGTTTCTCTGACCACACAGCCCTCTGTATTTGCAAGGGGTGGCTCACTGAGCGCACAGTAGCAGCAGTACAGTATGTGACTCAATGAGTGTGTTTACATTCACACAGTATTCTGGGGTTTAGCTCATATTCTGGTGAAGGTCTTAACGGGGATAAGCTGTTTATGTGCATCTTCATATCCCGATTTCCCTGTATACACGAATAGACAGAATAGGCTGCGTATTGCCATGGAAACTGAGCTGACACAGACTGCGCCCACCAGTAAATGGTATAAGGTGTCAACTTGCCTCAGTAACCGGGCTAATGGGGGCATATCCGACCTGTCACATTTGGAATCCATCATCACCCCAAATGGAGCTTTACCCTGCGCGCTGTAAACGAGATATGGCGTCTACACGCGGCAAGTCTTTAAAAAGAATACTTGAGAGTGTGAACGTGCGTGTAAACACACCCAGTGTGAATTCTGAGGCAAGACACTTCTGATACTCCAGCTGTCATCATAAACCCACAAAGAGCTGGCATAACATGGTACAGTACCTAAATCCAGACATGAGTGCAACTTCATGCAAAAACGCTGAAATAAAACAAAACAAACAAAGTAATAATAATAATAATACTAGCGCTAATCATACAAAAAGCAATGACAGGGAACATGTCGTGAAAATAGGTCATTTCCATGTCGGGGCGTTCCCAAGGTCATGTGTTTACAGTATTATATACAGAATGATCTGCTTCAATGGAACAGTGGGGGGGAGAAAGCACAGCAAGCCATTCCTTAGCAGTCATGAGGGAAATCATTGGGTACTTACAGCAGTTTTTGTATACAGAACAACATATACACTCGCTAATTAGACACATCTTGCTACCTGCAAGGTGTGAGGAAACGTTTCAGTTCACATAGTGAAATCCTGTTAGATTACAGCATGCATTACTCTACGTGCTAATGCCAGGGGGTTGTTGTTACTGATTCGTCCCAGCTGATGACTGTGTGTCCGTATAGGATGGAATGGTATTCTCTTTCCCTCAGTGCTTCTGTACTCTCACTGTGCCTGGACACACACACACACACACACACACACACACACACACACACAGATAAAGATGCATTTAATGCTCCCGACAGCCTAGGCAGCTCAGATGCACACATTTATAAAGTAAATATAAATGAAAATTCAAATAACTCTGTGTTCACACTGCTACTGTCGCACCCACTCTGTTGTGCTATTTGGGTTTGATTTAACTTATTGCTAGCAGGAGCGCCAAGCGTGTGGCAGAAATAGCCCAAAAATAGAGCTGATAAAGGTGTCATCCAAATGTTCAGATGCGGCCAACTTTTCCACACCAGCAAACCGCCCTCGGCGAGTGAAAACCACGTATCTCTAGACGGTTAACTTTCCACGAACTAAGAGAAACAATCTTGTTTTTCAGTTGCTTTGAGATTTAAGGAACCCACAAAGCAGCAAGTAAATTCCCCCAAAATAAATTTAAAACATGAAAATCACCCAAATTAGACATACAGGGCTTTCAACCGACAGAGACGAAGTAAGGAAACAATGCAGCCATGATTTACACCAGACAATATTTCTCTAGTTATTGAAAATCATTCTGTTCAAGTGGTATGCAGCGTGAACACAGTTTCAGTAATATGTCATGCACAATATAATATTACATGATGATGAATTCGTACTTTTTTTGTAGTTCATTCTGCCTCAGCTGCAAAACAAAGACAGGAAATATGGCTTACTTACTATGAAATGTAAATGTAACACAAATAATTCTGTGCTGCATTGCAATAGAATAAATATTTTATTATTACAATGCATTCAATGACAAATGCTGCCATTCCCTTGAGACTTACCTCTGTCCCCGCCATTCCTCATGTTGGTCTCCTCTTCCTCTCCGCCATCATCTACTTTAAAAATGAAACCCGGGGATTCAGGATTAATGTTGCCTGTGACTCAAACATTGGCAAAAATTATTGTGTGTGTGTAATGCAGAACAAATTTCTGTGTAAACCAACATAAATATCTTATCATGTCTATTAAAAATAGCAACAGATTTCTGACAAAACGGACTCAAAAATGAGCCTTAGGAAAGTAATGACACAATGTTAAAAGTCTAAATAAAGGCAAAACAGAGTCATGTGATATACACTAACCTGAGTGCAGCTCTTTCACCAACGATGACATTGTGTTTGTGATTGAGTCAGCAGCAACTAATAGATCATTCCGAAGATTTCTAGGCACACCTGGGGAACAAAAAGTGATTTTCAGTTCAATGTCAAAAAAAAAAAAAAAAAAGAGTCACAGTTGCTTTTGTGAAATAGATGTGGCATAGACACTACAAGCGAAAAAAAGTAAAAGCGAAAGATCTTACTTTGGATTAAATTAATTGAAACTGATTGCATAACATTCAGAGCAGAAACATATCTTCTCTATGTAAATGAGACATTATAATTTATCGCTGCATTACCACATAAGTAGTGTCATTTAGGGGCTTTTGTCATTTTGGGGGCAAAAAAATCTTATCTTCTGTTCGCTGGTCATTAATAAAATTCACAGATGATTACATCCTCTAGAATGGTATTATTTTGTAATGAAGGCCTTCAGGCTCATTAATTCAACTGTATTCCACAGTGAGTCTTATTTTCATGCCACACACACTGCACATGATGGAATGAAACACTGTGTTTATCAGTTGACGGCCCTGGTGTTGACAGCAGACCCGCCTCGGAGGAGAGAGACTCACCCTGAGCGAAGGCCTCCAGCACGTCCCCGCCCACCCCCGCCAGGCAGTCCTGTGGTGTGTGAGTCGGGGTGGACCCCGCAGAGGTGGAGCGTATGGGCATGGGCATGGAGCAGCCCGCACCATGACTAGGGGAAGAATGAGGGGAGCCTCCCGACTGGGACTGCAACATGTAAACACCACAGATAATTATCAGCAAGTTATTTGACCTAAAGATAAACTGATCTAAATCTGGTGTCTATCCAGTAAACAGTCTGACTTTTCTTTACTTTTTAAATAGACACCCATACAATGTATTTACTTGCTGAGAGATAATATCTATTAAAAAGAAACTAGTGCTGAACAATATGGTAAAACATCCTACTGCAATTATTTTGACAGATACAGTGATTGTGATATGATTCACAATTGCACAAGTGAGAGTGGTGATTTTTGCAAGTGTTTGCAAACTATCAAAATGATGATGATGTGATTTTTGCTGGGCTCTGTATCAAACAAACATGCTTTCCTACTTCTGGGAAATGTGATTTGCAGGCCAGGGCATTCCTGTAATACCACAATACTTTATTTATAATGATGTTTTGTTACAGATTTTGCAGCCACTGTGATGTAGATATTGCACTTGGATGTGGACACCAGTACAGAAAAGTACAGTGATGAATTGAGGTGCCGTTTCACTGATAATGCGTTCTGAGGACAATCTGTATATTATTTTTGCACAAAATCTCCACGCCTTCATGTTCAAATGATTTAGGAGATAAGATACTTTGGAGATGTGGCTGTAAAGTGTAAAGTTGCACAGCCTTGAATACAGCTAAATATTATATGGGCAAAATGATGAGATGTACATATCATTTACACATGTATGATCGTGACAGGCTCAGTGTAATTTAGGCAGCTTTGCACTCACTGCACACAGTGAGTGAACAGCACGGGAAATTGATTTTGTCATTTTTGTGATAACAGTGTACAGCCTTCCCTGTGCAAACCTTCAATTAATCTGGGTCTCAGCATGAAAAAATATCTTCAATCCAACTAATCACTACATCAACAAAGCCAATTGTTGGAAGAGTTTATTTCAGTGGAGGACGCCATATTGCAATCACAGATTGCGGCTTTGAGAAGAGATGACCTTGTTGCCTCTAAAGGTGACTTTTATTAAAACAAACAAAGACACAGATGTGGCAAAAAGAACTTAATCCTTTGAGGGAGAACAAACAAAAACAATGGTCCAAAGGCAAGAAAACCTCATGGTAATCCTATACTGGCTGGCTGTGCAGCGGCACACATCCATACACTATCTCTCTATAGTGCACCTTTACTGGATTGAGGGGGTAATGAGAACCATGTGTGGGTGAGCGACTGGAGGCCTGTGCTGGGTCGGGTGCTATAGCTCATAGAGAAAGGGGCACTGTGTATCCCTGGGACTGGTGCAGGCCCAGGCCGGTGGCGCAGAGCCAGGCAGCAGATGGCCAGCCAGACTGCAGTCACATTAGAAGGGAGGTTGTTAGCGCTGATGAAAGGAACAGGTCTCTGACATTTGGGCTAAGAAAAACACAGTTCTCTCGACTCACTTGGACCGTGGTCCCGAGAAACCTGGTTCTAAAAGGTTGTATCTCAGTCTATGGTTTGAGCCATCACATAAAGTAAAAGTAGATAAGAGCGAGGGAATAGGTGGGGTAGCCTAGATTGGAGGCCTGCATCTCTCTAACCCAGTTAGATAGTGGATTCCTTCCATCATTCCAAACCTACTTCTTAAAATACATTATAGGAGAGCACTACCCTTTCCCTCTGCCATAACACTATTAGTCATATATTTGAAAAGAAAGCTAGAAAGGCATTGCAATTCTCTGTGGGAATTGCATCTGTGCAAAAGAAGCGGGGCATAGTAGTGCTATAATGAGAGCCAGTCAATGAGGCTTGTAAACTGAATTAAGGGCCACTTACTGCCTGCTTCTGCTCCTCATCCTATCAGCCAGCAAAGGTAAGCAGTGAGAAGGAGCAAAAAGAGTGAGAAAGCAACAGAATTAAAGCAGTGAAGGAAGAAGAAAGGGATTTCTGCATGCACCAACAAAGTCCATCGACATGGCTTTCATTCATTGTGATTTCATTGCATCAAATAAACATGCTGACATATTTTTCTAGTGAACATGCTACAAAGTCTAAAACCAGTGTGTGCAGCATAGCAACATCAGTATCTCTTAAAGCTAAAGAGAAGCAGCAAACTAACTGGCGAATTAGCACAATTAGTTGGTGCGTGTACACCACTGTAGGGTCCAAATGCTGATCCAGATGCCTCGTTGCCCCACCTAGGACCGATCTCTTAGCAACAGAGGTGAAATTCATACCTTTAGCAGCCTCATGAGTCCCTCCAACTGCACCATCAGCTCCCGTCTGCTCTCCTGCAAGGCAGACATGCGCCTCTCCAGCTCATCCTTCCTGTGTCTGTGGCAGACGGAGGAAATAAAATGTATAAAGGGGATATATGTTTGTAATTTCCACCAGTTTCCTGCAGGATTTGGTTAGCTGGGTGGTTGATGGTAATTCTGAATCCGGGATCCGGGGGTGGGTGAGAAATGAGACCATATAATAAATGATAATGATTTTCAGTGCATGACTGGATGATGATGTGCAATATACCAGCTGTGGCCTAACAGCACACTGGGCAAGTTCACCACTGGACACTAATTATACCTTCTCTGCACCAGTAACCACACAAAATGATGCTTGAATCCACATAGATATTGTGTGTTGAATAATTATATGTAGAATGATATCCTGTGTGTTGCATCATGTCATTGCACTGTATCTGACTATGCTACCTCAGTACGAAATGTGATATACCATTGAGTGTCAATGTATTTCTATCAATGTCATCAACACAAGTGCAAATTCTACTGTATATGGTGATAAATGAAACAGTATTTCAAACTAATCTGTTGTAGGTTACTAAAAATAATACACAGTTTTATTATATCTGGACATCTTCTGGCTGTCACTTTGGTGCCAGCATCAGTGGCTTATCACCACCCTCTGGTGTTGCCAGGATGAACTACATTTGAGAGACTCCAAAGCCTCAGAGAGCTGTAACACTCATGTCTGTCTGCTTGGCGTCCTCGAATCAGACACTCACAAACATCTGCTGCCTCTAACTATCTCTGCTCTCTCCCATATCCCAGAGCTGGAGAAAAGCAATATTAGGGCAGACAGCCACCTGCCATGTACCAAACATTTCACAAATTCCTAAATTGTGATCAGGAAGTTAGAATTTGATAACATCTTGTGCCCATATCTGAACCCTGGTTATGCCGAGGAGGGAATTCACCGTTACAAACAGGCTTGATGAGTTTCATAACGTGACTAAACGGCTGTTGATTTACAAAAAAATGAAACTTAGTGCAACTCAGCCAGCTAGAGAACAGAACAGAAAAGTAGGAGAGTGAAGCAAGGGTCCATTTCTGCAAAAAGGGGAGGAAGTACAGGTAGAAGAAGAAGAGGAAGCAGAGAGTAATAACAGCCTCTAGTGATTATATCCTTCTCTTACTTTGTGATTCTGTACTCATGAAACACAAACTTGAAAACTACATGGTACAGCGCTTCCCTAACGACACCAAATACCAGCGACTCTCGGACTAGTGAAGCAGAGGAAAACAAATTCTAATTTATCTGCAGTCCCGGTAAAAATACTGTGAACCATATCTCATTTAGCGCCGCTGATGGGTGTAATTTATCTTTGTAAGAAATCTAAACCCTAATCATGACCTTTGAACTTTAATCTTCAGAAACAGTACAGTGCTCGCTGCCATCAGCCTTTCTAGGGCAAAATACACTAACAATGAGTCATGCAGGCTAACAAGAGCTGTAATTTCCTCTAAGGGCAAGTCTCTTCCACGCATTGGACCCAAGGAGTCCTTGCACCCTGCCAGCATGACAAATACCCATGCCGCTGGTCAAGCTAATTCAAAAGCGCATTTTTTAATTATATACAGCATTTCTCCTAGAAGGATGAAGTTAACCAGAAAAAGAACAAAAACCCTGAAGCGGTTCAGCCACCTGAATTCCTTAAAATATTCTTCTTGTTGCTGGGTAATGAAAACAAACCACACCACTACACGAGGAAATCAAACCTAATTTTCCTTTTTTATTTTATATCAAAATCCCATTACTTCTACATCTTGGAAACACGGTATCTTCAATAGCGATACCCTGCTGAATCACAAATATTTCAACCAGTACAACATTATATCTTGAAACATCACATCCACCCCATCAAATAAAGCTCCAATTGTCCTCTAAATCTCTCTCATTACATTTTGAAATGTTTTTCTTTGTGCTATTTTTTGCCCCAACAACCAGATTCAACAGGAAATGCATCAAATGAAGGAAGCAAGAAATGCAAAATGCCGTTTCATCGTGACATTAAAAGGTGAAAAGAGGGTTGGAGGGACGATACCTGAGGAGTCGTAGTTCGGCCAGGAGGGTGGGGTTCTGCTGCGCTTTTTCTGGAGTCGGCTGCGAGGCCTGCTCGTGCTCCAAACGCAGCCTCTGGATCTCCTGGAGGATCTCCCTGTGGAAGCCAGTCGCAGCCAATCAGTCAATCAATTAATCACTCAATCAGCATCACAGTGCGAGAGTACACCGACAATGTTTTAAAGTAAAAAATCGCCCTCTGGTCCCTTTATGCTGGTATATTTCATCACGTGATGTTCAGTACATTTAAATAGTTCTATTGTGATGAAGTGCTTCAGTTTGATTTCCTCTGTTGTACTCCATTTTCCCTCAACCTGCCTTCTACCTGCCTTCTATTCCAACGTCAGTTTGTGATTCTCAACATTTCCCAGAATGTCCTGCAACAACCTAGGCCTGGGCGATATGAACCAAATCAAATACCACAATATCTTGGACCAAATACCTTGATATCAATATTATAAAGATATCACAGGGATTGCTATTGGTTCTTTTGTAAGATGTTTACATGAGTGAGATTTCTGGTAGACAATCATTAGTAACGTGGATATGGCCACCAGGCAGGTAGAGGCAAATAATACAATAGCTAATGACAGTCTAGTACATCTATAATCTAAAATAAATGTGATTGCATCACTTCACTGGAGTGTATCTTTTCTATCATCCAGCACAACAACACCTGCAGAGAACAGGCGTGAACCTATTCCACTCAGCAGCAGCAGCAGTAGCAGCAGTGTGGAGACAGCAATAGTGTTCGCAGCAGTTTTTCTACTCGACAAAAGTGAGAATTGCACCACTTATTCAAAACACACTGTGGCTGCATTGCATCATGGTCTCTTGACGCTGCCGTCGGTGGAGAAATTTGTATCTCGAGGAATAAAAAAGTTCGGATCTCTGCTTGTTTGACTGACACCAAAACCTGACATTTACCATTGATGTTGTAGATTGCTGAAAAAGTCTCTGCTGTCAAACTCCATCGTAGCTGCGCTGGGAATATCAACATGACGTGACATTGTCGACGTTTGGCCAGTTAACCATGTGCATACGAAAAAAGCCGAACAAGAAAACGGCCCAGAAATTCTAGGTACGTTGCCAGCAGAGCAGTGTTTTAAACTATTTTCTCTTGCCTCTCTTGCCTCTTCTTCCCTCTCCTCCTTTTTCCTTCAGTTCCCTGAGGGTGCCGATTCAGTAAATGCATGCAGTCACAGTGCAAAACCATCATATGAATACTGTTTAAAACCGCATGCGGCAAAAGCAAACAAAACAACATGATAATCTTTTCTTTGTAATGTATAACTGGTGTCTAAATGATAGAATCCCACCTGTTTTTGTTCTCTAGCTCTGCAATCAGCTGTCTCTGCTGCTTGTTGGCATCAAAGTTGAAACTCAGATCTGTTGGAGGACATTGTTGCTGAAAGACAAAATTATCACAGAAGGGGAATTAACAGAGGTAAGCAAACAAAAGACAAACACCAACCGCTATCTGCTGACCACAGTGAACAATAATGATGCTCTGCTGGAGACATGTTATGACTCTGCATAAACAGGGAGCCATTTCAGCTCACTTCAGCTCTGGTCTACCCTTCTGTCAGATTGCGGAGGGTTGTGCAAACTGTTCACTTGTTCCGAGAATTTTCTTGTAGGGGGCTCACCCTATCTATAAATTACTAGTTGTTTCAAGAAGATTCTGCAAACAAGAGCACAACATAAGCAAACTCACTTCTTTGGCAGATTCTCTCACTTCTAGTAAGAAAAACATTTTAAGACACATGATGGAGTGACTTGTATGGATGTTTTTTTTTTGTTTTTTTTTTCCACAGTATGCAATCCTCCAGCTCCAGTTTTAACATTAAAGTTCTCCGGACACAAAGACGCAGCGCACAATAACTTGTCAGAGCATTAAATGTGAAATGCAGGTTGACTGAAGCCCACCACGGGCGTCCTTCAAGCCACTCACTGTAGAGTTGCCCGCCTCGGCTGCCAGGCGGGCAGCGTAGCGAGCGATGAGGCGGTGCTCTTCATCTAGTCGGCTGGGACTCTCCAAGACACTGCCCAAAGTCAAAGAGAGAGAGAGAGGGATACATCACACACACATACACACACACACACAAACACAAACACAGAGCAACAACTTCCAACAGTGAATCTAATGTCAAAACAACTTACATAAGAAGGAAGAGCTTGTACCATCACTGTAATTACATAAATGAATTTGCATCAAACAAAATAAACTTTCACTGAGGTGACCTTTATGTGTGCCACTTAATTATGAGTGTACTGTTAATGGGTAGCCTGTGTGTAATTGGCTATCATAATGAAATGAGATGGGTAAAAGAGAATTCAGCATGCCAAATGCATTTGTGATTGTGCTAATGCCTATTATGGCTATTTCAGCATTGACAGGAAGAGCCAAATATGTATATGAGCTTAAACGATGGTGGGCGTGGCATATGGCATGAACAGATGAGAGGGCATATGCCGTCCCTTCTCAGCGAGTGGTCTGCAATGAGGAGTGAAGGAGAGCTGAAATGATGCTGGTCTCTCAGCCTCTGAGAGGACAGCACTCTGACTCTGACTGGGGAGTGAGTGATGATTAAGCCCATTAAACCCAATCTGGCTTCAAACCTACCGCATCAACAACTGAAACCCCTGCAGTCCTGGCCATCCAGTCCTACCACACACTGCAGAAGCGTCCACTTTAACAAGTCAAGAACTGTATTAAAATCTTATCTTTTGATGTGAGAAAAGCTGCCAGTGGGATGTGATAAACTCCACTGCTCCAAGTGATGTTTCACTTGTTTCAAGGATTTTCTTGACACCAGTGACAATATCTTGAGAAAAGGCGGAATAGGGAAGATCACTCCGCTTATTTGGAGATGCTGTCACCTGATCCGGGAAAAATCTTCAAAGGAGCTGATTTGTGTTTGGAACAAGTCACTTCATCCACTTGGCAAAGTGCTTGTTTTGAAGAAAATAGGATTTTAAGATTCAGCCAAGACAAGCTTCAATGACTTGTTAAAACTGATATATGTATGTTTTTTACACTTTATAGCTTCATTCTCAGCCTCAACCGTAGACAGAGCCCGAGGTTGCTGGTGAGATTAAAGTAATATATTAAGGCACATTAGGGTGCTGCTCCTCTGGCACAGGAAAAGCTATGACCCTCCTGGGTCTTTTGGAGCTAGACTGCTCGTCTGGATCCTTCTCTCCTGGCTATCAATCTAGAAGCTGCTCGGTCCCTTTGCTTCGTCAGGGAGTTTCCTGACACCACCTAATGGTCAGTGCCAGCCTTCTGACAAAGATGTGTGAACTGCTAATAAGCTGGTCTCGATTGGCCTTGACACTCTTCTTTACTAGTTCATTTATTTTTGTCTCCCTGAAACTGCCTATAATTAAAGGTCATAACTCTTAACTCAAACACAGTATCTCAGACACCACTGATCCGATTATGACAAAACTTGAAGAAATGACACACTTGGGCACTGTGTTCTAGCATTTACAAAAAATCACAGTAATTGGGGTTTGATGGGTGAGCTATAATTAAAGGGCAAAAATTCTAACTTTGAAAGGGTCTAACTTCTGCATAGTAAGTCCAATTGACATGAGGCTTGCACCAGAAATCCAGTTATCCTTTCAAATTACACTGATTGGCCTCGAGGAGGTGCTACAGTATGATTAAAGGTCAAACATTTAATTCAAATGTGATGTATAAGAAGCATCTGGTCTGATTCGGATGATTCTTGGAAGTGATCAGGCATTTTGGCATGGTGTTCTCGTGTTTTAAAAAATTACACTGATTGGCCTGAAGGGAACGCTGTAATTAAAGATCCTCACTGATCCAATCTTGGTGAAATTTGGTGGGATGATGCATTTTGTCACTAATTGGCTGAAGGAGTGTTTGCATGTGGAGTAGGGGACTGTGTGTTGTTGCATTTTGCATGTTAGGTAATGCCACTATTCTGTGTGTTTTACATTGGGCACAACAGTAGAATAATTTTATATTCCTAAATCACCAATAATACACACAAGCAGAAATAAGGAGGGCCAGGGTTTGATTACATCACCAGATGTAATTGAATGCTTACATTTCTATTTAACATATATCAGCCAGTTAATTATTTTAGAGGTTTTTAAGTCATTGTATCCACCCATGTGCTTATGCTTCGTGGTATAAACGTACACTACTACCCCTTCCAGTTGAGTTTTTACATCCACCGACATTTGGTCAGTCTCGATTAACTCTAAATTAAAACTCATTGAGCTCGAGACAGCAAATTATTATTTTTTATCTTCTGGCGCTGTGGTTCTGCATGACTAACAGGTAATAAATTGTGCGGTGTCAGTTCGCCCTTGGAGGACCAGTAGTGAGCGACTGTCTGCGAGAGAGCGCGAGGCAGGAGGCAGCAGATGCCATGTCAGCAGAGCAGACAGTATCAGGGACCAGACTGTGATGGAGGCTAGGAGTAAGACTCGCTTGTCTAGACCCAAACACCATTTCATACAAAGAACATGCGGTTTCCAGCCTCCACTCAACATCACATAACAAGCGCAAAATCCCACAGACTGGTATCCATAGTTGAATAAAATGTGAATTGTCTTTTTTATTCTGATGAAAAATCAAATAGGAAAGAGACAACATGCAGGGACAGTGCTAGTGCTGCTTCTCTCATTTCAAGCATGACATTCAGTTTGGGGCTGTTGAACTGAGGCTGAGCCACAAGGAGCTTTGCATTATTCAGCAGTGGCATCTTTGACTCATAGGGCCTTCATGTGAAAAAAAGCCAAAGCAGTGCAGAGTAATTCTAATGATAGATTAATATTTACAAACCAAATTTGACAGTATGTCAGCTTGCAGAGAGAGGCTGGCAGGAATGTTCTTATGCTCTCTGCAACCAGCCTTTAACAAGCCTGCGCTTTCCCTCCTGATTCAACACCTTATCTACCGGTATCCATACTGACACTCAATACAACCTATTTTGGAAGCGTCATGGTGGCTTAATGCGCAATTTCTGCCCTAAATACAGCAGCTTTGTAGTTGTTATGCCCCCCCTCAGGCAAGAACATCCTCAGTGCATGACATCTTCCCAAAACAGCTCTGACTCACAGAGCAAAATGTTAAGACAAAGGTTATCAGGCTTCTTCATTACTGCCACAGTGAAACAAACCTCAGCAGAGCAGTGCTTTGCTCTGTACATGCTGCAGCACGTGCTGTCTTCCTCTGACCTCCACTGGGCTGGATGCAAGGCATCATTTACTGCCTCGGGTGTCCTTATCATGTCAGCTTCCTTCAAACCCACTCTAATCTCGATACTGCCGGCCCTCTGAGGCAAGACTGGGCTCTATGCTGCAAAAATATCCATCTAAGACATTTAATCTAGTATTGATTCTTAACATCTGATTTTTCTAAAGATATCTGCCGGCAGGGTCAGATAATTACAACTGTTTGAAATGCAAAGCAGCTTGTTTAAAGCAACATCTTTAATCAAGTGACATCTAAATAATAGTGGATCTGCCACATTTCAAGATGCTGTATCTTGTTTCAAGACCTTTTTTGAAAGGAAGTGATATTGTACTGGTGACAAATGAGATGGTGTCATCCCTCTGGCAGATTTTTTTTCACCTAAAATATGATTTCAAGACTCAGTACTAGATTAAATGACTTGCTGAGATGGACACTTTTTGAAGTGTGAGTGCTGCCCTTCAGCTCCCTCAAGCTTTCTGCCTGGGCTCCTTCATACAATATAATAGCCCAGCAGCACACAGAATGAATGAAAGAAAAAAAATATCCTCACACCAGATTCCAGCCCTTTTCAAAGTCTTGGCAAGGGAATCAATCCAGCACCTGGCCTCAAACACGTTGCATGTGCACACCTCTGCTCTTGTTGTGCACCCCACCACTGACACAAGGCAAGCACACCTCTTCCTTTCAGCTCTCGGTGCCATGGGAAAACCTCATACTACCATCTCAGAGCAGTTCCATCTTTGCTACCACAAATTGCTGGAAAGATGTGATAAGGAGACATTGTGTGCAAAAGGAAAATTCACTAACCCTAGGCCTGCAGGACGGAGTGCAGATGCATTACTGCACTCTGAAAGTACTCTTTATTGAATTCCTAGCCACAATGTGCCATGAGATGGTTCATTACCATTGTGAGTAAATAATAATAGAGCTGGCCTTTAACTGAGGGGCTGAAATGAGAGGACAATTAGGCTGCTTCCATGGGGCCCTTGCTATCTGCTTACATGATAAGGCTCCAATTCTATCATAATCTATTTGTCAAATCAGCCCTCTAAGTGGGAGTGCTCACATATTCCTCATGACAGCGTAACAAATTTTCCTCTAAAAATACACTCACAAGGACATGCTGCTCAGATGCAAAAATGTGTGTCAAGTGTGAGGGAACAAATAACATCTGTAGTCTCCTTCGTCTCGCTATTCTTGTTATTTAAACTGATGAGAGGGATCTGTCACCTATCCTAAACACAGAGGGAACAGTGTGTGATTAAAAGTGCCTGGATTAACATAATGTCATCTTTTAAGCACGCATTAGAGTTATTAATGACCAAAGTGAGCCTGATTCTGGGGTATAATACTAACAATATCTTCAAACAGAGTGTGCAGTTATGCCTGAGGGTGCAGGGAGCTGTACCTGAGGCACTTACCTTTTGGTAGGAGTAGGTGTCCCAGAGGACATGAGCATTGTGTCGTTCATGTTGTTGGCCACTGGTTTCGGCTGACTAAAAGACAAGATTAGAGGTCTTTAATGCTACACTGCAGAGCCCCGTGGTGCTTGTCACCAGGGAGTGGAAAAGAGGACATTTGCATTTTATTAATAATCATGAATCAGCGATCCTGACTCCAATTTAATCTAATTGTACCACAAAGCTTGGGGAATCATTGTAAAGTGCTGGGAACACGTTGTACACGAATTAACTTTAAATTGTCGTGAAATAATTGACTTTTCCAGCAATGGCAATTTAGCTTTTTTTAATGCTATTAGCTTAAACCTAATTAAAATGAGCAAGAGGAACAACAGCAGACAAGAAATCTAATTAAACTGGAAGTCTGTGAAAAACTAGGAAAGGTGACATTGCAGGAGGTAATTTGTGAGGGTAAACAAAGCGATGGGGTCCATCTGGCGGCTAAATCAGTGGCCCCGGCGCTCTCTTTGGTGCCCAGATTTGGACCACGGTGTCTCATTAGTGGATCAAAATATCTGTCTGCACATCTCAGGTGTTCCTAGGTTCACATTTCCCAGCATGGAAAATAACAGGCACTCACTAAGGCACTCCATTTCCATATCACATTTCCATATCTGTGTAGTTGCAACTCCTCGATCTGTCCATAGTATCTTTCTGTAGTTTTCAGCGCATATATTCCACTATAATTGGCTGCTTTTTTTTTTAAAACCAGCACTTAGCCTGTTTCTCCAATCAGCATTTCTGTGCCTATTCCTTTAATCAGCATTTTGGGCAAATTCAAACCATTTACATCCACGCTGTGTGGAATACAGTTATCAGCATGAACTACCAAAAACCTGCTCCTGCCACGGTGCCTCTGAGTGCCTCTACAGTCCAAACAGTGTTTTCTGTACTGGAACTGAATGTTGTTGTGCCACTAAACACAACACAGAATTAGGGCAAGACAAAATGACACAATTTTTTTTTTTGATCCCTAATTGTATTCAAGTGATGTGCAGCATTATTTGTTCATAAACCAAATTACTTGCTCCCTGAATTAATGCAGAGGCTCAGGGGGCGAGCATGTTCTGTTTTAAAGAGACGGTGCAATTATTTTGTTGTATCAAACATTTTAAATTCCCTGAAGAGTAGCCAAAAAGATTCAAAGGAAAACCACAGAGTCATTTTTTGATGTTCCTTCATTAGTAATTCATTGGTCCTAATTTTTGGTTTCTAATCTAATTTGTTCAGACACTAAAGCGCTGCTAATTCTAATAAGTTTCGCATCATGAGAGCACAGAGAGGTAGAAGAGTGAAGAAGCCGCTCAAACCTGCACCTGCTGCCTAATCTCAACACAAATGCTCCACAGTGAAAAATGTTTTCTTTCCATTTAACACTCAGTAGCCTATAGTACGATTATCTCTCTGCCAAATGTTAATTCCAGACAAAAGAGCACCGGCGGAAAGTCAAGCAGGGATAAGCAAGAGGAGCCACGAGGAATCACTCACCTCTGTGTGGATAGAGAGCACCTGCCTGGCTGGCCAAATACATCCAACTGCTGCTGTTGCCAGATGCCTACTCTGCCCTCAACTGAGCAGCAAGCATCTCAATGTACTACACTGCTGCTGTCTCCAAGGAAACTCGGCAGTCATGTGACTCGATGACGACGTACATCCTCTCTCTCTCTCTGCCTCTCCCTCTCTCTCCCTCTCTCCCTCGCTCTCTCCTCTGGCTCTGTCTTTCAACCTCTCTCTCTAAACACAAAAAGGAGCGGGTGCACATGAACACACACACATACACAAACCCGCTGACAATTAGGGAAATGCCATTTGCCCAAAATATCTCACTTACAATCATTAAAACCTTAATTCTATAGCATTCCTTTTGGACCCTCAAGGGAAAAAAAAACACCTATATTATCACATTTCCATATCCTTCCACTTATGCATATATATACCTTGAGCTAGTTACATAAGTCACAAGGTTTTCACATCTGTCTTTCTATAAATAATCATCAGTGCTTTATGAGCATACCGATATAACTCTTGGAGAATAGTACGATGCAGTAAAAAAAAAAAAAAAAAGAATGGCTGAGCTTCTTATGTAAAGGCGTCAGAGTGACAGTATGCAGTTTATTCATGTTTTATTTTCCCCTTGAGTTCAAACCCAGCCTGTCTGTGTACTGTTTGGATTAGTTTGAACAGGCCTCCCAACTCATTAACATCAATGTCTTCAAGCCTGTGGCCCGCTGAATGATAAATGTAGATAAATGACACGCAGATAAGAGTAATCTCCCTCTCTCGGAACAGTAGACATCAGCCTAAAAGACACCCCGTCTCCACTGGCGTCTCCACCTCTCTGCCATCCCTCCCTGTCCAGCCGGACGGTGTCTCAGAGGTCAAATTGGAATGAATTGACACAACATTTAGGCGCTAATAGATCAAAGTCTGCAATGCGCTAAGCCTCGTGCTACCTGCGTGCTGTGAATGACAATGTACCCCTTTCCTTGGGCTTGGCAGCTGGCAGGGGGACAGGGAAAATTAAGTCAGGCTTTTGATGGCGTTCTGGTGGCTTCATACACCATTCACCTTACTCTGTTTTGCACGACGCCTTCGATCACTAAGAGGCGATGCGCAAACATGAAGCCTCCACCTTCCCGGCAAAAGCCTTTTCCCCATCTCGTTCCTTTAGCCTGTCAATATCTCTGTCATAAAAAGCCAATGGATCACGCTGCCCAGAGAAATAAATTACATGCCTGTTCTCCCCATTTTAATGACATTGATGGAATTTGCATTGACTCGGAGAATGAACAAAGATGTAAAACAGCGGAAGCCATTATAGAATGTGAGGGATTTCTGGGGATTATATATTGAGCATAAAAATTGGTTGCTAAATATTAAAGGCGGCACTGAGAATTTGATGCTGGGTGTCTAATGTGTATTCCACATTAATGCAAAGTATGATAAGGTGCCTATTTTGGACTCAGTGCTTAGAGTCTTTTGGCTGAAGCAGTGCTAAGTCTGAAGGTAAGAAGTCGTATCATAGATTTAAAGTTTCTGAGGCAGACTGCGTGCATCCCAGGCCTATAACTCATATCCAAAGTGCAAATCCTTGAGAATCTCGCTGACAGCTTGAGAGGAGGGCGAATTCACAGCTCAGCTCGCTGTTAGTCTTTCCTTTCAGATGCCAGTAAATATTTCAAAACAGCATCAGAATAGCTGCACTTTTGTCTGAGATGGTGCGAGGGGCCGGGCAACTGGGAGTCTCATGTCCGTTTGATTCAGGCGTTTTGATCAAACCTGACGCTCTACCCTGATTCTGCCATTATCACTCACTCAGAGGTGGATCTTCAGCCTCACACGTAGGCTACACACGCCTGCGCATCCTCCATTTCACGCAGACACACACACACACACACACACACACCTAAGAGATCATGTTGATGGATGCCATCCAGGTCACAACATGAAACAACAGCGGGAAGTCACTTCTACGCTGACAACCTTCATCACTGGAAGCTGTCAGCGTGCACTGCTGCAATGGTTTTTGAATACCAACAGCAAGTTTCTGTCTCTGTTATGCATCAACACGACAATTTAGCACAGGTATAGAATAATATAGATTGTTATACAACTTTTCTGGGAGGAAATGTGTGAGGAAAACAGTCTGAGGGAGAATTTCTTTGGCTAGTGGGACATTTAAGATTTGGATAGCGGGGAGGGAAGCATTACACTTGCACAATTTCTCTAAAATCATGTATCATTTACAAACAGGAGCCTGTGAAACTCCTCTCCTATATTTGTGTCTGCTTAAAGCCTAATGGTAAGATTTACAATTGCATGTGCATGTGTTGCTCAAATGCCATGATCTCAAATCATACTTTGTAGTCAAATTCCAAACTTAAAAAAAAACAAAAAAAACAGACAGTTGTGACGGTTGTCACAGATGGGTGTGCCTACAAGCACTCTTCTGAAACAATTAGCCAATAAAAAATGGCCTCATAGAGGAATTCATCAGTTTGAGGGCATGCACAGTTAAATATGGAAATCGGAAAGAGACACGTCCATCGAGTCACTCATGAGTAAAGCAACATATTTTGAAAGGTTGTCAGGTTTATAAATAAACAGCTTTTCGTGGCATGCTGTTTGATGACTTGCTCTACTTGGCGTTTCACTTAGTCACCACACACACAGATAATGATAAAAACTGATAAAAAAAAAAAAAAAACAAGTGAATGCTTTGGAGAGCAAAATAGACGTTTTCCTTTCAGTGGAGACAGTGGGTGTTTCAGTGAATAAGTTCCCTCCATCAGACATAACAACAGGGCCAGAGAGGCAGACAAACAAGTCTGAGGGGCCAACAGTTCCCTCCATTACCCTAAAAGTCAGTGACCGCACACAGTCCCACCAACCTTGAAATACCATCAACGAGAGCATGAGAATGCACTTTGTCCATTATAATCACTTAAACTCTCGAAGCCAAACAGATTAACAAGACGTCTGTGGAAGCTCTGCCCGAAAAAAATATGCAGCTGAGAGATACAGAGGCGATATATGGTTAGTTTGTGTCAAATAACTAACGTGGCTATATTTTCACAATAAAAAAACATTCTGCACAAAAAGACTCAACACTAAAAAAGGACCTTTAGTTCAAAGCAAATCATTCTGAGACAAAGAATCAATGTGAAAAGCCTTTGTACCATGAAAATCTATATAACCAGGGGACCAAGACGGATCCTCCAGGACGAAACCCAATGTTCTGTTAGCTTTAGTCAAACGAACCAACACTTCAGGAATACATGGTTTACTGTTTACCGAGAGCACTGAAGAGACATTATCTTAAATAATTTTAGCCACAAATTTTGTTTTAATCAATATTAATGTATATGTGTGATGCAATTTCATGCTACATAGCCTATACTGCACAGGCTAATCCGATCAGCTCAGCCCTCATCTAAAGGAAAACATCCGGGTTGACAGTTTATTTTGCATGGTGTAATGAATTGTAAATTTATGTAAATGTCAACTTCATCTCAAAAGCATAACTTTGGGTACAATGCCGGAAAAATCTTTCTGTCACTTAGCACTCGTCCCTGAACCTCATTGTGATGGCTGATTTCAGAGATGCAGATCTATCATGCAGTAAAACAGGAAATCATATTGATGTATTTACCTTCTGTCTATTTTTCTTGGCATTCACTGAGCTAGTTTCTACCCCTGATGTAGCTCTACTATCAATTACTCACTGACACTTGCCAGGAGCAAAGCATACAGACAGCTTGGATTTATGATCGTGACTCGAAAATGAAGCAGGATTTCGTTATGAAATGTGCCGTGATAAATGCTGAATTTTCAAATGAGGAAGTTGTGAGTTTTCGTATGGTCCCATGGATGTCATGAACAGAAATCATACATCACTTTTTCATTTGAAAAGATTATTAGATCTTGCCAAAACCTCAGGTTTACAGCATGGTAACAATGATGAGAGAGAAAATGAAAGCGGCCTGAGCAATGTGTATGCTGCAGATGCATCTTGGTGGTGAAATTGATTATGGCAATTGCACTATTTTTCAACTGAAATGTAAATGAGAGTGTGGGTTTAAGACAGCACCAGAATATAATGTGTTTCCTATAACGACTTCTAGAGCCTCAAAGCCAGAGAGTGAGATTTATACCATCAACCATCGCCAACAGACTGATGAGGATGACTGCGCTGTTAACAGTGGGTAAACCTGCGTAGTATATCAGCATTTCCACATTAGCAAATAATCAAGGGCTTGACACCTTAGTGAGATGGCACTCGATACTTCATGTCGTGACAGCAAAATGGAAAGATGGAGTCAGTTACATGGCGAGAGGAGACTGTGCATCACCAGAATGCTGGAGCTTGGTGTGCTTGTTAATTAAGATATCAGCTGGTTTCCTCTCATTAATGACACAAAGGGTGTTTACAAACGCCTTGAGAATGGCACTTACACTGTGTGGGTGAGTTCCTGCGGTCTCTCCGCCTGCTCAGGGAACACAGGATGAGGTGGCTCTCCGATGGGGACGCAGCCTAGAGATTTACTGATCGCGTGGCTCAGCTTTTTGGCCGGAGACTTCTGTGTGAGGGCAGGACAGACACAATATCTGTTGGCTTCAGTGCTGTGTCCTCGATTTTCATTTTGTTAGGATTATAGAAGCAGTTTTGAGGTACTTCAGAGGTAATTTGCATAACTAGGTCAATAGAGTTTGTTTACTGTGACAAAAGTGCTTATCAGCGGCGGGTTATACATATAAATGACGTCCTGTTTGATGTGCAATTTTATTCAAGCTTTTATTCAAGCTGCCTTAAAGAGCCATGACTAGTAGTATCAGCAGTTTCAGCAGTATCAGGCAACTGGTATGGGTTTATGGAGGCTGATAGCAATATTTTTTACTGAAGTCACTGATAGTCTAATAGTCAAATATTATGTGTCTTTATACTTCAATTTGAAAGTTTTCGTGCCAAAAATGACAAGAATTCAGCATTTTTTCACCAGAGTTTTATTTCTGGCAAAGTGGCAGCATTTAGACCATTATATAACATGAAAACCATCCCATGAAACCCATAATAATTTTAGGTGGAATGTCAGTTCCATAAAACAGAGTGACCCATCACACATGTTCAGTAGTAGGAATTGAATAAATGTATAAAATAGGCCAAGTAAGGCACCTTAATGCATGTGATTAATTTGAGGACCTTAACATGTTATTAAAAAATTAACGCAATGTTGAAGTTTAACTCAGTTTTGGCCCTTAACTCCACGTGATGTCACACATGATGCACCGCCTGCTGTAAATATCAAGCTTGTGAATATTGATAACAGAAAAAAATGATTGACACTGTGTGGCCCGCTGGGTGGACAGTGTTCTTTCAAGAAGTTTCTTGATGGATCTCTGGAATGAAATAAAGTCATATGGACATACTGTGGCACTGAAATGTTGTTCTGTCTGAGCACAACCACTTTAAAATATCAGCTTCATGACATTTTTTTGTAAACTTAGTGCTTCCAATAGTGATACTTGTAATTTATCACTAGGTGTGGTGCTATCAAACCATCACTTGTGCCCATTAGCCCATTAGTGATGTTGAAGGCAACAGGCTGAAAAACATCAGATTACATCGGGGAATCATCATATAAACCACCTTGAGGAGCAACAGTCGCTTCCAAAATGCACTGCACAAGAGTGAGCATATAATTTTATACATTTAAAATATTTGACTAATCTTGATTAATCCGTGATTACTTTGTGATTAATCCGATTAGCAAAATTAATCACTTGACAGCCCTAATGCAAAGATATTTAAATGTCATTCAGATTTTACAAACTATTTTGATATTCGCGTGGTCAAGAAACCTCTATCACATCACAGAGGAATGACATGACTTACTCATATTTGATATTCAATAACAGGCCAATATCAGGGCAGTTATATTGACAAATACGTTCATCTGTTGAGCTGCACTACCAAATCGGTGTCATAGAGTCCTCATGTTTTCTATGTCAGATGGTGTTTTGTGCTTCATGTGCTCAGACATTTCACTCTCATCTTGGGTTTGCTAAACAGTCATTCTTGTGTGCAAAACTGAGTGGGATGGGAATTGGATTTGGGATCCAGTGCACATAACTTCCCTTGTTTCAATTTACAACAAAATGATTGAGCTTTGGAGGAACGCAGCAACACAGGGAATTCAATCAATACAATTTCATTTGCCAAAATGAATAAAACCCCATTAAATCCTTTTAGGATTGCTTTGAGAGGACAGTAAATCTAGGAAAAAGGCTGAATATTCTGCAGTGACACACGGACGGCTATGGTGTAATCATTCAACACACACTCCCAGCAATATTGACTTTTGAATTATTTGAAATAGTGGGAAACACTGTGTAGGATTGACAGTGATCAAGACGTTGCCTTACCCAGGATGAGTGCTCCTTCATCTGGTGCTGGTTACTATGGGGACCATTGGCATGGCCACGCCAGAAGCAGCTCTGACAGAGCTGGTAGCCATGGCACTGTTGGCACCGATACCGAAAACCCATCATGCTCTCACTCCGGCAATATGAGCATTCCACTGGATGGAAGACTGGATGGTGAGGAAACAACAAAGACAAGGTTTTCATTAAAATAACAAAACAAAACATATGAACAGTTTCAATCCACAATGAAACATTCACTATCTGTTCTTACAGAATGATTAACAGCAGAAAATGAACTCTGTGCAGTATCTTCGAAGGGACAGCAGGTAATCTAAGGTCCAGGTCCATGTTGGATGAATTCATGATACATTTACTGACTAGATCATCTATAATGTTGACCTAATGTTTTAGAGTTGAACCTGTGTGAGGACCAGATCTAAATCAGCCCACATGAAGTCCAAATCTTACCATTTTCAACATTAGCGAGTCGGTGCATGAGTGGTAACCACACCAGGCATTGAGGGGGCGGATCTGCCATCAATACATCCAAAAATGTGTTCAGCAAGATCTTCTTCTAGATACAAACACACACAGACAGTCACAGAGAAGCATCCATGAATAGAGTTGGGTTTAAAAAAGAAACAGTTCTCTACAAGATGTGGATAAAAATGGATGAAGATACTGTGGTGAAAGCGAAGCATTACCTGATGTCGTCTCGGCCTCTTACCTGCTGCGGGAAGCATGTCCGCACTGAGTGCTCCGTGTAGCCAAACGAGGGACCCTCGAACACGGCAGTGGGCAGCTTCAGCACCTCCCGGAGAAACTGGTCAAACTTGGCAAAGACCATGACGCCACTTGAGTCAGAGATCTGTGAGAAAATATCTGAAAGAGAGAGAGAGAGAGAAAACTTCAAACAGTTACCTTTGCAGGAGCGGTGTGCAAAATTAAAAGCTTCTGTTTAAAATCAATACGTATCGCCCTGAATGATAAAAATTCCCTTTAATTGTCATATTTCTCAACAAGCGGCTTTCTCCGTTGTCTTGATCTTTCTGTGGATGCACAATATAGCTCATGCACAGTGTGTAAACTCAGCAGACTGTTTAAATATGTCTGCTGGAGACAATTAAAGCAAAGCCATTATATGTAATATTATGTTACATGCGTTACAATAGCGCCCCTGTGTGTATTATTTGAGCAACTACACTGAGAATCAAACTCCCAAGAGTGGAAGAGTGGAGATCTTGGGATCTGCAGCAAACAAGGACATAAAATCCTATTAAATAAAATGAAATAAGACTGTTTTGTTTTTTTGGATTAAATTACGTTTATCGCTACATTCTAAGAAATGATGCGCACAGTGGTTCAAAGATGTACTTACAACGTAGTTTGTCCACAATTTTCCCCCCACACATCGTTGCCAGCATGGCCTTCATTGAGAAAACTGTAAGCTTTCCATGGCCCTCACTGCAAACACAGAATGAATATGATGTTTCACGGTTGTATTAACGTATTAGCTGTAAGAAAAGATGGTATATTCACAACAAAGAAATATTTCATGTTTTAGGAAACCACTTAATCTCATAAATCTAATGACCTTGGAGCCATCCTCTTACAAAAATGTCTATTAATGTGCTCTGCCCCTGTAACTTTAAACTGCAGAAATGAAATAATGAGTCTGCAAGGAAAGCAACAGCTTATTTTAATTCTTTTAACCTGCATTTAACCTGTGAATAAAAGATTGATCTTAAATAAAAACTCCAGCCAAATAGGACAAATATAATATTTAACAACACATACAAGCAAAGTACAACTGAAAACGTGCCCTAATATAAGTGCTCAAAATGTCCTACAGCTAAAGAGCAGGATCATGGCCCAAACCTTAAATCATGGCTTAATAAAGCATAGACAGATCATTATTAGCGTGCCTGAAGATCCTTCAAAATCATTTTAAGTTGCCAGGAGAGACCTGCTCTTTCATTTCAGATTCATTTAGCAGTGAGCTCTAAGCAGAGGTAGCAGAGTACATGAAAGCTCTTCTGCCTAATTCAGTTTGGACCTCAGGGACAGAGAGCAAAAAACACTTCCTGTGATCATAGATGATAATTTCCACCAAGTTTTTTCAGCGATATGAGAGCCGGAATAATAAGGAACGCAGGACCAGAATGGCCTTACAGATAAAAGTAAACCAATGAATGGGTCCATGGAAAGCGAGGGCAAGCAGCCAATCAATGTGAGCCCACGATGCTACAATAATGAGAGAGAGGTTTACAGTCAATAATAAACCTCTACACTCCATGATGAACAGTGGCTACGGCACCGGGCCGGGCTTTAGGGAAAGGAATATAAAACACCACCGGCGCTGTTTCAGCTGTTAGGGACTAAAACACAGGTTAAGCTGAACCAGGTGAAGGTGGAGGCAGTATATATTGTTTTTTACTACCAGCACACGCAGCTATCTGCTATGTGATGCTGGAAACTAACATTTTGCAGTGTATCACAAAATTGGTCAGCTGATCGTTAGACGTAAAATCCAGTTTGCGGAAATTGTGGCAGAACTCAACATACAAATCGATTGACACTGTATATTAAGAAAATAAATAAAAATGAATGTATCTTCTAACATTGCATTTTTGATGACTGTTAATCTCTCATCGTTGGTGTGCAAGTGCAAAAATCAAGTCGATTTCAAGTTTATGGAAGTGCATGATCTGTATTAGACTGAATGCTGAATGTATAAGCCTGAGCTTCTATCTACGGTGGAATAAAATGCAATGTTTAATGTCTGTTGTTTGACAACTACTACCCTCTGTCTATTTTGGGTGTAACAATTAATTCACTGCGTCGATGCATCAATTATAAGTTCTGCCGATTCAACTGAATCGATCCGCTAAAAGAAATAAATGGAATGAATTGCTGCGACTTAGGCCTGAATCGATATGAAATGCTTTGAATCGATTCATTCATGTGAAAAAATAAATAAAAAAGTTCTGAAGTTCTGGTGATCTAACATAATACTACTGCATTAATACATAAATAAATTGCATTCTTATGAAGGTGCATGATCTGTTTTGTATAAGCCTGAGGCTCTGTGTACAGTGGAATAAAACATAATATGTTTAATGTCTAGTGTTTGACAAAAGAAATAAATAAAAAAAATCTGAAGTTGTGTTGATGTAACAAAATAATGTAAACTGCATTTTTATACTAAAAAATAATGTTAAAGTGATTATTTTTCTGACTTGCTCTCACCTTTTACAAGAAAAAGGACAATCTTACATTACTACAATTGTTCTTTAATGGATATCGAGTCCAATTTTTGAATTGAATCACTGTTTACAAACTTGAAACAAACCAAAATAAGGAAAAATCATCAGTGAATCGTAAATTGAACTTAATCAAGTCCCTTTAAGTCCCTGTGCCAGAGGTGTCACTATGTGCTACATCAGTTTCCTGTTTTTTGATACATCTCTTCAGTTCGAAACAAATCCCACTACTTTTAAAGTGATTCTAATGATCACTAAATCCAGACATTAGCTTTGCTTCACTGACCAGCGGCACTGTACCTGTCGTAGGTGGCCACCATGAAGTTCAACAGCAGCCCGATGGACTGTTCCACATTGATCTGGTGGGTGGTGGGCAGCCGCTTGTTGAGCTGGTAGTAGATGGAAGACAGGATAGTCTCTAGCCGTGACACATTGATCTCAGCGTTGTGGTCCAATGTGTTGAGCCCGTTGTCACGAAAGGCTTCGATCATGTTCCAGACGTCCACCAAATGAACTGGGAGGGGGGTGCGGAGCCAAACAGGCAGACTATGATCAATTCAGTATGTACACATTTGTGACACATTTCTATCGGTTATTCCCTGACAGACAAGAGTCAATGTGAGGTCGAAAAGACAGCGGGGAAAGCTCTATACGAATCTCAGAATAAAAGTAAAAGCGCCCTTACGGTTGCATCTCTTTTGCACAAACCGGAGCTTGCAGGCGGTCCTATAAGTTGACAGTCTAATAACGTCGAAGTTCTGAGCTCCTGTAAATCAAAGCCATCAAGAAAGAAAATTAGTCATCAAGTGCTCTCCAATGAAAAGCTATCAGATATGCCCATTACCAGACAAAAGATGAATAGAGTGTGCAGTGGATTCAATGAAAAGAAATTAACCTCTATACAAAAAACAAACAGGATTACACCCAACACATCTGAACATATTCATGTCTTTGTGGGCGAGCAATTATATGTGTAAGGGAGTGTGCATCTCTTATGCGATGCAGAGCCAGTGAAAGAATTGCATAACCCTGCGCTGGCTGTGAATAGTGAAAGGAGATTTCTCTCAGTCGAGTCCACTCACTCATTTCCATGAAGAGCTGTCTCTTCTCCACCATGGCCTTGCCTCGTTTACTGCCTTCCTCGATCATTCTGTAGCATATCAAACAACAGAGGCGTGCAGCGTGAGCTCGCTGTTTTCAGAGTACACATTTTAAACGTAACACACAAGTCCCTCCTAAAATTATTCACACACTATGCAAGAACATTCTTTCACATCACAGAAATGAAGAGATTGTTTCCAGGACATTATATATCAAATTTAGCAGTAAAAAACAAACACAATCACCTGAAGATCATCATTCAATATTCTCTCAAATACGGAGGATCTGGTCTTGAAGTGTGATATATTTCATCATCCGAGGACATAAAATAAGTGATGTACGACTTCAAAAAGTGTCATGTCTTGAAATGTTATGATTATTTCCTGAGAGTAGGTGTTATTTTTCTTAAAAATGGAAGTCTCCCTTAGGACTGATTCAAACTCTTCAACTGTCCAGTAATTACACCTTGCGTTCTTGTGCAGTGTAGATGCCACACAGCACCACAGTATGCAGAATTCACGGTCTACTGTTTTAGGCAATAGTGCACAGCAAAGGACAACTATACCATGATGTTATACATACAGTTCTACATTGTGTAAGTGATGAAGCGTCACCTTTCTGAATAGTTTTGTTAACCCTTAAAAGGTATTTACCTGTCGCCGGCTGAATGTCAAACAAAGTGAAGCCCTAAACGTCGACCCTGCAAAGAGAAGTCATATTGAAATAGTTAGTGAGGGGTTTCCTAAGACTCCATGTCTCCATTACTATGAGAGATAAGCTATTCTTCGCTCACAAAATGTAGTTGACTTTTAAATAAGTAATTAACACCCCCCTCCCTCCTTCAAGGACTTCATTAACTCTCAATTTGTGCTTTTGTTCCCCTCTCTCCTTCGGTAGAGATTGGTGTGCTGGGAACACTCGAGTGCCCATGGTCTATGTAAATGATAATTCTCCATGACATCCCGCTCAGCAAAGACTGCATCCTGTGGGCTAATGACACCGACTGAACTGCAAAGGAACCACTTAATGATGATGGACACAGAACACATTACGGCCAGCCAATGAGTGATGAATGCTGGGTACCACGGACAGCCTCAGCCAAGGGACTGAATGCTCAAACATGCCTGTGTTCACAGAATACATTCTCTGACCAGAGGGGCGAGGAACAAACAGGGGATCTACATCAGCTGACCAGCTGAGCGTGAGCAGAAAAGCCAAGGTTCTGCTACCCCCAGGAACTCTGCAGACGGGGAGTTTTCTTGCTTTTTTTTTTTTTCGTGCGTGGCGAGCCATGGTTTCCTCGTCATTCTAGAGGCGCTCTGATCTCCATCGTTGTGACAGCACCTCTTTCTAGTCACAAAACTTTGACTTCTAGTGTGTGGTTCTCAGTGTTGGGTACAGGGACCAAGAGGCAGTGGTGTAGTGGAGGGTATACACAGGTGCATGGAAACGCTTCCTCTTTTTCTGGCATATTTACACTAAACCCACCTATCAGCCAAAAAGCCATTTGAATATACAGAGGAGTATACCAACTTCCTCTTTAATGGTCTACCCATCTACTTACTAGTAAACCCACTTCATCAACTACCACTACACCACTGCCAAGAAGGGTTCTTGAAAGGGTCCTTCCACCAAATCTTTAATTTTAGTTTAATTACATTGATTAGAACAATAGGTATTCTGATCACTGATTTCACTGCCCCGCTGTTATTGCTCCATTTTAAGACAATAACATCCCATTCTGTGCCTAGAACAGCAATTTAATGTGAAGAAAGAGTGTAGGCCTGTGTAGCTCAAAGGGTAGAGCATGGCACTGACACCATCAGAATTATGGGTTCGGTTTACATTATTACTGTGCACGCACTGATGGCACCCTGAAGCCAGTTGGGTAAAAAGTGTCAACAAAATTACATATGCATGGATCCCGGCCAAATTTTTAGGATGTTAAGTTTAAGAAGTACTGCTGCAGTTTAGGTAGGGGGGAGGAAAAAAATGGTAGAAAATATTAGCTGAGCAGTGGGAGACCCAACAGACACACGTCAGCAAAATAACACAATGCTTCATTGTAAATATTCAGCTATGAAGAGGCTACAGCAATTCACATGTAGGCAATTCAGGCCTTGCATTGGCTGGCAGCGACAGGAAAAACTATGAATAGTCCATGATAACAAAAGATAATGAATTATACATTAATTAATACATAAGTTGGTTAATTAATGTGATGAAAAAGGCATGAGTTATAAATAATTTATATCCCAAACACAGCTTAATTTATAGGCTGTATATCATTAGTGTGATAAAGGCCTCTAGACTCAAAATTCATGTCAATAAATTGTATCCATTGTATGCCTGCTATTGGAAAGACAGAATTACAGCAATCAATCACAAGCCTGCAGCCCCAGATATATAGACCCTTCTCCTTTATACAGGAAGAGGCTTTTGTAATCATTATCACAGGCCCGGAATAAAGGTGCATTTTACTGTAACCGCACCTTCAGCTTCGAGGTTCTGACAACATCCTTTGACGCGAGTCAACACAAGGCTTCGGCTACTGCAGTATCTTCCAACCAGCAACATCTTTCACTTCTCCGTGTCCACAAGCCTCAATTCTTACAGTGGGGAACCGTGCAAGACTTACAATTACTTCTGAAGCAACCGCACGACAAACGCGGCCATATTGCTGATTTAACTCCCTATTTACCTTATTTCCGCAATGTACATGGTGTGTCGTGATGCCCACAATTTTTGGATAAGAAACAATGATAATCCGACATCATTTCATTCTCACTGCTCTCTTTCGAAGGCTGACGACAGAATAAGAGGCAGACTAAGGAACTGGCCTTTACCAGAGGAAAATCACGCAGGTTGCGTTAGAGCATCAGCAGCAGCAGCAGCATCAGATGGAGAGGATAAGTGGTCCGGGGTGAATAAGGAGGATATATCTTCCGTGATTCATCGCCACACTCTCACCTTTGATGAATTCACGCGTTATCCTCCGATGTTACAGCTGTCCGAGCGATGAGAAACGATTCGGGTGATCCATCATCATATTTCAAGTTGTTCTCCTGTTTCATTCGGCTCAATCTTGTGAACTGCGGTTGTAGCAGCACATAAAGATGTACGAGCGCCCCGCTCCGCTCAGCATCATCAGCGACACAGCGGCAGAGGACGGGAAAGCGCAGGCAGGCACGGACAAACCATGCGCGTCCACCTACTATAATTTACGCATGTGCGCACGCATGCTGGTTAAAGGCGCACTACTACTACCGCTGCTACACTGAATCATGACATAGTCCTTCGGCATATTCCACAGAACAAACAACAAATAACATAAAACTAAATAAAATGCATCTTCTTCTCTGAGATAAGCTCCAAAAATAAATAAATAAATAAACAAATAAAACAACACACACTCTCAAAATGCATTCTTCTGTTATTTATTCATTATAGCCTATATCTTTTGATAAAATACACTTTGTTTACAAGTGCTGATTACTATATTACATTCACCTGGAGTTTAAATGGAGACAAATGACACGGACAAAGAAACTCACCTTTGTGACAAACGTGAAATTTTGAAAACATTTCTGATTGCCCATGACACTTTTCCCAGTCAATTCAATGGACTACTCCTCTACATGCACGCGCACACGCCCTCGCTCTCTCTCACACACACACACACGCACGAACGACAGATATTTTAAGTCGATGATTAGACAGGAAAGGTGATGGGGAGTGCTGCTTGAATCAGTTTCAACCCTCACAAACATAGATGTCAGCTGCCTTTTGGGGGTTGTGATGAGATACATATTTATATATTTTGCACTAAAATCCAGTCCCCAGCACAGTTTCTATATCAGTAAATATAGCATTATATAATCACAAAGACATCAATCAAGTGAGACCTAATAATTTAATTGGGGATAACTTAAATTGTGTCTTCACAACTACACGGGTATACCTGCATTTAGTTTCAGTGAAATGTGTAATATTTGGGAAACCCTTGAGATTCTACTATTAAATGCCTAAATGCATTTTAATTTCCCCTTAAAAAGAAATAAAAAAAAGGACCTGATTAATCCACTGACCTACAAATGCTGCCTTAAAAACATATATTTTTTTTTTCAGAAAGTAATGACACAAATGCCCCAAATTTATCAAAAGAGCAGAAAGATTAAGGGATACAAATATTAGATATCAGCTCTATGGAAAAATAGACTGACAGATCCATTGAAAAACCTGGGCCGTACAGAATCAGATACCTGGGCAATTCGAATTACAAAAGTAGTTACTCTATGCATGGTCTGTCCAGTCTAAACAAAATCATATGGACAGCCAATATATTATTATAGTAAATACCCTGTTGATTTCAAAAACAATTAGCAAATAGATTTTTATATTAAAATATATTAATTAAAATATATTACTTTGATTAACTAGTCAGACATCAAAACAAGATCTGATTATTTTTGTTTTCTTAAGGTGACTTTGGCATATTACCACGGAAATAATTGCTATAAAACAGGCCTACTTGCACCTGTAGGAGATTTCAAAATATTATTGATACGTTTTCATTTGCAGTCAGCATGCACACCCACTAAACATCTGATGTAACGCTTTGTAGCGGCCTTTTTCCAGTGTATTGCGTTTTAACAGGTGGCAGAGTTGAGCACACATTAACACTGCTTTAACACCTCATGAAAATCTACAGAGTGCATAATGTGCTTGGAGGGCTGTCATGACACAATATGTTTGCAAAGTATACAAACAGATTTGTTTCTACTTATATTATGCTGGTTCACCCTTGTACAGTAAGCAGATTATACATGTATTGCAAATTTTCATTAGTTAATGCTGCAGTATTATGTGCTTACAATTCTTCATCAGAAATTAAGAGAGGCTAATATTCTGGAATAAGGCCGCTGTAAAGTGTCACGCCTGCCTGTTCATGGGCATGTCACATTGTACCTCTAAATCATTTATTATAACTGAAGCATGCTACGATGAACCACTCTATGATAAAGCATTTAGCGTTTTATCATAACGTACTCTTCTTCTATCTTCTTTCCACAGTAAAAATCGTTTTATAATTAACAACTGGATATGCTCAAGCAAGGTGTGCTACATGAGTAAAATAAAATTTCTACAGCTAGGCATACGAATGAGCAAATATTTACAGTGAGGAAAAAAACAGCAACGATTATCTTCATTTTCTCCTCTTAGCTTGAGTGTTTTTTTTTTTTTGTTTTTTTTTTGACATTTACCTATACAGACATACAAAGGATGAGAAATTACCCATCAAGGGAGGCAGTATCTACAAGTCTAGGCTTTTTGAGAAGGAAATGTAGGCTCACACAGTAGGAACTGACTGACGCAGAGCATGACCTTGGCCTGAAATGGAAAAAAATCTTGCCTTTGCTCTCCTCAAAGGGAACATATAGGTTATATATAAATGATTCTTACTTTCCCTCTGTTGGAACATAAGTGCTGTACATTGTTACTACCATATATCCAGGTGTTTTTTCAAGTGCTTCGCCCTGTAACTGTTAGTAAAAACAAGGTGATGTGCAATCCTCTTTTTTTTTTATAAAGTATCATCAAAATGTATTTTTATATTCTCTTTCTAAAAGTATACATTTTCTCTCTAGCTCTGAAATCTGAGTGTGATTGATATTAAATGTACAGTTTTATATAAAATAGTTACGGTAAGTTGCACTTCCCTGCCACGCTTGCATAAATGCCAAACAGGAGGTACTCTACAACCAATGATTATCATCTGCGCCCTTTTTTGCCTTTAAACCATAACAGCTTAGGCCCCGCAATAGAAAGTGTCAGTCTAAAACACAACAACACAGTCATTATGTTCTACAAAAATAGCAACATTCATTTTTTTCCCTCCTGTTTTAAAAACTACACATATATCTTTAAAAAAATATATCACACTACCCCTAGCTGAGTGCAAAACATTGCCAGATTTTACATTTGTCACAAGTCTGAAAGACTAATGATTTGAATCAAACTGATTGACGTTACTACCAAAATTGCACAAAACAGCTTTTCTTAGATGTTGGTAAAACGTTAGATCATCCAGTGTAAATTCTTTCCTCGCCAATTACAACTGCATGCAGGCTGCTTTGGCTGGAGCATGGCTAATGTGCTTCACCCCAGTAACTGATTTTGTATTGATTCTGAATGACCTGGCTCTGCTTTGTGCCTTGATGCAATATATAAAATCAAACCACATCTGTTAATTATTATTATTACGGTCAAATCATCGTACCACTAAACATGAGACACAAAGTTTTGAGGGGCCGATGCAGTCATCATGGCAAAAGGCTCCACACCCCTTGCACATGATCATTGCCTTCAGACGGCAGTAGCATTTAGATTGGACATCCTCCATGCCGGAGCCCTCGATGAAGGACTGCTCTGGCGATGGCTCACCCTGGTTACTGTGATCTAATGAATGTCCAGCAGGTATGGTGGTGACGGTCACTGAGAAAGACATGACGCTACCGTGAACACCGCTGCTGTCAGCCTCTGACAAGGACGTGGAGGAGCCTGTGCCTGCAGCACTGTGGTTCAAAGTGTGAGGTACAGACATGCTGATAGTGCCACCGTAGCATGACCCTACCACGGGTTCCTGATTATCGAGTGTTCTCTGGGTTTGAAAGGCAGGAGGCCGCTGGTGACTGGGGTCCATTCCCACGTGGGGAGACGTAAGATATGGCTCGGAATTTCCTTGATTACTATTGCAGAGTTCGAGGTGCCTCTGGTGTGACTGAGAAAAGGGGCTGGTGTCTTTGGCTCTTGCAGTGGTGCTGTTGTTATCTTCTGATTCACAGCCTACAGAAAGTGGCTCAGTCTTTATCTTGGAGCAATGCTGAAAGCTCATCGCTTCATCAGGCTTTGTTATGGAGTATCCCTGTTGCTCTATTTTAACCCCAGGAGGGACAGAAAGAAGGTTCGTGGCTGGTTCCTCTTCTTTAGTCCCGTCCTCTCCGTCAGTGTTTTCCCTCTTTAAGTTGGACACAAATGTGTTTGGGATGGCAGACTGGTGTAACCTCTTACTGCTCTCTGACCCTCGGCCATATGTTGACACATTGAGCAGGTAATGTCCTGTCATGGCAGGCCTAGGCATCCTCTTACGGCCCAGGAAACCAACAGAAAACCGGGGTCGGTCCTGACGTTCCTCTGCCTGCCCCAGCTGATGGGTTGTGTACTGGGGAGGCTGAGACCCAATAGTTCCGTAAGGTTGGCTCTGTTGGGCTTTCCTCTGCATCAGAGCCTGCAGGATCTGCTCCTGAGTCTCCTTATCAGGCAGTTCCCTGTGATGTCTTGTGTATTCTGAGAAAACCCCTGCTCGCCCAACTGTGGTGAACTGGGTGGAGATCTGCTTATCAGATCTGTGCTCATCAGCACCAGTGGCAGAGTGTAATGTCTTCCCCTTATTGCCAGAAGGTAGGCCAGTCATCTTCACTTCCACCTTGGCCAGTGGCTTTGGGAGGATCTGTTCCAAAGGAACTTCTTTGCCCTGCAGAAGCTGAGTGACGAGTGGGTTGTTTGCAGGGATACAGGAACTGGCCCTCGTTGTTGATCCAACAGAGGAGGGGATTTCCTGTCCCACTGTACTGTGGACTGTTGAGGAGGCAGGATGGGCTGCTGATGAGTCTGAAGTTTTTTTAATGCTGTGGGAACTGGCACTGATAGCACCAGCAGAATGACCTTTCTGTTTGTCATCAGCTTTGCTAAAATTAGAGGTCTGAGACAGATTTAGGTTTGGCTGACCAAAGGAGTCTGATGGGCAGGAGAGAGGTGTGCTGGTTTCACTGTTGCTGGTACTGGCTGGTAATCTAGTGGATGGCTGAGAGTTTGTTGGGCTGGGACTTGGGGATGGTTGTGTCTGCTCACCACTGCCTCCCCCCGGCCCTGGGCCTGGCACTGCTCCCTTAGATGCAGATGTTACTGCAGCTGCAGCTGCTGCTGCTCGCTGTGCTCTAGCAAGCTGAGCTTTAGCTTTGATATCAGCCAGTGTGCGAGCACCAGTTCGGCCTGGACTGCTGAGAGGGGCAGGGAGGGGTGTCCTAGGTGAGACTTGACTTGGTGACACAGAAACAGGAAGAATTCGTGAAACTGGAATCTGCCGAGTAAAAAGAAAGTGATGTTATAGCAATGTTTACAGGCATGCAGACATGTATAACCGATGGAGTAAACCATCATATATACCTTATGTTTCAGTTCACAAATTAATCCCTACCTTGAGTGGTGGAACTCTCTGATTACTTGCTGCAGTCGGTGTAGAAGGGCTTGACATGGATGATGCTGGAGGTGATACAGAGGAGACTGAAGATACTGAAGAAACTGAGGACATCCGGGGCCTTTTCTCTGGTGTCAGTTCAACCTCTAGCTCACTGAGAGACTTCCTTTTCAGTGGCTCTGTGGTGCCAGCAGGCTCAGAGATGACTGATACCACCTCCTCTTTCTCCTCACAGGGCTTATCCACAAATAGCGGCTGATCTTCTTTAAACTCAGCACTGGCCTTTGGTAGAGGGCTCTTCTTGACAGAGGAGTGGGGGAGCTCAATTTTCTCCTCTTTCACTTCCTGTTTATGTTCATTTTCAGGCAGAGTAACTGCTGTGCCTTCTTCTATCTGTTTCTCGACCACAGGTGCTGTCACTGTAGGCGTTGGCCCAGACTGTGTAGTTCTGTTCAGCTTGCGATCCTCAACATACTGCGAGCGCCGTGTCTTCATGGGCTCCGTGGAGGGGACTGACTCCTTTTGAGCAGGCTGTGCCTTCGGAGGCTCCGGTGATGGCGACAGTGTTGGCTTCATGTCTCTGGCAGCAGTAGCAGCAGCAGTCTGGCTGCTGTCCTTGGTGCCCTTGGGATCCTCCGATGCTTGAGCAGCAGGTCCTGTCTGGTGAAGGGGGGACTGGGGCCTGGCAGGCTCCTGATTCAGATCAGCCTCTGTCAGCTCTTTGGATTCCTCATAACTGAGCCCAGAACTACACACAGAGAGCAAAGAGGGAGGGAGCAGGAGTGCCAAAGAAAGAGAGAAATATAGAAACTGAATGTTTTTCTTTTTCAGGATAAACACACATGGATACATAGCTTTGAAGGACTTGTTGGGACAAAAAGCACACAACAAAGACGTGTTTAAAATAATGTGACTAAAATCAGATTAACATGATCTTTTGATTACCAACACATGCAATTTTTAGTTGCTCTGTTTATTTATATTACTCAGAGCCCCTTAATTTGACAAGCAGAATGCACTTTAGATATGTCGCTTTGTGGTCGTGACAGTGTTTTGATTTGTGTTGCTACAACAACAATGCTGACAATTTATTAGCTGAATTCAAATGAGGTCATAAAATTTTATGCAAATGGCATGACAGGTGTGGAAATAAATATTCCACACCTGTAGTGACAGAAAGAGAGTGAAATGTTTCCTCACTTATTATGAGTGACATTGTCTCATACTGCATGTGACTTAAGTTAAAAAAAAATAAAAAATAAAAAATTAAAACTATTCTAATTTTTAATCAGGACAACCTACTTTTCTCCATAGTAGTTTTCAAAGAAGGCCTCTTTCCAGTGCTCCACCTTCTTTTCCTTTTCAATTTCTTGTCGCATTCGTAACTGCAACTCAGGAGTGAATTCACCTGCAAAGAAAAAGAGACAAGTAGCAAAAGAAGAGACAGTTATTCTTTAGTCACACTGAACCTCTGCATTCAAATGACTTTAAAAAAAAAAAAAAAATTACATAAACTGAATTCTGTTATTGTCTGTGAGAAGCAGTAGCACTGACCCTCTGCCAGTCTCTCCTTCCACGACTGTGCTGCTGACGTGAAGAACTCGTTGTTCAAGGCAGAACTGGTGACCTTCAGAAGGCCATCCATGCAAGCCTGGGGAGAGGAGGGACAATATTATGATCATTATCATCACAAGCGGCATCATTGTTGATGGCGCATGAAATAAGCAATTAAAAACTGACTTTTGTTTGTAATGTATGATGTGGATTTTAACATTTAAGTTCTGTGTAGACAAATGCATTTATACAGGTTTTCCTTACATACTTCTTTCCTGCTTCCTACTTTTTTACTTTCCTGCACTCTGTCTGGAAATTATATCCATGCATAGAGATGTTTTCCATATTTTTTTTTAAAGATTTCCAAACATTTAACTTGACAGTACACAATGGAGGTAGACAAAAAAGGTGAGGGAGAGAGATTACACGCTTTTAAGTTTTGTGCTTGAACTGAACTTGTGATAACAGTATCGTGTGGGGATGGTACAACATGGTGATGACAGCACTACACTTGAAAGATTATGCAAAAGAAACATAAAAAGTATGCATAATTTTAGAGCCACCTGCTGGTCAACTTCAGGCAGAAGTTTGAGCAGCCGCTGTTGGCAGTCTGGGGGCAAGACAGAGAAGGTGTGCTTGTTGATGATTGCCCGCAGGTTGGTGTTTACCAAAATGGAGTCTGGCGTCTCCACATCTATTTTACACTTGGTACGTTTCAGTTGCCCTGCAAGGCAAAACAGGAGACGGTTATAATCGTTGATATTCCTTGACAGGCATTGTTCTCTTCAACTAAAAAAAAAAAAAAAAAGTCTAACAATTTACATCTTAACAGGGCATTTAGACTCAAATAAACGTTTAGGCTGAAAAACAGTTTTTCCTTATTAATATTTAATTTTTTGCAAATGTCGTGAGATGCTTTCACTTGTGTCAAGACATTATTCTGAGATAATGGGTTGGGTTTTTCAGTTATACAAAAAAAAAAAAAAAAAAAAAAGATTTTTTTAGATAAAAAGATAAAATAACTTGTTAAAGAAGTGGATATTTTCTACCTTACAAACCAAAAGCGAGTTGGACATGTTCACTTACGTGCACTGAGACGGCCTGACCTCTGGGAAACCTTCCTAGCGCCAACAGGGCGACACATGTCTGTTTTGACAGAGGAAGAGGAACTGGAGGAAGAGTTCTGAGGGCTTGCAGGAGAGTGGTCTGACTGTTTCAGTTCCCAAACCGATGCTGCCAAACATATGAGTCATGTTTGGATGATACAATACCTTCTGTTGTCTAATTAAGAAAAGCATTTCTGATATAAATTAATAACAGCTATACCTGGCTACTTGCATCAAAAAAGCCAACACCTTGTTATTTTTAAAACTGGATGTAATGAATGCATGCAATAAATATCAGGAAAATAAAAGCTGGAAACAGAAGTTGACAACTCAGTTCTGTGAGCTAGATGTGTATCTACCATGACAGCCAGGAATGTTAATGCTAATTTCACTCTATGTTGCTCAATTCAGCAGTTATCACTTACTGGTCTTTGTAGTAATGTTGTCAGCCATATCTTTGATGGTCTTCAGAAGCAGTCTGGGACTGGAGGTGGTTGGCATTCCCCCTTGTCTGCGCTGGTTTCTCTGCTGCTGCTGCTTCAAGGCCTAAAAACAAGCAAAATAAGGAAGGAACAAACAGCCAATAATAAGAAAAAAGTGTAACTGTGTCAATGTGTGTGTAACCCTCTGTTTCCCTGCAACTGCTCCCCCAGGCCATTGCTGTAAATAAGTAGTATTCAGCTTCCCTGGTTAAATAACAGTTAAAAACTATGTTGCAATGAAACACGAGTTGCATAACACAAGCACAAATCATCTCCATGTTGTGCATCTGTCAAGAAATGTAGTCTGATTACCTTACAAAATCAGCAGAATAAGGAAGCAACCCAGAACAGTCCATTAAGTGCACTTCTTTCTTTTCACCATTTTGAAATGAAAGAAACGTCAGATGCAGAATGAACAAAAGGTCTTGATATATTTCAGCCGCATTATCATGTTGTAGGGTTTCCTAAAGCCCAATAAACCAGTACAAATTGGTCTTACTAGACTGAAAATTCCACACTAGCACAGATGGAGTGAATTACAATCTGTGCAATCAAGTGAAATCTAATTAAATGGAACACAAAAGGCGTGAGGCAGCCAATAGGAAAATGTTGAAAGGTTGGATTATGAGAATGTTAATAAAACCAGCTATAGGCATTTTCCCTTGACGCCTCATTGTTTTCAAATAAGCAGCACAAGATGGTTAACAGACAAGGAAACGGATGTAACTAGTACACAAATGTGAATGTAGTGAAAACACCCAACAGAGGATATAAACTTAAATATGTAGCTGTAGCAAAATAGGTATAGGTATAGTATTACACATAAAAATGGATTGCAAATAATAAAAAATAAACAAAGCATGTCATTCAACAATGATGCACAGAACATGCACTGCAACTTCCATGTTCTTTACATGACACTGTTTAGGTGTGTATGTGTGTATGTGTGTACACTCCTATTGGTGCGCATGGGGTTGTGGGGTGGTGGAGGTTTATATGGCTGTATGTGGATATGAGGGTGGGGCAGGGATTCATGTAACACTTCAGGTGTGCTCATGTAAGTGCTGAGAACACTATACGGCACACTTTTTTTTTCAATTAATGCACTCAAGCGTTTCAAAATAAAAAGCAGTGCAAAAAAAGGAGAGTAGTACCTGTTTCAAAGCTTTCTTGCTGTGTTTCTGAGAGGGAGAGATGAGCTTACTGGTGGGGACAGAGGGCGATGAGCATCGCGGCTGTGGAGAAGAGGGCTGTGACTGCAGCTTGGAGGGAACTGAGAAATACAAAACCACAAAACTGACGTTACAAAATACACATCCCGAGGGAGGCACACAAACTTCATCGCACCATGCTTTTGTTTTGATGAAACTGAAGCCACTAACACACAAAGAGACAGATTAGATTACCCTGATAAAAAATATGAGATTGAAACAGCCTGAACAACTCAATAGAAAGATGACTGAGGACATTCTCTTTAGTGTCTACTTCCTCATCTTTGCAAGCTTGCAATGCACCTCTTCCACATACCGTAGCTATTCCCCTTGCTTTGTTTTTGTTGCCCTTTTAGCAGCATTTAACTTTCTGGTTCTTTGCATTGATTAATTCAAAAATAAAAACAGGACTGGAGTTGTCCTCACAGTCAGCTCTAAGTCAGGGTTATTTGCTTACCAGTTTCCACCTTGTGCATAATGAGGAAGTGGTCACACAGAAAAATACAGTTTCCTGTTTTAACAGTCACTTAAAATATTCAAGTGGCAGAGAGACATAATGAGAACCAGTGAGAGCCCAGGCTGAGAAAAACAAAATAATTGGTACTTGACGAAAAGTTAATTTTCTGAAGTTGCACTACAACAAAGCAAGATCAGGTGTACAAAAAAGGAAAAAGAAAACTCAATGCTTGCATACTCTTACACTGTTAGGTATTGTCAGTCAGTGATTTCCATTGCTTTCTAGGACTTATTTTGTTATGAGCTGCTGTAATTTGCATTTTGTGATGTAGCCACATTCCCTCAACTGACCTCATCTGCTTCTATTTCAGTTAGTTCTGAGGTTTTCCAAAATTACTTCTGACGACCTCTTACTGATGACTATGATCACAGCTGTGACCCTCACTCACTGCGTTATGATCTGCTGAGACTACAGTCAGTGAGAAATTCGTTTCTGTGGATTTCGCCCTTTGTGATTGCTCAGTGTTGGTGTAAAATGGTGAGTCCAGAGAGAAGCCCTTGCTCTTTGATTCTGAGGGACTGACACAAACACCTGTTTCTGTTCTAGATTGATTAATTTTTTTCCATGATCAATTTCATTTTAGCTGTGCTGGAAGTATCTCAATGTGAAACTGCATCCTTGAAGTTTGGCCAGTTATCCCAGAAATAGGAGAAGTACATCAATCACAAATCAACCAAGAAATGCAAGGCACATTGCCAGTTGCTGTTTTAATGGTGTTCAAGTGTTTCAGAGCAGATGCAAAGTTGGACTGTTTTGGGGAGAGACATCACATTGATCATAATTAGACATCACAGAGGTTTTATTTATTATGCCTGATCTTGTCACCATCAGTGGGGTTTCTTCAGGAAGTGAGATACTGATTCTCGAATGGAAAGTTGAGGCATATATTTCATTTTGAAAAAACAAACAAACAAACAAGTACTTTCAATGCCATCTATTCTTTTCTTTTTTTTTTTTAACTTACAAGAATGACTTTCATTTTTATCAAGTGCACAAAAGTATTTTCAAGGCCCATGAAAAGCCTTCCTTCAGCTTTTATACAAGAGGTAACATATTGGTAACCAACATAAACATATAACCAAACAACTCTGCCTACATTAGTAACCTACACTTCAACCCCCTACAAATCAAGCTTTGCCCTTCATGCGCAGATTTCCAACTTGATTATGGGTTCTACAGTGACAGTCTTGGGGGAAATAACTCATATTTCTCATTTGTGGCAACAGTGGGGGGTTTTGGCATGTTCTTAGGAAGCTTACTGATAACAATTAGAGTTGGGGAAGCAATGCTTTCTCCTCCTTCAGCAACTACTGCCAAGGTGCCCTTGAGCAAGGCACCCTCTACAGCTGAAGCAGAACTGCTCACTGGTCAATAGTCCAAGACACCAAGTGTGTTACATGCTCGCTGATTAACAGTCAAGACATCTGCCCTGGCTAAGGTGTTAGTGAGGATATCTGGGGCTTACTCTGCTTATTGTAAATGTGCCAACTTGTATATGACGTATTTTGTGAATATCACAAATATAACATGAATATTAATGTGCATACAAACACATTCTGTAACTGTACAATGTATCTCCAAAGTGTGACTGTGTTTGACTGCTCACTACCTGTTAAAACATAACTGTTCAGGGAAATTTTAGTGCTAGTCACAAAAAGTTACAACAAATATTTAATTTTTCCTAAAACCTGTTATGTAACTATGCTACACAAATGTCAAATGAATATCTAATAAAGCTATTGTAAATGGGAATTCCTGAATGAGTCGTGACCCATCTTATAAGCTTTCTGTGAAAATACAACAGATAATCATGTCAGTTATGCAGTCATACATGTATTTTTGATTCTGTAGACTGTGCACAGTACCTCTCCGCATCCACCTTCCTCTCCTGCCCTCCTGAGCAATGGCATTGCTGTTGTTTTCTGTGCTTCGGGAATCAGAGAGATTGTCACTGCTCTCCTCAGAGTCCTCCTCGGAAAGCTCCTTGGCCACATCGGAGATGTCTTTCTACATAACAACAGAGTGTATTTATTATCTTTACACAACAGATGCACAAGGAGAAGAAAAGCTAAGTGGAGAAAAAAGAAGATCACACTAGTGGGGTACCCACTCATCGCCTGCTTGCAGTATTTTGTCCAAATCATCCCTAACATTTGATTGTCAAACTGAACCATTTATTTGGTCTTTTTTTTAGCCTGACACGATACAAAGTTTTACAAATAAAGCTGCATCCATTAGCGCTATACTGTAAAATTTTAATAATTACCACCTTTGTAATGTTAAGTGGGATACAAACATAGTGGGTGCATCATTAGCTTAGCTGTACTGTGCCTGCATGGCCCATGTGTAGTTATAGGTCAAAGTGTGGGAAAATGATGCTTGGTAATTGTCTTTAAAGTAGTTTTACAAGCTACAGTATCACTATCTTTGGCCTTGGGGGCAAAGTAGTAAAAGCTGCTTTGTTGTCAGGCTAACCTTCAATGTGTAGACTCCCATTCTGCCGGGGACTTTGTAGAAGATCCCCTCTTCACCACGAGAGTTTGTGTGTAGCATTGCGTTCAGACATGCCAGCGGCGATGTTCCACTATATCATAAGAGAGAAACGCAAATTACACATCTGTTCCCCTATAAAACAAACAGCTGGGAGAATGATGCAAGAAGGGTTTAAGCCTGCTCCGATATCTGGGGGAAAATAGCTATCATGCATTAGGAGGAAATCCGTGACTTCTGCTCAGATTCACCTAAGTGTCATTGGGAGGCATTTTAGTCTATGGTTTAGAAACAATCAGTTGCACAAACTTGCATAACGTCGGTTTAAAGACTAATCTAAGCATTGTAGTGCTCAAATTAGACTTGCTTGACATAGAAATGCCTGTTGCATAAAAACCAAAAATTTGGTCAGTCGTTTCCACAGCAAATCTGTGTTAACACTGCACAATAACACTGCACAATAATGACTCAACAGTCATGCCAGAGATGTACCAAGATGTGCATAGTGACACTCCATGTTTTTTTTTGTTTTGCTTCAACTGCCATATAATTTGTTCAGTTAAATCTAAACTCTATCCAACATGTTAATTTTCTGAGTAAATTAAATGTGGCTATACTGAACTTGCCTTTCTATAATGACAGATCTGACATTATTGACAAGTTGACATGTTTTATTCAAGTAGAATTTCAAACAGCTCATAAGACTAGAGACTCTAAAGTCATTTTTATGCAACAGGTAGATTTAGATGTCACTGACATATCAGAGTAAAAGACAGATTTAAAGGTAAGTCACAACACGTCTTTATGCAACTGAACCAAGGACATTTTACTGTTAATAACATGCAAAGGGTAAAACCAAACAAAATGGCATTGCAGTGAGTTTGTTAAGGGAAGGGGGGGGCTAGCTTTTTCTTACCTTCTGGATGAGGACAGTGACAATGAAACAAAAAGAAATGAAATAATTAGAAAACGAGGGAAATTATCACGGCTATGTAAACACGTTAAAAAAAAAAGAAAAGGCACATGACATGAACAATCAATAAAAGAAGGAGAAAGCTGTAGTGCTGTCATGAAAATATGGCTTCTGTGTGAAGGACATTTACAATGACATGGCCACTGCCTCCGGCACAAAACAGAGGAATAATTTACCTTATTTCTTTCAGCCTCTCTCTTTGGATCACCTGCAAGATCTCTTTATGGCTCATGGGTGTGTTAGGGTACTTTTCCAAAACCTGAAATAATAACACACAATACATTAAACAATGCATGATAAAACACTTAATAAGGTTCAAATGGGACACAAAGTTTAAGAATAAATGCATTTATTTTCTATAACTATACATTAAAGAGATAACTACCATGTCAATCTTGAATCCTAACAAACACAGCACTCACACCACACTGTAAAACATGATGAGGCCTATGAGCTTTGTTTATATTTGCTACTTCAGTTGGAGACTGGAATATCACATTTGATTATTATATGATTTTTTCCTGTCAGTGTGTACAAAAATATGGGCTATTATACGCTGTACACAATTCTCTTTGTTTATAAAGTGCAGGGTATGACACTCTGATTTCTTCCATTGATCATATGGCTCTCTGGCTTCATCGCTTGCTTTTTCTGGTGTATTGCTGATTCACTCAATTCCTATAAGTCAAGTTTAATACTCATAAGTGGTGACATCAACTCTGATTGATCCTGATTGATCTGGGTGATTCACTGGTATGTGTTACTCATCTATGAACATCTATTGGTAAGGCACTGGCATGTGGCACACAGAGTAATGAATCACTACGGGTTCCTCGTGACAGCTGTCACTCATAATCGTTTTGATTTTAAAATTAAGACTCACTAAGGACGCTGCAAAACACATCACAACTTCAACTTTCCAAACCAGCATTGTTTATTTCATACGTTCCCAGCATTGCAATACATTGTTAGCCACATTTGGCGTATCATTAACGTGAAGAAATGGCTTTAACCAGTCATTACATTAGCCCATGCAAGTTGAGAAACTATAGCTGCTCTGTTGTGTGAACAAATCAGCCTAGGTAGACACTGCAAACGACCGCAAACAAAGCAAAACGACAAAGTTTGGTGTTTGTGTTGCTGAGAAATTTTGATAAGAAGTGACCAGTCGTTAGCTTGCTAAGCTTGATAGCTAGCTAATATGCTAGCAAGACTTAACACTGGACTCTGATGGCAAGTAAGATATCTCGCCCCAACGTTAGCATGTCAGAGATTAGCTTGGTCAGCTAGAAAGGAGCTAAGCTAACGCAATGGGGGAAAGAGATTATCATGGCTAGCTAGCTGGGTATCAGTGTTTTATTTGCGAGTTATATCACACAAACTTGTTGACGAGCTGAGTTTCATTAGCGGGGGGCTAACGGGCTAGTACGCAGCACTTTGACGTGTTTACTTCACGGTTACTTTAGCCGACTTCAAATCGTGACAGACATGACACCCGCACCGTCTAGGCACAACACACACACAGGTTCGGGCAACACGCTTGGGTGCACACACAAGCTACACGTTTAATTATAATGTGGTGGAAGGTGACTGATGAAAACTGTGGAGCTAGTGCCAGCCGTCTTCCAGGTACCGTCAACACCGAGGCCTTGCGCCGTGTACGCAACATTTCGTCTGCACCAGCAGGTCATGAACTCATAAACACAGTTGTACAAGTGGGAGCGTTCAAGGGAAAACAACCACAACAAACTGCACATTAAAACACCGAGAATACCGTTTTAGCCGCCTCTGCCCACGTCCTCCCCTTCTTTTTCTTCTGTCGCTCCCTCATTTTTGCTGTCTGCCGCGGAGTAGTGTTGAAATTTGTGTTTCAAGATGAAATGTTGCTTTAGTTACCGCGTAAGATCCACTCCGTCTGCCATGTTGGACTTACTGTAAAGAGTGTCATGTGACTCCGAAAGAAACGTCATCTTACTGTATAGCTGTCATTTCAAAGTCCTCAGTTTCCCCACATATATCAAACTACAATCCTGGTGCACATAATAAAAAAAATAAAATAAATAAAACCTTGGGAAAATACAGTAAGCAGAGGCATCATTTCAAAGTGTTTATTCTGATGTGTAAGCAAATGTAGTCTGCACAATTTCACAACTGTAAGAAAAAATAAGGCAGCTAATCAAGAGAGCACTGCAGATTTCTCATTTCACGTTTCACATTTTCAAACAACAATTTAGCTTGAAGGAGGGAAACTAAAGCGTCAAATAGCGTAAGGGCTGCACCAGGTTGTTTTGTGCCCAAAGTTCCCCCCATTCTCCTCTATGTTAACCTGTTGGCCTTACCTATTTGTTCAGTTTTTTTGGCATCATGGTATTGTGATGAATCTCTGGCCTTCAGATGTATAAACAAATAAATAAATGAGCAAATAAATATATACAGGGAAATAAATAAATAAAGCTCAGTAAAAATCATCTTTGAGAACTTGTAGAATAAGCACAACTACATATGTTTGACCTGGTTTGGTTATATATTTGTATTTTGAAACCTGGTCACAGCTGGACGTTTTGGCTATGCTATTCCTGGAGGCCACAGAAAGCCAATAAAGACTACATGGTTTAGGCAACGGTAGGCAAAAAAGCAAGCAAACAAGGAAGGATCACTTTCAAGAGCTCCGCTGACCACTGTATTAATGTGACTAGCAGTTGTGGCAAATGAATGAATGACGGATGACAGGTTTATCTTTCCGAGTACACCAAATACATGCTTACTGAATGGGTTCTCTAGCCAAAACAAAATATGGAAAAAGATTTGGAATCTATTTAAAATCAAGAGATGTTGAATCCCAATTTTTGCCCACCCCTTCTGAGGGCCCATGGGCCGATCTGGACTCCTGTGTGCCACTTGGACTTGAGGCCCTGTGTGTTACAGTGAGTATTCACTCGTCTCAAGGGCTTGTCTGAATGGCGCCTCCCAGTGGAGGATAGGCGGCAGAGGATGGTCTCTGTCTCTGAGGCTGGGAGGAGCACTGAGACCCAGACATCAGGGAGGTGGATGATGAGGACGATGAGACTGATGGTGCTTGTGGTGCCTGATACCTGTAGACAATCATATAAATTCAAATATTATCACATATTACCGATGGTGCAAGATAGAGATGAACCGATATATCGGCAGACGATCTGTAGTGGACAATATTGGCTAAAAAAAAAAAAAAAAAAAACTCCACAGATTTCTTATTACCATTCCTTGTAAATAAAAATGGTTAACTCTGGAAATGATGGCTTGGTTCGTTGGGAATTGTGGACTACTACTGTCACGTTTGTGGCATATATAAATCCAGACATCTAGATATTTAGATATATATCTTTAAACGGGTCTGTCTGAAAAGCTTAACCTGTTTTTCATCAGCATTTGTGTTAAGATTCTTATAAAAATACATATTGGCATTGGTACTGGCCTTAACAAAGAGACATATATCATGCAATATAGATTTTTGCTGTCCCATTGCACAAAATGACTGTTATATATCTGCCGGCTTTGATGTGACTGTTGATCAATACCAGTGATTCAACAGGTAGCCCTCTTCCCAGGGGCTGAGATTTCTGGCTTCTCAGAACTCACTTTCCAGCCTGCATTCTGTTTTGCAACAAGAACTCCCCACCCATCCCTAAGGCTGGTCAAAGTAATAGATTACTTAATGCCTCTTTATGTGACATCACTGGAGAAACACGGCACAGGGCTAAAACTGTTTTTCAGCAACTGGGATTGACCCGACATATAGGTATCAGGAGGATTATGTTAATTTCATGTAAAGCAGGGCACTTAAATCATTTGTAATCATGTATGTATTCGGCTTTTCTCAACTGTTCTCTCACCAGGATCGGGACTTCCTGACACGTGATGCAGAGGTCCTCTCCCTAATGGGAACACTAACCAGAAGATCTCGCATGGGCCTGGGAGAAAATGCTCTCTCCAAGTGAGCTCCATTAAGGTTCAAGGTGAACATGGTTGGTGGAGTCATATCTAACTCCAACAGCATAATATTCTCAGCCTACAATAGGAACACATGAGAGTAAAGATGTAGTTATATAAGCCACCATATCAGAACATTTTTAAAATGAGGTGCAAATGAATCTATATGGGAACATTATAAAACATGCATTAATATAATAGAGTTTAATATATATAAAAAAAGCTGTATTCAATTTGCATTATATATGAGCAGATAACACTTCCTGTAAGTTTGTTCTGACACAGAAATTTAGAAGATATTCCTCTGTGATACTTTTGCTTAATGTCTTAATGATTATCTGGGTACTCACCTGGTATCTCGATGGGGCCCCTGTTGCTGTGGCAACAGCCATCTGTGCATATTGGCTGATTGGCCTCTTGTATCCTGCAACCGAGGAAGGCCTTCTCCTGACCTGAGTGGGTGCACTGGCATAAAGATAGGAAATACGGGAGAGGAGGAATGTGGAATCTGTTAAAGACACTTAGAGACGGTGTTGAGGTGGAGCTGCAGGCATCCGGAGCCACCTGTGCTCCAGATGTGGGCATAGATCAAATCCCACCAGAACAATCAGTCCCGTTACCCCCCTACAACATGTTGCATTCAGCCTTCCAGCTCTCTCAATTATGAAAAATATCATGACAAGTGGACTGTCCACCTCCTTTACAAAAAAATAAAAAGACATCTGTTTCCTGGAAAATGTAGAACGCATTAATTATTGATATTATGTAATGTTACAGATTACTAAAGAGAAACCCACCCTTGGATACACTTACACTGTTATATATGATCAATCTGTGATGTTTCATGCATTATACATGTTGTAATCTCCTTTTTGATGTACCCACTTTCCCTCAACCTGCTTTGTCTACTTAACTTCAGTTTTTGATTTCCTACATTTCCCAGAATAATTTTCCAAAGCCCCTGGTGAATGGGTATGCCCTTGTTACACTGTTCTCATAATGCCACATCTTGAGTCTGCATTGCATCATGCCTGCTGTTGCTGGTATGTTGCTTTGACAATGGATTTCTGCCTGTATGCTCTGTTGAACAGTCGAGACCAATTATGAGTCTAGAAAGAAGCTTTTGCTCTTTCATTATGAGAGGCTGACATCAAAACCTAATATTCACCACTGATGTTGTAGGGAGCTCCAAAAAGTGTCAAACTCCATTGTGGCTGTGGTTGTAATACCTCAACATGACATCACATCTTTTATGTTTGGCCAGTTATTCACAGAAATATAGAAAATAATCAAAACAAAAGACAATGAAACAAAAGCAGGGAATAAAACAATGCAAGGTACATTACCAGTGGCAATAGCATTTAAGTGTTTTGGAGTAGATTTAGCCTTTAATGCACCACTTGCAGTATCTTGTATCAGCATTTGAGAGATAAAATCACTGACCTTTCAGATGGAATGACCGGTCGGAACCGCCACTGATCTTCCTCACTGTCAAAGTGCAGCCTGTTCATGATCTTGTTCTTTTCCTCAGGAGGTATGAAATTCTCAATCAAGAGATATCTGCAATGTACAATTAAAATGGGACATTTCTTTTTTTTAATAATGGGTGATTTTGCATTCTGTTAAAAAGCCCTTTGCAGTCTCTTAAAAAGCTTTGTAGCTGTAACTTGCTGAAGAAGCACAGATTCTGCACAGTCAGGTGAAATATTTGAATGGGATCTCAGTTCTCTGGCTCCCTAATTAATCACGTCAACCTCCTCTGTGCAGCATAAAGGAATACTGGCAAAAATAGCTTATGACACAATGTGCTTACAGCACATAAGAGCACTACCTTTGCTACAAGGTCATTTATTATAAAGTATTTCATATTCATTTATTTATTTATTTTTAATTTATTATTTTCATATGTATATGTGCCATACATCACTGCACCAAAGCAATACATGCAAACATAATTGTTTAATTGTGGACAAGCTAAATGAGCTAAATGCCTAAGATGTTGAATATAATAAAGAATGCAGACGTGCATTCTCTTGTCATGTAATGCCATCTACAGTAATAAGGATATGAGAAAACATTGACAGGAATTTGTGTGGTGAGCTAAAAAAAAAAACAGCTTTTACATGCTTTTATTAATAAGATACCTCTCAATAAAGAGAAAAATTATCTATTTTTTTTTTTATTTATTTATTTTTTTTTTTTACAACAATCTAATGAAGTCTGATAACATCCAGGTGTAGAGGAGTGGTGTCTCACCCTTTTCTGGTAAGAATGTGACTTATGACAGTGAGGTAAAAATAAAAATTCAGTCAGTTCTCCATTGTGACCAGAGCAACTTCAATTATTTTGTCTTAATTGCTTCTTTTAAAATTTCTAAACAGGAAACACTGGAAAACGAAGGCTGCACTTAGTGATGCTGAGTGACATCAAAAATGTAATCATAAATACTTTAATGAAGTCTTGACTTTCATTGCACTTCAGCATGTTTACAAACAAGACTGCAAAATGCCATAGACACAAATGATAGCTACTGTAATGTAATACCAAATCTGGTGTCACATCAAAGGTCATGACAGCGTTTATTAGTGTGGATACTCACTTGTACTTAAGTTCTCTGGTGAGTTCATTCTGTGTTTGTTCAAGCTCCTGTCTGGTTATGACATGCTCTTCAATGACATCTCCGATCTCTATCTTCACCAACTGTAGCTTGGCATACAACTATAACAGAGGGACTTATTATTTAATTGTTGGTTATCATTACTGCTGCAATAGGCAAGATTTTTTTAATGTAAAAATGCATCAGTATCCTAAATAAGAAAGTGGGACTTAAATAAAGAAGAGTATCCCATCTGTCCTAATTGAGACACCATAAATTTGCGTGTGTATGGACACTGTCAGGACATGTCTGGAGAAAGCTAGACTCGCCAGCATTTGATCTGTTGCCTCTTTTGTCCCTTTGGTATCAAATTGGCAAAAGCAGTCACTGGCTTGGTAAACATGACTGTGCATTTTACTGATGTTGTGTTACATGATTTCTGGCTATTGAAGCCGAAAGAGTCTTCAAACAGCTACCTCTTGCTGGCATTTGGAGCCACCAATGTGCAAAGATGCCAAATGCAGCTAATTAATAAGTGGACAGCTCCTTTGTGGTTATGTATAAGCACAGCATAAGCCAGAGGCAATCTTAGGGATAAACAAATTATCTGTCCTATGAAAATTATTTATACTGTTATATTCATGTGAGTTATGATGCTGTTTTCTTGACGATATTATTAGCTGCAAATAAGATGACCAGATTAAATAATGATTAATGATCTGTAATTGGTTTTGTGAAGTTGGGAGTGGGACAGTGGGTGACACACATTGCTGAGTGAGTCATCTTACCCTTTTCAGCTTCTTGGTCTTGAGTTCCACCTCCTGTTGTAGGGAGGAAAATGTCTCTCTCATTTCCAATGTCTCCTCGTCCTGCAAGAGCATCTGCTGCTGGATCTCTCTCTCCCGTCTTATCTGCAAATCACAGACAGCAGTCAGCTCCATTTGGGCTCAACGCAGGCAGCACACCAAAAGGATGTGGCATTTTGAAAATGTGTAGTTCAGGACAAGCAGCATTTATGTTACTTTTACCACAATTTAGATATACCGTTAGTACCAGACACAGGCCTCGGTGGAAAATAAATCCACATCATACATCATTTTGCTATGATGTTGTTTACCTGCTCTGCAATCTCTTGCCTCTTCAGCTCCAGCATTTTTTGTTGCTCATTTGTGTGGTCAATTATGTTCTTCCCTCCAACTAACAGTTTGCTCTCCATAGCCTGCGATCAAAGACATCATGCAATAAATTATTTATGCACAATTCTTTTGTTCTATCAGTGTCTCATTTATCATACACTGTACTGCATTGTTCCATAATGTTCATGCACTGTACCTTATATTTCTCAATGATCTTCTCTAGCGCCTCTTGTTCCTTTTGCATGTCGTCCATGCTTTTTTCTCTTTCATTCAGCAGCTTCCACTTCTCGGTGCTTTTCTGGCTGGCATTTGCATTGGTCCCAACCTTGGAGCAATCATTTTCCTCTTTCATGTAATGTTCCACATCCTGTTCCTCTTCAACAGACTTCCACACCTCAGAGTCCCTCTCTCTGAACACCTCTTCCTCCATGCCAGCCATACTTTTGCTCAGTCTTTTGCTGTCCCTCCTCCTCCTCCTCCTTTCCTTTGCAAGCATCCCTCGCTCCTCCAGCTGAGCTTTCAAACGGGCAATCTCCTCCTGGAATTCCCTCAGCAGGGCATCTTTGGGATCCTCATTAATCCGTGGCTTGTTCTTTATATTCTTGGCCCTGCTGGCATACCTCAGTGTCGTCAGTGACTCATCGTGGTACTTGGCTGATGGTCCCACAGTTGCTATCATTACAGTCTTTGCATTGCCACCCAGTGAGTCCTGGAGCAGGCGGGTTAGTTTAGAGTCTCTGTATGGGACATGGGAGCTCTTCCCATCCACCAAGGCTGAGATGACATTCCCCAGTGCTGAGAGGGACAGGTTGATTTTGGCCGCCTCCTTCAGTCGCTCTCCTTTTGCACCTGTCTTGCTCTGGCGCTCGCTGCCAGCCAGGTCGACCATGTTCAGCTTCCCAACCCGGATGTGGTCTTCACCATCTGCCCCTTCCTCACTACACTCCACTGTTACGACAAAAATTGCATGAGACCGAGAGCTGCGTTCGTTCATATTGGTGAACCCTACAGACCTGGACTGGTTGCCTATGTTCATCACATGTTCAATTTCTGTGGCATTTTTGGTGACCACTGAAGACAGGTCTTTCACGTACACGCCAAATTCAGGGTTTTCTTTAAGTTCCAGTTTCTTGTTGTTGTCTTTGCACAAGAGATCTCTGATTTCCTCCTGGTAGATTTCAAGGTATGATGCCCTGACCAGGTATTTCTGATTCTGAGTTCTGGAGATTTGCGTGAAAATGTGCTGAAATGAATTTGGTATTATGCCACTCCTCTCGGGATCGTTTGAAACCCCTTGCATCGTGTATGTTTTACCTGTCCCGGTCTGTCCATAAGCAAATATAGTCCCGTTGAAGCCCTGCAACACGGACTCCACAAGAGGTCTCACTGTGTCATCATAAATGTCGCCTTGTTTTGAGTCCCGGTCATACACCGAATCAAAGGTAAATGTTTTCATAGGCTCATCAGGTGGCGCCTTCGGGTTCCTTATTGTGATCTGCCCCAGCTTACCATCAATCTCCAGGATGTTTTCACACTCCGCTATCTCCTCTCTCCTGCTGAACGGTCGGCAGCGGACCACCACCCTTATTGCCTCACCGTGTTTGGTTTTAGACATTTTGGTCAATCACAATGAGCTTGGTTATCTTCAGCACCTTAAATAAGCATTACCTGGGGTATAACCCGGTGCTATCCTCGATCCTGCGCGTCTTTCTTCTCCATACAGGTGCGGCAGCAGCGGCTGGGATTAATATTCACTTTCATTTGGTGAAAGCGGTCACCCAGTCAGACGTATTCCATCTTTTTCATCGCCGTGGGCCAGTTTGAGCTGCTATTATCATCATCCTACATGGACGTCCTTTCTCCTCCGCCCTGAGCATCCTTCAGCAGGCAAGCGATGACACACTAAATAAAGGATGCTGCGAAATGCGCCTCCGCCTGGGGACAAAAAAAAACACCCATCCACCCCAGCCAAACCCACGTAGTCTTCCCGCTGTACACACCCTGCTCTGCGGACAATGGAAATAAGACATGTGACCTGCACGACGAATTGGATTTGAGCAAATCTTCTCATGGTACAACCATGGTCTAATTCTGTAACAGTGATAAATTACACTCCTATTAACACGTGAAAGCAATTAAAGAGAAAGGGTGTTTGCTTCATTGACAAAATTTAATTTAGTGCTTAAAATGTACATAATCTCCGAAACCATGAAATAAAGGCCGAGTCGTTAAAGTAAAAAAAAAAAAAAAAAAAGAAAGAAAGAAAAAAAGACACTCACTGAACCATAACGGTAGACATTCGTTAATGATGAGGAATTATATGTCACTTGAGAAAATTTTAATTCTCTTGAGTGCACATTTCTTTTACATTTGCAATTGTGTGAACTGGACACCACAGACTCTGCTCCTGTATTACATCATGTATCTTATATGTATGTAGGCTATGTATGATCAAATAAATCAATAATGCTCAAAGTACAAAAAATATCCTCGTCCATTTCTGCTCATCGTTTAACATTCTGGCATTTCAGAAGACACTGTATTTTAAGTGCTTTTGTCCCCTCTCATGATCTAGGAAAATGTTAGGCACATCCTACTGGTGGACTGCATGAGTTCTATCAAGTGCTATCGGCACACAGACAGAGGGGTCACTTGTGAAATTTCTTGCTGGAGTCATTTGCATGGTCCAGTAGTAGTTGGCATGGTGTGAACTGGTTTCCATAGACCTCTTCGTATCTCCTCATCTTCTCCACCAGCTTGTCAGCACCAAAGGCGTCCACAAACCGGAAAGGCCCTGAACACAGAGAATATTGGTAAGGTCATGCCATATGATGCACATATTACCACAGTATGTGTCTCAGTGGTTGATACAGGTAAGGCAATGTGAACAAAATCAAATATCACAGTATATTTGACTCAGTACTTCAATATTGATATTATAGAGATGACTCCTGATGCTTCCAAAAGACTTTTACAAATGATATTTTTGATAAACAATCATTAATAATATGCATATTATGACCAAGCAGGCAGAGGCAAATAATCTACAAGCTAGAAAAGAATCTGTTTACTGTAATGCAACCTTAAAACCAAGAGGAGATCACACTTATGCTGTATCAGATTAAGATGTCCAATATCCCATGTATCTAGTCTCATATCACAATATAGGTACAATATTGATACATCCACACATCCCTAACATCAAATACATGCTAAAATATGTTGTCAATGCCGGCTGTCTTTTTACAACACTTCTTTAAATATCTACGTGGAAAATAAAGAACAAAGGAGACCATTGCACTCAGTAAGGTTTTTTTTTTCCATGACAGAGGACACAGACACTGAACAACATGAGTTTCTGTCATGATGAGCAGATGTGGCTGAAGTCTGACCTCCAAGGCAGGGGGGGAATCCCAGCCCGAACACAGCCCCGATGTCTCCCTCCACAGGGCTGCTCAGGATGCCCTCCTGCAGGCACAACACGGCCTCGTTGACGAACCGAGACACAAGTCGGTACTGAACATCTGAGTCGGATGAACTTAATGAAGATGGACACAAAAGAGCGAAAAGGTTAAAAAGCTAAGCATTCCAACACAAATATTCAAAATTTAAGACTTGTGAATGAAAGATTATGCTTTCAGTAACTACTGGGTATTGAAAAACAGATTTCAGTTCTCACTTGATTAGAAAATATTAAAAATGTAACGGATAACAGTTTGTATGAATTAACAGGCTTCAAAATTTAGACCTACTAGTGATTAACAGTAATGATTATAAAACAATTTAAACAGCCCAGTAATAATGAGGAAATACTAAATGAGTGATCAGTCAGAGAGATCAGTGATCAGTCATTAAAAACTGACAAAGACATGCAATAGCAATTTTCTAGTATTATCTTACACAGCAGGATTTGGTGTCATTTTGTATTTCTCAAGGATTTCTTCAATATCTGGGTTGACGTCTCTGACTTTGAGTCCTGGCTGGTAGACGTAACAACCCTTTCCTGATTTGCGACCTTTAGGGGGAAAAAAGTTACGTTTAATACATTTAGGACAAAGAAAATATACAATACACACAGAAATTAATGAACTAAGATGTGTGTTTTTTTTAATCCAGCTGACATAACATGGTGCCTCAACATGGCTGTCAATACCCTTGAATCCCATGTCCACCATGGTCTTCAGAACCTCGACATTTCCACCACCAAACCGTGAGCCAAAAGCTTTGCCCAGGTCTTCGGCCACATGGGCAGCAACATCAAGACCAACTTCATCAGCCAGGGTTGCTGCACCCACAGGAAACCCAAAGCCTGTGGTGAGTGCATCCAGTTTCTTGGGGTCAACCCCTTCCTGTCAGTAAACAATGGAGAGATGGATACCATAAAACTTGTTATAGCTATTCTGAAAAACATGCTGTGTTAAACTAGACTTAATTTAAAAACAAAAAAAGGCTCAGTGCTCAATTTCTGGTGTCTTCTCTTTCATGAAGCAGTATTTTTTAGAAGTAACACTGAAGTCATTTAGGACCTCCGATTACCTGTTAAATAAATCAGCCAGTAAAGGAGAGGGCGTGACTAAAGCATTGAGTTCATAGCTTTGTTTAGTCATAGGATGCTACTGACCTGAAGTACTCTAACTGCTTCAGCCAACATGGGAGCCAAACACCTTGTGGTGTAGAATCCAGGCCCATCCTGCAAAGATCAAAATCCAACAAAACAATTACAATAATGGTTGATAGCTGCATGGGGACTGAAAAAAAAAAGACTAACAAAAACATAAATGTGTGATGTGGTACAGAGCCTCACCCCAACAACGATGATGACTTTGCCCTGTTTGAGGCCGACTGCCACAGCAGAGGCCGTAGTGTCCTTTGAGGTCTGTTCAGTGGTTATAATCTCAAGGAGCTGCATCTTGTCCACTGGAGAGAAGTAGTGCATTCCAATGACCTAAGGAGGGCAGAGTTAAAATACCATGAAACATGTTTTTCTTCAAATCAGACGGTCCGATCCTTGGACTTTAAACCTGCTAAATTCCTGGTTACAAACCTTGTCTGGTCTCTTGCTGGCGGCAGCAATCTCCTTGATGGGCAGAGCAGATGTGTTGCTGGCAAATATACAGTGTGGAGGAATCACCTACAAAACAAATGTTTGTTAGATCATATCATAACTTAAATCAGCAGCTATAGCAATTGTCCTAATGACGTTTTCTAATGTGGATTTGCTTCTAAAGGTGTAAATAAACACATTCCACATTTATTGCACGTAAGCATCTCCCTGACAAATGGCTAATTAGATAGTAGTCTGTAGAACCTTGGCCAAAGCTATGAAAATACACAAGTTCTACATTTCACATCCATCAAAGGCCTTGAAATATAGCTGTTCAGATTCAAGCCACTTGAATCAATTTCTTAGCAATTTGTTCAGTGACCACTGTCAAGCTGCCCTTTTTGCACTGTACTGAGTTTTGGAAAATAGGCAGACAGTTATAGCTAAATGAGAAATGTACTCACTACATTATCCTGCTAATAGACCAAAAAACAAACAAACAAACAAACAAACAAACAAACCCAAAACAAAACAGAACCTCCCTCCAACTCCAACAACTTGATAGAACTAATAAGACACCATTCAGTTACACTTACAGCCTCAATCTCCTTCAGGACTTTGTGCTTGATGTTGATGTCTTCAAACACAGCTTCAATAACCATGTCGGCCTTTTCAAAGCCACTGTAATCCAGCTGACCAGTCAGGTTGGACAGTATGGAGTCTCTCTCAAAGGATGTGATGTTCCTCTTTTTGGTCTTATCATTGAACCTGGTTTGAATTAATGAAATGCAAAGAGGAGTCAGGAGACCAATCAAGGTAACTGTTTCTACTACAATCCAAGCCTTGCATCAAATACTTTATCTGTTGGAAAGTAAAAAAAAGTTCCACTGACTAAGAAGAACAAATAAACTTTATCGTCTCTGGATAACTAACATACTAATCAACCCACCCTTTGAAGACCTGCTGCTCCCCCCTGGCCAGTCCACTCACAGTAGTGTCCTTCAGGATAGTATGGACACCCTTATCCACAGTCACCTGGGCAATACCTGCTCCCATCAGACCTGCTCCCAAGATGGCAAGGGTCCTAGAGATTAAAAACAAAGACAAACAATTTAGCTACCACTTGACAAGGAAAGACAACTTTTTTTTTTTTTAAAGATTATTTTTTTGGCATTATTTTTTTGGTCACAGTAGAGATAGACAGGAAAGGCAGGGTAGAGAGAGGGAATGACGTGCAGCAAAGGACCTGAGGTCGGATTTGAACACCAGGCGCTGCGATCAGGACTAACCCCTGGTACATGGTGCACACTCTTAACCGGTGAGCCCCCGGGGTGCCCCAAGGCAAGACAACTTTGCAGGATCTCAAGTCTTAACTTACTTCACTTCTTTCTGTGGGGCTCCAAAGCGGTTCTTCTTGCATGTAACTTGACCATGGTAAAGACCGATGAGGGCATGTGATTCTGTGGTTTTTGCCAACTGACCGAAATTCTATGAAAATCAGATAACCAAACATGAAAATTGGTGGGATTTCACTGTAATGACTCTGTCCACTACTAACAGCTATATTGTTGCCAAAGCCAGATTTGCAAATGACATAGAGCCAAAGTAATTTTCATTTCCACTCACCTGAGATTCAGCTAAGTATCCAGGAATTGGACCTTGTTCAATTCCGGCCTTCACACACTGAGAAGGGTCAAAAGTATCAGTTAAATAGCGTGTAATGTTTATTATAAAAGATGTTCTATCCAAAAAAACTCAAAGTGATTAACAAATCAGACAGGTGCAAGAGACTCTGATACTCTGCTGAAGAGCACAGAGCAGTGGGAATCTCTTGAGAGAGAAAATTAGGTCTCCTCACTGCAGGGATAACAGAGCTCCTCTGCGCTTGGATTACCTTCGCTATAAATGGCCAAGGATTTTAAATAGATTTAAGAAAAGGTTCAGAAAGAGGATTCACTTACCTCAATGATTTTCAGGGGTGCTGGGTAAAGTCCCTTGCTCTGCTTCATGACTTTACCATGGACAGTTTTGTAAATCTGATTCCGTACCATCTCAAAACTCATAATGTAGTCTTGAAGTTCTATGGAGAGAGAAAATATCTACTTCAATTGGGTATTCTTATTCCTTTTATTCTTGATTAAAAAAACAAAACAAAACAAAACAAAAAAACATGGAGGAAACTAAAGACTGATATCTGTTGAACTTCTGACACCACTCACTTTGCATCATGCCTTTCTCTTTGCTGAGGGGGATTTTCTTATTGACAATTCCCCTGGCACACTCAATAGCGATTTCCTCAAGGTACTCTATTGTTCTTTCCTCTGGACTCTTTAGCCCAGGTCCTGAAATACAGTATCAGAAAATGGTTAAAAACACAACGATGAGCTTCATGACAGCTAAAGACCCACACATGCATAACCAAACACCGTGAGTGGGATTCTGACAAATCGCAAACATTTGATTTTCAACAGCAACCGATTTGAAACAGTACCAAATGAAGTCCACAATAAGATTTTAATAGCTCTTTACCGAGAGTGTCTACTAGTTGATGGACCAGCCCCATCTTCTTGGCTTTATCTGCTCGGATATTTCTTCCTGTAAGCATCATATCGAAGGCACTGGGAAGACCGACCTAAGAACAATGACAACATTTTGATATTCTAAGAAAAAAGAAGTAAAGAACATTTATGAATTGCTCCATCATCACACTGCAGTGATCTGAAAAAAATCAGTTGTGTATATACAGCCATGGCATTAAGGTCAAACTGTTACAAGTTTGATATAGAAATATGAATTTTATGACATTCACCTAAGCGTGTACTAGTTTATTTTATGTATTGTGCTTATTTTCTATTGAAGCACAGAGTTGTAAAACATAAAACTTGTGTAAGCTCATACTCCATATTCTTTTTTACTGAATTACTGATGGATACCAAATTGCATGATATGATGGTACATGTGGCTTAAATCGATGTAGACCTTGACCAGAATATGGTCATTATCCTAGTTCCCCTAGTTGTGAGGACATATGGGAGCATGTTACAAATTAAGTGCTGTAGAATGCTTTCAAATGCTTTCCTCTGGGTCAACCTGTGTTTTATATTGTGTCTTGGTCTTTTTTGTACTTTTAACACAAATTAAAATCAAACAGTCATTGATGCTGACCGAAAATTTATCTCAGATTCAGCAGTACACTGTGAAACCTTCAGATACCATTACTAACCATTTTGGGGAGTCTTTGAGTCCCACCAGCTCCAGGTAAAAGACCCAGCATCACTTCAGGAGTGCCAAGGACTGTCTTCTTGCTTTTTGTTGCAATTCTGTACTGGCATGCAATAACAAACTGAAATGCACAAAAGACTCCAATTAGAGGACATTATCAAAAATATTACTCACAAAATTACCAATAAAGTCCATTTTACAGTTTGTTGCTGAAACAGTTTTGAATACCTCTAGGCCTGCTCCTAAGCAAGAGCCATTAATGGCTGCGACGATGGGCTTTGGAGATTTCTCAATTTTCTCAAAAATGTTCTGCCCTTCCTGAGAAAGTTGGGTCACCTCTTCGGCAGTCTTACAGCCCTCGATCATGCTGCAGCAGAAGAGAGGGATGTTAAAACTGACATTTCAAGGAAACCCAGACTCCTATTAGCAACATATAATAAAAATAACAATGATCAGTTACCATTTTCCAGAATGTAATGTGAGGGAAGATGAAAATCTCTATTCTATAGTTGCTGCAACACATTTCACTTGCTCTTGTGACCAATATTTCAATAGTAGAGTTTTTATTATAATACCACACATAAAAGACTGCAGACGCAAGGAATCTCAATATTGCCATGTAGATTAATAACTAATCTAGTACAGTGACCTAAATACAAACAATATTTGAAATGCAAAAATTTAAGGGGACTTATCTTACTTGATGTCAGCTCCTGCAATGAAGCAACCAGGTTTTGTGGAGATGAGAACAGCGCTTTGAACAGCATTATTGGACCAAACTTCATTCATAACATCTGTCAACTCCTTTTGCATTTGGATTGACAGGGTATTGACCTGAGGGGGAATAGAGAGTTAAGTTCACATTTACTCTAAATAGCGAGGAAAAGCAAACTGTCACACTGATCTTTTAATAATTTGCTCAAACCTTGGAATTTGGGTCATTGATCCGCACAACTGCAACATCCCCCTTGACTTCATAGTTCACGTGGGTTCCGGCTAAATAAGGACAAAGCAAACAACATGCAGTGACAAGGCAAATCTGACAACACAGTTCACCAACTTCCCATTCACAACATATAAATAGGTTTTGATTTGAAAATTACCCAGCATGGCAGGAGCTACTGAGAAGGTGCGAAAAGGGCTGCCTGTAACGACAAAAAGGGACCAAGCAAAAAATAAACACTAGCTCTTAATACAAGCACATATTTATGACATACCATATATAGATTAGATTAAATAATCTTGTCCACAGGTTGGTTAAAAAAAACATCACAGTAAATCACCATACATATAATAATAATAAAAACACAACATGCACAGTACAGACAACAAACTGACATGGCTCTAGTGTTAATGGTGTTTATGAGTTTAGTAGGGTTACTGCATTTGGTAGGAAAGACTTTTTGTAAATGCTCTTGGTTGCTGCAGGGGCTCTTGCATCTTCCCGAGGACAGTTTCATGAATCCTTTAAAAATGGGGATGAACAGGAAAAGACAATTTGCCCGGCCTTTTGTTTCACCTCTATTTTATACATCCCAGTTGTCTCTGATATTTCCCAACAGTCAATTTTTATTCCTAGACCCCAGGTGCCCATAGCATGATCATATATTAAAACACTTTCAACAAGACTTCTGTAAACAGTCTATAACATTTCCTTGCTTATATTATATGAATCCAGTTTCCTTATTAGATACAAGCGCTGCATTGCTTTTAAGAAAAACAAAAACAAAACGTATTCTGTCTTGGCTGTGCCATCCAAAAAGGTTCCTCAATATTTTAATTCCTCCAATGCTTCAACAGGCTGAGCATTGATCAGAACAGGTGGAAAATAATGGCAAACATTGTGGTGATTCATAATAACCAGCTCCTAAGTCTGTCTTTTGTTAATAAAGAGGGCACTGTCTTCAAGGCCTTTAGTAAGCGCACCAATATGGTGGAACTCTGTAGACTGGTTAACTGTGTCGCGTGTCTTCAAAAAATCAACTAACACCATGTCATCATCATATTTACACAACTAGAATACTTAGTATTAGTATAATTAGTGTATAGAGAAAGAATGGCTGTTGAGAGGTACACAGCCTTGAGGTTCTCATGTATTCAGGATGATTGTATCAGAAGAAACACCACCGCACTTCATTCTCTGTGGTCGATCTGTAAGGAACTCTGCAACCTACTGTATTACCTGACTTTTTGCGTTAGTGTCACACAGCTTTTTACTCAGAGTATATCTCTGCATACAATAAAAAGCTAAACTAAAATATAAAATAAGAGCCTGGCATAACTCTTATACTGCTGTAGGTGTTTATTAACAGTATTCATCAGTGTCAATGCTGCATTTCCAGTATATCAGCCCTTCATATGTGCAAACTTGTCCAAGTGTTGTACTGGCTATATAAGTCGCTTTAGAGAACAAAGTGTGCTTTCCCTTTCTGTTTGCCTGCTAGCACCCACACTGATTATATATATATACACACCTGCAGAACAGTTTTGAAATACAAGACAAAATACACTTGGATTTCGATGACACCCAACGATAACATAGCCACGACCTCAGAGAGACTGGGTCATGCCTGACAGGAGTGGAAAATGACCTTTCACCTAAATTCCACGCCTACCGTCCAGACGAAGTAAAGAGGGGTGCAGGAGCAGAGGCATGGGGAAGGCAAATGAATGACACTTAAGTTCATTTCCAAAAATCAGCATGTGAAGTGTTTTGACACCCACATCCAACTTTTTCACGTTTCCGATGTAGCCGAACTGACTAAAGAAAGCTATAACAGCCTGTCCTGTCGAAACAGAGGCCTATTATATGTTTCACTAAGTTACTGCTAACCAGCTAGCATAAGAAAACAACGCCAAGGAGTTTAACGAAAGCTATGGTCGGGTCGCTAAACTAGATGAACTTGCAGCTGCATCCATTACGATATGAGCAAACGAGTAAAACCCTCGTGCCTGTAATGTGCACTATCACACGTTTGGTAACATTACAGGATAATTCACAGGGGCTAAAGGCTAACCTGACACGCTAATTACCAACAAGGCTAACTGTGAGTGAGTATCGCATTTTCGGTTTGCAGGTTTGGCGTCGGCTGCCTTTAACTTAACAGATTAGCCACAGTGAAAACATATATTCTTCTGCTTTTTTTTTTTTTTTTTTTTTTTACCTGTGGTGAGTGTGTATCGCCTTGATGTTATTCTGGAGAGAGCACCAAGGGCTCGGACACCAGCCATCTTATGAGGGAGGTCAAAGTAGCAAACGGCGGCGTGAAGCTAGCCGACAAGTGCTAGCATTAGTAACTGACGGAGATGGGGAAAACGCAAGATTGGCCACTTAATTTTACTTCCTGAAAAGCGAACCAAGCGGACCGGGCGCTGATTGGCTGGAACTAAACAGACTCGCAGGTGATTGGCTGTTTAAAACTACAAACACGCCTCAAAGATCCAGGTCCGCCTCTTTGCAAAATCAAAGGAGGAGAAAATTACTGAATTCTGTTGAATGGAAGTGTCATCTTAACCATGCCATCAGTGGTCATACACAAAAGATTATTTTCCATGATTTTCCCAAGTTTCTTTAGCCATTTCAGAATTATGTAGCGGTTAAAACTATTTATGAATTTTCACAAAAGCAATGACAGTATGTTACCTCAAGGCGGAGGCACAGCACAAATATCAAAACACCAATCATAAATTAGTCTGGATTAAAGGTTAATATATTATTACACTACTTGTATTTCCGTAATTAGATAAGAAACAATGTAATTTTCAATTCATCTTTAATGCTCAAACGGGTCGGCTGCTTTCTTCATTTAATTTGTTTACAATTATAGGTAAATCTAAAATCCCCCACTCAAAGTGTTTCCATTGTGTCTTGTGTGTGGCATGACATGAGGGGTTATAGAATTATCCAGGTGGATGGATATGTGGGACACTGCTAAAATAAACAGAAGCATGAATATATAATCCCTTACATAAAAATGCAGCAAATGGGCTATGGCAAATTGAGTATGCTGCCAGGGTTGTTATCTATCTCCGGGTTTTTCGGATGGGCGAGGATAATTATGACTTCATGATAAAATCATAACTTCTCTGTATCGAGGGGAGATTTTACATCTATGTACATATATTAATCTATGTTGGCCTTTTTTTTTTTTTTAATGCCAAATTCTGATATTAGATAGTCAGGACCCTGTTTTCAATTTCCCCTAAGATGTTTTTGATAGAGGTTGAATATACAATTTTGAACTCCGGACTAAGTTTTTAAACTCTGGACTTCCTTAATTAGCAAGTTATTTATTGCTTTATAATATCGCCATCTGTCGATCACTGTGCAAAACAACCAAAACCCGTGCTGCCTTCAACTGTTCTCCGAAAATCGCTCTGATGAGTGAAGCGCACAAAACGAGCCAACAGAGCAGTAAATACAAAGACACACTTTGGAAAATTTCCTCATTTGCAGAGATGTGACGTTTAAGGGGCATGTCTTTAAATAGAGACTGAACACATAAACAAATGGTGGTAATGTGGCAACACAGTGCATTTTATGATTAAATAACCAGCTATTACACACCTGACACACATTTTTATTCTTCTTCGTTATGATTCTGGAGCCCAGAGTACGTTTATTTGGACAGTGCCTCTCTATATATATACATATTACACATTCTGTTTTGCTATCATACGGGAATTTTAACCTTTATTTTGACCGAACTGCTGTCAGTCTTTGGTGCTTTAAAATGTCAAAGGTTGGTTACATCAGGGTCAACACATGTGCCAGGTTTTATTTTCTACAGCACATTTCAAACCAAAGTAGACCTTGTGGGAATTTCGATTTAAAGCTTGTGTCAGCATGAACTATGTATTAATCCACTACAGAAGTTGTGCAGCAATTTCCGAAAGGTAGCCACGCTTTACCGTGTCTGCTATGGAGACATATATCAAGGCTTATCAGTTGCATTTGATTGTTAACAAAAGAGAATAAAAGAGAGTGAAGTCACGGCCTCATTCTCGATTTTGATTTGTTAACTTTATTGTTTTCTCCGCCTCCGCCCCCCGCCCTTTTTTTCACTGAAGAGAGGTGGAGGTCTCAGTGTGAATGCCTGACAGATTTTGGAGGTAGGGCCGTACGAGGAGCACTTGAAGGCAGCAGAGGGCTGTAGCTGAGGGCGGGTGTAGCTGTCAGCGACACCAAAAGACCCAATCAGAGGTTAGACTCTCACATAGCAACCCCAATCACAGATGTAGGGGTGCCTGGTTGCGAAGGTAGTGGTAGTGTTGGTGTGCTGGAAGGAGCAAGTGCTTCCTTTGGGCTTGCTTGCTGCTAGGTTTAGCAACAGCTTTGTGCCTATATATTTTTTAAGTTTGGTGCCTAACACATTGGCATTCGCATTACTTGCTAAAACCACCAGTTTTTGCAGGTTGTTACGCACTAACTTGCGAGGTTAACGTAACCGGGGAAGCATCTTTGAACAACAATTGGAATACGAAATTACGATGCCATCCCCGATGGAGGGATCTTCAAGAGAAGGTGACCTGTTTACTGTGAAACACGAGCTAAAAAATGGTAAGTTTATCTACGAGCTATTTATACACTTAATATGCAGTCTATGTTTATCTGTCCACTTATTTTTTTTTTTGGAGGACACGTGTGTCTGGACAAACGCTAGCTGGTTAAGCTAGCTTGGAAGAGGCAACTGTCAGTGTCAATGGGCGTCTGCAGTCATCACTGCTAACGTTACAGTCCAAAAAAGGCAGGGGAAGGCTAACGTTAGCTAACTACCCTCTGTAGTTGGACCTTCCCAACCAAAGCAAGCTTACATTACCTGCACTAAATTATGTTACTGACGTTATCTAAGCTAGTTAATAACATTGATTAACCTAACGTTGGGTAACATAAGCATGGTTGGTAAGGTCTAAACCAGATCACCCGATAGAGATTTTCAGCAAGTTTGTGCCAACGCCAGCGTTATAGTGTCATTACTAAATAAGGTACCACGTTAAAAATTGTAAGTCATGTCTAACAGATTAAGCTCATACGTGTGAATCTGTCAGCGATCACAGCTGTCTTAACCAAAGCCAGCGCAGAGCAAATTGCTGCAGTATCAAGTCAAAGGAGCTAATGTTAGCTTGGTGTCATTTAGTCTAACAGAAGGACTCAGTTGTAATTAATAAAGCCATCGGCAGTAGGTAATGCTGGTTTGTATGAATCAAACAGACAGACAGACTCTTACATCTATTGACCAGCCCTGTCATAGGATTTCCCATCATAAGCTACTCAAAATAAAACTTTGCATCTGATGAGTCCAGTCCTGTTGCGTTGCCTCATGGTTTTGTTACAATAATGTTATTGAGTGATAGACTAATGCACATTACTGATGTGCATCCCCCAGCACCTTAAATCATGACATCAACCAACAGCAGGGAAAACATGCACGCCTAACCATCAAAGTTGACCATATTCACAAAACCCACTATTGACTCAGGGTTGCAGTGACTTTTGCATGGGAGCCTTATTTTAATTTGCATGGGGTAACAGTAAGCATACCCAGCAATTACACAGGTATGTTGAATGAAGTTTGACAGTGCCTCAGCTACAACTGGTTTATGATGAGGTACTTATTCAGGCAGCAACATGATTAGACTGCACTCCCATGTGCTGCCCTGCCCTAAATATGTAGTTAGTCTAGTTGTCATCGCTTCTCGCTTTTTGTATAGAATTTCACACAGCATCTCAAGCCTCTGCTCTATTACCTTAACCCCGCTTTGGACTTCTCCTAGAGCAATTGACCATGTGGACAAAATGTTGCTAAACATAGTAGAACCCTGCCAGTTGTGATTGTGTCAATGCCTCAGACAATCAAAAGCACAAGTATGCTTCTCCTTACAGTCAACAGTTTGTTAAAATTGAATTCGAATTGGTGGTTGTTGTTTTTTTAATGTCCCATAATTCATAAGCAGTCAAGCTATCATTAATTATTTACCTTAATGTAAATTGTGAGGAAAGCTTTACATTTTGAGGAATAAAAGCCAGTCTATAACATAAGAGGAACATTGGCAGTTCCCTGCTGTAGGTTGAACAAGTTCCTCTTGTCCAGTTATAAGGCATGATCTGGTTGGACACCCCTGTCCGTCTATTAATAAACATCGAAATCAAAGTTGGCCCTGGTAGGGCGAGTCTGACAACGGTGTTATGCAACCTGAACCTCTGACTACAAATTTGGAGGACAGCGTTGATGTGTTGAAATGATATGCACTCGCATTGCCTAATAGTTGCTGCATTTCTTCTCCTGTGTAAAAGGAGAAGCAGCGGAAAAAGATGAAATCAGCTGCCTTAATTGCTCAGTGCTCCGTAGCCTATTTTCAGAGTGTGAGACAGAAGGAATGTGTTCACTACAATGGACATGCATGTTTAGAGTGTGCCATGCTCAGTCAGCTGTACGGGGAGACTGAGATCTAGTATGACATGGGCAGCAACATGGCATGATGCTTGAGGATTCATTGACAGTGTGTGCTAATTCCATGAAGATCACTGATGGGAGATAATGCACTTCTGCTAGTTAATGTAGCCACTTAACTTACAGCTGCATGGAAGACTTGCTCACGTTGTTGCTTATTTGACAGTTAAGTTAGCAAGACGTTTTTGTGTTTGTTTGTTTATCTGTGGAAAGTTTACTGAGCATACATGTGCTTTTTCAGCAAAACTTTGCATTATATTTATATGATTGCACAAATTCACCCCTGGGTGCTGCCCAGAGCAACCACTGTCTTCTGGTAATGGCCACACGTTCAGATTTTCCTAATCCGTCCATGGTTTCAAACTGCTGACCTTACAGTCCAAAACCCTCTTCTCTAACCTTTAGGCTACCATGCCCCCTTTAAGCTTCTGCATGACTTACTCAACATGGCACTTAGTTTCCCCAAAGCAACACGACTGAGTTTCTTTTTGCATCAAAAAGCCAAAATACATTCATTATAAATTGGGTCGCTGTCACAAAAACAACAAGTATAGAGGGCTGTAGGGTGATGCAAGCTTTTGGCAACAGCAGCTGAAAACAGCTGACCAATGTTGAATAATATTATGACATTCAAAAGTATTGAATAGACATGGATAATGCCTTTACTGCCCTTAATTTATTCTGCTTTGGCTGAAAAAGAATAATTTCTTCACTGATGCATCTGATCAGTTTTGTGTCTAGATAGTGTCAGCTTAGTGATAATGTCATTGTAGTAATAGTGAGTGTCCGATCATCTTTCCATCGTTGTTAAAACTGCAGGAGCTTCAAATTTTCAGACTACAACTTGGAGGCCCTGGAAGAGCAGCTGAGGCAAAAGATAATGGGATGAAAAACTAGGGAGTAAATTTCAGAATAAGTCAGTTCATTCGTAGTTTTTTTGTATAATGTACCCCCACAACTATCATTATTTTTCCAGCCTGGTTGCAAGTAAGGTCCGGTTAGCAATCAGTAATGAATAGCTGTGCTGTTTCCTCACTGAGTCCTCTAAGAAGACACCAGTCAAGATTGTTCACAGAGTTGTGGTGTAGTTGTAAACCGCTGTAGCACTCTGACTGTGATGAGTATGCATATTGAATTGTCTGTTTCCTGGTTAAGCCTCAGTTGGCTTTGCAGTATAAAAATAGGCAATGTGGGTCACAATTTTGTTTTTAGGCACCTTTTCAGGTTCTGCTACTCAATGATATTACATCTTTATTTATAACTTTTAACCTATACATAAATACATCACTTATTAAGTAAATAGCCATCAGGCCTATTCATGTTGTCTGCTCACTTAACAAATTTATTATTTTGTTACTTCATCTTCCTTGATTACCCATGTCTTTTTGTTAGTCACGCCAGCTTTGTCTTCTGTTATGTGCTGATTGATTTGAAAGTTTGTCCAAAAATGAAAACCTAGATGATTCGCAGAGCCAAAATTTATCTGATTTTCTTGTACCATCTGATTTCTGCTCTGACTTAAGCCAACCTGACGGGCCATGTAGAGAGAGTGGGCATTGAAAACTTTGAGCTATTAAAGGTGTTGGGCACAGGAGGTGAGTGAAACTGCTGAACTTCAATCTACTTCTATGTAGATCAGAACATAATGCACATGATCATTTGCATGCCAGTGTTTGATGTCTGATACTCGAGTTTCTGGAATTATATGCATATCTTATCAATTACCTCTATTTAAAGCCCTGCTCAGCACTTGAGCTTTGCCCATTTTGCCTCTTCATTTTGATGTTTCCCTCTCTGTCAGCATATGGCAAGGTGTTCCTGGTGCGGAAAGTCAGTGGTCACGATGCAGGGAAGCTGTACGCTATGAAGGTTTTGAAGAAGGCCACCATTGTACAAAAAGCAAAGACTGCTGAACACACACGGACAGAGCGGCAAGTCCTGGAGCACATCCGCCAGTCGCCATTCCTTGTCACACTTCACTATGCCTTCCAGACAGATACCAAGCTGCACCTCATCCTCGGTCAGACTCTCTTATGTGGAAATGCCATTTATGTACTACAGATTGTCGCTTTTGTGTCATCGATTACAGTTAAATTAGTCAAAGAGGTAGTTAATGATTATGTTTTGCCTAGTGAAAGAAATTGATTTTCACCAGCTGAATGGTTGCACATAAGCTGGAGGCTGCCTGAAGTGTTTGACCCTCTCTGTAGTGAAACTAACCATCTTCAGCTATTTTGGGGAAAATTTTGCATGCATGGAACAAACCAGTGAGATTTTGTGATTTCCTCCTCTATGTCTTTCATTCTAGATTATGTAAATGGTGGGGAGCTCTTCACACACTTGGTGCAAAGGGTGCGGTTCAAGGAGCAGGAAGTAGCCCTGTACAGTGGGGAAATTGTGTTGGCACTAGAGCATTTACACAAGGTAACTTCCAGATTCCACTCAGTCAAGGCCTCTTCAGTTTTCCTGACAGTCAGTCGTGCCTGTTCAGAAATAATCTCTTGTGTGTGCTGCAGACATACTTTGCATTTCAATTGCTCTAACCCCCTTTACTGTTTTTTTTTTTTTTTTTTTTTTTTTTTTTTTTTTTTTTTGTCATTTGCAGCTTGGGATTGTCTATCGGGACCTGAAGCTTGAAAATATTCTGTTGGACTCAAATGGCCATGTAGTACTTACAGACTTTGGTCTTAGCAAAGAATTTGATCAGGTATGGCTCAGCAGGATGTGGTGAAGATCTTGGGCTCCTGTAAAATGGTGGAAACCTAATGTCAGAGTTACTCTCAAAAGTTAATATCTCATCTGTTTTTGTAATAGGTTTATAATGAACTTAAAAGATGTGGTTTTTCTTTTTTTAAATCTTGAACAATTAGCCTATTGAATATCTTGTGCACTTTGCATGTAGTTGGCAAAGCAATCTATTAATAGCTTGGGATCATAAGACCAAGATCCTCTATATCTGTATGTTGTACAATAAAAAATGTATGTTTGTGTTTGACAAAGGTTGAGAGGGCGTTCTCTGTCTGTGGTACAATTGAATATATGGCTCCAGAAATTGTGGAGGGAGGAGAGTCTGGACATGACAAGGTAATCTGTAATTGTCTTTTTTTCTGTTCAGCAAAATCAAACAATCCTAAGTCCTCTTTCTGTGGGCCTGACGATGTGGAATGCACTGAATTCTGAAATGCCTCTTAGCCTGTGAAGTGAAATTCATGGATGGGTGCCTTCATGTATTCCAGGCAGTGGACTGGTGGAGCCTCGGCGTACTCATGTATGAGCTTTTGACTGGCGGATCACCCTTCACCGTTGATGGAGATGAGAACTCTCACACAGACATTGCCAAGTAAGGATTCTCCCTCGTCTCCAGCCAGAGTTGTCAGTTAGCCCTCGGTGATAATGATTCTGCAGCGCTCACCATGTCTCTCTTTTCTCACATTGCAGGAGGATTTCAAAGAAGGATCCTCCTTTCCCCAAAGATATGGGTCCACTGGCCAAAGATCTCATCCAGCGACTCCTCATCAAAGATCCAAAGAAGAGACTGGGCTCAGGTCCTAATGGAGCTGAAAATGTGAAGAAACATCCATTTTACCAGGTGGGTCTCATTGCCTTTTTTGTATATTTCACATTGTTTGTAACCACTTATTGCAGTGAGGAATCTTATTATACATCATGTTTTGAGTGTCATTTAAGTCAATTGAGAATTTTTTCTAAATTTTAAGGAAGAATAGGATTGACTGGAATTTTGATTTGTTTCAACCCTCTTTAGAAAATTAACTGGGAGGACTTGGCTGCTAAGAAGGTGCCTGCCCCATTCAAGCCAGTGATTCGAGACGAGCTCGATGTCAGCAACTTTGCAGATGAGTTCACGGAGATGGACCCTACATACTCCCCTGCAGCTCTGCCTCAGAATTGTGACCGCATCTTCCAGGTAGGAGGGAGAGGATTTTAGACAGTTGTGCCATTTTGGTCGAGGCCAGTGTTTTTGTTTTTTAGGAACAGGAGAATTGTTTTGTGCTACATGTAGGTCATCACAAAGGGCAACGTTTATATTTTCGGCACTTGTGCATTTGCATCCGTTTATACTGCTGTGTATCTGGGCTTTGGTTACAGGCAGTGTAAAATGTTGACTCGAGTGAAAAACTACATTAGACATTACCCACTTTTGGTCTGTGACTATATTTGACATACTCCACAGCAATTGAAGTAATCAAGTGAAGTTTTGAATGTCCTCAAAAGGTTGCTGTAAGTCAACACGAGTCTGTCTGTGTGCATTGGTATTCAAACTGACTGAAGGGGCTTTTATGGAAGGCTTGTAATTGCTGCCATATGCAGCTTTTATTGAGGTAACAGATGTGAATGACTATTTTTGATGTAGCTTTGAACCATAATATGTCCCACAACTCTGTGCCAGCTGATGGCTGTCTGATGTATTGCATGAAGTTTCAACTCTGATTGCCTTCTGGATCCTTGAGCTTGGCAGATCAATAGATCCATTAACAGGCTTCTCTCGTGGAATAAAAGGTTACACTTTGAGAGAATCACCATGTCTGTCTCGGTTACGCCTTCAACCTTTGATTGCCAACTTCATCTTGGCTTTTTTCCCTCTCAGCTGCCATTCACACAGTCTGAAATTTTGTGGTCTTTATAATTTGCAAGCCTAGCAATCTTAGAGATAACGACAGCAATCCCAACTTTAAACCGTGCACTCGCCCCCTGCAGTGCCTCACAAAACAAAATTAAAATTGCATTAAGAGTGCCAAGATGTAATTTCACAGCAGAGCAATCAAATATTCAAGCCCGGCAATTTAGGGCATCTCATGCATTCGACATCCATCCTTCCGTCCATCCATGGCTGTTACTACATACCACACAGCTGTGTGTGTGTGTGTGTGTGTGTGTGTGTGTGTGTCAGTGTCAGTGAAAGAGAGAGATAGGGATTAATGCCAGCTTGAATCTCTGGGCTCCCCACAGCTGGAATCAGGCAGACAGCACTCCACAAATGACAGGCCTAACAACAGAACAGCTGGACAGCCAATGTCACTCCCTAGTTAACAGAATTAAGCCCATAGAGTATTGGGCTGGCAGGACTTTTTCATGCATTAGTTAGACACAAACATAAGAAGCAAGAAATGTATAGCCTAACTTTTAAAGGCTTTGCAGTGAATGGAAGTGTCCTCAGCAAACCATGGATTTTTACAGGATGGCCAACTGGATGTTTGTCTTTTCTGAGGCTGTAAATCGCAATATTGCCTTTCAACTTGGCATTTCTATCCGTGTTGCTGCATGCATAGCCCAGCCCGCATTTTATGTCTTAGCAAAATGTAAACAACTAAAGTTCCTGTGTGTCTGTGCACAGGGCTACTCCTTCATGGCCCCCTCCATCCTGTTCAAGAGGAATGTGGTGATGGATGACCCCGTCCAGCTGTGTGGGGGCTCTGAGAGGCCAGGCTCTGCTGCAGTGGCCCGCAGCGCCATGATGAAGGTAAGATGGATGGGCTTGGATCCCTCTGCACAAACACACTTACACTAATGGCTGCCATCACAGACAGATGAGCTTTTTTTCTTCCACTCCATTCCACAACAACTTTTTTCCCCTTTCATACTGCACTTAGATTCAGTTTGGATGCGACTATTTCTTTTTATTATTTTTGTTCATGAATGCACTTATTGTTTGTGTATCTGTACGACATAATGCTCTTCAAAAAGGGACGAGGGAGAAGTACATTGCCTTTAGTGTACTCACTGACCCAGTTTCTAGCACTCTCTTCAGCATCCTCTGGTTTGGAGATATATTGTTGATTTAACCTATATGGAGCTGAGCTGTTTTGCAAAGCCTCAGTTCAGTTATCAAGGGCTCAAAGCCAATGATGTGTTATTTTGGGCGCATAGTAACTGCAATAAATCGTTAAAAAAAAGAAACTAAGTAATGTCAAAGCAAAAACAGGCTCTTTTCTAAAGTCTTCTTGACCACATTTTAATCAATCAGCAAAGTGTGGAAGATTAAAGTGAGTGTCCGTGAAAAAGGAACATGTTTTTTGGCTCGTCTGCAAATTTGGTCAAAGTGTGCTCACATCCTTTTTGTCTGCAAGTTCTTGTTATGCACTTTTACAGAACGGCTCGGTTAAGCCCAGCAATCAGGCAAAGATGTGCTCCAACCATGCTGAGAACTCCCATAAAGCCTTAGCTAGCTGTGCTGTACTGGTTGCGATGCTGCCTGTTGTTTCTCTCGTAACCAAGAAGCTAGTCGGCCATCTTTCTCATTTTCTTGTTCTGTTTTGTTCTGAACTCAGATCTGTCCCTAAAGAGTGAAACACGTCACTCCTGCTCCATGCATGGGCACTATCAAGCTTCAGAGTAATGTGGTGAAAATTTTGTTTTTACAAATCATTAACTGTGCACTAGCTATTTAATTAAAGGCACTAAGTAGTGTATTATATTGAAATTTTAACTCAAAACATTAATATTCACCCCATAGCTGTGTTTCATCACACAACTCCCATAATTATCGCTGTATCCAAATTAATTTCAGTAACATCGCTGAACATGAAAATGCACTGGGTTCTACAATGATTTGTTTTCATGGACTGCTTTTATGCAGTGTATAACAATAAACTGTATATTGTATGTTGTATAAGTATTGCTTCTCCATAAGCATATAATATACTAAAATCTGTGTTTTCCAGTGTTTCAAATGCCGAAGTTTGCCGGCAAGGCATACTGCTGACATCACTGTAGGAAGCTGATAATACTAGGCAGCCCCTTAGCTGAGAAAGCATTCAAATGAAGCGCTAATTAACAAGATTTATGTGTTGTCACCATGAATGTGCTGCGGGACTGTACAAAATCTGAACTTGTATATTGTTATCAGTGCATACTGCACTGGAGAAAAGCATTGTGCATGCATTAATGAACGTTGTATTAAAGCCATAATGGTCTTAAAGATGTTCTTTTCTGTGATTATGGGTACTTCATTAATGCTTTTTATTGTTTTCACGCTTCATTTTTGTTCCCCTCTACAGGACTCACCATTCTATATGAGTTATGAGATGGACCTGAAAGACAGTGCTCTGGGAGAGGGTAGCTTCTCCATCTGTAGACAGTGCACACACAAGAAGACTGGACAGAAATACGCAGTCAAGATTGTCAGCAAGAGGTACCAGCTCACAGTGTGCCTGCTCTGATGTGTTTCTCTGCCTAGATGCTGTTTGCACCGTTATTTTTAATAGTGCAGCTGGATCAAAAATATTAAATCTGTGCGCTCGGGATGTTTCTCTGTGAGAGGTGTAAAGCAGTGGTATCAAATGATTTAAGATATTGTGCACCCACGCACTGTCTTCAAATTATATGTATTAAAAAGCAACATTTCTGTCTATGTGAGCTTCATCACACAACAGGTTGCCTTTTTAAATCAGCTTAACATAATTTATTAGCAAGTGAAGACTGTGCGTATGCTTATCTTTTCATATCCAACCATTTTACAGGATAAATCATTCAGGCAGTTATTTTTTCTCATTGGCAAAAAGTGGAGTATGGTCAGTAGTCCAATGAAACTCAACTAAGTAAAGATAGAAATGTGAATCTGACTCTCCAAAACGGTTTTAGATTACAGCTGAACTGACATAATTGCTTCATTTATTTGTGCATTTCTTAATTGCCTGTTAAGTCAATTACACATTCTTGGTGAGGTCAGAATCATTCACTGTCAAATAAATGTAAGTACAGCTCTGCTCACAAACCAAGCTGTTTCTCCTGACAGCCACAGACTGAGTTGTTATCACACTTCGTGACTGCAGCAGAGTTTAAATGTTAAACACCTCCTGACAGGAGCCGACACTTTCCCACTGACACGTTGTGACAGGGACCAAACATCGTGGCTCTAAGTAGAGCAAGCCTCATTGGGGAAACTGTGACACAAACACATGTTCCTGCGATACTGAGATCCCAAGAGGTGCCCTCTGAAGGCAAATCACACTTTGCTCACAGCTCCACAGTGCAGTCCATTTTCCAGCCATTTCCTGATTATAGAAGTGGTGTGTGTGTGTGTATCAGGGTGAGAGGTTAATGGGTGCTCTGGGCAGAAATGGTGTTGAAAGTTCATAAAACGCCTGTATAATTAAAAATGAGTGAATGCAGCTACTCTCCCCTGTGGGCCACTGGAGGTGATATGTCCCTGTGTGTTGCCTCCCTCCGTTGGCGTCCTGTAATTTGATTTATTTTATGTATTTGTTTATATTTTTCGTGTGTGCGTGTGTGGAGCACTTTGTTGCTGTGTGTTTTTTAAAAGGCCTACATAAATAAAGCTTTACTTACCTACTTACTGTATATGGGAGCCCATGGCTGGTGGTTCTTCCCAGGGTGTTGTGGGTGAGAAAAGTGGAGTGGCTTTTGATCATGCAGCCTGAAGCACCAGAAAATGCTGGCACCACGCAGCCAGCTGTAGAAGAAAATGCTGACCCCATACAAAGCACTTCATCAACAACAAATAAAAACAGCCAGTATTAAAAACTCAGTAGTCAAAGGATAGAAGATGGACTGCTTAGGGACAGAGAGGCAGGAGACACAGCTTTTTTTTTTTTTTTTTTTTTGTAAGGATTGCTATAGGCTTCCAGCAGTAAAGTTGAAAGAAATCTTCATAGTAGTGTTATTATTATTTAGTGTTTATATGCTGAAATGCAGTGCAAGCATACTGTTGCTTTGTTAATAAAATTGCCCCTAAGAATCTGCTCAAAGAGACAAAAATTTATCTCTGAAAAACAGTCAGTATCTTACCCCTGTCTGTATATGTGTGAGTGTACAAGGACAAATCAGGGAATAGTTTCAGCTATAGTTTGTGTGTGTGTGTCATTTTGTGGCCTCTTGCTTGTTTGCTGTAGGATGGAGGCGCAGACGCAGAAGGAAATAGCAGCCCTGAAGCTCTGCGATGGCCACCCTAACATCGTGAAGTTGCATGAAATTTACCATGACCAGGTAAGGCGAAATGCAGCGCTTACATTTGGAACCATAAATTCTATTTTGCATCGCTCGCTGCAGAGCCTGTGGAGACTGCAGCCTTATTAAGTCCTGGAACTGGAACAAAGCAGATTAATGGGGATGCTCAAAGCCCTCAAGGTCTTTTTCTATCTCTCCATGTATTGTCCCATAAACATCTCTCCATGCTCTCAATATTTCACACCAAATCTATTTTCAAGCTGCAGCTGCACCAACACCCATTTTGTAACACTATATAGAAACAACCTAGATTTGCCTGCATCTCAAACCTAGCCCCACACTTGACCCAAATTAAGTGTGCATATGTTACAAATATAGTGTACCGTGGTTATTGGGAAGGCGTGTCTGTGTGGCTGACAGTGCACAGGTTCATTAGCCCAGGCTCTTCAAGCCGAGGAGCACCACTTTAGCGCTGATGAGCTCGGTGGGGTTATTACTGTACCTTAGAGGCCTGTGACCCAGATCAAAGCAATGCTGTCTCGCCTCACCCCAGCTCTGCCTTTGTTCCCCACCTCTAGCACTAATGAGAAACCCTACTCTGCCGCCCAGACACATTATAGCCTTCCCACTATGTTTGGCCCCCCTTCACTATACTCAGTTCATTTACAGTTTGATCTCACCATCGTGGCATTGAACATGAGTTGTTTTTGTTGTATTTGTCATGCAAGAGAGAAAAGTCTGTTCACCAGTTCACTTGACATCATTGAAGTGTTTTCAACATTTAGTGTAAGCTGTCAGAACAAGACATATGATACCTACATTAGTCAACATGAAACAATAAATTAACTGTGTATTTAGTTGCAAAGCATTGGAATGTTTGCTATGGAAGTAAATGTAATATTTCAGTCCTTGTCAAAGAAGAAAGGCCGGAGAGAGGTGTAAAGGAGGTTGGTGAGAAGTGTAAACACACTCTGCGTGTTTGTGTTCCACTTCAGCTCCACACGTACCTGGTGTTGGAGCTGCTCGGTGGAGGGGAGTTGCTGGAAAGGATCCGCAGGAAGCAACATTTCAGCGAGACGGAGGCCAGCCGCATCATGCGCAGACTCGTGTCGGCTGTCAGTCACATGCACGATGTTGGGGTGGTGCACAGGGACCTCAAACCGGAGGTACTGAACCCCTATGTACTCGAGGTTCTTCTTTTGTTCTTAGCATAGTTTTTCCTTTTCCAATGAATGCAAAATCATAAACTTTTGAAGTCAAATTGCTGTTTTGCTCAAGTCTACATCCGTCAGTGTCATTTTGACCCTGCTAACCTTTCTTCAAGAGATAGTAGTTGTTTGACCCCTTACAAATGGTCAGTCGTACTTTTTTTCTGACAAGTCCAGGTTAGCGTGCACTTGAGGAGACCAGTTATAGAGAGAGAAAGTGATGATTGCTGTCTTGAATTGCTTTGTAGAATCTGCTCTTCACAGACGAGAGCGAGAACTCCGAGATAAAGATCATAGACTTTGGCTTTGCTCGCCTCAAACCACCAGACAATCAGCTCCTGAAAACTCCCTGCTTCACACTGCAATACGCAGCACCTGAGATACTCAAATATGATGGCTACGACGAGTCCTGTGATCTGTGGAGTCTGGGGGTCATTCTGGTGAGTGGATGTGGGATGACTGTGCCGGGCTAATGTTGAAACAAAATAGTTGCACTGCTGTGGAATGATTAATTTTCTGATGTGAAAATAGAAAAAGTCCAGCATTTCTAAGTCGAATACCGAGTAAACCAAATTATCAAACAAATCAAACAAAATGATGAGTATGACAGCAGAACAGGAAATTTTCTGTCCAGTAGTCACAGTGGCTTACGCATGAAAAAAATTACTAACCCCTATGTTTTAGTTACTAGCAACTGCAGAAATGTTCCTATGTGTGGCCTATTATTATTATTGGCTATTCATATATTACATTTTTGGCTTGTATAAATCACTGTCAGTGCATTCGCTCTGTCAGTCCCCAGTCTAAAAAAAAATAAAAAATAAAAAACAAAAAATAGCAAAGTGCATATAGAGCCTCAAGACACAGAGATATAACATGTTAAGCTTCTCAGGCAGCCACACTGGTAGTTTAGCTTATTTGATAGGACAGCTGACTGTCATGCAGGCAAAACAGGATTTGAATCCCAGGGTTGGCACAACACTCAAATGGAGTTTGGCTTTTATTTGACATGATCGGTTTAAAAAAATAGCATTTTAACACCAAGACACTAAGAAAAAACTTACACCCCGCTCCAAAATCAATCTTTTGGTTTTTGCTAATGTTTGTTGATGATGCAAATAATAGGCCTAAATGACAGATCATTTGTGACCGCACAAACTAATGTAATATAGGCCTTCTCTTAGCTACCACAATAAAATAGCCTGCACCAGTCTGGTTGCAGGGTATCACAAATTACGTGTTTGTTTATCCTACATCGTATATATATTTTTTTCATGAAGCACTGGAGAGTTCTGAGCTTCTGTTTGTTTTCCATAATATTATTGACTCAGGCATTTTTACTTTGGAATGCAGACACACAGTGTTAACATTTTGATTTTATCCACTCTATGGATTTGACTTTACGCCCTAGGCCATTCTGATTAAGCGGTCTACTATTTTGGTATTATCGATTGTAATTTTTTTGGTTCTTAGTTCTAGTGTGAATTGCTTTGTGAGTGTTCTTGCACATGTACCCAGACAGGTGGTACGTGTGTGCACATGTATATTGTTGCTGAATCTCCAGTTTTGGTGGTTTTCATGTTTCAACTTGATTAGAGTATTTGCCTGCTTTTTGATGAGTTCAGACAGTTCTGCAACCCCTGGAACTATGACACCTTTGCAAAACTAAATATATGAGCTAAAAAACTGAAAAGTTGACATCATAGATATAGATGTTTTCATTGGACAGCAACAATAGGTTCTGTTCAATCTGTTTCGCATGATATCATCCCCCTTTCTTGTTCAGTGCTACAGTTGTCGGTGTCTTGTGGTGAGCTGACACAGTTTAATATTCACTACAAAATGAAGAGCAACCAGCCCTGCTCTCAGAGCTGGTTAAGGCTGTGCTCATATGAGACATTGCTTCCCGGCAGCGGAAATGTCATCCTAATTCAATGGCTTTCTGCATAGAGGAGCAAAATTAAAATGAGAGGTAGAGAAGAGAAGGAGAGGGCACACAGGGGAGCGGAGAGTGAGTTTTTTTTTTTTTTTTTTTTTTAATTTCTTCCCCCCCCCCACTTGGGCAGTCATGCAGGCAGAGCTGAGGCTCTCTTTGCAAGTACTGCTTTTCACCATCGCCCCCTGGGGGGGATAGAAGAGTAGTGCGCCTTGTGGAGCTCTGATGAAATGGCTCCTGACAGGCTGCGTGCACAGTGCCCTAGAAGCATAGCGAGCTGTGAGTGAGCGAGAGAGAGAGTGAGAGAGATAGAGAGGAGGGGGAGTGGTGGGGGGCATTACAGATTCTCCACTGCCAAAAGGCTGCTCCCTCCGCTGTGATTTTAATGAGAAATTCTAGGGCAGACGTAATCGGGCCAAGGTGAGAGTATTGTATTCAGTCAGCTAAGCACAGTCTCAGTTTTTGTCTGTCTAGTATTGCTCCAACTACAGTCAACAACATGCGACACAGCCACGGAAATACATGGCCCATCGTGATCGGTCAACAGCTCTAATCAAGCATGCCATTATTTTAACAGGAGATAGATTAAACATTAAGCCCTAGTCACTTTGCTTTCACTAGTTCATCTTGATAATGTGTAATATTAACAAATAGGACATGTAGGAATGTTTTTCCCACCTAGCATGTTTAATTTTTGTGATATAAACTGCAATATAATATCCACTGAGTGTACAAATTTTTAGAAGCCAGTACTCTTCTCATGCACACTGAGATCAATTCAAGTGAAACTTCTTGATTTTAGTCATTACAGTCTATTTCTCCTCACTAGTATCTGAGCCCAGCAGCTTATGTGTGTTCCAATTATTGTGACAGCAGATTGAGTGGTTTTCCTCTTGTTGCAGTACACCATGCTGTCCGGCCAGGTACCTTTCCAGTGTCAGGAGAAGAGCCTGACCCACACCAGTGCTGAGGAGATCATGAAAAAAATCAAACAGGGGGACTTTTCTTTTGAAGGCGAGGCCTGGAGGAATGTATCTCAGCAGGCCAAGGACCTTATACAAGGTGAGGACTCCTCCCAGTCCAAGTCTAGGACTCAGTAACCTAATTTTACATATGGGTATCAAAGTTAAAAATGTTTAACAGATCAGATATAAGATCTTTTTTTATATTTAGACCTCAATGAAAAAAAACAAAACATTTTGTAGTCATTTGTTACTGAATGTAAAGATTATGCTTTGAGAGCCCGGAGTGTCAAGTGTTTGGCTGAAATGCCATTTTTCCAAAGCTTAACTTAAAGTACCATACCAGTGATTTTGTTCATTTGTCCCATTTACCACAGTTTATCCACATTTTACATTTAAACAAACCATTTTGCAAATCATGCAGGATTACTAAAGGTTTCACATCATAAAATCAAAATCTTTCAGTGTTCAGGTTTTAATGTCTGGTTGAAACACCCACCTTACATTGTTTGCTACTGCAGCTAACCAAGTTGTTATCATTCACAAATCATTGAACTGAAAATTCACAAACATTTCTCTGAGGACTATTATCCAGCAGAGCGACTGTTTGACTCTGCTCCATTTGAAGTCCTCAAAACACAACAGTGCTGTTACTTTTAGGAAAACTAATGTGGACAACTTTATTATGGTGTGAAGAAAGTTTGAAGTCTCTGAAAGTTCGTTTTAGTGGAATGAATGGAAACCAATGACTAGATAAAAAGGTAGTAAAAATACAACTGAAATGACTATCAGAAACATTAAGCTAATACATTTTGCAGATATTATGCTAAACATGCAAAGTCACTGGTATGGTCCTCTTTAAAAGGACAGTAAAGACATCAAGGCAAGTTAAAGGTTGTGTGCTGGGACTCACACACATCACAGAGTAAGATCCTAGTACCTCACAGTGGTTGAATTACCTGATTTGGAAACGATGTCCTCTTTGTACTTTACTTTTGGCTCACCTTGTCATTCGCGCATTAGGAGCACTAAAGTTAATTATTTGTCTTGTTCCTGTAGAGCTCCTGACGGTGGATCCAAACAAGAGGATTAAAATGTGCGGCCTGCGTTACAATGCCTGGCTGCAGGACGACAGCCAGCTGTCCTCCAACCCGCTCATGACCCCGGACATCCTGGGCTCCTCTACTGCCTCCGTCCACACTTACGTCAAAGCTACCTTCAATGTAAGAAATTACTGGCAGCGATTTTAATTTGTAGGTCAGGCTTTCCCTATTGACTATGGCTTTTTAGTATGAACTTAGACTTTTCTTGAACAAATCCCTCTCAAGCTGCTACCAGACTCCTGCTGTTCATGGACTTAGAAAAAGCTGCTCTGAAAATCATGCTAATTAACTGGAGAGATTAAGTTAAAAGTGATGAAGCATTGCTTTATCTGGAATATTTTGCCACACATCAGTATGAATTTAATGCACAATTTTCAAGTGTTTTAAATGTTGCTCATAGGTATTTTTGGTATATTTGGTATACCATCACCTGCCCAAAGAGGTTGGGAAGCCCTTGTATTGTTTTGCACAGTGTGTAAAATACCCTGGATGGTTCTAAAATCTTAAAATGGTTGCAAATTGTGCATGTGAGGTGGAAAAAGAAAAAAGTCTTTTAAAAAATCTTATTACAAATTGTGTGGATTATAGTAAAAGTGAACCTGAGTTAATACTGACAGTATAGATAGTTTTCATCTATTAAGAACTGGATTCTCCACTATTTAGACAAGATTGAAAACGGAATATAATGAGGAGCTTCTCTAGTGATTTTTTTAATAGCTGGTTTGCTAATTTGTTTTCTGTCCCAGGCATTTAACAAATGTAAGCGGGAAGGCTTCCGCCTGCAGACAGTGGACAAGGCACCGCTGGCCAAGAGGAGGAAAATGAAAAAGACCAGTACCAGCACAGAGACCCGCAGCAGTTCCAGTGAGAGTACCCATTCCTCGTCGTCCTCCTCCCAGTCTCAGGAGAAGACACCTCCAGAGGGTGACGCCAACCCCCAGCCCTCCAGCAGCACTCCTCTCACCACCCCGGTCAACACACCTGTGGCTCTGGGAACGGACTCTGAGCACGCCCACCAGCCTGCGCCTCCAGCCTTTCACTTCTCAGAGGGAAAGTGAGAGAGAGAAAAACAGAGGAAGACAGATTCGTGAACTGACGGATGGACTGAACCAGTGTAGAGACAGCTCGCTCTTTTTCTCTCTGTCCCTGGCAGCTGTCTGCCTCTGGTTCAGTCAAATGCATGGGCAACCGCATGCCTCCAAACCAAGCATGCAGCAGGAGCAGCAACCACCACCTCAGTCAGTCAGTCAATCAATCAGTCATCACTAGCAATAGCCTTTCTGTCACTCTCTTTCTCTCACTTTCACACATGGACAGTATTAATCAGGGACTGGACCAGGAAGAAGTTGTCATTGGTGTCCAAAAGAAAGGGCTGCCCTCCTGCCCCAGGTCCAGACAGACAATGGAGAAATATCCTCAACCTCATCCTAAAATTGCAGTTCACTCTTTGTCCGGTCCATTTAACTGTCTCCTCTTTGTCCATGCCTCCAGAGGCCTAAAGGGAAAGTCGCAGTGTTTACACCACGGATGCTTTATATTTTTGTCAAAGGGAGAAAAGAAAACTCGAAGTGCTGCAGCGTGACATGGGTCCACTTCTCTTCATGAGAAGTCTCTGCAAGATGGAGCAGGGTATTTATATGTGAATTTACAGACTGAAATTTATTTATGATAAGCTATATTGGTAACTTATTTATGGTTCAGACTGATCTGAGATGAATTAATGGATACAGTATGAGTCTTTAAAAAAATAGATATTTTATGTATGTGTATATGTTAAGACATTTTCCCTTTGAACTAAAAAGACTGTTTCTGTGTAGTCAGATGGTTATTCATACCTCTTCCTAATCATCATAGACACCAATGCTTCAAGTAGCTTTTTGAAAGTTATGTAGACACTGTCATATGTCCAAAGATCATAAGCAAGGGAAGAAAATAACACAAGCCAGTAACCAAATGGTGGTAAATTCTGGCAATGGCTTGTTGGATAAAAACAAAACAAAACATCAGTTGGAAGTTTTTTATGCATTTATTTATTTATTTATTATCATTATTAATATTTTTTCTTATTCAAAACTTTCTTTATTGGGGTTTTGTTACAAAACACCAGACTTATATATACTGCATAATACAGGTTCCTTATTTAGGTTTGTGAAATTGTCTGGGTGGCTGGTGAATTTGGGTATAGACCAGCAGTGTCCAGTGGTCGAAAAAAGTGGATTTCATGCTCTGTTCATAGGAATTGAAGAAGCAAATGTGCAAACATCTATTTGTAGGGTCGACTGATGGCAGATGTAGAGAAAGTTCAGCCAAATTAGTGTTCTAATCACTGTAAAGGGAATTCTTATACTGAAGAGTTACGAGCCCCAGGAGGAAAGCTATACTTAGCTAGCTTGGTTATGGGTTGTTTTGCTTTTGATTGAGGAGTTTTTCTGCTGTGTGAGCATAGCCGACCTATCACATGGTGTGACCCTCAAGCCAATATTTATCCCAGCAGTGGAATTGCCCTGGCAGTAGTTAGTGTCCTGTGGTGTAGGACTTAACAGTCAGTGTGTCAACATGGCTACAAGCAATTGGATTGGGTGGAACATCCTAATGGAAAATTCAGATCAGCTTAGTGGAGATCTGGCAGACCCAAGGTGATGGGGACAAGAAGTTTGAAGTTGAGTGTGATGAGATCCAAGATGCCAAAGCCCAGCTTAAAGTGGATTTCTCTTCAGATAGAACAACAGCAAGATACAATTATTTATAGAAACAAAGGAAAGGGTTATGTGCCAAAAATGGTATTGAATCGGGTAATGCTTTGGATTTAGGCTGTTAAATTAATAACACCAGGATGTTTTAAAGATAATGTAGATGGTCAATGCTCCCAGCAACAGGCAACAAAGTGAAAAAATGTACTCCTTTGTTGACTGGCAACAAGATGTTGTTGTGTGATTAAAGTAGCAACACAGACAAAACCCCTTGGGCACTGTTGCTCAACAGATTTGCCCAAAAAGTTGCCCTTTACATCACTGCCTTAAGTCTTGACTTGTACAAAAAAAAATTTACTGTTTGTGAGAACATCAAGTTCCTGACGAGGACCTCAAACTATCTCCTTTTTACTTTGGCTCAGTCCCTTACTTTCTTCACTATGTTGTACTGCATGACTGAAATGGTGATCTTTGCACTGTGTGACAGCTCTTACTTCCAGTGAGGTTAGTTTTAGGTCCTTAGTGCATGACGTGAACTGAAACATCAACCTCTACTTTTATTTGTTCCTCAGACTTTTTTCAGAGTTTTACTTGATTTTATGTGAGTCCGTTTACTTGCACATTCAGTATTCTGATTTAATTTGAGACACTGAAGTATTCTGTTTGAGGTTTGGTGAATGTTAACACCAAAAATTCTTTTACAATAGCCTGAATATTCTTTATATTCTCTATGCTCATAAGCTGGTATCGACCAGGATAAGTGTTTATTGTTTTTGTTTTTGTTTTTTTTGTTTTTTTTTTGTCTCCATCTTAGTAGTTGATATATTCAGTAAATGTGCACAGGGGTATTTGTTAGTGGCATGTGAAGATGCCTATAAACAATTTCCCCTAAATAAGAGTTTCATCAGGATACAAATTGTCAGTTGGAATACTGTGTGCATTTAAACACACTCCTCATCTTCTTCCATTTTAATGCACTCTGAATCAGAACCAAAGCATTAAAAACAATTCATGGTAGCTGCTCTAAGCTGCATGAGATTTTTCCTTTCATGCAAATATGCAAAGAAATGCTTCTTTTGTCGCAGTTTTGTTTGTTTTGTCCCCCTGGTGAAATATGTTAGATGTTTGTTGTTGAGATCATTTTGTAGCAGTACATGGTATGCTTGTTAGAGCAAAAAGATGCTTCATTACAGGACTTAACATCCACATTCAACACATTTCCATGCTTAAAACTATGCATCTCTTTTCCCTGCTGTATTGCTTTGCCATTTAAAAAAAGGCTACATCCAGTGGGTCCAAGCAAAGTGCTTGAAATGGCATCACACTTTTACCCACACAGTATCAACTGCAGTAGAAATAAAAAAGTAGAATCCATTGCCTGTATTAAAAGCTGGAAACCTTGGAGCTAAACACTACAAAGCTCTTGCCTAACTTAGTTCGCATGAGTTCCCCGTTGCTGCCTCATTAAGCCTCTTTTCTTTTGTTTGGGTGTATTAATAGCTCAAGTGGAGGAAGGGGAAGTGGAGTGTCCTATATTGAACTCCCCTCTGGGAGACAGGCTCTATTAGCTGATGGGCTGCAGCGGTGTTTGTTCCAAAGAAAATACTCCACTCACTGCCTCCGTGGGACCCAGCTCACTTTCTGTTTGGGGAAAAGAACAATGTATTACATGTTACAGGAAAGGGGTGTTTTAGTGCCAGAGTCTCTTGAGGCTGAACCAGCCCCCCACCCCCTTTGATGAACCGCTTGTTCAGTGTGCCACTAAGTAGAAAAGGGAGAGGGACCAGTTTTGATGCGAGGTTGTGTGTCTCCGATGCCATTTTTGTTTGCCCCATGGAATTTGAATGGAAGTTTCTTTTCCATTCATTTACATTCTTCAGTGATTCTCCTCGTCCATAGCTTAAGGATGCGTTGCTGGATGTGTTCCACCTGATGAACAACTGATTGTTTAACTGCAGATCAGTATCACAGTAAAGCAGTGTTTCTGCAACCCCATATATCCTTTTTTTTTGTCATTTTAGATGATGAAATAAGTGTGAATTTCAGGGCTGATGGGGTTGCATATGTTCCTGTATGGCATCATGGATGCACTTAAACAAACAGTGAACCCACTATCTACATGAAAAGATATTTTCCTCCTTAATTATCCCTAGTGCATTCTGTCCATCCATATTTCTGTGTGATTGGGTGAGGTTTACAGTCTGCCACAATCGCCACCATCTCTCTACATGTAAAAAAAAACAACAAAAAACTCAACAGCAACAGCTCTTTCTAAAAACAACACCGGCAAACTATATCTATCCACCCTGAATTTATACTCCTTGGGGGTGGATAGATACAGTATGCCAGTGTTCTTCATTAGGAAATAGTTCAGAAAAAAACTCTTTGTGCCCGGGGGTTGTGGGTTATGCTGTGTATCCATGTCATTGTTTTTGGAAAGCACTGTCCCTACTGAATTTCTGACATGTAAAATTTTCACAGCTTGAGCTCCACAAATGAATACAGCCCCACTAATCAGGTGCAGGGCAACAGGGAAGAAGATCGTAATAGACTGGAAATCTTGCCAAATCACACAGAAACAGAAACTATCAGTGTGGATAGATTGCACTAGTGTGAAAGGGAAATTGTTTTTTAGGACAACTGTTCTTTTAGAGGCAGTTTGTAAATGAAACGGTGGGTTCATAGCAGAAGCAATGTCAGACTCCAGCTTTGAGAGCCTTGCTATTGTTGTAGCTGCTGTGTAATGAGGGGTAAAGCGTCTCAGAGTGTCTTCTACTGAGGTGCGATCATCTAGTAGCCGTCCTCTGCCTTCTGGCCAGATGCTCCTGCTTCTGGTCAGCAGAGTGAGGAGTTGATTTGGAGCTGTCCGCGGTGCTGAAGTATCCAAAGCTCCAGTGGTGCTGAAAGAACAGCTGGCCTTCCTCAGCGGACAGTAACAGCTATCGCTTGATGCTGGGGGAATTCCCTTTTTGTTTGACCACCAGGGAGGTCAGCTAAAGAACCGCACCCCTGTCTTGCTCAAGGACACTTCAGCAGGGTGGATGCTTGCCAACAATGGCGTCAGTCAGTTACAGATTCACTACACCCACTTCACCGCCCTGCTACCCTGTAATGATAGTGACAGTGACGGAGACTTGGGTTTGATTTATTGCAGGCCTTTGGGGAAGCGATGCCAAACTGCCATCATTGCATATGTCACCATCATCATCATCATCATCATCATCATCATCATCATCATTATGCATGGTTAATGCTTTGCTGCTCAGTTATCAGTGCTTTTCAAATGCCATTGATCCCTGCCTTCACACGTCATCACTGAACCTTGTCTAAAAGTACTGTAGCAGTGAATCCCTTTGAGATTGGTCAATATTAAACTTTCAAAACATGCAATCAAGCTTTAAGGGCAACATTTTGCACTTGTATGTTATTTTAAACATGTAGTTGGTTTATCATACAAAACCAAAAAAAAAGTCCATTTGAATTTGCAAGGGTCAGATGTTCAACTTAATCATCTGTCTGTCTGTCTGGATGGCTGTTGTCAAACATTTGTAAGACAATATTGTAATTAACCTCAACACCGAAGAGTACTTTTACTTATTGCAAGGATACACCATGTGCATACCTGCTTTTTAGAGGGCACTGTGAACATCATCATTCAGGTCTTCAGGCACACCAATGATAGCATACAGAAAAGGGATCACATTTAAAAGCGCACATATATTTTTGTTTTGCCTCAATAAACGCTTTACCTGCTGGCTGAATATATCTGTATGTTAAATAATCTGAAATGATTCATGTTCAGTCTTGTCTTTTGATAGACCCTTGGCTTAACCCCATCTGTGACAGGCATTTACACCTTTACTGACAGTACTATGTGATACCAGTATTTGAGTTGTGTATGTATGAGTTGCCGCTAGGACAATAAATGTGCAAATTTGTGTTCATTTAATGATCTTGAGTAATAAAATGATTTTGATTAGGTACAAGCATTTTCATATCTACAGTGGAGATTTTGATTTGAAAGGCATTTCACCAGACAGCAATGTTAGCATTATAAAGCATCATTTATATCCTATTTTTCATCCACCTTAAAAACATTTTTTGTATGTGCTGTTGTTGTTCAGCAGGCAGCCTCTAGAGGGCAGTATTTGATAAAATACTACAGGAGAGTAACCCCAAACCTCTCCTGGGTAGCAGATCAGCTTGTGGTCACTGTGCAGCATTAACTCTATTCAGCATTTGTGGTTCATCCCTAGATAAGTTGAATAGGAAAATGTGTGGAAAAAACTTCAAAATTATATAGTCATTTTTTCATTTTATCTAGCAGGGCTAGAGGTTTATGTGTATAGTGTTAAGTTCACACTGGAATTGTCTTAGTTGGTCGATAAATGCATATTTAAAACCAAATTAAGATTATTTGTGTCTTATAAAGTGAACTGTAAATATCGTACTGTAAATGTCCAGCGGTATTTTTATGGTATGTCTTACAAAAAAAAAAAAGTCATGTGTGCAGTAAGTTTGACAGAGGGACTAAAGAAATGTTAGTCTCTGAAAGAAAGCAATTCATATGATGAATCTACATTTGTCTGTTTCTTATGTATTTTGTATTGTCAGGATTATATTAAAAATACCAGTGTGAGATGGGGTGATTTTTTTTTGGTGCGGAGAAGAGTTGAATCAACTCTGCCGATATGGACTACAAGGGACTGATTGATCATTTGTAAAGTATTGATATTTGAGCATTGTTTGTGTTTGCAGATTTTGCCTGTTCAGTGTTTAATATATCTGTGAAGAAATGTTTATTTAAGACGTTAAGGGCTTTAGGGTTTTTGAATCCTTCATCAAGAATATCATGTTTGTTTGTCACATGTTCAAATAAAATGTTTAAGTTCACTGAATTACCATCCACTCCATTTACAGCGATGTAAGGACGCAGATGTTTGTCTTATGCCTCTACAGTATTATGGTATTTGGTTATTTCTGCAGCTGTTCCTTACTTGAAGTTACATGCATCAACAGGAGAAGGCGCTCTTTGGCTGCCTCTCAATTAGCCGGGCTGATCGCGCCTTTCAAATTTCTGGGTCCCTGTGAAACTGTGTTGTGTGAACATTTGAAAATGAGCTTGAGGCATACACCGTGCTCATAACAGGTAGTTAAAAAAAAAAAAAAAAAATCAGACAATACTCTCACTTATTTGCTTTCAGGGCCTTTGAGCAATATTTAAGGTGGCTGATGAGGTCACCAGAGAGGCCCTGTAATCAACACAGAGCAAAACTGACACCAAAAAACATCAGAGGCCATTTGCGTGCACAGAAAAATACTGTGTCTGCACATTTAGGAGGGGGTGGCAAAATCAGTTAGACATCCAAAATGTTACCCCACTCTTTCAACAGATCTTTTATGTAAAGGTATAATTAATATTCATGTGCATGTCTATAAAAGATGCAGCCTTAAAGTCAAGACATTAATTCACAGATAATTCAATGAGTAAATTATTCAGAAATTTGCCCCACTTTTTTTGAAGGGGTTGCCAAATTGCCTCACAAGCAAAAACTGCCCACTGTCTCTCAGCATTCATTTTTATGTATATGACGTATTCCCATTTGTATTATTATTATTATTATTATTATTATTATTACTATTATTATATTTTTCTGTCTACCTAATGTCCCTACCCTACAATACAAGGTTAGGGTCATGGTATGTTTTGATAAGATGGATTCTAGAGGTTAGAATCAGGTGAAATCTGCTTCACAACATTAAAAAAAAAAAAAAAAATACACTTGTGCACAAAGTGGTATATTTGTTTTTCTCATGCAAGGCTTTCAAGTTTGCTGATTTCACCCCACTTGCCACTCTATTCAACAATACAGATGGTGCATTTTCAGTGCACTTTCACTTGACTAATTTCGTCATGGATGTCAATATGGATGCTGGACACGAGGAACTCATTAAACAGTGCGTTGTGTGTGTGTGTGTGTGTGTGTGTGTGTGTGTGTGTGTGTGTGTGTGTGTGTGTGTGTGTGTGACATCCCTTTTCTTTGAAACCTCGGGGACTGCAGTACAATGCTATCCATTACTGAAGCATGCGTTCTGTGCTGTGGTCAAGTATTCAGATGGAGAGTCCACCCTAGAAAGAAGCTATCAGCTAATACATCAAGAGAGACAAAAATAGACCCTGAAAGAGAAACATAATTTAAAACCCCATTCCACAACCTGAGAGGAAATCTGGATAACACAATATGAAACACTGATCAGTTTTTGCCCAGACATAATTTAAGAAATATTTGTTATTGGGCAAAATTTTTTCTGATTTATACATTTTGTAGCTGCATGCATATTTGTGGACTTTATTTTTGGAGTGGAGTATACACACAGATTGAAGGTTTTTCATTTTTATTATTTTTAATAAGAGTAAAATGTCACATCGGGCAACCTTTTTCAAGCAAAAGTAAGAATGATTCACGATGTGATCCTTTTTTTTACCGTGATATATAGTATTTGGTTCTGCCCCTTTTTGAATTGCTCTGTAAACTATTTTTCCCAAAGATTCTCTGCATCAATGCTACTTTGATCAATAAAACTAATTCATTGTTGAAAGTACTTGAGTCATCATGACACTTAAGTAGAAGTACTTAATGAGTCAGAGAGGAAGTCTTGGAAAATCGCCTCCACCAAAAAAAATTTCACAATCAGAAACAGTTAATTCAATTAACAACTTCAGCTAAATCCACAACTTACAAAGTCCCACTAGTATCTGTCTATCTATCTATCTATCTATCTATCTATCTATCTATCTATACAGCATTATATACGTATGTTGATGAGTGTGGTGTGACATTGTTTTGCTGTTTGTGACTGTGAGGCAGTTTCACGGCGGGGCAGGGCTGAGTTTGAGAGATGAATAGAAAATGTGACAAGGCATGATTGAGAGTTTGAGCTCTGAGGTGGGGTCTGAGGTGTGTGTGTGTGTGTGTGTGTGTGTGTGTGTGTGTGTCTAAATGCATGTGTGTTGCAGAGGGCGGAGTCTAGCCTGGACTGTAGATGGGTGAAGTGCCTCCGATTCTTGGGACTGGAACGCATTTCCTTTTGTTGCCCTCCAATTTTTGACTGGCTTGCCCCAGCACATGAGGATGATGGGGCTGTTTCTATTATCCAGCTTCCCAGACCCCCACCTCACCCTGCCTCCCCCAACCCCGGACCCCCTCTAACACCCCCCTCCCTGGGCCTGTTCCCAAAGCGATTGGCATTCCTGGGGGCCACCAGTGAAGCAGCTTTAGAGGGAAGGCCGCTGGCTCCTGGGTGGCCTCTTGTGCACAGGCACCAGGGGGAGGAGACAATGTCTTATTAATTGACTGGGCGTCTTGGGCAGAGTGCAGGAATTTGCAGAAGGGGGAGCTGGAAAGTGGGGATGTGGGACGAGCTGAGAGGGAAAGAGAGGTGGTTACGGGGTGTGTATGTGTGTGTGGGAGTGTGTGTATGTGTGTGGGACAAGGAGGTGGATTCCCAGTCCACCAGTGGAGATTGATTGGCCTCTATCTCAAATTTATTTCTGTTTGATTTACATTGCTGCTGGGAAGGAAAGTCCAGGGATGTTGCAGGTGTAAATAGATGTGCACTTAAAGCAAAAGTGTGTATTGTTAATGATTTGAAGGCCAACTGCTCTCTTTGTTTTTGTTTTTTTTTTTTCCAAATTATTATACATTCCACATCACATCCAACTTGTTTGTTTGTTTGTTTTTTAAATTGCATATCATATTTTGCTTTTATTGGATGACAATCTTGTATTTTTAAAATATCAACTTTTCAGAAAAGCAAGACAGCCATGTTGTCAGCTTGACGATGATTAAATTCTGAGTTATCTAATTGGTTGTGGTATGATTTCACATACCCAAGTTGTAGAATTTCCTCAACCTGCTCTACCTGAGGTTAAACCATAAAAAAAAACTGGATATATATCAATTTTTCAGTGGACGGCAGCGATAAATTGTATAGACCCTTTCCTGTGCGGCTACTGAATGCTGAACACGCCATCGTGGTGGGCAGGCAGCCTCTCCTCTTCAGCAAGCTCCTGTTTTTGTGCAAGTTTGATGGAGTGGGACAGGGGGGTGGGACGGGGTGTAGCATCTGCCCATGTGGTCCCCCCAGGTGTCCTCACCCTAATCCTGTTACATGTGTCCCCCATTAGCACTAATGGAGCTGCCATTGTCCCCCTGTTGTCCGCTGTTGTCCCCCCCACTCCCGGCCCAGTCACCTTGAGTCAGTAAACTCAGCCCTGTCATGTTTGGACTGCTTCCCACACACAGGCGTCTCCATGACAACAGCGGACTCCCCCACCCTCACTGACACAGCGCTGGGGCTGCTGGGATGCCGAAGGGGAAGGGGGACCCAGCCATAGAGGCATGGTGGTAGTGCAAACTTACTATCAATGTGCCTGCAACACAGTTTTTCACTAATCTAAGAAATTATGATCTAAATTCATAGTACAGCTACTTCCTTTTCAGTTATATCTACTGTGTATGATCAGTATCACACTGATGTAATTGACAACAAATTCGTTTTTCTCTTCTTCTTTTCAAGAGCAGGAATCCAAAATATGACCACAGTGATTCTCTCATGGATGTTAATATTTGTGGTAGCTCACCTTGCAATGTTCATAGACTATAATTCATACTTAACTACTTTTTTTCAGCACTGTGTCACGTCAGAACAGAGGTGGATACATCAAAGTTTGGGGGGTCCAAGGTAACTTGAGGGTATGTGCATGACTACAGAATGAGTGAAATGCCTTAATCAGGGAAGATCTCTTTCTCTCACTCTTTTCCTGCTAAGACATTTCCTGCCTTTGCTTTCCAGCTCCCTCAAATGTATTTTAGATGCAGAGGTAATACATTTGATTTAATATAAAACAAAAAAATGTACAGGAACAGAGTGATGTAGCATGTGTGTATTTGTATTTATAAGACCCATGAAGAGGAGAGAAAGTAAGCAGGAGAGCATGCATTTGGCCGTCTATTTTTTTTTTTTTTTTTAGTGCATTTCAGGTGACCCAGCCCCTGCGCTGCATCCATCATACAGAGACTGGAGAGCGGACTGATTGAGCTGACCTTCAGGCCTGCCCTGTCGACCCCCAGGCTTCCTGTTCTTTGTCAGGCTCTCACAATACTTGCTGGTATCACACAGACAGGGGAGGTCTGAGAACCGACCAGGGGAGTCCACCAAGGCTGAGGCAGGGACGGGGTGGAGGGGGGTGGGGGGTGGGGTGTTGGCAGGGTTGGAGGGCTTCAGCGAGGGAGCTGAGGACCCCCTTTTCAATTTTGCCTGGTCTTTCCAAATGAGAGAAAAGGGAGAGAGTGGTGTCCTCTGTCACCCTCCCATACAGGCACCTTTAAAAAGCAGCCTCAGTGGTTTCTCAAGTGAGGTGTCTTCTCAAGAGACAAAAAAAGGGAAGAATGAGCGGGAGAAGAATTTAATTGTGGTCCTGTGTGGGGGACTGGCAGTGGGAGGATGGCCACTCTAGCATTTGTAAAGGGCCTAGCCAGTTTACTTGTCCTCTCACTGTGTGTCTCTTTGGCCCCATGAACCCTGAGGTTGTCTTGAGCGAAGTGGTCAGATCGCTGATCTTTCTCAGGTAGCTTTGAGAGGGAGGATCACACCTAACCAAGGGCAGGGCTTCAAGACCTGACCTGTCTAAGATGTTGTTAGTCATAACGTCGCATTAAAACCTCCTCAACTCTGCCAGTTCCATTGGTGGGTTTGTCAGTACAAATGCATGTTGTGTGGCAGAGGAAAAGTGTATAAAATGATGCACAAGACATAGGTATTTTCTTTTTAAGGTAATGCTGCAGCCATCAAACAATGGTATCTTAGGTATAAGTATAATGCAACTATCAAATACAGAATGAGTATGTGCCACAGTAATGCAATATGGATTTTTTTTTTTTTTTTTTTTTTTTTTTTAACTTTGAAGCTACAAACAGAGAAATTTATGGGGAAATCAGCTCAAGGGGTTCACTTAATAGCAGTTTTAAGTTTAGCTGCAGGTATTCTTCCATTTACTGAAAGGCTTGAGTTACTTCTTATATAAACCATAATAGTCTCTGAATCATTTTTGTGTGTCTCTCTGTCTGACCTGTGTATGCCTGCATAAAAGCATTTATGTGCATAGACGCGAACAATTGTGCCTGTATGCATATGCGCATGCAGACAAGTACTTTGTGCGAGTGCATGTTTCTATGCGTGTTTGAGTTCAAACTCTGTGTGCATACATGGAGCTTTGTCTGAATTGCTCACTGTTACCATGACAATACATCTTTGCAGGGGTTTGGAACAATCACCTTCCTCTATTTTCTCTCTGGAAATGATATTAATAAGATTTGGCCTTGGGTACCAACACGCATAAGGTTGTGACTGTTTGGAGGACAGTCTTAATACATTGTGTTAATCAATGCTGGTTTGATACAGCTGCATTCATCTATTGACACATGGTCAAAGTAAATGCAACCCCCCACCCCCGCACGTACACAGAAAATGCGCCGAGTCTTTCCAGCACTGCTTATTCATAAATAAAAATCAATAATGTGGCATTGATTTGCCCTCCTATTCAACTTACAAAATGCTGAATACACACAAACACTCAGTTTACTGAGGAACTTGTTATGTGCATTGCCATGGTGAAATAATTTGATAATTAAAATGTCAAAGGTTTTTAGATTCATATCGTCTTGATTACTCAGGCAGTCCTATCAATATGAAAAATAAAAGAAAGCATGGGAATAGGAGTGATTTAAAAAAAAACAAAAAAAAAACATGTAATTATGAGACACTGACTGTCCAAGTGGGCAATTAATAAAGTTGTCGAGGACATTATTTAAAATACTGCTTTTTTTCACGAGGCTTGATTGAGCGCTCTTAAAAGGGTCTGGTAATGCCACCAAATAAAAAGCGCTGCTGTCTTTCTCCATGTCCCTCCATCAGCTGCTCCTTTTACTGATGGTGGCCTGGCAGTGCCTGGTCATAAGGCTGATCCACTCTCTCCTGGACCAGAGCGTGGTCTGTGGCTTAGCACACTGAAGCTCCACTTCTTTTTCTTCTGTTTCATTTGCAATGCTAATGGGCAGGAGACAGCTGTCATCTTGCACAGACCATGATCAATCCAAAGCCAGGGAGAAAGGAAGGGAGAAAAAAGATAAATAAAACCGTAGGGTAAATAGGTCGGCCTATTATCTTCTGGCCTTGCATGGGTACTGGTCCTTGAGAGCATGAATTTCAATGAAAGTCCCTTTCACTGGGGGAAAGAAGAAAGAGAATAAAATATGGAAAGATGCCTAAGGAAATGAATGAGAGCAGAAAATTAAAAGTGGAATGACGGAAAGCAAACAAGTTTTGTTTTAGGGAGCCTTGTTGAAAATAATTCGATCATGGTAGGTTTCATGAAGAGTAGGTGCTTCGTAGTGGAAATAACACTTTAGCATGTACGTGTTTAAGGGCTCTTTATTTGTAATGTAGATCTCTCTCTTCTTGAGAAGGCATATGACTGATTACGCAGGTTGGTTTTTTATTTCCTGGAAGTGTGTCTGGCATCATTGCTTCTGACAATCCAATACAACAAGAGTAATGTTCAAGTATTTGTACTCAACTTGTCTACGGAACCCTTTTCCCTGAAAATAATGGATATGCCCTCACTGAGATAGGCTTTTTATTTAAAATATAGACTTCTCTGTGAAAGGTGCCAGTGACCGCATCAACTGGAGCCATAAAGTAAAAAGAAAGTGAACTCCTATTTTCCAGCTATTGATATTTACCGTGTATTTATCAAGCAAATACTCAAATATTACTGTTGCATTACAACACAATGTCAGTACAGATATTTAAAAAACTGTTGAAATGTAAATAATATGTTAAAATAGTGGTAATAGCGCAGAGGAAGTTATGTAAGGGAAAATGTGCAGAAAGTACTCTGTAATTGGTACACCATATGATGACAATGGAGGTCAGACAAGACACAAGAAGCTATTACCTTCCCTTCACTGCCTACACTTTCTCCGCTAATAATGTTTGCCTAAGCTGGATTGAGGGAAATGAGGTGGAAAACTCAGAGTGTGTGTGTGTGTGTGTGTGTGTGTGTGTGTGTGTGTGTGTGTGTGTGTTTGTGTGTTTGGGGGTGGGGATGGGGGTTATTTTAGAGCAGTGGGTGGATTTGGTGTGAGGGGGTATCAATTGATCCCTGTTGTGAAGGAGTAGTGACAATGTTTCATCTTAAGATGTCATCTTTCCGAGGTTCTGTCTACCTCTCTCTTTCAATCTCTCTCCCTCCCTCTCTCTCTCTGTCTCTATCTCTCTCTATCTCTCTCTATCCCCCTCACAGCCGTGTTAGTGTCAGCGGCAGTAGCAGTAATCCCTATGCTGGGCCGCCCAGATCATTATAGACTCTGATCTGCAGTCCCTGAAAGAGGGAATTAGCTGGGAACACAATCCCAGCGACCTTTGTGACATGGGGACAAAGCCTCAGCTGCCGGGGGTCCAGCTCCCTCAACCAGTCCATATGGCTCAGACAAAACTGTTACAATGTGCAGCACAATGGAAACACGGTGGGAGGGTCTGCCGGCCTGCCTCTGTGTGTGTGTGCCCGCGAGATCTGTCACTTTGTCTATCTGTTTGTATACTAATATGTTGATCTGAGGTCCTGGATTGTGAAATGGGCAGCGCAAGGTTTAGGGGTTCACTTCCCTCCCTCTGGGGCCACCCATGTTAACTCGTCAACTCTGCCAGTCCCGTTGGTGGGTTCGGCATTAGAAATCCATTCTGCATGGCCAAGCTTTGTGCAAACCCCCAGAACTTTATTTTTTAACTTCAAGTGGAGACTCCAAGCTTTCCAAAGATAACAAGTGTATCCTGTTGGATCAAATGGAAATGTTTATAAGAAGCAGTGATGCAGCTTTAATGAAGCCTGGCAACCAACAGATTCAGAATAAGTAACTTATTCTTATTCTAATAACTTTGAGGCTATTTAAGGGGACATTAAAGGGAAAATCAGAGTTCAGCTTCAGTACTATTGGGAACTAAATGTGGCTATTAATATGCTATATGAATATTTTCCTGTCTGTGGGTCCTGGAGCTATCTGTGTTAAAGTGTGTAAGCGTGTAGTTCACAGCTTTGTCAGTGCTCTCGCCTCGCTATTTCCTCCCTCTCCATGTGCTGAGGGAAGACGTGAGTTGAGGTTGTGTTGCTCCTCCTATAGGCCCCCAGGCTGTTTCCTATATAAGTTTCTCCTCTGCCCTTTCCCTGCTAGCTGATGGGTTTCCTAAGAGCCCCCCTGGTGTGTTCACGCTGAGCAGCTCTTTGTGTTTTTGGTGATTGGAAAAGACCCCTGCTTTTAGAATACACACACAAGAGCTCTCACTTTCTCTCTCTCTCTCTTCTCCCTCCCTCTCTCTCTCCCTCTCTCTCTCTCTCTCTCTCTCTCTCTCTCTCTCACACACACACACACACACACTCAAGTGCTCCAGACACTTGTGCTCTTTCTCTCAGTCTCTCTTGCAATCTTTCTCTCTCACACCTGTACGCACACAGAAACACACAATCTTACTTTTTCACCAGTGCTCACACTTTACCTTCTTTAGTCCCTTTGCCTATTTCTTTTGCTCTCTCATTTTCTTGCTCTCTCTCTCTCTCTCTCTCTCTCTCTCTCTCTCTCTCTCTCTCTCTCTCTCTCTCTCTCTCTCTCTCACACACACACACACACACACACACACACACACACACACACACACGAATAATCCTGACAAATGTAAAGCATGAACTGTATCTGCAGTGCACATAACGTGACAGTTTGGTTGACCCAAGCAGAATTGTCCATCATTTTCTTTTGTTGCCCCCATTTTTTTTTTTTTTTTTGTCATCTTTCACTGGAAAACATGTAATTCCTGCAAAGTTTCTTCTAAATTTAACTCTCTGTCTTTGTTCATTTTTCAAAAAAAAAACCAAAAAAAAAACACAGTTTCCCATGTGTGGCAGCAGATTTTTAGCACATTTCAGATCTCTTTTCACCATAGATATTTGATAAGGAACCTTGCATGTGGCCACTTCTCTCCGCTTTGTGGTATTTTTGGCTGGTAATATGTGAATTCTGTGGAATATTCTATTGAGTGTCTTTTTTCTTCCTTCTCCCTCTTTTTTTTCTTTTTCAACTTTTTTTTTTTTTTTTGGTGCTGAGTGCAGTACTACTACCAGGCACTGGGTAAGGCAAGGTAAAGGATAAGGGTCTCTTATTATCTTGTGATGTTGGACAATAGATGTGGAGGCTGACAAAGTAAAGAGACATTCCCTTTTAAGATGTTTTGCATGCTCTTCCACCTATTCATGCATTCACAAAGGCAATAGTCATGAGAGATCTTCTCAAAATGGTTTGCACATCTTTTACTCCATTCATGAATTTAAGAGAGAATTCAATTCATGGATACCACGAATTAGTCTCAGGCATTTTTACTTTGAACCTTCTTCAAGTCAGTCAAATAACACAGAAGGTCATCATTAATGGTGCGTGACATGCAGTGATTTCTGTTAACAATGAACACAATTCAGTGACAATGAGTGGCAGGTACTCAGGTCTGCTAAACCACTATAAAGCTCCTGTTTTGCACCTATCGAGATGAGTTATTCCTCTAATGGTTCTTGCTGATGTGAAGTGGGCGACAGAATGGACCACTTTTTGCTCATACAACACTGGAAATAAGATATTTGAAAGACTGAGAACTTATGGGTTGCTCTTAAAGATGAAAATATGACTGTGGTATGCACAGTGAGTTACGAGGAGCTCCAGCATGGTTTACTTCCCAGTCCTTTTTCGCCAGTGTTAACGTTTGGCATGGTTCTTGTGGAGTCAATAGTGTTGCAGTGGAGGTGCATTTACTCTGAGGCCATATTCTCTCTTTCTCTTTTCTCTCCACTCTCCTTTCCGCTCTTCACCCTCTCCAATTAGGGGAGCTCCAGCTGTGCACCAGTCAGGATCAGAGGCTCCCTCTATTAGCCAAATCCATTTGTGTAGCGATTGAATCACTCCCCAATTCTCTCTTCATTCCCTGGCCCCCACAATGCCAAACGCATGTATACACGAATGCATCTATGGAGCCACACTTGCACACACACGCACACACACACACACACACACACACACACACACACACACACACACACACACACACACACACACACACACACACACACACACACACAGACTCATCAAAAAGGTATATCAAATAAAAGGTATAGCATAATGGAAATATGATTATTTATCCATCAAAGAACCAGTCCTCTACTAATTTTTTTGTAAACAGAGGAGAGTGCTTGACAAAACCGAATCATTGTATGAGCAATTTTTTCAACTTCCTCCAAAAATATAAAATACAAAAAACAACATTTTTAAAACATTATTAAAAAAATAATTTAGGACTTTTGATGATGAAATGATTTATATAATAATTTGAGCTCCAGTGGACTGCGGATTTGCAGTAAACAATGTTTTTTTCATTAAACCTCCTGGAGATTCACAACGGTCCAAAATCTCGACCTAAACAGATGAGCTAACAAACAGAGTAAACAAAGCACAGACTCGTTCTTAAGGCTTCCTTTAACTTGACTCAACCAGTCCTACTGCTGAACTTTCCTTGGCCTCAACACATTTTCTCTGTTATTCCAGAAGATGGCACAATTGCGTAGGAGCTGATCACAGGCCAGGCATTCATCATGTTGCCATAGATGCATAATAAAAAGCCTGTCACCCCTGGTCTTGTTCATCAGACAGTCATAGAAAACAGTATCTCTGTCTTTGTTCACTGTATGTTAAGAGACCTCTTGACCTCTTGCCCTGAAGACAGTGTTAACGAGTTGCCAAAATGTCATGGTCTTTTTCTCTTGTAAAAATGATTGTTGGGTGAAAAGAAAGACTCGGATGAAGAGTATGTGGTCCTTCCACCGAGTCATATAATTCAAACTCACCAAGGGCAACTCTTTTGTAAATCCTCTCCTCAATCAAGTGTACTTTCCTGTCTTCCCCTTCCTCGTTCTTTTACTCTTTCATTCCCTTTACACCCCACCCCACCCCCCCAACACTGCCACCCACCTACCCATGTCTCTCTTACACACGTACAGGCGCACACACACACACACACACACACACATACAATCACACACATGCGCTTTTCTTCCTCTCCCTCCCTCCTTCGTGGCACTCTTGAGTGACATTGCCAGGTCCTGTTTAGAGTGGCCGCATCAGCCCCAGGAAAAAAAAATAAAAAAGTTTTTTTCCACGCTGCCCTCGACAACTTTAATGCCCGTCAGTTTTAGCAGTTGGTGGATTAAAGGTGACAGCTTTCCAGAAGTACTTTAAGATGTACCTTAATTATAAAAATGATTCCAGAATGATATAACCAGGCCATATAAACACATATTATATCAGCTTATGTTACGTTGGTCTTGAATTTCAACAGTTTCTACAGTCAGTACAAAATTGAGCAAGCCATATATGAATTTTAATACCTTTTTCTCCAAAACAGTGGGCAAACGTCAAACAAATTTTTAAGCCTACACAAATTAGTGGATTAGTGGTCATATTCTGAATAATTTTTCCCTTTACTGAGCAGTCATGGGAAGCTGATCAGGTTTTTTTCCCTTAGCTTTAAACCACAGATTCAGCTTGTGGGATATGCAGATTATTTATTGAAAGTGGCACACTAATTTTTCAGACCACAAAACAGCCACAAGACAGATAAGAAAATGTCCCTCTTTAAATTTCTTTGTGTCCTTGTGAAAAAAAAAAAAAAAGTTTTCCTAGCCTCTTCTCAAAACACACTTAGAAGAAAACATTTTGGCACTGTTATATAAAACATATTCTTGAGGGAACACACTTCCCTCAAGTCCTGCTAACCCTAATTTTCCTTCTTGTATTTTCCTGCCCAATTGCTGGCCCGCTGGATCTCCCGGAGTTCAAGTCCCAGAGACGCCCCTGGTGCTCTTGATGACATGAGTTTAAGAAAAATAGCTGTGGCTAAAAGGCTTGGCAAGGTGTTCTGCATGGGCATCTGAGTGTGTTTGTTTGAGGGGGTGCACTTGACCTCCTCCCTCTCGAGGAGCGATGGAGGAGACAGTGGAGAGCTTCTCAAGGCTGTCAGTCAGACTGCTTCTTGTCAGGCTGCTGCTGCTGCCTGGCCCCGGCTTCCACGCTGCCAGATCTGCACGCAGTCGCACGTAGAAAAGAATGAATATTAAATTGCCGTGCTGGTTTTGCATCTCTCTGTTTTTACAGATTTGGATTAAGGGCTTTTTGGACTCAATATTTTCCTTTGCTTTAACTCTGTGTACCGAGTTAAGTGCCTTAAAATGTGTTAAATATACCTTAGGAAATTTTTACTTTAGCTTGAAATAATAATAAAAAAACTATTATTATTATTATTTTTATTTGTAGGAATGCAAAGATGAAATCTATCTCATTGACTTTTTTCCTCTTTACTATAAGAGGAGAGAAGAGAAAAGGTCCTGACTTACATCTGAACAGATTTTCTTGGTTTCGGGCGATTATGTGATGCATCTTTTGCAAAAGGCAAAAACAAAATCAGATGTTTACAAAAGGCGCTGTTTATCTCTGTGGGGGCTGTGTGATGTTCTTGACCTGTGACCGTGTTGCGTAGTCACAAAATGTCAGCTTCTGTGTTTCAGATGGTGACATGTACACACTCACCTTGAGTGACAAAACAACAGTCTGCATTGTCCTGAGATGTATTCAGGCACACCAGAGACTGGATTTATTTTGCCAGTGGAATGAACAACGGCAGGTTTTTGTACACACCAAGGGATTTTCAAGATATTAAGTCTTAAAGCCTTCACGTCATACAGCATGAAACTAAGACAAGCTTTTAAATTTGCATGTTTTATCTGCTTAAATAACCACTCTCCCATTGCATCTGATTTATCAATGTCAGATAGAAAATCATGATTCCAAGGTCAAAATATGTTGATCATCTTCATAGTGAGCCTTCAGCATAGAGAGTAACTACGTCACTGTCATGACCGCCACCATCTCAAAACTTTGGGTTCTGCCTCTAACTTGGTTTTGTTTTCTCCGGTCCCTCATCACTGTCACGATGACAGTGCTGATTGCGATTTGTATTTTCAAAGCCGGGGCGGGAAAGAGTGTGGGTGTTCAGGGGGTGTAGGTGTTTTTGTAGCAGAAAAAGACAATACAATTAAATGATTAATGCACAGCAGGGCCACCGACAATTAAAACTATTATAGAAATTAAAATGGCATTATGTCACAGTGGAAAGCTGATGATACCCGTGCCGTCTTTTTAAAAGCAATTTTCATAATTCCAATAATTGAAATTACGGCATATTCATTCATTTACTGGGTGAGGAGGGCTAAGAGCGGCTACTAATGAAATGCAATCATTAGCATCCAAACAAAGTAATTGGGTAGTCCTTTATCCTTGGAGATAGGTGATAAGGCACAATCACCCCCATCACCCCCCTCCATCAAAATGCAAAAGCAAGTAATTAAAGCACAGACAAAGATGAGCCCAGCGCTGCGCACCTCTGAAAACAGCACTGATTGCCTTGATTAGAGACCTTACTGTACCCTCTGATTTTGTTTATGGATACTTTGACATTCTTGGGGGAATTGTGGGGGTAGGGGGGTTGATGGGTGGGGGTTATGAGTCTGTGTCGAGAATGGCTAGCAAACTCTGGCAAGATGGGAAATTCTTCAAATTTGAATAATGTTGAGCACATATTGGGGTGCATCTCAGGATGCTGGTATCAATGTGAAGTTGACTCCCACCACTTGTCTACCAGTAGTCCATAAAGCTTGTGAATGCATTATAAGGACTGGACTGAAGATGTTAGAATCCAGATGGGTTGAATGCTACAGTCCACATTCGACATTGTTACTTAAGGGTCTGCTTTTCGCAGCAACTATGCTCAAAGTCATACTGCCACTGTTCCATTCAGCTCAGTCATATATTAGCTCTTTGTACATACTTGAGTTAATGGAAAATAGTTCTGTGTGTGACAATTACCAAGCTGCTCCTGAGGACAGAGCAGCAAGAAAAGGGAGGATGGGTGTAGGTGGAGAGGTGGGCTTGAGAAGAAGAGAGAGGTTGAAGTGAGAGGAAGATGGGCGCATGAAGAGTCTTGAGAAAAAGAGCTCCTTCTCGCTCTTTTCTCTAGAAGGGATACTATTCTCTCCAACTCTCTCCCTCTTTGGCTCTCTCTCTCCTCTTCCTTGGCTACCTCCCTTGCGGAGTTCAGACTGCTTCTTCCCAGTAATGCCCCCCTCCCCCCCTCAACGCTGCCATCCTTGGAGAGCATCATTAGGCCCTCCTGCAGGGAAGTCAAGAATATAATGCGTGAGGGGCCACCTACTAAAAAAGAGCCCAGTGGAACCTTTTCTCCTTGTGCCATCCCCTCATTAACACCCTCCTCTGCTCCCGCTTCCACACCTACAACTTCAATCTCACCTCTTCCTCTGCTCCCCTGTTCATCTTCAGCGCAAGGTACTTTGTGTATCTACCCCCTGAGGGCCAGGGAGCTAGGGAGCCTTTTTTTGCTGGTGGGACAGGGAGTTGACATGGCCGCCCCCCAGCCTCCCCACTCCCTGCCTCCACCTCCACTGAGATGGACTGATGAGAGGATAACAAAAGGACCTGGAGGGGAAAAGAAACTCCTCTTCTTATAGCCTTGGCCCTGAAGCTCACCATTCCATTTTGCAGCCTGTGAAAGTAAGGCTTTTCATCTCAAAAGATCAACACATTTCTCTCCTGCAGGCACCTACACCATTTCTCTCTGCCATTTTCTCCCTCTCGCCTCTTTCTATATGCCTCTCTCTTTCTTACTCCTTGGCAAATGGGAAAACTGTCCTTGGCTGGATTCTGTTTTTCAAAGGAATCAATTCTCCTTTGTACACACTTGATCTGACCCTGTGACAGGCATTAAGTGTGTCTTCTGCCTGATACAGAGGGCTCGTGCTCTGTGTGCTGATGGACACAGCCCATTATCACACACAAGCATGCACTCACACCCCCCACCCCCACCCCCCCACACACACACTTACTCATACACATACACACACACAGTGTGTATTTGTTCCCATGTGCATGCATGTAGACACATGCCCGCACAGGATCATGCACGAAGGCATAAACTCAAGCATGTATATGTACAGGTGCAAACATCTCACATACACACACACAAACACACAACACACTTGCTCCTCAGCACCATGCTGCTGATTACATGGCAGCTGCTTCTGCAAAGTTCACCCTTCTGCCAAAGTGTCCTACAGCAAGGCTCCAAACCCCATCTGCTCAAGAATGGCGCACTGCAGTTAACCTGTGCTCTGCAGGGATATGTTGCAGCCTTCGTGTGTATGAATCTAGCAGAGATGCACAAAACGACAAATTCCAATTCCCATCTGCAAAACAGCCAATAAACTTCTTTTTCTTCAACTCCCAGTTATGAAAAGCCGTAAAAGTTTGAAAAAGTACATGTGCAGTCACTCTGAATCAAAATAATTCATCAAACTCTAATGCGACCAAACGACTGCCAGAAGTTTCCATTGTGAAGATCACAATTAACTTGACTCGAGGAAAGCTGTTCCCTCTGTGTGTGCTGATTTCAGACCACACGAACACAGATCTCCATCACTTATTTCAGTCCTCATTCGTCCTCTACCTGTCTTTCTCAATACTCTTTAATTGTCTGTGATTTTCTCTTGTTGGTGTGTCTCACAGCTGATACAAAAACCTACAAAGTCTTGAAAAGGCAAAAAATGAAAAAGGGAGGGAGAGAAAGGAGAAAGGGAAGATGGAAGAATGCGTTTGATTAGCACAAGTTTTCTGTTCATGGCAGACCGTCTGAGAGCCATGGGGCCATTGTGTTCCTCGTGCTTGTGTGAATGTTACAGTGAACGGAGAGGCTAAAAAAAAGGAGAGACATGGAAACATGCACACTGACATTTCTTAATCAAATATGGCAATCAGGGGGCCAACCAACAGCATGCCATTTGCAATCCCTTTTAATTCATAATCAAAAGCTGAGCAAATGAGGGAGAAATTGAGAAAGAGAGAGAGAGAAATGAAGAAGAAAGAGAGAGAGAGGGAGGGAGAGAGAGAGAGAGAGAGAGAGAGAGAGAGAGAGAGAGAGAGAAATGCAGGTCATTACATCTCTTTTTACTGGCCCGATGAGAGCAATGTAGAATTAATCAGAGGCCATTAGGCTGTATTTACTTTCCACTGCAGGGGCTCGGATCTCTCTCTCTCTCTCTCTCTCTCTCACTCTCTCTCTCTCTGTCTCTGGATACAACCCTGGTATGATCCTACACCCCCACCCCCCCACCACCACCTCTCTATAATGGAACATGGAGCAGGGATAAGAATAAGGGTATAACGAGAACGATCTCTGGATATGAGTGTAAGTGTACGTGCATTGGTGTGTGCATGTGAGTGTGCGAGTTTGTGTGTATCCCTGGCTGTACAGTACATTGCGTCAGGTGGGTGTTGTATGTGCTGAGGACCCAAGTGCTGGGGAGAAGAGCTGGAGAGATGCTCTTAAATCAGAGTGTGTAATCCCCTGTGGGGTCAGCCCTCGGCCTCTGATGTTGACTCACAGCTCGGGCTATCACACATCTCCCTCTCCTAATGCACCGCTGCCATTATTCAGCCATGTCCTGGTGGTGCCAAAATCTCTATAATGGACCTGGTATCCCCAGAAGCATCTTGGCACTAAGTTAGTGCAACTGTAAGCTAATGGAGATTAAGATCCTCTCTCTGTTTAGATGTATTTGTGAAAACATACCTGGTAAAAACATAAAAATATAGCATCTTTCCCCTTGCAGCATGTGCACAGGGGTTTCCTGTTGTTTTGCCACGTGATGGCTGATATTTTGCAACCTCACGGCCAGCTTTCAGTGGCCACTGAGGTTATTTCGGCTGGTGAGACGGCACTTCAAAGCTCCTGGCACCGGCTGACCACGCCATTACAGCACAAACCTCTTTAAACAACTGATAGTGAGACAAAAGAGGCTGTGGCATACTTTCTGTGGGCGATATGAGCAAACAGTTAATGACGTTTACTTAAGATTACCAGGTCTCACCACCAAAGGGGTCTGTCTTGGAAAGAAAAAGAGCCTGCAGAGAGGAGAAAGAAGGAAAAGAACAAAAGGAGGCAATTCAACTCTTTAGTCATTTAGGCTACATTGTTGTTTGTCTGTTTGTTGGGTGTGCCAGAGGAGTGGAGGAATGCTGGGTTTGAGAAGTGAATCATTCGCCTGGGCCTTGAATGACACAGGCAACTCTACATGGCACACAAAGACGCGTAAAAACATTTCATGAATAAACAGCTAATTTAAGCAGAATTCTCCCAGGCAGCATCGTCTTGTCAGGAAATTCAATAAGTGTGAGTTGTTTTTCATAAATAGGAAGCGCACGGCATTGTGGATCATCATGGGTGCTTGATAAAATTTGCCTTTTGACTCAGAAGTAAAAGCAAAATACAGGTGAAAGTCTTGTGCTGCGAGCAAGACAAGTGCTGATTTCTGACTACAAAAAAAGGAAATCGATTTCCATAGCGGTATTCAGTGTTACTCTCCAGGAGTCGTATCTGTGCGGTGTGGAGGCTTTTCAATTTTTCCTCGGCCTCTTAGGAGCTGCCATCTTACTCAAGTGCCAAGTGAGTAAGTAAGGGGAAGAGGTCATATTGGACAACACATGAGGAGACCCCTCTGTGGTGTCAGAGAGAGGCTGAGCAACTAGCCAACTGGAGACATACAATACATGCTGTATTTACTAGAGGAATCCTGGCACTTGATGCATTCCCAACACAAAGAATTCATCTTTGTATGTTATCACTTGTGTCCAAGGTTCCCCTCTTTAAGTTAAGTGCAAGTGTGCTGTATAGTTGCATGGTGGGTGTATTGGTATTCTGTATCTCTGTTTCATGTTTGCCAGAACTGGAATGAAATCAGTTCCAAAGGGTTTAAAGCATTGTAAAGGCAGTGCATCGTGTGTTTCATATATTTTTTTTTATATGAAACAAATTAAAAATTACAGAGAAGTGGTGTATGAAAGCAGCTTCTTATGCCAGATGCCAAATCTCTGAGATGTATACTGTATAAGAAACAGTCCTTACCTTAGCTCAGGCAGGGTGTGTATGTCAGGCAGGGTGTGTATGTCAAATAGTTGGGTCTGCACTGTGCACTGAATCTTCCACACCTTGAGTGCAGAAGTTTGCTTTCTACCTTGCCTCCTTCCCCCACAACAAGCAGAGAGCCAGACGACTGTCTCCGCTGCACAGACACGACTAAAGGAGCAGCGCTGTAAATGGATCCCTGAGAACTGCAGCTGATTCATCCTGGAACGTGTAATTTTCTCATTTTGCACACAAGCGTTTGGCCCTACACCAATTAGCACAGGGCCCTGACCTCAGATGTCTGCACCAAGAGATATGGTGGTGAATGATGCACCACGTGGCACACCTCAATCAGCCACTCGCACCCTCTTCCTTTTTTTACAGCGATCAAATCATCGCCATATACATAATTCATACACCTCAGATGGAATTGGAGGTTTATTATAACCCCTCTCTAGCACTGAGAGTATGATTATATGTCAGCCTCAACTTTACTTTATAAACATAGGATGATGGTCTGTTTTTTCTTTCTATCTACATATCATCTTTCAAGAACCCTTCTGTTACACTGTATCAGTATCCATTGTCATAATAAATTAGCTTTTTTCCATTTTCCAATATTAAGAGAAATTCTCATGCATAGCCAAGTTTGAATTTCATTGTAAATTACGGATCAGTAATCTTTGAGACTAATAGTCAGCTTTGCAAAATAGTAATGATTCCAATCTCAACCCCTGTTTTATTTTACCAGTTTACTGGTACTGTGTGAAAACCCATCATCTAATGTTTTTCTTCTCATACACCCTACACATCTGCTATCATGCATAAATGCAGAAAGCATCTTTTACTATTTAACTGGCCATGTCATAGACATGTTATGCAATACCAAGTCTCACCATAGGGGGGTAGGGTCATACCAAAGTGTTAGCGATGTCACCCATGCCCTCTCAACATGAGAGAGCCATGAATGTCAACCAGGGTGTAATAGGCATGGGGGGTAAGTATGATGGTAAGATCAGATGAAACTTTAATGATTTTTGCTGGGAAATTTGACTTGGAATTATTTCTTCATACTCAGGTACAAACTATGATGGAAACCAGTTTGCAGAAGAAAATGAGTTAGAACTCCTTTTAAAGATGATTGCTTTCTTTACTTGAAATCTCAAGGTTGCAACATTGTAAGTCCATGGAATATTAATAATAAATTGACAGTCTAACAGACTTTAAATGAACAGACATTACTGCACCATAACCTACATTATATGAACTTTACTTGATTTTTCAGTTACTCTTGTGCTCATTTTGCAGTGGTAATCCAAATTTAGAAGACTGAGGCTACATTTGATTCTTCTTCCTGTGCATTTATTTTTAATTAACTTCACGCCACTTGCTTCATGCTTATGATGTATATGCTTACATGTCTGATGTCTTAGTGTATGCATGTGCATGCATGTGCATGCATGCTGGCATGTTTGCATGTATGTGTGTGTGTCTGTGTGCATGTGTATATGTGTATGCATGTGCATATGTGTGTAAGTGTGCAGCATGCACATGTCTCTCCTCCTCAACGTCGTCGTCTGTGCACCCCACCGGGCAGCTCTTGGCCTCCTCCTTTCATTGCTAAGAAACCATCCATTCTGTGTGAGTAATCAGAGCTGTGCCTCCAGGAGCCCAGCCAAGCCTCTCATCCTTGGGCTGCTCAAGAGCTGCTTTAATTAACCATCATACCACAGATGGGATCGATTTTTTCCCCACCCCCTCTTTCTCGCTCTTTCTCTATGCCTCCCTCTCTCTCCTTGCCTCTCTCTCTCTCCTCCTCTCTCTCTTCCATCTCTGCTGCTTCTTTCCTGCACCCTTCTCTCCCATACACAAGCCCCATAATTGCACTGGAACAGTGCCAGCCGCCAGTCGGGCCCCAGACTGCAGGCCTCTCCTCTCTCTCCCTCTGTTCTCCTCCTCAGCCCCTGGCTTCACCTGCTCAATACCTTATTAGTGTCAGGATCTGTAGAGAGCCATTGCGGATTAACTAAAGAGATGTGAGATTGATTTCTGCCCCTGCAGATAAAATTGAAGTTTTCTCCGTGTGTGTGCATGAGCGTGCATGTATGTGTGTCAAAGAGGGAGAGAGAGGAAGAGAGAGAGAGAGAGAGAGAGAGAGAGAGAGAGAGAGAGAGAGAGAGAGAGAGAAGGAAAGAAAGAAAGAAAGAAAGAAAGAAAGAGTGAGAGAGAAAGAAGAAAGGAAAGGAAAGAAAGAAAAAAAGAAAAAGAAAGAAAGAAAGAAAGATAAGGAGCTGAGGTTTGTTGGAAAAACAGTAAAAAGATAGAGAAACAGTGAGAGTCTGTGACTTTTAGAATATAACCATACCGGAATGTATGCATGTGCACATGCAGGTTGTGGGTGTTTGTGCATTCCTTTTCTCTAGTATGTACGAGGGTTTTTGAAATGAGGGTTTGCTAATTAGCTATCGGAAAACCCACTTGAGCCTCTGTCTCTCTCACAACAAATTAATCCCCCCCTTGCTTTACCTTCATTGGTTTTCTTGTGGTGCTATGTAGGCACTAGACAGACCCGTATCCCTCTGTGTTACACTGTATTCTGGAGAGGTCCTCCATCCATAAACATGAACACACACACACACATGGTCAAGCACTTGCACACACTCTCACGCGCACCCCCACACACCAAGCATCACCACAGCTCTGCAACTCCAATCTGAGATTCTAATCTGCCAGAGTAATAGTCCCAAGAAATGACCTGTTCGTGAAAATAGCCCCCTATTGATTATTCATGGTGCTTGCATGGCTCCGGCACGGCTATATGTGTGTCAACGAGTTCACTGAGGCAGCCAATTGGGTGAGAGATTAACATCTATTTCAGAGATAGGTGAATTTGTTGTGGAGCGGAGGAAAGGGGGGTGCATGGGGAGTTGGAGGAGGCTGTGGGTATGGGTGGGGGTGGGGAGTGGAGTGAGGTGGAGGGTTGTCTCCTCAGGATTGTGCTGTAATCACAGGCCTCCGTCTGCATGGCACATCTCAAGAGTGGTGTCAGCTGGGCTCTCTTCTGTTTGCTAATAGCAGGGGGTCAGGCCTCTCTCACAAAGAGGTGCGTTTGATCCCCAGGTATGGGACACGGAGGGAAAGAGGTGACGCTACTGAATACTAACAGGGTGAGCTACAGGGCTGCTTATTTTTCATCTTCTGTACGTGTGTGTGTGCATGTTTGACACCCTAATAGTTGTTCTGTTTTGTAGGCACACTGCTGAATTGCTTGCAGTGTTTTTACAATTGAAAAACGTGCTACCTTTTTTGCATGCATAATTTGACTAAAGGCCTAAAAATCAGAAACTATAATAACAATGATGATTAGGACATAAAACAAAGACCCTTCCAACTAGCACTGAGGAGCCAAAGAAACTTTCTGAGCAAATATGCCCTGTTTGTGCTGTGTGATGGCAGGTGCATTGCCTTTGTCTTTGTGTTACAGCTGCTGATTTGTAGTGTTGCGTTTATGCCTTGTATAGCAGCCGTTTGGTGGTTGTGTAGTAGTTCACAGGTCCCAGGGCCCAGCTGCCAGAGTGAGGCAGAAGAGTCAGACGTCATTGTGGTGTGATTTCCTCCTCTCCTTGCAGATGGAGTGTTTTTGTCAGAGCGAGGGCCACTGTGATTGCCTCTTCGCCACCGGTGTCAGCCCAGGATAATACTGCAGCCGTCCCCCCAGGAACAAAACAGGATCAGCGCAATCCAATTTCTTTTTCTCCACCAAAATAGAATAATTTCAAAGAGACAATCCCTGGTAGCCTCCAAAGCCCAGGAAAAATCAAAAGACAACCATTATGGCAAAAATTGTGAAAGAGGTGTTCCACCTTTCCCCTTGGCTCTGCCAAATACGGTGCCCAGGCCTAACTAACAACCAGAGCCACAGATGGACAATGAAAGTGGATTGAAGAGCAAGGCTAGCAATCTCACAAAACAGAGCACTAAAGTGATACATGAAAGATGCATGCACAGAGATTGCAGATGAAGAAACAGTGTAGTTCCCAGTATTGCCCCTCCCATCAGGTGCTACAGTCAGATGTTTACATTTAAGTACGTTGGTTTTATCTATGACTCTATACATCTGCAGCGATCTGAGTTCTATGGCAACCTGCCCTTTACAATCTTAATGACACTTCAGCAAAGTGTGGTGGCTGAGAGAGGGCGGGAGTCGGGAGGCTTTCCCTCAGAAAGAGCTGAGAGCATCTTATCGGGAAAAGGGGCTAAGAGTGTTGTTGTGATGCCTGACTCCATATTCTTGGGTCATAGATATTCAAGAACTGCACCTCCCTTTCCATTTTCTCTTCCTGTTGCCATGACACATCAGTCAGGGCAAGGAGTCCTATAGTCAGCCACCTGCATGTGAATATTCGTGCAGAGAAAGTGGTGTGAGGGCGGTCGAGCTTGGCTTGATGGGTAGTAAAGATGGAGGAAGTAATGCGGGAGGAGGAGCATGAAACCTGTCCTTGTGCTACCTCTTGCTGTGAGGCCAAACCAGTCCCGCGTAACCTTGGGTGACTGCAAATTAACAGCCTAATGAGGATGAAGTTGAACAAATGGCATGTCAATGGGTAACGGTTTCACACATGATCAAAATAGACTTCATCTACGCCGCACTTTTCTGTGCCTCTGTGAGATATAATTGCCGACAAGTTTGTCGAGAACTTGCTGTGGCACATCACATGATATGTGAAGTTCTGCTATGCACAGGTGCTTGAAGGACAATAACGGAGTAGCAGTCTATTATTGTACAGTGTGAATGAATGAAGAGTGATTGAGTGCAGTACTCCACACCACCTATATACAGCAGAAGTATTGCAACGTGAGGGCCAGAGGAAGAGAGGGTGAGAGAGCTCTAGAGGCCTAAATGAGGTGAGGGGAAGTGGAAGTGTCCAGTAGGGGGTATGGTGCTGTGGGAAGAGAGGGGGGAAGGAGGGCTTGCTTTAAGCTGCGCCTGGGCCAATGCATGAGGGTTTGGGGCTAAGTGTCTCATCAGCATCCAGCTCAGGTGCTGCCAGGGCCCACGCACTAACTATGCCCTGACTTGATTGTAATTGCCTGAATTCAACTCCCGCTGCTCCCTCCTGGCAATATCACAGGCACATTTAACTCCAGAGAGCCTGGGGACCGTGCAGCAGGGCCACAGAGAGCAGCTGACGGCCTCTTGTTGAAGTCTGTGGGCTGCAGGGGGATCCTCTCTTGTTCTGTCTGCTTTCTGAGGGAGGGTCACAGGTGCACCCTCCCAGCCCCTCCACCCCTGGGTGTTTGTGAACATGAAACAAGTGTGACAGCATCGGTTATACTCTGGCAGTGATGGCATGAGCATGGCGTAGGCATTTGCCGGGTTCACTTTAATGACACCTTACTGGAAAATGAATCTTAAGTTAAACTGTAATTAACGAAAAGTTCATCTGAAGAAATGAACTTTTCTTAATTGAAATTTTGTTGCTGCATCAAAGCCATAAGTTATTTTGTAACATTATCCAAGGTATGCCACGTGTTTCTTTAACATCATCTTTAAAATAGTACAACAGTAGAATAAAGAATAAATTCAAATGCGCGTGCTGGCCCTTGTCAGCCTGTGTTTGTCATGTCAAATTCAAACACAAAATATACGCTTGATTGATGCATGTTTTGTTTGATTTTCCACACCTACTTCTAAGAAACACATTTATGAAAATGATTGTTATGCTGTAGTTCCGATAATGTTTTGGGTTGAAAATTGCCCAATCCCACATTCAAAAGTGGAACACCATGCTCCACAGGCCTAAAATAATTCAGCGAGCAACCTGAGACCACCATCGGCAACTGTACAGTAAGTGCATTGAGCCTGTGTTTTTGCCCCTGCAATGCATATGAATTTGGTGCCAAGTCTGTAGTTACAGAACGTTCAAGTTCCCTACATTTAAGTTCTGATCATCTTTTGTTTGTGCTGTTTGTGATTGACAAGGGCATGAATGGAATAGTTCCTTCTTACACCACCGAAAGCCCTTATTCAAAAACAAGATAAAAATTACAAGTAGAAGAATTGAGTGCAGTCATATGTAATCTATGTTTCCCAATAGACTGGCTTTGGAAGCTGCAGCAGGGTTAACTTAAAAACTTAGCCTGTGGCGCTCCTCATCCTGTGATAATAGGCTTGTCTGTAATGACGAACAGGCTTGTAGCCAACAGGTGGTCTCTTTAAAAGACCGGAGCCACAGCACTCAGGATGGAGGAAAAAAAAACTGCCATGGCAAAATGTGTCAGAATCTAATGTTCTGCAGAGTGAAAAGCCTGTTTTCTGTCTTTTGTTCCCAGCTAGAGATTCAGCCTTGTTCCTCATTGTTCGGGGCACAAACGAGCAACAGTCTTTTTTGACATGGAGCCACAGATGAATTAAGACTGGAGCTGACTAGTCACAGGAAAGAGCTTTCTTTTTGGAGGGCCTGGAGCCCATTAAGAGTTTGTGAGATATGAATGGATATGAATCCTCTCCTTTGACCCCCACCATAAAATGCAATGGGACCCCTACATGACAAGGAACACCTCTCCTGTCTTTTTAGTGAGGTTCCCAAGCACATTACAAGAAATCAGGCAGGGGGAAGATTGATCGACAGGCAGGGAGTATATAGAGTCAACGTGGAAGTGGCTCTTTGTTAATCTGAAAGGGTACACTGTGCCCACCCAACCTTAGAGTAATAACCACTGACACTATTGTTGACATACTGACTTTGTATTCTTGAACTTAAATCTGTGTGGTAGAAAATGAGTAATAACACAGCTATTATACACCGGGAAGAACTCAATTATTGAGCTGTAAGACTTCATATTTTAGTTGCATGGGGACATGCATCCAGCACCTTCACTGCAGGAAGCCGCGCACATAATGACATTGTGCTCATGGCATAAAATAGACAGGATAAAGATAATGAGATATTTAGTGAGCCACACTTCATACAGACGCTAGTCAGCCTGCTCAGCTCAATGGGCAGATGATGGGTGGATCCCAGCAAACCGTGCCTCGAAAATACAGCCTTTTGTCCACCTCCATAATCCATTTGTTACACTCAGACCAATTTGTTCTCATTAACCCTCATAAGGGGACCGTGTCTGAGACAAAAGCTCCCGGGGAACAATAAGCACCCCCTTTTCACATCGCCACGGCTCAAGTGCTCCCCTTCCCAGCGCATTGTGGCCGTTGTTGCCCAGAGGGTTCCAGTCTATGAGCAAGAGAAGGACAGAGAAGAACAAGTGAGGTACACCTGAAAGGGGGAAAAAAAAGAAAAAGTTTTCCTCTTTTGGCGTTAAGAATGGAATATCTTCCGAAAATACAATGCGACGTCTTCCATTGTTAGTCAGGTCACTCAATCAATTACTTTTGAAATAAATCTTGACATGAAATACAAAGAGCTGTGCTGAAGAAAAGGGAGTTACAGTAATTCGTAGGTGTGAGAAAGTTACATTTCTTACGTTTCTGATATACTGACACACCTGTTGCAAAACGCCTTTTATCATTTTATGCATTATTCTTTAATAAGCATTCATTATATTTCAAAAATACATTTTGATAAAGGTAATTACCTTAAATTTATCACTTGATGTTCTAAATTATAATCTGTAATAGATTGGTCAAATTACTAAACCTTTTTATTCTTTTTTGGTTTTTTCCAACATATCAATTTATAAAGGTCAATGTCCTTTTTTTCATTTTGGTGTCATTTGTCAAACTACTCCTGTACTTCTGTAATAGTACCATAGGTTTACACATAACAGATAAAACTGATGGGGTCTTTTATATTCAGGATTCAAGGATTTTCTCACAAGCTTAATTACTCCAGACTTGATATAATTTATAAATCATTTGCTCAGTCTAGCTCTAAGTAAAAGCCTTTTATAAACACATCGCAGTGTCTACCACAGCGCGCAATCCCATTTAATGCTGGTTTGTTGGGTCTCCGATATGTTTTCCAAACAGACTTTCAGTAATCAGGTCATTTGTTATAATGACAACCATTAGGGGTGATCATTCTCACACAGCAGTAAGGCAGACAAATCAGGTGCTCTCTCTGACTCACCTCAATTACAGACACCACACAGACAAACACACACAGACACACATATACACACACATACACATTAAAAACAAACTTTGATAGACTTAAACAATAAGGGCCAAAATGTCTAAATTGTGTCAATTCAACCCCTCTCAGTTCTAATATTTTTTTAAGTCATGGTTCAGATTATTGCAAATGGTCCCTACAGTCATGTGGAAAATGCCCTACCTAAACCCTGATCACTGGATTTTCTACCAATAAAAAGAGTAATTGACTGCAATCAGTTTGTAAATTGTGGTTAACACTTGACATGTTAAGTGCATGAATAAAATCACAGGTCAAAAGTTTAAGGAAAGAAAAAATACTTTTATTTACAAAGCAATCATATTTCACTGAACTACAAAGACAAACGCAGAGGAATGGGTGCTAACGAACAGTACGGGGATTGAAAAAGGAAGCAATGTTGTGTTTGGACAACAGCAGCGGATGTAGTGTGTTTGAGTGCGGTTAGAGCGGACACTCTGTTCCATATCCGGGCCCGAATTCGTTCACCCTCTTCAGCAGGGCTGCTTTCACTGCGCTGATCTTCCCATCCAGCTCTGTCAGACTGCAGGCCTGAAGGACACAGTGACACCAAAACACACTCAGTCGCATTAATCGGTTGCTCTGGCCAGGCACACACAAACTTAAACATGCGTTACACTGCACTCGTGGATGAAGTACAGTGACGGCGTGCGCATGGGGAACACTACTAACCTGATTAGCGGATGCCTTTGGTCGCTTGTGCAGATAATTCTACAAAAAAAAGCACAGGAACACACATTAGGCATTCATCATTTTTGACAATAACACAACAACAGAAGAACATACAGAAACGTCTTTTCCTCTCCCTTCCATTCTTGGTGCTTTAATTAACCTGGACGAGTGAAAATAAGGTCCACACAATGTAGAGAAAAGTATATAATATGTTAAAAATCATGCCTGGTTTTCACAAAGACAATTTAATGTAATAACAAATGCTTCAGATGAGTGTAATCTTACTCCAACTGATGAGAGAATACGCTAGTGTTTACAAGAATTTTTTTTAAAAAAAGGAGGAAAAGGATTTTAATAAGCAAATCACTAGGAGTATATTATGGAGAGAAGCAGGCACTTGCTGAACACGACATGGGAAATATGTATTTTTACTCAACAATAATAGAGGGGAGCAGAGGTTTCTCCACTGAGACCTAGCTTTCACCTTCAAGTCATACAACCTCATGGATTCCTTTATTTTCAAGCTGCTCTATAATTAGTTAAGGAGCCACTTTGGTATTTAGTGTTAAAATGTTGTTCCTGATACCGTGGGCCAACTGTGTGTGTACAGCTCTTCAGCAAACACCAAACTATTTTCAGAAATTGCAAAAAAAGTGGTACTCTGAATATAAAAGACCCCATCAGTTTATTCAAAGACACTCGACTTCTCCTGCTCTGCTCATACAAACATGCAGTGAGTCAAAAGCAGATGGAGAGCAGCATACTCATAGAAGCAGCATGCTGTGCTTAGAAATACCAGTGTGAAGAGACATGCAGCATCTCAAGCACACTTACGCAGATAACTAAACACATGCTGGACAGACTGCTCAAGACGGGAAATTAGTCTCCAGTCTGTGCTACGCTCCTGCAGTCTTTGGGCTGAATATAAAGCCCAATGAATCACATACTACAATCTTCTGAGTACGCATAATTTGAAATAATTGAAATATCTGACAACAGATACTGCATTTTTGACTCAAATCCATTTATGGCAAATAGAGAAAAATGTTTGACTGAAAGTGTAGTCAAACATGAAGAGAAACAATCATGAACACCCACAAACTTCTCTCAGTAAGTGGGCTTCATTTTGCCATAAGCTGCTCAGACCTTACCAACAGCTAACCTTTATTCTACATGCTAATTTGGGCATCATACAAATACAAGCTCCAACTGATGGAGAGCAACTCACACTGACTAACTCTACTCTCTGAGTGTTTTTTTTTAATCATGATAGTACAAAGACCATTATCCAGACAATATTTTTTGACTGTCCACCACTAGAAGCCCCCCTGTTTATCCACTACTGGTTTCGAAGGCATGTTTCCCCATTCTGAATGCTTTTATCTGAGCTTTGATATAACATGTAGACCACTATTGTTTGACATAAGATGTACATGTTTACATATGGCAGCTAAACACAAAGTTCATTCATATGCCAGGACTTTTAAAAGGTGCTTTTGCATTTAAAATAGCACTGTACATTACATAAAAAAGCTTGGTATCTAAGGAGAGAAAGCATTTTCCATTATGCTGTGTGACTCTGAGTGTCGTACTTTTCAGGACCATTATAGGAAATATAATTAAACTCTGACTCAAATAATCAAGAGGCAGTTCTCATGTATCCAAATGAAAGCCACAAGACTTACTGTGGACTGAAAATATTCTGGCGAAAGTCCCTCCAACTCCAGGATGCGATCTTCCAGCTTTTTCAGCCTCTGGTAAACACTCAGTGGGACCGGACCTGCTAACAAACACAGCACTCGGTCAGCAAGAGGAATACAGGCAATGTTATATTAGTAACTCATGCAGGGCCAATATAGTAAATCTCCTTAAGGAATGACTTAATATTGGTATTTTAGGCTAAGGAGTGCGAGCAATGTAGTGTAAAACTAAAAGAAAACTTAATTACTATAAATGATGCAGTTAAATTGTAATAATTTCAAATAATATTCACATTTTATCGACACCAACAAACTGTCAGCACTATCCTAATACTAATACTCATATTCAAATGGTATTATTTTACATTAAGAGGATGTCACAAAATACACAACCATCTGACACATTACAAGAGCACACAAATTACAAGCTTGTGTTTAGAAGCTGTTTCTTATTAAAAATGATAAGGTGGTATTACTTACATTGAAAGGTTTTATTTCTCCTTGAGTTTAATTTAAAATACACTTGTGGACAGTGTTGCACTGGAGTTGAAATTTTGAATTCAACTTTTAAAAAGTGCCTGAAATAGTTTGGAAATGGCTTTCATACATGTATATAACATCTCATATCTAGCAAAGCACAACAATGCTTTATCCCTAAGAGCTCAAAGCTTTCCTGGTTGAGTAATCAATAGTATTTGGTAAGGGTGAATGATACATACACAGACACATCATCTGTATCAGCCAATAAAGGCCTTAAAATGAAATATCGGTATCAGCCCAAAATGAAAATTTCTGCCGAGATCACCCTTTATGCCAAAATGCTTGGCACTCCAGTGAATGTGTACATGTTGAAAATCAGTGTATTTCAAGTCTGCATCTGCCAGTGGGCCGTCAAGATAAGAGTAAACATAATAATATGTTAATTCCACTACAGGAGAAACTTGTGTGGAAAAAATTTGTGCATATAATCGGTATCGACATCAGCAATCGGCCATAAGCATATCAAATATAGACAAAAAAAAAAAATATATATATATATATATATATATTTATAAACGATTGCAGATTTCTTCCTCACCAGTTGAGAGGTTTAAGTGAGTCTCGATGTTGTGAAGACGTTCCTCTATGACTGGATTTCCACACTCCCTGGCCACCGAACCCCTCTGCTGCTCGCCAGCCTCTCCCTGGCCTCCTCCACCTCGGGTCTGTGGCCCGTAAGTGTTTACCACCCGGGTAACTGCCCAGCCAAGGCACAAAACACGCAGCAGAAGCCATAAGCAAATATTAACAACACGGCCGTGCAGCAGGCATGCAGATACTTCAAGGGGATCCTACGAGATGGTGCTGTTTTGGTTATTTTTGTGAGGCGGTTTGGTTCAGATCTTAATATTGCATTTATAATACTGCATTACACTGTTTCCTTTGCACTGTTTTGTTTTGTATTGTCTGTGCAGCACTCAATTAACTCTTGTTTCTAACAGACAATGACCCAAACAAGGAGGCTTTTTGTTTTCCCTGTGCACTTATGTAACATGGAAAGACAATAAAGTTGAATAACACTGAATTAAACTAAAAACTAGAACTTGTGATTCTTCAAAAAAAGAAAAGGGAAAGAAGAAAGGGAAAAAAACACAGCTATGAATGTAACTGAGGTGACAACGATGTAACTGCTCCGGTGGTAACAAAGCTTACATGATCGTGAATTTTTATGATGCTTGGTCCTCTGAAACCCTTTCCAAACCTAACTCATCATTTCAAAAATACATGGTTGTAATCCTAAAAATAAGGCTGACTTTTATTTATTTAGTTATTATTCCAATTATGTTAACATTTCAAGCCATAAATCAGTTTCTTACCTTTCACATGACTTTTAAATCCTGGGTAAGGAGTGAACACTGCATCTGTTCTGGCACAGCTGTTTTCTACAGTGGAGAGAATTACCATTGATAAATTTGCGGAGCTAAAAAACACATCCTTACCGCTACATTTATTCAATGGAAGTTGATTTACAATATAAATTTAATAATTGGAAACTAATTTACCAGATGAGGAGTGAAAGGTATTTGAACATTGTACATGCTGCCCAATAAAGTTGCCTGCTTGAATGTCCTGATTTCTATTACTGTTCTTTCACTCAGGCTTTGAATTAAAAAAGGCCCTCTGTCTCATGTTTTTCTGGACCAAGCTGGTTTTATTTTGAGGCCGAGTGTGTTAGCTACTTCAGCTCCACTCTTGGAGCAGTTCAGCCTGACCTCTCGCCTGTGGAAATCAGCTCTCTCCCAAACATTGGCAATCTGTGTGCAGGCTCCCTCTCCACCCTGCCCCCACCTCGCTCCCATTCTCACCCTGATTGCAGTCGATCACGTTGCAAAACTCCCGCACATTGTTTTCATTGATCTCCATCTGCTTGCGCTCCATAAATGCAGATATTCTTCGGTCAATCTGGGGTTGGAACACAGAGAGAACACAGATGATGATACATGGTGGATTGATGAGCTATTGATAGGTATTGATACAATGTCCCTCCTTTTTTTCATCTGTTTAATGCTAATGATCAGGGACAAAGAAGGTGCTGCAATTTACATTACAGCACATGGAAGGGGGAATGGAGGAGGAAAATATTACAGGTAGCCAAAAAAGTTGAATTGCTCGCCATCATCAAATGATGAAGTATGAATACTGTTTGCTTGGCTACCAAAATAAATGCACAACAGAATGGGCCCTCTCGTCCTTCATCCACATGCAATCTCAAAGTAATGAGCATCCACTTCATAATCCATCAAGGACCTGGCCCTCTCTCAAAGCCCTCCAGCAGTGTGGTCTGTTTTACCCAACCACAGCACTGAAGGACCCCTTATTCTCTGCTAAACTCAGCTTATCAGGTCTCCATCAAGCATTTGCTTCACTGCATCGCTTCATGCGCACATCCTCAGGAGCAATTACTTATGATTATTCATTTGCTTGACAGAAAGCAAAGAGGGCTCTAAAAATGTCACCGCCTGAACAGCTGCCTGCCCACCTCTGACTTCCCGGCTCTGATTTGCACAATGAGGTCATCAGGCTGCGACTTGCTCTCTTCAGCCTCAGAGATGCCTCTGCTAGAGGTGGTGGGACAGTGCTCAGACGGCGTGGGTGCCTGCTCTTTGAGTAAAGCTGAAACGGCAGCATCGTCCTGGTGTCCTCCCGATGTGTTGTCCTTTACGGATGAGGACTGGTTTCCAGCATCCACCAGTGTCTTGAGGCTTTCTGAAACGGCCTTCAGAAACAAATCAAACCCTTACATCGCTTTACAAGGGGCAGAAGGGAGATCCTCTCCAAGCACACACATACACAAACATACCATTCTGGCAACTAACTAATTATAATCCTTATTCTCTGAGAATACTGTGTAATCTTACATAATTATATATTGTGTATCAATGGAAGCAGGTGCACAAAAACATGCATTTGTCGTCTGTACCATAAAAATCAGATTCATAGACTGGTATGGCATTACCTATTGTCTAATTCGCTGTGTGGGGGCCCCGCATTACCTGTAATTTGGCGATGTGCTGCTGCAGGCAGCTGTAAACATGAGCAGCTGAGGATGATGGCAAATCCACCGCGTCGATGTTGACCTCAAGTTTCAGCGCAGCATCACCTAATTTCAGCTTTAATTTTGAAAAACGCAAACAAAACAACATGTTTAAGTGATTTCTGAGTTTCAGTGCGGCGTGGACATGAAGCACAGGCTACGGTGGGTGATGATTTGTCTTTTTGTTTATGAGGTAAACTTGCCCTGCATTAATGCATGTGGAGCTGCAGGATGTTTGGGCTCTTTGCAGTGAACATGTAGTCGTTTTCGAGCCCCCGGACACAAACCGTGAGCAGCTACTTTGTTGCAATTTGCTGCTCAACCGCTGAATGTGGTGAAACAATGTAACCGTTTCCAGGGAGAATGGCGACAGCGGTGCAGGGAAGCCATGCTACCGCGGCCGGTTGCTAAAAACAATAGCATGTAGCGGCATGGACTCATATGAGAGGTGTCCGGAGCTACAGGGGGGGACACAGCGCACACCAACCTCTTCCTCGAAGTCCGCCAGCAGCTTCAGAATCACACACACGCAGTCCGTACAGCTGGTGCTTTTACCGGACTCATTAGGAGGAGCGCTTCCACCGGGCTTCATTTTCTCCGCCATTGCATTTCCGCATCTGCAAAATACTGCTCCCTGATTGGTTAGAACGCGGTGGAGCGTAGTAGATGAGCACGAGGCGGCACACGCACGCGCACGCAAACTCTCTCCCTCTCACACACTCACACACGCTCAGATTTCTGAAAGCGGTCGATTTTCACATCACTGGACTTTGCAGGAAGGGTGGCTGCACGAATAGAGTAGCATGCAAAGATTATTTTGCAATAATTATGTTAATAATTACATGGAAGAGTTTGATTATTAATTTATTCAGATAATCAGGATGACGACTTTGGCCAAAATAAGCATGCAGGTGATGCAGATTTCCGGAAAAAGAGAGTCTTGTGCAACATGAAGTGTTAATACATCCTCACAGTACAAATGGCTCCTATTACACATCAGAATAGCCTTTCAGCAACTGGAGGAGTACAAGGTGAAAGTTGTTGCAAGAAGGGAATAATCTTTTGGCAAATGAGGTGACAAAAGTGTATATATGCTTTTGTGCAAGATCACAATATGTGCCTATCACACAGATATCGAAAACCTTACTTATGTCTTCAATCCAATATGTTGCATGTTTAGGATTTTCATCCAAATTACATTTGCGATCAAATGCAGTAAGACGTGGCTTCCTGTGAGACTGGACTGGGCACAAGTATGAGGTTTATAGCTACATTTAACTGTATTCTCCATCATTTACTTCGAGGAACAAACAGGAGAAAGAACGGTCACTCAATTATAAGAACATTGTCCCTCAAACCACGGTGGGGGTGTGTGGCAGGGTATTAGGATGGGAACCTGGCCACAATGGCGTATTTTTCTGCGTTGAGTGACTGTGGGAAAATCTCCCTCCTCTATTCAGACATTTTTCCCTTCTTTTCATATAATGAGGAGAGAGACTGATGAAGGCAAAAACAGAAAAAGAACAATTACAGGCAACGAGAAAGCACAACCACTCAGAGCTGAACTCAATAATGCTCTCTAGAAGGGTTAATCATTTTAGGAAGGGGTTTGAAGACAAGCCTTTTAGTTTAATTCATCTTTGGGGTGATATTTTTTTCCCTGCAGCAGGAAGGGAACTGTAACACTTGACATGGTTTGACATGCTGAGCCATTGCTGAATGTTCCCACACAGCGAGGAGCTGAGAAATTATAAACTGCTCATTTAATTTGCCTGACTGCATGCACAAGAGCTGTAATTAATTTTTTTCTTTAAACTGCCAGCAACTATGATTCAAGGTGCTCAGATCTGACCAAATGAAGACTGGAATTATTATGTTCAACTTGACTTGAATTAACTAAATAAATAAATAAAAAACAAAACTGACATATCAACATATTGAAAGTTATTTTACGTGTGTATGTGTGTGTTCTTATAAACAAATCTTTGGGTTTAAATATTTGAAAAGACAGTATGCATAATAGTTTTGCCCAATGATGTGAGAAATCCTTGATGCTTCATTACTGAACCTTAAAATTTCAAGGAAAACTTTTTTATGCTATATATTTTGCATCTACCCATATGTGTTAACACAGATAACTGCAAATCAGCTTTATTTTAATGGGAAAAAAGAGAAAAATAATCACAATTTACGACCGTGTATTTTTGAAAATATATAATGCATTTTGAACGGGTCTCACAGACAAACAACATAAACAATGCAAAAATGGCACATAAAGTATACCTTTATTTGCATGCAGGTTATGTTAGATATATTCAGTGGAGCTTGGCGGGCAGAGGGAGTTTGTGTTACGTAGGAAACAAGGCGCTGGTGTTGGTGGAGGGAAGGGACTGAAGAGGGATTGTTGCTGCCTCTTGCCTCAGTCACATCAGCCACCTGCAGGAAAGTAAAAGGGTTCGCTTTTGAGCCTGTCTGCTCCACAGAGGCAGATGATGTTGACAGAGCATGAGACAGAGTAAAGGATAGACGGCAGGGTCAGGAGAAAGAGAGCAAAATGTAAAGAGGTGAGTGGATTGCAGAGGGAAGTTTTTTTTTTTGGCATTTTATTGAGAGGGGAATAATAAAATGTATTTCTTTTCTCTATAGGCTCAGACAACATGCCCCATGGCTATAAATATTTCTTTTAATAAACTCTCTGCTTTGAAATTATCCTGCGTTACTAAAGAATGAGCAATAAAATGTGTGTGTGTGTGTGCGCGTGTGTGTGTATATGTGTGTGTGCATCAGGCCTTGAATTTGTGTTGTTTTGTGCTCCTCAATAGGAATTAACAGGAAATCAATGGTGGTGAAAACCGATCTATTCTGTTTTTAGGAAGAAAACCACTTACTTACCTGAAGCATTAAACCATCGCCAAGACTGATGTGAAACTATGCAAAAATGCCTGATTATTTCATTTACTTTATTGTTCAGTTGTAAAGAACAAAACACTGAGCGAGGCTGGAAAGAAAGCACCTCCTCGTTGCCTATCAAACCCAGTGGGTTAATGTGACAGGCGACATTCCAGCGCACTGCAGCCTCCCTTAAAATTTAGTCACAAGGGGTAGGCAGGCAGGTTATTGCTTTAAACCACTTCCAACTGTGGAGAGCATTAATGATATGGGCAGAGGGCTGAGGATCCTCATAAAGTTATTAACCAGCTTTTACGGCTGCACATGGCTGTTCCTGCCACATTTCCAATCAGCATGAGCAAGATGCAAGACCACCAGTAACACTCCAACTCTTCCATGTTCAATCGCACGCCACTTAATTCAGATTCTCTTACAACACATGGAGAGATTCAAGAGGTCTTTTACCTGACCGGCACACACATGTTTTTCCCTCAGATGGCTTTTGCTTGCACACAGTATCTGTACATGTCTGCCTTTGTCTGTCTGGAAACTTTTTGCGTGTCATACCTGACCAACATCACATCACAAAACATATGACCAAAATCACATTGCAAAATGGCTGTAATTCTGATGAGATAACACAAATCTGGACTCGTACCTGCTGGAAGGAAAGAGCACGTCACTGGTACCAAGTCAGAGCTCCTAAGTTGTGCTCTCTGCAGCTGTGGCAGTAACCTGGGGAGCCTAAATGACAGAAGTGAAGTGCAGTGAGTCAGAGTGCTCCAATCACTCTGTAGTCTTCCCCTGAGAGGCTGCATGTTGATAGTTCCCTTGTTATTACATCCTCACAACTATGGGGACTCTGCCGTCTGCCAGCACCAGACACTGATGAAGACATGAGATATTTATTATTGATAATGACAAATAACTGATAAATGAAAGTGATGCTGTTGTCAGGGATCTCAGTCCTCTCTGAACAGCAGCACCTCCACCATTAACAGGGAGTAGCTGTATTAGAAGGACTGAAAGCACTTGTGTGTAAAAGTAAGCCTGAGTAAGTAAATATGTCGTATATGGGTAACAAACCCCCAATGCATTTTTATTAATGTGATTTATACTCAATAATAACTGTTTTTGAATAGTGGTTGTCATATTTCTAGCCATTTTCCTTTGAATATTTTCAGCATTTCACCCATTTGTCAGGCAGTATAACTTATCTCTGCCTCTAATACTGTCTCTCAGTGGCCCTGGATGTGAATCTTGCTGTAATATTCCCCCCTCATTTCATGACACCCTCCCTGCCCCCACCTTCAGACGGCTGCACCTGTCACCTGGGGGCCTATGCCTACATTCAGGATCAATTTACATAACCTCATTTAGCAGTTCACAAATCAGAGCCATTAAGAGCTGCTAACAGGAACCAAGGGTTCTAATTTAGCCTGCCTTTCACAGTGGGAAAATTGTTCGGCTCAGGCCTACAAATAAAGACTCAGGTCTTGGCTTTGATTGTTGATTGTGATGGTAAATGTACAGATGATTAGAACAGATTTCCCCCCTATATTGATTTCCTGCCAAAACACAGCAGGCACTGGTCCTGCACTGGGAAACCACTGGAAAGGAAGTGAGGGCAAAGAGAGTTTGTTGCAAACACGGATATGTATAAGCATATTAAGGTATTTGCTAAATCCAGTGAAATGTAATAGTTATGAAACATCCTGGGGTTTTGAAATATTAAATAAAAACTGACAAGTGTTCTAACATCTATTCATAATTTATGGTCAACTGGTCTGTTTTATTTCCTGTATATATTATGCAAATTATCTACTTTATCAATCCAAACACCAAATAAATTCTGACACACAAAGGAATAATGTCTACAGAAATTATGAATAAATGATGAATTCAATAGAACAATTTATTTACAGCAATTTAACACACTATACTGTTTTTTTCCCATCTGCTATGCGCATTAGAGCCCAATACATATTCGTCAAATAAAAACCATACAATTGTGCATGGTTTGCTTAAGCCTTAAATGCTTTTATTTACATTTGTGTAGCACTATGACAGTAGCAAACAAATTCAGAGTGCCATGAATAGCTGAAGTCAAGAGCTGAAAAATTATTTTCAATCTGCATTCAATTTGGCAAAGATGGGGCTCATAGAATAAAGAGGCTGATTCAAATTTCCACTTGTTCACCACTAAACTTGGAGGTATCGCACTGTGAATGTGTGCTTTTAGGGGGCATTTTGGGGAGCACATTTAATTAATCAACAAATCAGGGCTCTTCTCACTTGCCTTCCTAGACGCATATGTTTGCACTTCAGGCTGTAGGATAAGGAGGAGGCTCTGCATGAGATGCATCTAGCTGCCTACAGATTTAGTCTACTGCTGATGCAAAATGTGATTACATAACACCAGCCATCAGCAGGCAAATGAGAACAGAATTAACAATAGAAAAAAAAAAAAAATCCAAGGTTTATGAGATATGCACTGAAAGACCCAGACACATGCACTGACCGTATAAAAGCTCAGGGTCAAGTCACACAAAGTTGAAAATGTTTGTGAGGTGTGATTCAGTAAAGTGCCCTGTCCAGCTTGGTCCGGCTCGTTTTTAGCCATTTCACTTCAGGATAATTTATTACAAGTGTGCAGAGCAGGTCTATGTGGGGGCTGGGATTTAGCAGAATGGTGCTTGAAAATGCTATAGCAACCAACAAGAGGTAGTGGGCCTTTGGTAAAAGCAACTCTGATTGTGTAAAAGGAGATACTGATCATGATGGTAAAACATGACATTTTAAGATACGGTTCAGTCCTCTTTGAAAGTAACACAAAATAAACTAAACCACATGTAGCTGTGATACAAATGTCTCTCTAATGGTAAGATCTGACAACACAAACTTATAAAACTGTTTAAAATGGACCACAAGCGGACCCATGATCTTACTCTGACATAAATTTGGCCAAAATGGAGACGATTTTGCGCACATGAGCGTAATATATCACCAAATCCAGCATGCTCGCAAAAGTCCCAGTCTGAGTCAGATTAAATTCTATAAAGGGAGTTGGACAGCAGCCAGTGCCTTGTCCATCACTCCTTTAAAAGGACGGGGGAGACAACTGTTGTTGCTGTGTCGCCTACATGAATTACTTTTAATGAACACGTAATTAATGGAAATAGACTGAACGGTTTCAAAGCAAACAACGATTCTAATTGATTTGCATTTCCCTTTTTGCGCTCCGATTCCCTTTGTCCGGCGCCTCTATTGATTACCGGCTATGTGTATCGCTCCGCATGTGTTTTCCTTCATTAACAGATAACGGGTTCCTGATTACTCCCATCCCTGGGTTTAATGTTGCTTAATGTCTACTTTGTTCCCGTGTCATGTCGGAGGGCAGCGAGAATAATGAGAGGGTGGGTGGGCCATGATTGGCCCGTAGTAAGGCAATAGTGTTTAGGATGCCGGCTGCAAGGGGATCAGTGGAGAGGTTAGAAAAGCAGAACCTTTTGGCTGACTGAAACGCAGCATGTGGCCCTGGCCTCTGAGTCTGATTCACTCTCACTTTCTCTGGTGTTTTCTGTCAAATTGCCATTTTACTATCAACACCTGACACCCCTTCACCGAACTGCCCGTCACCCCTCGACATCCTTGCGCTGTGTAGGACGGGGGCTGTTGCACCAGTAAGGAGTTTAACATAAATTTGCTTTTGAAACGTTATTCTACCAGCTACTCAGTCCTGTGAGGATTAGGATATAAGCCCCTCTGTAGATTTCCGTTCAAATAGTGTGTAAATTGACCAAGTAAGAAATAACATAGGCAACCCTACTGGGCAATTCAGCAACCGGAATAAAATAGAGTGACAATGGGCCTAAAAAGAGAACTACCACGTTGTAAACAGAATTGCATGTTAGCTAATTGTTAATTTAAGCGGCTCGCAGTGGCTAATTATGTCGGCAGAGCCAAGCCATTTGCATGATGGACCAGCCACCTGCCTGAAGGCGCTGCCAGGGCAAACTATATAATTACTGAACAGCAGTGGGGCAATTTTTGACTGTCGCCCCTTTTGTGTTACATGAATTCTTCGTAATGACATATTTCATTAGGGGGGCAAATAGCACCCCTCCTTCTGGTTCCCGAACAAAACATGCAAGTCTCAACAGGTCCTAATACACAGGACCTAGTCTATATCCTCCTCCAACCAGTATTTTATATTAACCTGCAGTTAGGTGCCCCTTTGCTGTGAGTTAAATGGACGGCCATGCCTTTTCTCTGCTCAGTTGAGATGCACTGGTCAAAGAGGACCAGGCCTTTTCTTAAAGTGATTGGAGCCTGAACTCATTAAGCTGTCAAATGTCTGGGCTTGGGATCTTGATTGCTTATTGTGCAGCAACATTCAAGGAATGTCCCACCCCCCTCAACACCCCCCACAACCCCCCACCCCCCACCACCCCCTTCTGGCTGGAAGCAGAGTTCATAAAGAGCTGTAGATGCCTACCCCAATACTCACAGATGAGGCCAAAAATAAACACTACGGACGTTTTCCCACTTGGATGGGGTTCGTGTAAAGTAGCACGTTTTCCCATACTTGGAAATGCCAATATATTTATTTAAATCATATGCCAGTATGTTTTAAAGCGCCTTAACTATTCCTTAACTATTCCTAACGAATCATCACTATAATATTCCTCTAATATTTCTATTGGGGCTTATATGGCTAGCACACTGAACAGGCCTAATATTATAGTGCCCCTCTAAGCTTTAGCAGTGCCATATCTCCTGTTCTATCATTATGATGTTCTTCAAAATGTTCTTTTGATATTTTGATATTCTTACAAGAACTTATGTGTAGTATCCCTCCAAAAATCATTGAATGATTAGGCTGCTACGCCTCTTTTTCTAACGGTTGTTTTGATTTTATTTCTGTTCTCACATTCATTAAAAAATGTCCTAATATTGAGCGGGTAGAAGGTAGATCAATTCAAATTCGATTTAATTCTTGCAATTTGAAATAGATACCCCTGGATTACTCAACTGGTCATTAAAGGGATGCGTTATTGCCAAAAGCCTATAGAGTGAGCAGTGCGATGTGGGTCGTTCTGAAGGACTTTGTGTTAACGGGGTTAGTGATGGCTCGTTGGTTTCTAAAGGACTCCTGCTGGTACTGTAGCTACACACACACACACACACACACACACACACACACACACACACACACGCACGCACACTCACACACACGCCAAGTCAGCTTTTAGTCTGGTCTTATTTAATTGGCGTGTTTAACGGGAGCACGCGCACCCGCAGTCGCACGCGCGCAAACACACAGACACACACACACACACACACACACACACACACACACACACACACGCACGCACGCACGCACGCACGCACGCACGCACGCACGCACGCACGCAAGCACGCACGCACTAATATCATCATGAGGACATTTACTACTTTTATTACCTCATTCCTCTGATCGCCACATACCTAACCTAATTCGAATGTGAGCCTTAAACAGAAATCATAACTAAAACCGACCTTAATCCCTTAAAATAACCCTAATCTGAACTCAAAACCCAAATCCTAACCCGAAATTAGCCCCTTAAATAAGTGAGAAGCAACGGTCAAAGAGCTTCAGCGCCAAAGGCGTGAAATTTAAATAAACTCTTACAGTGATAACAGCGCTACAACAACAACACACGCGCACGCACACACACAAACACACACACACTCACACACGCACACTAGAAGTGGATGAGGAGAAAGGGGCCAAGAAAGTCATTTGCTACATTTGTTTAACTCTTAGTGAGACTTTGCCAAGAAAAATGTTTAGTTAAGGAAGGGAGGTGGACCTGTCAAGCCTCTGACTTAAATGGCTCACAGCTACATGATTTCATTACCAACAGTACCTAACCTGAGAGATCAGGCTGCATAACTTTATTTCTGAAACTTTTTGCCCTATTCACTGTTGTGATTTGAGACTCTGGCATCAAAAGTGGGCATATGTGCCACAAAATAAAATCCCATCCCTCAGTGTGGCAGACTACATTTCAGTGACAGTAATAATGATATAGATAGCTGAAAAAATCCATGTACTTTATCACCCCGTGTAAAAATCAGACTGAAGATGAATAATCTAGAAATGGATTGTTTCAAATGTCCATTTAGGATTAGGAGAAAAGTTTACCTTTTCTGGGTGAAAGCATTTCCACTGATTCAGTTTAATGACAAGAACAGCGGACATCAACACTGTTGGCTTATGCTGATCAACCTGATTTTAAAGGTCAGAAATGACACAGTAGCCTTTTCAGGGGTAATTAATACTGCAGTGCATTAGCGCCCCTGGGTTAAATTACTTATGAAACCAACTATGACTAATGAGTGGCAAATTATTATTATGAGCAACTTTATTGGAACTCAAAACTATAAATATGAACAAAATAAAATGAAGGGATCAAAGTGTACTTCATTTTCACATTGTAAAAACACTTCTGTACATTTGAGCATTGCATGTGTATGTGTGTGCATGTGCATGTATATGGTAAAGTCTATACACTTTAACTAAACAAAACAAAATAAAACAAAACAAAAACAAACCTAAGACATAATTCGTAACATGTACTAGCTTCCCTGTCTGATGGGGTAACCATCAAAACATCTCTCTTGACTTAATTTCACAAAAACCCACAAACAGAGCAAAAAAAAAAAAAAAAAAAAAAAAAAAAAAAAATAGTTGTGAAACTTGCAGGTTTTAACGTAGCTGCACCAGTTGGACTCTGCCACAAAGGGAACAGGCTGTGGTAACTATAGGTAATGCTTATATCAAGAGAGAAAAACCTGTTTGTCCTATAACTTCTACTCCCTCCTACCTCACTATCAACCAACACTCTAAATTGTGACAAGAGGTTAAGGAGATTGTTTTTCTCCATTGTTGAAAAGTATGTTCTTCAAGCATTTTGCATAAAACCTGTTAATTTAAAGCCTACACTATACAGTCTGCTGAGAGATAGATCAGCACCATCCATTGCTTTGCTGAGCTGCAGTAAGACGTAGTACTTTGTGATCAGAGAAAATCACATTAGCCACTTAGCCGCTTGACAACCACAGGAAGGATTCATCTTACACTTCTCATTTGGCTCTCTATTCAGTGTAGTCATGTAGCAGACTGGAGTATAGTGGAGGCAGAACTGCTTTGGAGGCAGAAATACTATATTGTTTGAGATAAACCTAAAAAGGCCAGAGCAAAGGACCCATCATTTTTTATGGTTAGTTATGGGTAGAGTGGAGCCCAGTGAAAAAGCAACAAGTAGCTATAGGAGAAAAGATAGGCTAGCTAATACAATGAAGCCTAATGGTCTTAGAACAATGCAGTTCAACTACATTAAAGCACTTTTCACATATAAGTACCATACTACCTTTTCCATTAGTGCTGGTTTCCCCATTCATAATATAAGCGACTATATCTGTAAAATCTCCATGTAGACTGAATTCACACATGACAGTCTTTGACAGATGAAGTGAGGCTGGAAAAGGCTTTTGCTCACTCATCAGAAAGGAGGATTCCTGAGGAATTCAGGGCAAACTTGCCAGTACAGTTTTTCTGGTATATCAGCTCTGGCTCTCATTGATACATGACTCCCACAGTGGAAATTTCTGAAAGTTTTCCAGATCAAGTTGCATGTGTGAAAGGGGCTTAAAGTCAAATAGTTAAGGTTGTTCAAACTAGTGATACTAGCCCATAACAAAACAGGCAAGCGAATTAGCTGGGCTGCTGACCCTCCAAGATCACAGATGTCATTGTAATGAATACATGAAAAAAATATTCCTCACTTACTGGAGGCATCCACTGGAGTAAGAAAATTTCACCTACCCTGGAAACCACTGCTTTGATTTACATAAACCTTAAGCACTGTAAATTAACAGTCCTTTGATTATATTTCTCTTAAGCAGATATTCAGTGAGATGCCTCAGGGCTCAATTCTTGGTCCAGGCCTTTTCTCATTGTATGTGCTCCGCATAAGCAATAATGCATTGTATAGGTGCTGCAATGACCTCATTTCCCCATGGGGATCAATAAAGTTGCATCTAATGTAACTTAATGTTGCTTCATCTAATGTAATGTAATCTAATTTAATCTTAAATCAAGTGTTACATTTCAAAGCTATGCAGATGATACACATCTTTATTTCCCATTACATCCTGATTATCCAAAAAGTTTTGACACCACACATTAGTGCTCCTGGGTGACTTTTCTCTAGAACCTAATGACAGCAAATCTCAAATCATTTTATTTGATTCAAAACAAAGTAAGTGGTCTGTTAACCAACATATTATGATAACTCAATGACCAGAAACTTCAAGATGGATTTTGATCTGACTTTTGAGGATTGGGATTATAACATAGAACTAGTAGTAGAGTCCATACTCCTTTCAAATGAGGAATACATGAAAGTGTGTTTACCCTGAAATGCTTTTGTGTAGGTCACTGATGCTGTCATATGATGTTGTTAGACTGTTGTACCACCCTGTGCACATATGTCAGTTAAAAGTCAGTCTCATCTTCAGCTTGTACATTGACTTCTTCATCTTGAAAACCCAGCGAAGCCTCTCACCTATACTGCAGTCTGTTTTTACCCACTGAGGAACCTGACATCCTCTAGCAAACCTCTTTGGAAAGTTCATTGGTTCAGACTCAAGCCCAAAGCTGACAGGAAAACTCACGCTAGTTAAGACAAACTGATCTAACAGAAATATATGAAATCAATATCATCTTTTTAAATTTTGGGCTGCCTTTTATCTAATTCATGCTTGATTTGGATTTTATTTTTGTCTAACTATGATGGTGATGACTATTATTATTTTTTTCCCTCATTTTGAATGAGAACTTGAAATTTGCTTTTATGAAATGATAAGATGTGAACCAAAAATTTGTGAAATTGGTGTTTTATCCAGCTGTTAATGAATTTTGCTAAACTAAGTAGGCAACTCAGTAAATAAATACATAAATGAGTGAATGAGTGAATAAATAAATAAATTTGGCTCACCCTCAGGTGATTTTTTTTTTTTTTTTTAACGTAAACTCTGCGCACTGACTCACAGACTAAGGGTCAGTCAAAATGTGTACACACTAAATTAGGCTCCAGCTGGGGTGTTTCAACTCAGCCATGCTCCCCAGCCTCCCCCAGAGCCCACAGTGTCATGCAAGAGCAGGGAATTGAATGCGACTGAATGCAATGTGATTGAATAAAAACTGTCCTTGTATAGTCAAATCAAACCAATGAAAATTATAAATAAGCGTCCTTTTGGATTTTTAGATTATTGGGCTTTTAACTTACTGCAGGAAGGCTTTTTCATTTGCTCTTTATCAACGGTACTGAAAAACTGTAAACGACTCCAACAAACCACTCAACAATCGGTGAGCTCTGTGTATTAGCAGGGAAACCTGGTGGTCACAGAGTCCGTCCTGTCACCGGAAAGTCGTCAGTTCAACCGGTCACGTGTCCTGCAAAAATGTTATTTATTAATTTATTTATTTTTCCAGTAAGAAGCTCCTTGTAAATCACTGTTTATTAGCGCATAACCCAAAAGTCCTAGAGTGCGATGATAATCATGAAGACATTTTAAATGTACTAGTTTTGGTAGACTACTAAGAGCAAAATCAATCTATAGCCAAGGTATCTGAAATTCTCACTCTCGTCATTTGCGCCTTTGTCCGTTTTGTTCCAGTCATATTAAAATTTAGGCAAATTGCGGCGTACTGAAATTGTCTTCGAAAGAGACAAAGCCAAATGAACACCGAAGATGTATAAAATGCGCTTTGTTCATCAGAGAGAGGAAAAAAAGACTCCACTCAGCCAGCTCTGAATGCTGCATTTCATGGCTGCAACAATTATGCTGAAAGGTCAAGTATTACAGCATCTTGTGTTCCGCTTTGCATGCAAAGTATTCAGTTCGCAAATGACCCTCGGGTGCGCTCTTCGCACAATGGCTTGAAGAACCAGATAAACGTAGGACAATTAAAGATTTTTGCTACCAGCTGACAATAACATTTACCAAAGGGAATGATTGCAGTTGCTGCGTAATTGTCCTGTTTGTAATGCGCATGAGGAATGCTTCGACCATGCTTTGACCCTGCTGTACTGAAATGACTAGCAGCTTAAAAAGGTATGCTAAAAAAAGTGGCGGTGTTCAAGGAAAAAAGTACACCTATATTGTTTTTAAAAGCATATGAAAACCTAATTTTACTCCACCTCTTGCAATGATCAAGAACTTTTTGTGACAATTCAGTGGTGGGTGAAATTTATTTCCCTTCATATAGATGTTTTGACATGACTACGTTTACAGCTGTTAAAGCCTTCAGTCGTATTATTAATTATATACACTTGATTTACACATTAATTAAAATTGTCAGTGACTGTACTACTTCAGCACCGTGGACAGCACCCAAAACCCGCCAATTCCTTATCTTTTAAATAGCCTACATCTCGTTTAAAACAATGGGGATCCACTCTCAGATTCGCTGTTAAGATGTGTTATGTTTGCATATAAAACCAGGTCAAATGATGAATTATTGACGCCATGAGTTAGATGTTGTTGATTCCAACCTTGAATTTCTTCACGCCTGCGCTCGTCTGTATAGGCCTACATGCTTCCATTGTACTCAGCATGATAGGAATATATATGGATCCTCACATGCACATTAGCTTCAAACATGCAAAGCAATAAAGCCAGCAGAGACGCCGTATCTTAATTTATAGAAGTCATCTCAATATGTTCAATAGTTCTAAACAATGTATTATTCCTAATTTTCTCTAATTTCCTTATTCGTATCTTTATCATAGTCTCTGCTGCAGCCACGACCGAATTTCCTTCATTAAAGTTTACTGCAATCTGATCTTTACAAAGTTTGTGTGTGAGATCTGACTGGAAGTCTGTGTGTGGTGCTGAGGCAACATCCTGGACACAAATATGGCGCCCCAGTTTAGCCACGCACTGCAAAATTTCCACATTTCCACATTATGGCAACTTGTTTTTGTTAAGAATTATCTCTGTCACTTTTTAGACCTGCCTTATTTTTTCTTGCTTTTAGATGCTGTCACTTCATTCTATAGCCGAAGTGAAACTGGAAAGAAACAAGTTGCACTAGAAATAAATGAAGCAGTCTCACCCTGGTGGAAAAAAATGTCATTTGTGCTCAGTAAAAATAAGATTGTAAGATGGAAAATGCGTCTAAATGACTGGATGAGACTGACATTTATGCAGTGCATGTTACTAAAGTCATTAATTGTAAGCTGCAGTATCATTTGCTGTGCTGCCTCTTATTGTCGTGGCCACGATAAGCGTGTAGGTTAATCTCGCAGGTGCTGCCCTCTTGACTCTATCAGGGAATTTAGCAGCCTTAATTTAAAAGACGCCCATTTTGAATATCCTAATCAATGGAAAATTCAGTTCTTATCTTTTGGTTGCTACCTGGCCTGTCCTCACTGCCTCGTATAGACGAGCCACATCTTACATAAAATACATAAAATATAGGAGAGGCACAGCACAAGGGTTCTGGATGCTAAAATGTATCCCACAGAGAGTGGGAGCTAAACAGGCAAATAAAATTCACCGGCCAGTCCTAACTCAAATATGATTACCTTGAGATTAGGGACTAATTGCTTAGGGTTCATGGAGACCTGCCCACCATAAAGCCAGGAGGACTTGGGGAGTTAGACTGTGGGTCTCCACAAAAGAGAGCGATGAGAGCACACACGCTTCCAACAAGTCATTCTCAACAGCTACAAGCTCCACACAAAGACCACACACCGCGCCAAAGACATGTTAATGTAATCCCAAAGTTCCCACTTCTTTCCTGAACAAAACCAGCCCAGCAAATACCTAATAGAACATAGTTTATGATGCTGGCGAGATTTCACTTTAAAAGTCCAAAAGGCTTTCGGCTCGCTTAAACGGTGGCCTGGGGCTTCTCCTGCCTCAAAGTGACACAAATGGAACAGAGCAGAATTTGAGAATAAAGTTACTTCAATTAACATCACAATTTCATAATGCTATTTGTGAACAAAAAAAAAGTTGCATATTGGGTGATAAAATTATTAGGCTACTCTGCAGTGAAATTAGTTCAACTGTATCCGTGTTATACGGAATCGTTGGTGTGAAAAGAAACTCATAAAAGCCATTTACAGCACAGCAGTCCGAGTTCAGTCAAATGGATGTTGAGTCCTAGCTGAATTCATAAGCCAAGTCTAGAAGAAAGGTTTGTGTAAACAGGAGCAGATATGTAAAGGTTGCATTAACACCAAGGCAGTGTTGATGTGATCAAAGACGTTTCTTCGGGCCAAATGTAATTTTTTAAAATCACGCCTTAGTGGCTTAAAATGCGATTTGCACTCCTGGTGTAATATCTTAGATGAATGCAACCAAGAAGACAGAGGATAATGAGCAAGAAATAATTTCATCAAATCAGCGATCCCGTGTCAAAGCCAGGCAGGCAGGAGAGTCAGCCGGGTGTCAGGTGTAAACTGGGCCTGCAGGACTGCCACAGCTGAGGTGAAAAAAAAAAAAAAAAAATCGACAGTGATCGATAGCGCTCTTGTATTTTGGCCAACCTGATACACTTTCCCTAGCAGCTACTGATTAGGCAGTGTAGGCTTAGGCATTTTTAAAGCTTCATAATTGAATGATGACGGTAGGTCAATTGATTAACGACTGGTCAAACATGCACGCTACATCTTATTGACGAGGTGGCCTCATAATGAGTCTGCCAACAAGTAGAGCGACTGCATGTTCAGGAAAAACTGGGGGAAAAAGGAGCAGTTTCACAAAAGAGCATGTCCCAAAACAGAAACAGGTGCTCAAAGACCAGCAAATACGCCAACAGGGCAATGTTCAAGAAATATTTACAGGCAGCCTAATAGCTGTGTTTATGTTATCAGCGAGAAAAATCATACACCTATACCTTCACTTATTTTATAGTATTGGATTTTGAAATGCATGGCAGCTTTTTTCGTGTGGGAAATGAGGACAGAGTTGCGGCTGAGGCCTAAAGGTGGACAAAATGTGTGGGCTGGGCTAAAACAGCTTTTCAGACGATGTTGAGGTCAAAGAGAAAAATGAAAAACAAAATAATCGTTTCCTCTCTTAGCAGTAATATCTGTCACAGCACAGAATTACAATTTATTTAATCTATTTTATCTTACCCATATAAACTATGGCTATAGTAACCCTGTTGTTCAGCCACTGTTTAAAAACTACAGAATGATTATTACTGTCTAATTGGGCCTGTCATTAATTCTTTAAAAAATTAACATTTGAATTCTCTTTGTATTGTCGATGTTAATAAAAGCATTGAAAACATAATACCAAATAGCAGACTACATTACTTCCATTATAACATTTAGTCCATTAACATCTAGCCTATTATCCTGGGCTAAGTAATTCAAGGACATTGAAACAGCCATTGTTCTCGGGGGACAAATACACACTAAAAACCATTTGTACTTTTGTAAATATTTCTCTGTAAAGCAGCCCATGCCACGGCCGTGCACGCTGCACAGAAAATTTAAAAAAGCCAAATGCAGCCTAACTAATCTTTTTCCAACTTGTAGCAGAGACGTGTGCTGGTTTGTTTTCTTATCAGTGCCCGAAACAAACAGCCTTTCGTCGTTTTCTTTCAATTCCCTGATTGATTATTGATAAACCAACTCTTACCTCTGATAGCCCCGCTGAGAACCCGCCTCGCAAGTTATTTGAGAAGAATACCGCGTTGTTTGGTCAGGGATTTTATCGATAAGCTGTCCTTTGAGCACGTTTGTGTTTGATGTTGGGAGCCGGGACCTCACCTTTCTGACTCACATTCAACATACAGAAAAGACCCGAGCTCAAAACTGAAAGAAGCAGCACATAAAGGCTCAGTTTACCCTGCAGGGCAGCTTGTTTGGGCTGCAGGCTTAACGATAAGCCACGGGCAGTGTGTGATTTGTAAAGGTACAAACCAGAGGAGTATGGCCAAGCGTCAAACTGTCATGTGAGAATAAGAGAGAATATGAGGCACAGAGCTGATGCAGCATTTAGTGTTGCTATTTTGCAAAGAGTAAACCTGCGGTGGACATCCATAATTTATACTTATAATAATAATAATCAGCATTAGCTCTTGTGCTGATCCATTTTAAAAACGCTGCCTAAAACATGCAGCACGATTTAGCAAATATCTAAGCCTCCAAGAAAACGGATTATATTTTTTTCCTTTCTTTTTTGTTTTGTTTTGCCTTTTTCCTTTTTAAAAACAGAAATTTAAAATAAAACGGGCCTCATAATAGAAGATGTAGACATGAAGTAATTTAATAATAATAATAATAATAATAATAATAATAATAATACAGTTGTATAGTGTCGCAGCTCCGTTTAATTTTGACCTATTGTTCTGTTTTCCATATGGCCTCCATCAGCCATTAAAAACTGAACTGGATGACATATTTCACAAAAAGTTAACTGACTTTTGTTTCCATAATTTATTAATAGGATTGTTTTGTGGTAAGTCAAATATCTATATAAGTTACAAAGAAATAAAACGTACAAATACCAATGAAACGACAACAAACTGGCAATAGCGTCAAAACTTTGTACAACAGATAGCTAAAAACTATTTTTTTCCAGTTCAAACCTTTTACAGAAATATACAAGCTAGAACTACGGCTTACATTAAATTCTATTATAAACCAGAGCCATCTGTGAGGGGGAAAGTTTTTAAAAGCACCCATACAGGCTATAGCAGGCCCGTATTCAGGTTCACTTTATCCCAACTAACCCAACAGCAGATGCGGCCTATGACTGCTGATTCTTCTGTTTTCTCAATATAATTTACATAAATAATTCCCAAGAATTTGCATTTGCACATCCGCAGTTTCTGGTCAAAAGTTTTTTTCTCTCTCTTTCTCTCTTCCACGCAGCCTAGTCACATTTCCTTCCAAAGGTGAAAAATTCAAGAAGAGCACGGGTTCTTGTTCAAATGCGCACATTTACATTGAACTCGTGGAGTCTTGAGACAAATTGTCTCACGTCGTTTTCTTTAAATATAACAAGATTCATTCATGGCTGGTGCTCTTGTCACCACGTCCTGCCGTATAACAGGGCTGAACACTGCAGGGCTGAGCCGTACTCTGCACCGGGGGAGTTCAGGTGGGAGAGGCCGGCCACTTGGCTCTGCAGAGACGGAGGACTGGAGGAGTGCTGCGCCAAATCTGGCGAGTGACCTGTGCTTCCCACCTGCTGGCTCTGATGCTGCCCGAGGCCAGACGTGTTATTGGACATGATCATTACATTGCCACCTTGCTGGTGGTGGGTCTGTGAGGATGATGTTGGAGTGTGGCCGCTGCCTTGGCACGGCTTCCCGTCCTTCACCAGCACTGGCACGGCCACCCTCCGAGGGGACTGCTGCTGCTGGCAGGAGCCGCTGTCCTGCTGCATCTGCTGCTGGGACACTTTGTCCTTAGCTTGCCTCTTCATCTTGTACCGGTGATTCTGAAACCAAATTTTGACCTGGGTCGGGGTGAGGTGGATCATACTGGCCAGGTGCTCCCTCTCCGGCGCTGAGAGGTATTTCTGCTGCTTGAAGCGTCGCTCCAGCTCGTAGACCTGAGCCTGCGAGAATAACACTCGCCTTTTTCTCCTCGGGGTGCTGGACAGAGGACCCATGCCTTTACCCACATCTGCCAGGGAGCTGAGGCTACCCATGCTGCCCATGTTCATGCCCGAGGAGGAGCCCATGAAACGAGAAACTGAAAGAAGGAGAAATACAAGGAAATGAATGATTTCATCTTCAACAAAACTGTGCAGAATGCAAAAAGAATAAATAACCAAATGCTTTCTCTATGAGCAAAACTCATGTGGATATAAGAAACGAGCCCGGAAATGATATTTGACGGATAGGGACTGTCATAGTCTCACTTGTTCCAGCCCTCTCAATTAATTTTCGTGCAGTCAAACAAGTGCAACTCAATACGGTCCTAATTGTATCGCAAACAGGTGCCATTTCTCACCAAATCAAATCTTCAACATAAATATAATATCGCTGTCCACCAGAATTTATGTTGACAATATTTCTGTTGACAAATTGGAGCAATTACTGACACCATGGTCAACGTGATAAATTATTCGACATTTGTCACCAAATCATCTTACATAAACGCACAGAGCTCCGAGGGAACACTGGTCACGAATGCTCCTCTGGAAAGACTTTTCAGATAACCTGCTACCTCCAAATATTTCTTTTCTCTCCATAATAATAAAAACTGTCAGGTGAAATTTGGACTCATTTGTGGCGAGTGCTCACCTTGGCGCGCACATACCCAGGTGCTGACAACCAATTAGGGTAATTGTAAAAATTAAGCACGAAAATGCAATGTAAGCACCGCACTCCAAAAGAAATCCGAATTTCAGCGTCCATCCGACAAGAACAAGCAACCTGGCTCATGAAGTCAAACTACAGGTGCAGGCTACTCACTGGTGGAGAAGCGTGGATCAGGGTTGGCTCCGTACCAGCCGGTGGCCGTGGCGCTGCTCCTCATGCCGTCCTGGTAGGAGGGAAGGTCGCTCATGTTGCCCAGGTTGCCATTACAGTAGCCCCCCATGGCAGTGTGTGACAGCTGAGAAACACCTGCCGCAGTCATGTGGTAAGCCGCAGACACAGTCCCATTATGGCCCATGTGGTGCTGTTGCATCGCCGCCTGAGAGACCTGCGGCTGCCGGTAAGAAGTGAGAGGTGCCCCCAAGTTGTTATTCTCCATACTTACTTTCTTATAGCTCTCCTCAAGGGGACTCAAGATATCGGAAACAGAAAAAGGAGTCGTATGCTTAGGGCTCATCGACATTGTTCTGGGGCTGGAGAGGGAGAAATTAGAAGGCAAGGCAATCTCTCCTTCTTTTTTTTTTTTTTTTAGGCCAAAGCCCCTCTGGTTCCTGTTGTCTGAACGTCGATCCTGCTAGATGAACACGTAGGAGAGCGCCTCAAGTCCGCCTTAATTGGATTGAGTGGGAGCTCGGCGCTGGCTTTGGTTTGTTTTAGCTGGGTGCCAGGTTTGAGGCTACCATCAGAGGCGGGGCATCGGCAACAATACAAAACAGCCCTAGCCTCCTCTCGCCCGGCGTAATTTCACTTACAAGACATGCATTCTCCTCCCACTAACAATAACATAAGTACTGTACATGATCATAAATGCTCATCCTGTCAGTGTAGTGGCTATAGTGATGCCCGGGCTCACAGCTACATTTGGAGTTTGTAGCTTGATGCTGTCGCTGATAAACACGCTGCTGCACCTTGGGATCGCAGTGACCACAATACACTTTATTAACTGTAGTGATGTTTACGAGGGCCTCTTGATGAAAGGAGGCCTATATGGACTTGAGAGTTGGAGAACCACTCCTCAGTTGAACTACTGACTTTTAATGGCCATGAGAGGCCTTCAGTGATTGCAGGATTGTTTGTGTTATGCCTTATCGTACTCAGACATGCAAAAGTGCACTTGCGGGGAGGGAAATTGACTGATACTGATAAGTAAATAAATACACATCCGCGTGTTAAGTGGCTGCGTAAATGATTAACCTCCTTTTTCTTTTGATATCATTGGACGCAAGCAGCGTGTTACCTAAATTCAGATGCACACACTCGCCTCACAGAACAAGTAAAAAAGAAAATAGAGTCTGGAGTAGAAGAGGCTCTCATGTGAAGTTAACAGCGTTCAAGTACTCTCCTGTAGCACAACGCCAGGTAGCCCTCAGTAGCATCTTGCCTTAATGCTCAGCAAACCATTATAGTTTAACTCAATCATATATCATTTCCTGGAGGTTATTTTTGGCAGAAGTGAGCAACAAAAACTTATGCGTTTGTCATTTCATTTTTCGAGGTAAATGTAGTTCTTTCATTAAACATTCAATAATAAATTACTGCTAAATATAGTCTTAGTTGAAAATGTTATCATTTTTCTTCTTATTATTCTTCTTCTTATTACTATCAGTAATTGTATTGCTGTGTTTGTGTCGGCTTTAATTTGTCATTTATATCGACATTGTTAATGACATTAATATAATTAATGGATGTTTTATCCATATCAGCCTGTTATACACTGACACATAATGCTATTATTATCACAATAATTTTGTGTCAAGCTACATTATTCTATTTAGGTCGTGTATTTCAATAGAAGGCGATATATTAATTAGATACATGTATGGACACTTGCTTATCAATGCATGTATGTATAACAGTATCCCACAATAAAAAAAGTGGCCCTAACTGATTGAAAAAATAATCTGAAATGCATAAACAAAAATCTGAATATCAGACATTAACTGTAACTATAATTGCACAAATGATTTATGACAAATGATGAAGCAGACGTGTTTTGCCGGTGTCCTGAGCCAGCAGACGGTACCAGGAGCCCGGACTGCTCGGTTCAGCCAATATACTGGAATTAAAGAAACACAGCGTCTTCTGGTGGCAGCCACAATCATCTTTAAATTATCTTTACACTTTTACTCCATTCGGTGACTCTCTGGATTTTGCTGTCTTGTTTCATATTATGTATATATAAGAAAAAAAAAAAAAAAAGAACAGCAATTGCAACCAGGTGATATTCTGGCAACTTTAAGGCTATATACACTACTGCGCTTTAACTTGAAATTCACACACAACCACAAGAATGCATGTGCACCCACGGGCACTAGTGACAGAAGTCAGGCCAGTTACCGACGCTTTCCACTGCGGGGATATGCAGATCCCTCGAAATTTGTCATGGAGGATCATCATTGCGCTCCTCCACTGACAATCTCGCATGTTTGGCGTTGAGCAGCATATTTCACGGCACCCTGGCATGTTAGCATAGGCTAATCTGATCCAAGTGGCATAGCCTATTTATAGATCTCAGTGCTTGGGGGGGATACACTGATCCAATTTGATAAGGGGTCTATAGAGCGCAATTTGACCTATACCTCACAACAATCCATATCTCCATATAGCATTGCACATATTATACATACAACAATCTTATCATATAGTCCTAAATATTACAGCCAAAGTAAATTGTTCACATGATAGCTGCAGGCGCCTGATTCCGCAGGCCGTGTAATCGCAGGCAATTAGAATTTACGCATGTTTCTGCATCCAAGGTAAATCTAGCCCATGCCTTCGTTAATTACGGAATTTCAAAAGGCATTCTTAATCATCTAAATCAGTACCTTTTCCCTGTTCTGGAACACGGCTATTATGGCCAATTAGCGGTAATTAGTCCAAATGTTCGGTCTAATCCCTCAGAATAATGAGGATACTTTGAAGTGGCGGGTAGAGGATACCGAGCCTTTGTTATTAAGGTTTCAAGTTGTTATTTATGGACTGATTGGCGCGTGATAATGCGCAGCCAGAGAACCACTTGTGTACAGTATCAAGTAAAAGAAAAGTTTCGCATTGTTATTAAGAAAAACAAACTGGGGCTGATCAGCTTTACAGGTCAGCTTTGGTCCCAGGACCAACAGGAATATTATAACGACGCCACAGAAGATAGACATATTCACACGTTTTAAGTCCCAACAATAACCTAACATTATTGCAATATTAAAGGCCTAGTATCCTAAATGTTAAAAGTACCATAAAATACAGCAAGGTCACTAAAAACGTACTATTGTGTATTAGACACCCTTCAAGTCCTTATATTTGAATATCATGTCACAATAAGAGACAGAAAATATCACATCATGTATACCATCAATATAATCTACTCAGCACTGAGCACAGACACTGCAAGCCACTACTCAGCAGTGATACACAGACATAATACTTACAGGACAATCGGATCTGAATCATGAATTTGTACTTTTATGTTAATTTCCATTCTCAAACAATAAAGATTTGGAAGTTCATAAAACTACAAGTTTATATTGCACATAATCGCAAGTGGAAATTTAGTCACTGCATTAGTACAGTTTCTGTTTTGATACTGATTTACTTCAGTATTTCCATTTTACATTTTTTGTATAGTTTTACTTCTCATTTCCCAGGGAAATACAGAATTTAACGCCACTTTATTTTGACGGCTGTTGCAGAGTAAGCCTGCAGCCCATATGCAAAACATAAGAATATGCTCATGATGCGTAGCCTGAATTTAAATACCCAGCAGCTCTCCAAAAGCCTTGAAGAAACACTCATTAAATAAGAACATTAAAACGACTGCCTCCCCACTCTGTCCTGGGTCGCACTCAACCTCACATTTCAGATTTTTTTTTTTTTTTTTTTTTTTTTTTTGAGGCTTTGGCTGCGCCCTAGAACTTGTAATTTTTCTGTTTTCTTCTTTCCTTATATCACGACAACTTGTCTCTAAGTTGAAGGGAAACAAAGAAGAGAAAATTAACCATAAGAAATAAATATTTTATTTTATTTTGGTCTATTTCATTTAAATTTTAGAATTGTATTGATTTTGTTAGTTAGTTAGTTAGCCAGTCATCAGTTTTCAAAAGGCCTAAGGGAATCTTTATGGCTTGTGTGTGTGTGTGTGTGTGTGTGTGTGTGTGTGTGTGTGTGTGTGTGTGTGTGTGGTTGGAGCTCTGGAGTTTGATGCACAGCCACTTTACCCTGTGGAAAAGGGCAATGACGCCACACCAGGCCGCCATCTTTACGCACTCAGCCCATTGTTGCAAACCAGTGGTCTTCAGAGGTTAAAGCCTGGTTCAGTGGTAAAGCACGGCCCCTAATGGATCATCTGGCGACTTTCACCTGAAGAACTCAACTCACGGTTTGGCCACAGTAACTACAGTAGAGTTGCAAACTGATAGGGTGTGTTATTCTGCCATCTAGTGGAGGTTTGGGTAACTAACACCAACAGACCCCAAACTCTGCCAACAAAAACCTAAAGATAAGAAACTGCCAGCACATCACTGTTGCCTGCCATTTTGAAACAGAAAAAAACACGCCATATCTCACATTTAGTAGAGAAATATTTCATTTACTGGCTTATTGCACAATTTGTTTGTCCACCTAGTAACTGAGTATAGACTACTGCATATGATTTGATATCACTTATGGATATCACTTTTGCTGACAGGGACTTTAAACCCCATACATTTGTGCTTGAAAACACTCAATAACCAGTTGACTGCAGCTGTCTGTCTTTGAGGCCAGTGATTAGCCAACTTGTGGACAACTTGTGGAAGATTAGCCAATGAGCCAAAGGAAATCCAAACAAACCAAATTATATACTGTACTACTCAAGAATAATATTATGATGGAATTTCCACATTAGTGCTATTATATTTAATGTACTGCAAGTTCATGGTCACAGTGTGAGTTTATTGGCTCTCTCTGTTGGCTTTAGTGGCGTTACACATGTTAGTCCTCTCTCTAATTTGAAGGATATTTCTATCAGTGTGATTGTTTTGGTTCTTTCTCTTTTACAGAAGTTTGAATAGATATTAAGAATGACAATACAAATATGATTTGCCTGCAGTGGCATTAAGATAATCTCTAACAACTGGAATTCATCCTGATCCAATTTTCTCAAATGGTTTCCAAGCTTTTTGCACAGTATGTACATTTTCCATACAGTTAATTGCATAAATAATATATGAGTTTTTAAATACCTTGACTTCACTGGAAAGGTCTGACTGAAAAAACAAGCTATATCAGCTGAAATGATGATGTTTTGGCATTATGTATCTTTTATTATTTTTGTTCATTGAGGCAAACAGTAACATTTGAACCGAAGAGCTATGGCTAAACTTAACCTAAGTAACACCATTCAGTGAGGAGGTCAGCAGTGCAATACCAGATCACTGAAATAGCCTTGCCACTCTTCATCTTCACACATAAAACTCTGCTCAGTCTTTATTGAGCGTACTTTGACAAATGCACTATTGTTTAAAGTTTTCCGTCTTTAGCCTTAACCAGCTGCTGCAGTCACTGAGACCATGATCAGACAAATCTGTGCTGACTGATAACTTTCAGCTTTTACTACTAGCTCTGTTGTCATCAGACTCTGAGACTGGTGAGCCCAATGTGTCGTCTGTCCACCCACTACCATGCATCTTAAGTGGACTGTGGCTGGCAGCCCATCACTCATGGCTCAGAGAGAGACACTAAATCATACAAGCTCACTTCCAGGCTTCCAGAATATTATGAAATAAGTCTCTAGAGGCAAAATGTTTATGCACCTCCCATAAAATCTCAGCTATGTAAATAAATAAAATAAATGGTAAATAAAAAAAAACATTATTAGTGTCTTTTTAAAATCACTGAAATATTTACTACTTGTAAAGTTGCCTGTGATCAAATCAAACACTGAATCAGAATGTGAAATTACCAGAAGCTGAAATAGAAAAAGCAGACTGTGTGTAAAGGTTATAAAGGTTAAACACACTTTTTCGTGTGTGGGGAATTCATATTCAGTCTGTTTGTCTATAAGGATAAAAAGAAGGTTTGTATAGAAAATAAACTGAAAACATGCTGATCTTTAGATGATGGTGACCATAAAATCTGTTCAATAAAAAATAGCTAATGTTTTTGAACTCTGTTGAGTTTGAAGTGCATGTGTGTGGATAGGCTATAGTAGTTTCTAATTGATGCTCCACGCCACAATTTGAAAATAAGTTGCTGGTTTAATTTGTATTGAGAGTCTTTTGCAAACACTTGTCTAATCACCTCCCGTTGCCAAGTGTACAGGAAACTTATATCTCCCCAAAAGGAGCCCAATGTAGGCCAGCGAATGAAGCTATAGGATGTGTAGGCTAATACCAAGCCCATCCTTTTCAGACAATTCTTCTGACCAACTTAAAAAACCAATGGCAACCTCTAAAAGCCTTTCTTTGTCACCCTTAAACCCCACGATGCTCTAAAACACCATTGTGTAGTTAAACCTCATAAATTTGTCGCAGGGACTGATTAAACATCACGGGAATTGAAACACTAAAGATTTTGTCTAGGTCCCTTTTGGATGGGGGACAATGGTCCATTCACGGGGAGACACACAAACAAAAAGAGTGTTTAAGGGGAGATGCGGCGAGCTGAGGGGTTTGGCCAGTCCCCTCCATATGTGATACAAGGTGGCCCCAGTAAGAGGCACAAAGGGCCAGGTGACAGGGACGATGCGCTGCAGGGTCACAGGACGAGCAAACAACATCATAGGGGGCGTGAAAGCGGGGGCCCCCTGCATTCTTTCCAACAATTTAATATTTATTTAAAAAATGATGAAAAAAACAAATTAAAATTCAACTCTAAGTAATTCGGTAGAGTTTGTATAAGTCCACGTATTTTCATGTTTAAATTCAGTTTAGGTCGTTTTGAATGGAGGTCTCAGAGGCATAGCAAGTATACCCAGCGACCAAACAACTGCACTGGTTAAAAAAAAAAAAAAAAAAAGAAAGAAAAAGAAAAGAAAAGAAAAGAAAAGAAAACAAACAAACAAAACCTATTAATCAGAACTGGGGAGTTTCCTGTGTGATCTAATTCATCGGATTTCCAATGGTGGTTGAATAAATAGATCTTTCTTTTCGCAACATGCACCTGTTAATCTTAAAATATATAGGAAGTGTATGCCAGCCAGTATAGGCAGCAGTGCAGCCTGCAGCTGACAGGCCTGACTGCTAAGTGATGCATGTGTCACTGGCATCAACTGTCTTTACTGTGGCCTGTTGGATATATCCCAATAAAAATGCCAGCCTTTTCAGGTTTACAGTACAAGTAGCAAGATTTCCTGAAGTCTTATTTATCCCGTTTCCCTGTGACTTGGGGTAACGAGACGTTAATTGCGTAAAGTGAAAAGCAGCCCATGGGTCGAGCCGACAAAAGGCTGCCATAGTGAGTGAGGCTGTAATGCTTACTGGGCATTCTTATGCTTAACCAAATCCAGTCCTTTTACAAGTGATGTTTGCTCAGCTTTTGGATTCTTGATTAGTTTTTAACATTATAAAAGCCTTTTGGGCCCGTGTCACGACCTGCTACATATTTTAGATTCAAACCTCCTTTGGGTTGGCTAAACTGGACTGGTTGCCTGAACTGATCGAATTTGCTTCAATTTAAATACATATGCTGTAAACATTTTTTTTTCAACAAATAGACACTTTAATTCTAAAAAACGGGCATCTATTTTTGTGGTCAGAACAGAACATGCCAGTATAATACACAATGTTACATGGAAAAATCACCATAGGCTACAAATAAGAGATACTATTTTTATTAATAGTTTTGTCCATGAAAATAGTAACAATTTAACACAGTTACAGCCTTCAGTGAAAGGCTACATGAAGACAACAACATTATTTCTCCTTCAAACATTTAGGCTAATAGGCCTATGGGTTTTGCTGCTACATCTCTTCTAGTATGGCCTATAGTGCAGCCTACATTTGACCTCAACAAAAGTTATTTATACAGACACTGTGTATAACGGCGTCACACCAACACATTAAAATACATTATTTTACAGGATAAACAAAAACTCCCATAGGCTACACCAGTAAGCCCATGCATAAGAAAATATTATCATCATATTTTAAGTATCAAAATAGTCGCAGACACTCACAAAATATCAAAATAAAATGTGCAAAATAGTTTAATCCTAGTGAGAATCTAAAATATTTAAGTTGCTCGACATTCTGCAAAGAGGAAACATTCAGAAAACATTTGATGCCATTCTAAATGAGCTTGTGCATTGAACGGTGGCTAGAATTGAGACTTCATTTGAAAGAATAAAACGGAACCGAGTCGCTCCAAAAGTCTCTCCAGGCAAGGGAGTGTCTGGAGGCCGCCGGGCTGGGAAAGTGCTGGTATCTGGGGGAAAGGGCAACCGGGGACGGATGCTGAAGAGACTGGTAGGCCAACGTGAAGGGCGCTGCTTGTGGAGTGGTTGGCCCAATACAGCCACTTTTATCCGTGTCAAATAAGCAGGTATTGTATGGTTTCCCGTCCCGGACCAGGATTGGCACAACGACTCTGCGCAAAATCGGAGGCTGGTGTAACTCCAGCTCCTGCGCTCCCTCTGTCCGGCCTCTCTTCATCTTGTAGCGGTGGTTCTGAAACCAGATCTTGACCTGGGTCGGAGTCAGGCTGAGGAGTCGGGCCAGCTGCTCCCTCTCCGGGCCGGATAAGTAGCGCTGCCGACGAAAGCGCCTCTCCAGCTCCAAGGTCTGGGCCTTGGAGAACAAAACCCGGCGCTTCTTCTTCTTCTTGTTCTTCTCGGACTCAGAGTCCATGGCCATTTCGTCTGGTTTGGTTGAATCGGGCGAGGCCTCGAGGCTGCCTTCATCTGAAGCTGGAGAGATGAATGCAAAATATTAGCCAGTTTACCAAATTCTAATAAACAGTTTAGAGAGGTTCAGAACTCAGGGTCAGCTTTGCAGATGGCTGATATTCAGTTAACTTGCTCTTGGACACTCGGTAGATATGAGCAGATATTTGCTGACTGTGGATGACCTCGGTTATACGGTTGAATGACAGTCTCTTACAATCTTACACCCCTTTATATCAACCCATTTTGAACATGCTAGGAAATGTGAAATATGATTCAGTGCCAATTCCCGATCAAATGCTTTCACACTGCAAAAAAAAAAAAAAAAAAAAAAAAAAAAAAATCATGAATGCAACATGACACTGCTGCACTTACATATACAGGGACTCCGGTCGCAGTCCATCCAGGAGGAGTAAGGCGAGCTGGAGGAGCAGGAGGAGCGGACCGGCGAGGAGTGCGGTGCTGCCTCTCCATCATGCTCAGGCAAATCCAGGATGCTCCTGACCGAAAAACTGAACTTTGTAGGGACAACCATCGCGTCCATGCAACCGAGTCCTTTTGCGCAAAAGCTCTGCAAATAGTCTGCAAAAAACAAAGCCTGTCCAAACGAGTGAACCGGACTGATCCTCTCCACTGAAGGCAAAGCGGGGCCGCGCACTGTCAAAACACCAGCTCGAATGCCAATGTGTGCACTGGGCTCAGTGTTTATACAAACAGCACTCCATGAGCTGCAAACACTGGCTGCTTATAAAGCCTCTCCTCCGCTGAGTACCTGAATGGCTCGAGTGCTGTCATCCAATGATGGTAGGTGTGGACGCGCAGAATAAAAAAGCCCAGAGCTTCAACAAAGCGCGAAGGAAACACTCGTCATCATTACAGATTCGTCCCGTATCGTCAAACCGGGAAACAGATAATGGTAATTGTTGTAGTTGAATCACGTCTTGGGTGGCAACTGACAACAGAGCCCATCCCATCATCGCCCCCCTCCCATCCCCTTGCCAAAATAACGTGTCCAATATTTGCATACAAAGTGAGCAATTAGCGTAATGCCTCGAGTTAGTTTAACTAATACACGTATTGTGGTGCGGCCCATTATAGGCGTATTAATTGCAGCGTGAGAATTTTTAGGATGTGGATTTCCAAATTTCCAAAGTTTTGCCCTTCTTTTTCTTTAAGTTACATGCATGGGGAAATGATTGATAGGAAATTCTTCCTTTTTCCTTTGCTGGAGGATGCTATTGATCACTAAGACCAAGTGGCAATTCATTTAATGATATATTATCACTAATCATATTTGTATTTTATTTATTTTTATTTAATTATATTTTAATTATCTATGTACTTTATGAGATATTGGGGAAGGCGTAACGAGAGAGTTTTCGAGCAAATCCCAAACCTTCCTAAATCCTTTACACTGATTACTTTTTGTGAAGACAAAGTTGCGCAATGATCGATGACTGACAAGGTTAGGCTACTTGTTGATTGTGATAAATTACAGACATGGGTCCTGAACGCAGCATAGAGGGAATATGAGGGGGTGGGGGATCCATATTGCCTACATTTCTACGAGTGCTTTGCTTTTTTTTTTTTTTTTTTTTTTTTTAAACCTCCCCAATTTAGTGATAAAACTGTGATTTAATCGAGTGTGGATTCACTCAAGTATAACAGGTGTCCACACCTTCCACTACTCAAGAGTAGACAGAAAGATGTCAACTCTAATTTTCCACTGTCAGGAAAATTGTGTTTTTAATATAGGTTACATTGTCTGCCCCGTTTTATGTGCAGCGTAGGCTACAGGTTATTTTATTCGTATTTGATATGGGTCCTCATCCACTTGAGTGAGGTGCATGAGGGAGGAGAGTGGACATGCCTCCCAGTCGTCCTGGGTGGTCGTACGAGAGGGAACACAAATACATGCCAACCAGAGGAGGAGAACAAAAGGGGAAAATGTAGCCCCGCGTCCGAGACCCGTTGGAAGCATTTGTTCCAGTCAAGATTTTGCATTTGTTCAGTCCCGCAATAATGCCTGATTGACGCCCCGGCACAATGTCCTTTAACTTTCGAGGATAAATCCGAGCTTGTTCCGTGTTGTCATGGTTTTGAATGGGGCTGAATAGGATCCGGGCCACTATCTACTGCTCTACGTCTACTGCCGCCAAGTCTATAGTCCAAAGCAATATTACATATGCGATCTGGGACGTATTAAATTCCTTTTAGTTTTTCAGCGTTCGACAAAGTCACTGACCTATGTGATTAGTCCGTATGGCAAAGAAAATAACCGTGAATTCAGCCTTGATCTGTGACTTTCTTCAAATTTAAACAAAGGAATTGGCTGTACATTTTTACGCACAGTCTTGTAGTTGAAAAAATATAATAAATTTAAAAAAGATAATCATACAGGAGACTCAAATGACTTGTAATATAAACTGACAAACATCAGAAACACACAAGAGGTCCTCAGCGGCTCTTCGGAGAGGAGTGAGTCCCCTGTTCAGGGTTTGTGTGTACACAAGCTACCAGTGGTTGACAAACAGCAGCGGATTACAGTATGCGGGGTTGTCGTTTACAGAGAGCACTCGATTGAAGAGCAAAAACACTGAAAGGCAAAGAAAAGTCATGTCCAAAGAGCGGGAATTTTCTGTCCACAATGACCTGGCAGCCCCTTAATCTATTTAACACCCGCAGGCTTCAGCCAGAGAGGGTCCTCTGGAGCTCCCAAGAGCTCTCCACTGCCAAATATTTACTCTGTTGTTCAGCTCTCCATTTCCAATCTCTTCTCAACCAAATGGAGATTTTCTCACTTGGCTCCGGATTTAGCAGCTAAAAACTAAAAGGAGCATATAGGAGCACCAACACTTAGAAATGCATGGGAAATGATTTAGGCAGGAATACAAATATAAAAGGAGTTTTAAAAAGGAAAACAAACGTTTAGACCACCAATTAACCACATAAAAAAGAAAAAAAATCAGATGTAAAAGATGTCAGTCAAGCACCCACATGACATCACCATTATTTCCTCTGCATTGCACTTATTTTGGTCATTTTTTTAACATACTGATTTCAAAACAAAGGATCAAGTTTGTACTTTATAACAGTGGACAAAAAGAGCTAAAGTGCTTAACTTTCATAACTATTTCCAATTTTACTCATTATCCATCAAACAAACGCCCACAACCATATCACTGCCACCTCTTGAATTTTTCAATGTGTTGAATGAACAATGTAGCCTAGTGGTTCACTGTAGCATGATGCCTCAGCAGCTGCACCTGCCTCTGGTACCCTCTCCCCATCCTGTAAATACTATTATCATTAGCATTAGCATTAGGATGGTGGGGGGTGGGGGTCTCCAGTGACTTGGTAGCCAGATCCCTCTCTCCGCTGTCCTGTGAGGCTCGAATTGGTTGACCCATGCAGCAGCTGTGTGTTCACTGCCTGCTGAGAGCATATCAATGTGCAATCAGTAAGTCAAGTGAACTTTATTTATATGCCACTTTAAAGCACAAAACCAGTGTGTACCAAAGAGCTTTGCAAAATAGGGGGTTGGAAAACAGCAGACAGACAGGGGAACATCAGCAGCTGAGGCAAAGTTAAGATGTAGGGGGAAAAAGTGCAAACACAAAATAAGAAACAGAGCATAAAACAACTTGTCAGACACTGTGAAAAGCCAAAGAAGGAAAATAGGTTTAAAGAGGAGTTTCAACATTTATAGCAATTAAGATTATCAGACTATTTAGGTCAGGTTATTCCACTGTCTAAACACAATCATGGCAAAATCCCATCCATAAAAGACACTTGGGTTGGCATATTCATCATGGCTAGAAAGTAGTTTACTTGTAAAGTTGTAAGATTATGCATGTTAGCTGAGACAAATCTGACAAATAATGCTGAAATGCTGCCTGACCCAACCACCAACCATGTGCCAAAACTGCACATTTTGGTGTTGTCCCTGAAAATATGTTGATAACATCAGCCCAGTGTTTTTTCTTTTTTTTTTCTTCTTTTTTTAAAATTAAATTAAATTAAAAAATTTTATTTTATTGCTACTATTATTTTTAGCCCATACCAACAAAGATATAGCATCAGAGTGAGTAAGTGTGTGATTTATAATGAGTAATAAGTAATAAGTGTCATCATACTAACTGCTCCTAAAAATAAAGCTTCCTCAAGTAAAAGGAAGTGCATTTAATTTACCCATTTTAATTATAATTTAAACATAAGTACAGAGTTTTTAAAGTACACAGACTTACTCTAGAATTTACTCAACTGCAGAAGTAGTTGCTTTCCAAAACAAAGAGCTCTGATTTTTTTTTTTTTTCTAAATATGTATTTATTTATTATTATTTTTTTTTAATCTAGTGCTGACAGCAACAGCAGAAATACACAAGGGAGCATTATTTGTGATGGTAATAAACATATTGTGTGAGGCAAATATTTCCACTGATTCTTACTGAACAATAGGAATGGACACATGGTTTCACGGCACTATGAAATGACCAGTATAATTGCATCTTAAGAAACTTCAGCAGTCGGCCTCACTAGTAACTTTGAAAATATTTTCTCTTGAAGTCTTCAGACACTTGAGCAAGTGGAAGATCTGGGAGAACACTATATCAGTGCATGTATTCTGAGCCATAGGCACTATTTGAAAAAAGGTGCTACATGTTGTCATCTAGAGGTTGCCACGAGTTGAGGATGATGTAAGGCACAAAGGCTTTGAAGAAGTAAGTGCTCTGTGGATCTTACTACTTGCATTAGAGGTAAAACAGTTCCCTTTTACACCTCATTTGGTCCAGCTGTGCTTCCCTGAGCTGCTTTCCACTGTGTTTCCTCCTCCTCATTGGCTCAGTCAGTCTGATTCATGCCACTACTAACTTGTGGACATGTCCTACCATCCTGAAATAAAACAGTTAACAAATAAAATCTGTATTTTTTTTTCCTTCACAATTTGTTCACTGAAAGATCACAAACAGAGTGCTTCTTGAACATTCAGCCTCTTACTAAGAAAAAGAAAAAAAAAAAAAAACAGATGAAGACGCTACAACAGAGATGTATGACACTCTGCTGCCCTCTTGAGGGCACTCATTCAAGGTGACAGAAATGACTCCTAACATTTTTTATGAACAAATCAATATTTCATTATTATTATATTTCCTAACATTCAAATCATAGTTATCTAGTAGCATTTTTAGGCACAGTTTGTCAGGAAGGCAGAGTTACATTTAACAGCCACCAGAAGAAGAACAGGATCAACACAATCTTGCTGGTGGCTGGCTTGGTTGCTGTAACTGGGGGTTCAGTGCTTTGCTCAAGGGCACTGATAGCTGTTGAGAGAGGCAAAACAGTTGCCAATTCATTGTCTTTTCCCAGCTGTATCATCTGGGATTCAAACCAATCAGCTTCCTTCAAGCCTATTTCTCATGCAACTACCACCACAACCTGCGCATTGATTAGGCAGGCAGCTCCAGTCAGTGAAATTGCTATTAAATTCTTGTTTTTATAACACAATTTGTATTATTTTTTGACATTACAGGACATATGCCGATTATAGGACTCATACCCAAACCCATATTTCCTCACAGTTTGTGTAGATCCTTAAATTAACCACTCCATCAGCTCTAGATATATCTTACCCTACTACCAATTAAAATACATTCTTATATGCAAGTGCCTGGAGTGTGAGCCCAGGGGTTATTAATAAGGCTGAGAAGTCTTGATAATCTTTGATCAAGCTGGGGACAACACCGGTGACACTTGTCATGCTTAGTTACGTAATTCCCTGAAGACTAAATGTCCAGAAGATGGCGCCACTGTACTGTGGATAACTGAGCTGGGTCACTTCAAAAAGAGTCTGCCTGTCAGCGGCCGCCAGCATGGCTCCAGAAGGAGAGTGGCTCTATGATATTGATGCACAGGGCAACTTTGCGCAGTGGTGACCGAGGAATTGCTTCAGATTTGTTGCTTTAATTGTTCACACTGGGACAGCTGGATTGATATCTGACCAAATGCATGATTCTGGAAGTATTGTTCATCTAGAGTAGGCCTTCTGCTTTCTCTGTACATGATCCTTTCTCTAATGATGGCTGATTATGCATGTCACGTGATCAGTTTCAAATTCAAGTCCATGTACGTGTACACCTCTGCAGCACAAACACGTCTCGAAGGACTTAAGCCTACAACAAACGAGCTTACATAGACTTAAGGAGACAACAATGGACTCGAATAAAGTAACACAACAAAGTCAGGAGAAACCAAAAACCATGCACGGGACACGTGACCTTTTCATTTTTTTGAGTGCCAATAATCTGGGTAGATTAAAGGGGCCAAGATTAGATAGCATCCCGTCAACTGTCACCTTCATCTTTAAAGCTCACAGCTATAAAGACGTTTCATGTACTGACAACTGCACGCCGCGGAGCTCCTATCTAAATAAATCACACAAAATAACGCTTGTTTGTCACGATTCCCATCGACAGTACACATCTGACCTCTCTTAACCTATGTTTATAGGGGTATTGTAAAATTAGTCTACGCAGTAATCCAATAACATGATCCAAAAAATGTGATGCTGCACCGTGTGCCCAAAACTGAGTAATGTTTGTGTTTCTGAAGTGATCCTAATGGATGAAGAAATTTAATATAGATATAACTCAGTTATGACTCAAAGATTCCTCATCTAGTGCTTTTAATGTTGTCTATATCAGCACCCCCTTTGGACTTTTCACAACAGAAACACAACATAAAAGCATAATAAATGTGGGGTTTTACAGTCCCCAATGTCCTCGGTCGGACCGGACAAAGAGGGCTCCAAATTAGGGCGGAATGTAATATTTAATACTAATGAATGCCAGGTGCCAGACGAACAGATGTCAAAGTGATGGATGCTTAAAAGTGTCGTAAATATTGTTTCTTTTGTCCCTCTCTCCTGAAACCCAGCCCTGGCCTCTGAAACACGACTACATACGTCGTTAACCTGCGTTCGTCCTCATTAAGGCTGCACTAAAGTTGCCGGGCCACTCAACCTTGGAGAAGTGCTAACCTGCAAAAGACTTTTAATGGTGTCACCGCCATTTGGACGGTAAAGGTTAGAGTCATCAGTGCTGGTTATTTTAAAGGCACTCAAGCGACGGCATTTCCCAAAGCAATAGCTTACACATGCAAAAGCTCCAGATGGTCTTATCTGATTTGTGCGTGAGGGATATCAACCGGTTGGAGACGAGATGCCAGGCTATCTATAACCCTGTCTGAAATTAGAAATCACCACGCGTGCTTGTAATAACTCATCACTAGTGATTTTACGCAACGAGAGATGTTGCGCCCCAGTACAGACACAAAGCTTCATATTGTCTGGTCCTGTTTGAGTGTGAGGAATATCAGTCACCTGCGGAAGACAGATTACAGACTTCCGACCCTCTCTGAAACTGGCAATCACTGCGCGTCCTCATAATAACCTATTAGTGGTAACTTGGACTTCCCACAGGGTGTTACTAGGAACAGTAACTGGGAACATTTATCCACCACTCTCCAATCTGCTCCACGGGGAATGTGAGCAGCAAGGGGAGCTTTGCATCCATGTGTAGCAGTAAAGAAAGTCTGCATTCACGGTACAGCATCACCAGGCCCTATATGTTGCCCCCCCCTCCCTTGGATGACCACAATGATGAGGAATCAGCGGATGGATTACAGCCAAGGCGTCTCAATCCAATTCCAATTACTTGTCTCTTGATATAAGATGTGTTTTGATGTTTAGGCCCATTGATACAAAGCCATGTATGCTATCAAGTTGCAATGAATTTTACGCGGATGGATCTGATTAGGGTTAACAATGATAGGCAAAACACATGTGAATACGGGTTCACTGCATGGAAAATATAAGCTGCCAAAGTCTATACAATAACAACAACATAATAATAATGTTAGTACAACAACAACAACAACAACAACAACAACAATAATAATAATAATAATAATAATAATAATAGGCGCAGGCCTAAATGTAAACCTACCAATACAGTTGTTCATGTGGTTGACTGTAATATCCTACCAGCCCTGAAGTTATTTTTCCTTGAAAATTACAGCTGATTAAGCTATTTGAAATCTTAAAAAAAAAAAAAAAAAAAAAGTCTGACCACGACTCAATGCACTTTTTTTTAATTTATATATATTCAGTTTATTCTTTTTTTTATTTATTTTTTTTTTATTTTGTATAAGGTATAGGCTAGGCCTATGCCTTATTCTTTTAGTTCCGTGTCCTGTTTTATGCTATGGATATTATAAAATCATATATTCTCTATTTGCGTTTTTATTTTTGTTTTTGATTTCACTTTTTTTTTTTTTCAATTGCACGTAAATTTTCTTGTAGGATTGAGTTCAACTCTTTCACGCCTCAGCAGTGAAGTCCTGGGCCAGTTTCTGCTCTGCAATGACTCGGTGATGCGAGCGATGGGGAACGTTTAAATGTAAAAAGAGATAATAAAGAAATTAAAATGAAGAAACGCGATTTATTTCGACCTGCATTTTAGGAGTATTTTTACAAGATTACGACGGGTTACTCATCATCTTCATCATCATCATCATCATCATCATCATCATCATCATCATCTTCATCATCATTCTTTTCAACTGAGTAGAAAAGAATTTGGCAGGTGCTAAAGACAATGTCCCACATGAATGTAATGATGTTATATTAAACTGTGTGAGCATAAAATTTCGATCTCGACTGGACCTTTATCGCATCATTTCACTCAGGAAATTCACAACAAAATGAGAAACCGATGTCTTTGCTTTTAATCTTGATTTCGCTGTAGCTTCTGGTTAGTTTGGTTACTGATGAGCATTGATGTGGTGGACGACAGACCCACCTAAACTCAGTCAAACCTCCCTTCAATTTGGGGATTATTTTTAACTCCCTTTCTGCACACTGAAATTAATCTTTATACGAGGTAAATTTAGTCTCATGACCTTAAAAAAATAAAAGTTTCGAATACAAGATTTTCCGAAGTTATAACTATTATTTTTCATTGCTTTATAATTGCTGATAGGAAGCCATATCCACCTTTCTTGATGCTACACTTCAAAAAAGTTACATATTTATCGTTGATAAAGAGGAACAGGGATCTGTTGGGGGCATGAAAAATATTAATAAAACTATTTCGCAGACTTTCCATGCACATTGATTAGGTTTAATCGAAATCCCGAGGAAATTAGCAGCTCGTCGGCTTGTTTCAGATTTTATTTGGTATAAAGTCGGCGCACACAGTCCCAGCCTTAGAGGAAGCAGGGTCTTTTCGGTTTTTCTTCGTCCTTTTTTTTTTTTTTTTTTCTTTTTTTTTAAGGCCTGTATAGCTCAATGCAGACAGTGCATTTCTCTCAATGTGCTGGCAACTGCAGGAGAAAGGGCTCCTCGTGTCTTCACTTGGAGCTGAAAATTGAAAACAAGTGAAAAAGCAGTCTGACCGAAGAATTGAGTGTGCTCACAAATGAGGAGGATGGTTGAGGTGGAAGCGGTGGTATCACATCCTTTATGTGGAAGTATTTTCACTTCTGATGGACCGGTGCAGTTCGCTGCCACCATTCACAGTTTTCTTTTCTTTGGTCCATTTAACGGCGTACTCAATCTAAATCCAAAAGGGGAAAGAAGGAAAAACCTCTAAGGTGCGTGTTTTGGAAATAAAGCCTATATAAAGTCAGAACCTCCCATAAAAATGAATCGTAATTTTTGCAAATAATTAAAACTAAATTTGCGACATCAGTTCAGAGGTGTGCATCTTCATATCAACGTAATTAGCCAGTGGCATTTTGATAAATGAGGTGAGTGAACTATGACCTCAAGTCGGTCATCATCAAAAGACAAACAACGACCATTATGGACAAAAATCAATTAAGGCGTCAGCACCGATTTATGTTTTTTTCCTCCTATTTCACACAACTTCCATCAGTTCTGACATCTACTTTTGACGGTGTAGGCCTCACTGTGGATTTACTTCAAAGCTTTCTCTCAGTCTAAATAGGTTGGTAAACTCTGTTATAAAAATATAAAAGTTGATAAACTGATTTTACTTTGGGTTGCCCCTCAGTTTGTCGTGGCCTTTGAAATTTCTGTCACTGAACGGCACACTAAGTCAGCTAAAAACGCAGCACTGCACAAAATCTTTGGCTTGCATGTTTGTTTGCTCATCTCGAGTCAGTAAGGACTTACAGGGGCCAAACAACGGCACATTCACATGACAGTGAGAGAAAGCGAGGGATACAGACTGACACGATTGCAGGGAAATCCTAAAGTGGAACCAGCAGAGCTTAGGTTTGATTGTTGAATCAATTAAAAGCAAGAAAGAAAAAGAAAACATGCCATGCATATCCTCTACTCCTGGAAGAAACTGAGGCGAAAAGAAAAATATGACACAGAGACCTGTGCTTATTTTAACTATACGGCTCCACTGACAGAAATTTTATAATTGTCACCATGCTATTACAAAGCTTTAGTGTCCTTGGTGCTTTTGTATGTCGCAAATAATTTACATTTACCACAATAATTTAATTGGATTGGCTATTTTTGTTCAATCACGATTGTTTTATTTAATTAGGCTATTTTAACGCGTTTGGCAAATGTCAAATTGGAGAAAGAACAACTTTCTGGGGAGAAAATGTCCTAAACCCTTTTGGACAGGGAAAAGTTGCTGTACAAATGTGTTCTGGCGGGGGGCGCCACTGATGCTGGTCACTTCCTACAAATAGAGGCTGAGAGTGCAGGAAACCCCAGATTGAGTCAGAGAACAATCCAGCTTTCAGTGTTCCTATTCCATTAAATTATAAAGTCGGATATAGATTACCAAAGTACACTGAAACTGTATGATGCCATTACTGTAGTGCAAATTTTGCGCATGAAATCCAAAGAACACACACAAATACACACGCACACCACACAACATACACACAGCATGGTTGTCTATACGAAGTAGACAGCTACAGTCTGTGGGCTGCCTGGTTGCAGAACATAACATGAAATAAATCATTCATTTTGCATGTTTTTAGTTAAACAGATTACCAAAGCAGTACTGTGTAATTTGTTAAATTAATATTTTGCATAACCGAGTAATATAAGTGACTGTGTTTTTTTTTCTTAAAGCCTGATTCTTATTTGCTCATAAGCTCGAGTTAACCAGTTCAAATGCAAAACTTTTATTCACTATGAGCCTACTAAGCAACCGAATGATTAAGCCTCATGATGTGCCTGAGGTCACATAGGAGACATGTGTAGGTTGACAAGCCAGCCTGTACTTCCATATCACTTTCAAGTCCGCAGAGAGAGAACATGAGACGAGGCTGAGGAAGTGAGCCGGCCTGCTGTCTTGCACTAAACAGCTCGGCAGACGAAGAGGAAGAAGAAGCTGAAGCTCTCTGTCCATCGTTCCTGACAAGTGATGCGCTGCCCTCACTGGCGCTAGAACAATTCAATTGGACATGGACAATTTTAGGCTTGTGAACTATACAGGCATATGACAGCCATACAGTCCCTGGAAATCATGCGTGCAGGGGTATTAGCATTGTGGCATTCACTGACAAGCTTTCATCTGAGTTAAATAACACACACACACACACACACACACACACACACACACACACACACACAAACACACACATACACACACACACACACGAAATCCACCTCCTTCAAGTAAAACTCACACACAGTAGCCCAAATTCTTATTTATTAAAGAGAATGGCAGCGGATTAATTATACATATATACACTGCAAATGTTAAACATCCCACAGGCTGGAAGCCCAGCATATCCCGAGGGGATAATAGTAAGCATATGAGGCGTCTTCAGTCCATCTTATGAGCCGCTAAACAGGCAAGTGTAAAATCTTATGGTGACCTAATATGATTATTATTGTGATTACAAACGACGATATTTTTAGTGAACTGAATATTATCTGAAATGACAGCAATAATAATAATAATAATAATAACAATAATAATAATAATAATAATAATAATAACGTCGACAAAAACACTCTGATCACCACGGTATTTTACTTTTAATACTGAATTGCCTATTTGGCACACTGGGAACTAGGCCTAACTAATAAGGTGGATTGGAGAAGCCTCATATGCTTACTATTATCCCCTTAGTGTATGTTGCGCTTGCAGTCGGCGGGATGTTTAACGTTTGCAGTGTATTCGCTCTGATGGACCATTAGCGAGATGAAATTTAGTCTGAAAGTAATAATCATCTTTTCCCCGGTTAGATTTTAATTTTGAAAAATGATTTTAAAAAATGTTTTTTCCCCAGCAGGCACTTAAGTTCAGCATTTTCTAATTATTCCAGTTTCCTAAAGACAATGACAGAGGAAACTGAGGGGATTTCTGGCGTGTTAACAGGTAAAGCCTCAGGTGTCTATAGGCGCCTATCACCGTATAGGTTTCTCGCTGGATTTGCTGCCTTCTCACTGACAGGAGGAAAGTGTCCTGATCCTGGGTGGTTCATTCTAAACCCTGAAGATGTAGTAGCTTGCAGAGACCTCTGATCCCTCAGAAATGACCTTTTGTTATTTCAGCCACCGGAAGCACCTCAATGGAAACAAGTTGAGCACGTTTCCCAGTGGTAAACATTATCCTTGACGCATTAGTGGCCTGGGAGAGCTAAAGGGGGGCAGGGGGGCGCCACCAGTGATGTAGGCTGAGGTAAATAAAAAAGTGGGTTCACTATGACCTCCTGTTGCTGATCAACTGGAAGTCAAATAACCTTTAATATAAACAAAAATATTACGTTTTCAGGAAAGCGTCATTTTATGCTTTTCCCTTTTTAAAGACCCGCATAACTTGTGGCAATATGATACGGCTGATGCCGCATACTTTGAATTTACAAATTTTTATGCCAGACTGAAAAGGTAAGGTGGGTACATTCCATTACACAAATAATAAAAAAGGTGGATTCACCCTCCACTACATCCCTGCCTACAAATATGCTGGGAACACCCAAAGCGCAGGAGAACTGTGCGTGCTGAAACAAATACGGAGGAATATTTTGTGGAGATTATTTTCCCGCAGAGCCGTTTTGAACTTTAATGACTATTGAAAGTACAGAGCTTTTCATAAATATTCCAAATTGCAGCGCTGCAGAGGGCTAGTGTTTGGTGTTTACACAGTGTTGATCCCTTTAAATTCTGCGGCATGGATACGAAGGTCACTGTTGTTCCATGGCCTTTTGCAATATGACATGGGAAAACTGAAAGCATATGTCCAACCGGGAAAGAGAGTCAAAGCGCTAAGTTATGGTGTGTGTTTGTTTTTTCGTGTCGGCAAGCAACAAATCACGCTTATTACTTGTGAGTTTCTATAGGCCCAGGCAATGGATACAGAAGAAGTAAAGTTAGGAATAATTCTATTTTTAAGATATTATTTCACAAAAGTAAAAATTATTAGACATTTGAGTATGCTTTAAACGCACAGCTAAACATAAATACACAAAAAGCTGTTTCTTGGATTATGAAAGTCTATTGGCTTGCTGTGCGTACATGGCAAAGAATGGCAACGTCTGGCCTGTCCGGTGCAATATACCCCCCAACGGATTTCACTGGAGCCCACATTTTGACGAAGGAAAGTAAAGAAATAATCGTATAAAAACAACCACTTAACGATATATGTTCGTTCCACACACATTTCAATAGTGCAACTCAAATAAAAATATTTCATTCTCGTGCGTAATATGAAACTTGTCCCTGTATTCTTTTATTATACATTGTCACTTATTTTACAATTGTATTAGCAGGCCGATTCTTTCAAAAAGCTTAACATGTTTGACTTCTGATGACCGCATTTTGAGCAAAATAACATCCTCGGAATGATTCGTGTCTGGTGTTTTTTTTTAAATTTTTTTATTAAGAATCATTCGATTGCTGATGTGTAATGCAGAACCAAACTGGGGATGGCGGTCATTTGTGATTTATGATTTACAAACATCACCTCACCAGTCCCATCAATGAAAACCAGATTTTCCTTTCCTGCTAGAGCCTTAATGATGCCATTCAAATGTTTGATAAGCAGAGATACAGAAGTGGGTGAAGCTGCCTAAACACAGGTTATCCACATTTTCTTTGCAGAAAAGAGTTTACCCGCCTTTTCAATGTGAAATTAATATTTATGAAAAAAAAAAAAAAAAAAAAAAAATCATAGTAAACATCAGACTATGCATGATCAAACTGCTGAACGTTACACAAGACAAGGAAATTTTCATGTTTTTTTTTTTCTTTTTTATATGAATTCTTTTTTATGCCAGATGTTTGCCATATGATGATCACCACCCGGAGCTTTATACGCACCTTTTATTTATAGCCAAGGCACTATTGACAAGTGAAGATCTGATCCAGAGTCACAATCTTGATATTGCATTATACTCACCCTATCTGTCTCAATAACAAACGCAGTTCATGGTGGTATATCCCCACTGTGGTTTTTTGCTGGAGGGGAGGCAGAAGAGGGGGGGACGTGTCATGTCAAAGTTTTCGACCAATGGGAGAGCCGCTCTCGGCAATCTCAAAACTCTGTTGGCGAACCGAGCCAATCAGAGGGTCGGAAGTCTTGGAAGTCCAGCCCACTGATTTCTCCAGATTGAAATGTAAGCCTGTCTCCAGCGCCGTCAGGAAACAGATCGAGAAATTTGTCCCTCTCGTTCCTTATCGCACAAGAAGATTTCCTGGACGCGATTTTGGACACTGGACACACTGGACGCAGAGCAGGACTCGCACGGGAGGCACAAACCTGACAGCATATTCATCGTTTGTGGCTATAACACAATGGGTAAGTTTAATACCGGGTTGTTTTCTTGTTAGGGATGGAGCGAAGGGTCCTGCGTGCAACGGCAAGGTGGGGGAAAAAGGCGAGATGTTGTCTTTATTGTTGTGACGGTTCAGTTTAGCCCTTATGCCTCTGGGAATAAAACAGCAACAGGTTTTATCACGCGTGTGAGATTTGCATGAATTTTGGCAGTGACCACTGGCTATTCAGCTTTAGCCCCCGATAGCAAACAGTAAGCTATTAGTTGCTTTGATCCAAGCAACATAACTCATCTAAATGATAGGCCTGTCCTTTGAAGATAAACACTCTTGGCGAAGTCACTTCACATTCTAGCCCGAAAGTAGTGCTACAATAAAGTTTGAAAACAAAGTGCGCTGTCTTTATTTAATAGTGGCAATGTTTTTATTGCTTTAACAAGGGAAAATACAGGCAGTGGGTTACATCACCTCCTTAGAAATCACAACCTTCCTGAGATGGCATGAGTAAAATCACAATTTAAACATCACAGGCCGTGATATTTTTTCCTTTATTTGATTTTGTACAATTTAACACCACAGCGCCTGGTTAGAAATAGCAGGCCTAATAGTTACTGATTTAGCCTTGGCTGATATGTGATCTAGGCCTCAGGTTGGTGAAGGACCACACTTCGCCTAATAGCTGTTTTGTTTTTCCTCCACTTTTGTATGCTTTCATGACACCAGAGCCAGCCTTCGGAGAGGTGAACCAACTCGGCGGTGTTTTCGTGAACGGCAGACCGCTTCCCAACGCCATCCGGCTAAGGATAGTGGAACTGGCCCAGCTCGGGATTCGACCCTGCGACATAAGCAGGCAGCTCCGCGTCTCCCACGGGTGCGTCAGCAAGATCCTGGCCCGCTACAACGAGACTGGCTCCATCCTCCCGGGCGCCATCGGAGGCAGCAAACCGCGGGTCACCACACCCACCGTGGTCAAGCACATACGGACATACAAGCAGAGAGACCCGGGGATTTTTGCCTGGGAAATCCGGGACAGGCTACTCGCCGACGGGGTTTGCGATAAATTCAACCTGCCCTCCGTCAGTTCCATCAGCCGGATCCTGCGCAACAAGATCGGGAATCTGTCCCAGAGCCAGTATGAGTCGGGCAAGCAGGCGCCTCACCCACCGCCACAGCCAACGTTACCGTACAACCACTTGTACTCATATCCGACACCCAAAGTGCCCACTCCCCCCGGCATGCCCACACTCCCTGGACACATGGCCATGCACAGGATATGGCCCTCTTCGCACTCTGTCACAGATATTTTGGGGATACGGTCTATAACAGAGCAACAAAGTAAGCACGGCTCTATGGAGTCCAGTTGCCTTTTTTCATGTTGAATCCACACAATGTGTAGTGTAGTTTTGAAGGCTTTTACGCAGAAGAGATGTGGTGTGTGTGTGTGTGTGTGTGTGTGTGTGTGTGTGTGTGTGTGTGTGTGAGAGAGAGAGAGAGAGAGAGAGAGAGAGAGAGAGAGAGAGAGAGAGAGAGAGAGAGAGAGAGAGAGATCCCCCTCCTTATCAAGGTAGGCTAACCTAGGCCCAGAATTAACTAATGGACATTATGAAGTCACAGGCTCTCTGTGGAGTGAATCTAATACCATTTGACCTCCCGGCTGATACAGAGATTTGAACGCAGGCAGGTAAGTGAAGCATAGTTTACAAACAGATGGTCCAGCTTGCAATGATAAAGAGGCGAATGTGGAATACTAGAGGGACAACAAAGGCAAAGGCGCAGCGTTGAGATGAGCTGCATCAAAATGAGGTGAACACACGAAACGCGCTGAAAGCTGGCCATGATTTGGAGCCAGACATTTTGTGCCAGCCAGGCCAAGAATCCAGCACTTTTCCGCGTTTTTACATGGATTTGCCTTTGGAGTCTAGGCTATGTGAGAATCATTTTGGGGCCTTAGGAGTCGAATGACGCTAAGATAAATTCTGTTGCATCGGTTGTGTTTGTCGTATATTTGTCACATGCAGGTAGATAACTTTAGTTTGCACTCAGTAAGACCGCAACTGTTTTGGAAACAGTGAAATAGGACCCACCATAAATCACTGTTAATGGTAGGCTCGTTGTTGTGAAACGGATTTTCTGCGAGCATGTTTCTTGTGGCAGTATATAGGGGAAGTGCTGCTGTCAGTCCTCGGTCCTGCTGTCAGGATTCAGGCTACCATGCAGAAACATGTCCCACTCCTCTGCAGTGCCATGCAAACTTAACTCAGGCAATCTAAACAAGACAAATGCAAGGCAGATATTTATGCTGAACAAGAAATCGCAAGGGAGGAACGTGTTCTCAAAGGCTGCCTTTATAAACAATTTATGCATTTCCAAATTATTAGCAGATGTTTGTGGCAGGTTTTGGAGGCCGGGATAAGTATAAAGTACATTCAGTGATGGTAGGTCTTTTTTTTCGCCACAATCTTTTCACCAGCCATAAGATTTCATTAAGAAAACGAATTTATATATGGACGTTTATGGCAAATGTCAGGTATGGACGTACCTATTATATTGTAGAACATAATTTTAAAAAATCAAGACAAGATGGATAGGCCTAGTGTCAGTGCAGCTTTCTGCAATGGGCGATGCACACACACACACACACACACACACACACACACACACACACACACACAAACACGCACGCGCGCTTATACGTCTATAAGCTATATAAAATGAGCTAAATTGCTGTAGCTAAATTCAATCATATACATCAAAAATAACATTTCAAGATGTACGCAAAAATGTAGATTTTAAAACACTCTTCATCCGTATCGAGTTACAACATTGGTGGGCTTGCTTTTCCCATTCCAAACGTTGGAAACCGCGTATAATATAATATCCATCACACACAAAGGGGGAAACGGTTAGAGTAAATCTAATTTGTCCCCGACAGGAAGGCATTTGGTGGGCTAAATGTTCCTGGCTATTCCCACTACAGCGTCCTCTTACCTCTGTCCATCTTTAACTGGGCTTCAGTCTGATCAGCAGCTGTAGGAAAGATTGCAAAAAAAATCCATTTTAACAAGTCGTTTAGTTCCATTCATTTTCTTTGAAGCAAATGAAAATAATCTGGCAAATGGAATCTGGATAATTCAATTTGTTTACAGCGCAGTTTGAATTGTTTTGGGGAATTTCCTTGTGGGGGGAAAAGTCAGATTGAGTCGGATCTCTCCACTGCTTTCAAGATTATTGATTCAAGAAAATTTGATTGATATGCATTGGAAGCATCTGAAATTATCTCCCCCACTGACATAGTGACATATTAATATACTTGAAGAGTGATATTATCACTTTTCACTTATTTTAAGAAAAATGCGATTTTAAGGCTCTCTAGTATTTTGCATCATATTTATCGTGGATTACTTGTTAAAATGGATATTGTTTTATTTGACAAGGGATGGAAGCTCTTTTTGAAATGACCTTACGCACACGAACAGCCATCGGAGAGGAAGCTATTGTTTGTGCGTAAAATGACAAATGACCGTGTTGTCGTGCAAAATGTTTCAGGGCCAGGATTTATTATAGCTTATGCAACCTGGACTCGCTACACGGCTCAGACCTGGGCCTGCTGGGTGCGAGGTGAATGCATGAGAATAGTCGCCTGTGCAGGTCTTTTCTTAATCCCCTCTGACTTTCCTCTCTTCTTTTCTGTCTCTCTTTTGCCCCCCAGTTAGTGAAAGTCCATCCTTTTCCAGTGCCAAACTAGAAGAATGGAGCGCTATAAACAGGACTAATTTTCCACCAGCAAGCTCTCCACTAGTCAATGGCGTGGATAAACCGCATTTAGAACCTGAAGCAAAATACACACAGGTAAAAAAAAAAAAAAAAAAAAAAAAAAAGGACACCTCTCATTTTTTAGCACTAACCTCCAGCACTAAGACCTGCAGCAGTGAAAACAGTCTGTCCACTACCCTGGCAATTAGGGCTCTGCTCTAATTGCAGTTTTGTTAATCTAGTAATGTCTAAATAATTTTATGGCCTAGACATTTCTCTTCCACCATATTAATAGGCCTACGATCCCTTTTTCGCTGGTAATGGATACATTCTGATTTATTTCTTTTGGTTTTACGCAGTCGGTGTTCTTCCTATAGGCCTGCTATACCGTCGATGCCTTCCATTAATCAACAGAGTGCATATTATATAATTACTAAATAGGTCAAACCGTACTACATGATCTTTCTTATGATTTTTTTTAAAAATCAGCTTAATTGGGTTTATTGTAGCCTATCATCCTGCATTTCAAAAGACACAAGAGACTGTAGACCCATAAGGCTATTAGAAAAGTAAAATGTCTGCTTTAGGATTCTAAATCCTAAAGCATGCTAAATTTGGTTGGTTTTAGTGCCTACTTATAGTCTTGGGCCAAGACCCTGAACTGCGTGGAGAGGAATCACTGACCTTTGCTTCATTAGACTTGTACCACATTCATAGTTTAGCCCTATGGCGACCAAAGATTTTATCTGAAACTACAGCTGTCCTGCAGCAGGCCTAAGTCGAGGCATTTGCTTTATTTTGCATGTCTCTCAGGATATTAATCAGCTTTGGTGGATCTGAATAGTAAAATCCAAACTGATCAATGAAAAAGGAACCAGTCGAGATCGATTTGCCTGTGATTTCAGCAACAGCCACTAACTGGGACGGTGTCTAAACCGATCACTTTTCACTAGCAGACTTAGACAATGCATATGCAATGCATATTTTCATCATATGCGTGATGAAAATCCGTCCACGCGCTGAATCTCATTTTAATCCGCACTCAGTCCCGCTGTCAAGACATGGCTCTCTGCTTTAACTTGTAACTTTAGTTTGGTGCATTTTTATTAGTGGCTTTAGTTATATCAAAGACTCATCTTCGATAGTTCATGTGAAAACGGCTCATCGGCCCTATTTGGTTTTGAGTTAGGCTATTATTACAGCAAAAACTGAAAGGCTGTGGTGACAGCTGTGTGTGTGTGTGTGTGTGTGTGTGTGTGTGTGTGTGTGTGTGTGTGTGTGTGTGTGTGTGTGTGGGCGCGGATGCGTGCTCGTCTTTTTTTTTTTTTTTTTTTTTTTTTTTTGACATGGCACGCGATTCTCCTTTTAGACAAAAGCAATTTCATACCGCATATTTTATTATCCCGCTTCATCACGGAGAGTTTCCCTGCTCATTACACAGAAAACAGGCGGATGCTCTTAGACTGAACACTCAAAGTTATGGCAGAAAGACAACCGTGTGCAGGCGAGCTGTCCCAGCCAACCAACTGCACAAAACGCTGAGTTATAGTGAAGCATAAAATGCAGAAAATAACTGCTCGATAAATTACAGACTTTACTGCATGAAAAACAAGAATGATGCAACAGCTATTTCTAAAAATAGTGAAGTATTAACCTTGCCGTTTTAGCAAGCATGATCTAATCTAGAGTTAAATAGGCCTATATTTTGTGCAGTATTGCTTGCATGTGTGTGTGTGTGTGTGTGTGTGTGTGTGTGTGTGTGTGTGTGTGTGAGACAGACACACACACACACACACACACACAGAGAGAGAGAGAGAGAGAGAGAGAGAGAGAGAGCTCTAATGCAGTGTTGCAATAACACTGGCTTAAATAGCAGCTGTAGCCTAAAGTCCCATCATTCACTCTATATCTGAATCTTTTCATCTGCTATTATTTTGCTTCTAAATTTCAAAATAAGGTGTCTTTCTCTTCACACTAGTTGGCAATTATTAGTTCGACTCTTCGAGTCTTTGTCTATCTTTCTGGTTTCTTTTTATGCCTGTACACATTTGAGTGACAGTGCTAGGCTGCTCCTCTGCGCCATTGGAGCTTCTCCAGGTCATCTGTGTCACTGTGTCAGACATCATCAGGCCTAGGCCTGGGTCACATGCGGCCCAGAGGCGCACAGCAGTCAGATGCGCCCATGGGACTCTCGGAGTTTTCTTTGGAAGAACGAGCGGATCACAAATTCGTTTTAAGGTTAATACTTGCATGCAGGCGTATACGGCAGCTCGGACGTGATTTCTAATTTTCCCAGTTCTTCTTTTCAGACAGACCGAGAGGATTGACATGTGTCAAACAATGCTAAAACACATTTTTCTTAATCAGAATTTTAAAAATATATATATTATTAATACTGTTTCCTCACACCGCCCGCTGGATTTACCTGCTTTTAAGAGAGACAATGATTTTGCGACTTGCTTTAGCCCTGGAAGCAGGCTATATGTCATAGTTATAGCCTGTTGCGTTTGGCCTGTAGCGGTGTAAACCCCTGAAGGTGAACCGCTTTGAGCTGTCAATGTTAGGCTGAAGGTGCAGCATGACGGAGAGAGAGAGAGATTACATCGATGTAGGCCCAAGCTTGTTTGACGCCATTGCATTATTATTATTAGTAATTAGTTATTATTATTAGTTTTTATTATTATAGTTTTAATTATTATTTATTATTAAATTTAGATTAACTTTTGTATTGGATAATTACTGAAACAGAAAATTGTGACACAAGTCAAAATCATTTTGATAATTAAAAAATGGCCCATAACAAGACGACAAGGTGAAAAATAGGCATATGATACCTATTTAAAAATAATATAAAATTGATTGTAATATCTCCAGTAAATTATAGCGTGGTTAAGACGATCCTAATACAAATATGTAAATCTGTTTTGTTGTGTATGCATGTATGTATGTTTGTATGCATGTAGGGCTATGAATGTGTGTGTGTGTGTGTGTGTGTGTGTGTGTGTGCTACCCACCAATTTTGTTTCAGTAGGCACAATAACCTTTGTGAAATATTTGATGAAAAAAATAATTTTTTTAAAACTTTTTTTATCTTAAAGTTTCTGTGGCATTTTATGAAATAAGCTGCAGTATGAATGAATTCAGCAAAAAGACACAAGCACCCACTTACACCGACTGGCACCCACAGACATCCACCCAGACACCCACAGTCACCCACAGACACCCGCAGACACACACAGGCACATGTACACACCGTTTCTCAGTATTTAATTGTATGTTATAATCACCATTAATCTTAGTTTGGTGTATAATTGCATAAACCCAATGTGAAGATGTACTTGCCCGTAACAGTGAAGTACGTTTGGGTAAATAAGACACAGAAAAAGGAAAAAATCTCAATTGTAGAAATAATTCTCAGTAGGCGCAGACCACCCAGGAATAGAAATTCAGCCTCGCTGTTGAAATGCTTTGGTGAATTCCACAAGTTAAGTTTTGTCGCTGTGCCAGAAAAGTAAGGCCCATTCATGCTTCGAGCCTCATTCTCTATCATATTTCTCCTCTTCCTGCCTTTTCACTCTCAATCTCTCATGACATCTGTTTTGTGGCGCCCCCAACCACCCTGTCTCCCATCGTCTGGCACGGTATATCACCTCCGCCAGAGTGAAGTCCACTTTTCAGAAACCAGCAGTCGTATAGACCGATAGCCCGTCATTCATTTGAGATATTATGCAGTGATTTTTTGGATTAAGTTTAGTGAGTGCCAGGGTCCTGAGAGCCACTCACAGGCCCCTGTAGTTACTCAGCTACGTAACTGTACATGTGTACCTTCAGCAAAATTGGAAAAAATGAGGTTTTCATGCACAAGCTGCTCTTTCCAAGTCAGATCAGTGCTGTTTACAACTGCCACATCTTTTCTCCTTTACTTTTCCTTTCACTTTCCCCTGCCTCCACCACACTTCACCCCTCCACATTTCTGCAACTCAGCCACTTGTGTGTGTCTATTTACATTGTGGTCACCTCAGTTTCAGTTAACTCAACTGAACTTATCTTGTAGATGTAGATGATAATCTTCTATCTCAATAATTTTTCAATAGACTTTGTATTACAAGGATTTTTAATTCTTTTTATATTTTTTATGTTTTTACGTCCCAAGCCCCCAAGTTGACTTTCATTAAGCTGCAGATGCCGGTTTGAAATGATTTTGCCCTTGGCACCCTGACAGCATGTTTGAGAATGTATTTTGGTTTGTGTAAACTCTTGTGTAGAAGTCATAATGGAGCACAAATAGACAGACTCAATGTGGTGAGATTAAAACAATGTTAAAATACTGAGTTTTTTAATTTAGATATTTTTTGTAAAATAAAAACAGTCTCCGGTTACTTAAATTATAGCAAAATTAAACTACTCCTAAAAAAGACCTCTGGGGGTCTCTGGACCTCAGTTTGAAAAGCACTGATTTACCAGAATTTTTTTTTATAGAAAATGTTTCTGAAATCTGAAAACTTATTAAAATAATTCAGTTGGTGGTAAAATGACCCCAACCGTGTGGTCTACTCCAAGCAGGGACTCTGCACAAAGAAGCTGCTCTTATCTTCCTATAAATGTGACATTTCAGACCCATAATGCAAAGCTCCACATGGTAATCCTCTCTCTCTTTGTTCCCTGCTCTATCCCTGTTTTTCTCCCAGACGCCGAATGGATTGCCCACAGTGAACAGCTATGTCACAGCGCCCAGCATCCCTCCCTACCACCCTCCCACCCAAGTGTCGCCCTACATGGGGTACAGCGCCACCACGTCGGCCTATGTGACCGGACCCACATGGCAGCCAGCCAGTGGCAGTGCTCTATCTCCCCACAGCTGTGACATCGCCACCCCTCTGGCCTTCAAGAGTATGACAGCCAACCGTGATGCCATTCATCCCGTCACTGCCTCAGCACTGTAAGACCAGCTACACCGACCGAGACAGAAGGAAGAGAGGAGGGGGGGGAGAGACGGCGGGGACAGCAGACACAAGTCGATCCCCTCTGGCCTGCGTCGCCTCACTGCCACCGCCTCCTTTGTACTCCTATGAAGGATTCGGCCCCAGGACCCACGTTTGTGGCGTTCTCATGCGACCCCCCGATTTCCAGGGGTTTCCTGCAGGCCAAAGAGACGTGGGGAAATCGGTCTGTCAATTTGTACTACAAACTCATTTGCTATCTGTAAGAACTTGCAGAACAGGCATACTGAAGGACTGATTTGACTGCTACTATGATGAGGACATTTTGCCATCCATCTTCATGTCTCCTCTCAGAGTCTTTACTGCACACTTCTGCAAATGTCTTTGGGGAAAACGGGGTAATGTATGGCGCCTTCAAGAATAAGCAATCACAGAAGAGGGAAAAAAAGTTTGCATTTACGTGTTTCAGGGTGCTTATCAATTGCTATTGTTTTTTGTTTGTTTTTTAAATGTTTGTATGCTTTTTTTTGTTACGTTTTGATAAAAGTAACTGTCTTATGGAGCATCGTTTTTTCCCACTTCTCTAAAAATGTAGCCTATGCAAAAGCTCCAAAGAGAAGTTAACGTAATGTTTATTTATTAGACTAAGGTACGTTGAATGAAGTGCAATTAGCCTCACAGACACAATGGGAATCTCCACGCACATTTAGACAAAATTGGCATTGGTCTTATGCTGGAATCTATAGCATTAACAGTTGAGCTGAACACTTCCAAATGTTGCACAATGAAATTGAATGTATCTTATTAAATTGTTTGGCTGGTATTGGTCTTTCTGAACTTGGCGAGTTGCTTTTTAGTGTGACGACATGTCATGCATACACCTTTACAAGTAAAATATTTGCTTTCTTTATGCAAAATGATCCACATGAACGGGAAACTGCATGATGCACAAACAAATCTGCAAACAAAGTGAGGTGTGGTTACTTATGCTTTCCTAAGAAGTGGCACATGGCATATGTTCCACTGGACTGCAGTATGGCATAATAGCCAAGTTCTGAGAGTGCACAGATCCTACGTGACATGGCCTGCTGCTCAGTGTAGTCGGCCTAATTGTCATGAAATAAAAACATAATGCTTTTTAAGGATTTCAGTCATTAAAACAACATAGCCCTTGCAAAAGCATATAGCCCTTGCTTTATTCACAGACATGCTTGTCTGAAATTGGCCTTTCTGTGCCGGAGTAAGGCAAGAGGAAATGGGCCTATAAAACGTGTACCATAGGATGCCATGATTTTAAATGTATTGCCATATATGTATATAGACTCCGTAGCGGTCATACAGTTTAAATCTATTTTCACTTTTAAATTAATTTCGGTGAAGGCTGAATACCACCATTTTATGTTCAGGGGTGAAGTCATGACAAATATAATATTTTACTAAAATACAGTCATATTCCAGAACCACAAACTGACCTAATCTCACTTTTTATTCTTAACATGAATGTAGACTAAGGTTACTAATCTCATAGGAGAATGATCTATTTTTGTATAGCCTATCATAGTTTCTAGGTATAAGTGTAGGGCTTGTGATGTGAAATTTCTATTTCAGAGCATTCTGGAACAGGTATAAAAGCACTGCAGTTGGATTTAGGTGTATGTAAGTGATGCGGTAAATCTCATCATCATTGTTGCATTAAAATAAGGAATCTGTACTCAGGACTCTGATTAGGCTCTGAGCCGAGGTGGAGTCAACTTTGCGTTCAGACCGACACAAATAGGATTCAGTTGACTGTGGTCTCCAAGGTCATCAGGCATCTGCCCCAAATTTTACTCTGTAAGCCACATTTCCACCGGAGGGCCAAATTGGGTTTGTCAGGGTTAACTCAACATGTTCATTACATGAGAAGAACCGCATTCAGCCCGGCTGACAAATCATATGTTTGTGAAATGATGCAAAAATACTTAAAGAGTGTTGTTTAGAGGGAAAAGGGAGTGATATAAATAATGAGTGAGTCCTTTAAGCCCTGTCTAGTCCTACAATGGGGATCGGGTTTGAAACGAGGTTGTGCATATAGCATAATAAAATCACTCTCCAGCTTTTACATAGCATTACCCACTGCTGAGGGTTGAGGACATGGCTGTTTTAGTTATGGCCCCAAGTTCCCCAGTCCTCCTGTGTTACAGCATAAACAGTCCATCCGTGCGACAGTGTCAACAGTCCTCCCCACGCAGGGGCTGATTTGACTTGGAAAGCACTCTCCCCCGCATCCAGTGGTCACGGACCGTTGCTCAGGGATCGTAGTGTTTCTCTGACCGTATGTGAACCACATCACAGGGACGTGATGATCATACACTCACTGTTCCAACCAACCCTCACGGCCACCCCTACCATCCACCATCCATCACGTAAATGATAGTTGCAACCAACTCGCTGTCGTGAAAGTTCTTGGGACGAGAGTGGCATGAAAAAGTCGTTACGTGCCCTCTGTTTTTTGCTCCAGCCTACACACAAAGCCAAACAACTTTTCCTTTCAACTAGCTACATGAACTGAGTATACATCAGCCTGGCGCTTTTAGTCTCCTCTGACTCATACAACAAAATTAAAGTGTGGTTGTCTTAATTGACACCAGTATTTAAAAAATAGGAACAGTGTGTTTTCTAGACAGGAGAAATAGTTTCTCGAAAGCCTAATAATCTTCGTTCTTGTAGTCTAATGTTGGTCAACTTTATGGAAGTGAGGTCTAAAGGCGTAGTTTTAAAAATAGGGGCAAACACGTGTTTATAATTAATGATGTTGAGTCTGACTTCAGTGTCATATGGTTATCTTTACTTCTCCACATGCAATCAGAAACAAGACAGGCTTTTCCAGGGTAACACAGAGCAGGGTATGTAACACTACATGAATGCACGACTTTATGTATGTTCTTGCTCACTGGAAGATTTTTAAAAGAGGTTGACAACGGCCAGAATGTTTTCTTAATGCCTTAAAACAGCAACAGTGAATGCACAGGTGAGTGAAAAAACCTCTTAAAAATCAACCGCACTTGGAAAATCACAATGTCTAGGTCCATGTCTTTGGTGTGCCTCCCATGTCTAATCACGTTGACATGAAACACCACTTTTACATGTACTATGAATCGTGGAATTATTAGTACATGTTAATTATAAAGTTTCACCATGCCTCCATGGGAAAAGACAGGTACAGTCCTGTGCTGATTGCGTGCCTGTCAAAATGGAGCTGCGGAGTGGAAATTTTAAAGGTGAGAATGAGGAATATATGGGGGATGGGGGTAAGAAAATGAGGAAAAGGGGACCTGGCTACTGAAGATTTATGATCAGCACGGTGTGTGGGGAATTCAGGTGAAGGGTGGCTCTGTTGCTTAGCTACCACCAATACATGCTGCACATGTTACAAGCTGTCAAGTCTGAAACAAACATATGCATTCAGCACTCCATTACGAAGAGGACAGGTTAAGCGCTTACTATTCCATCAGTCTGCAAGCCGCAGTTGTTAGTCTATCACCATGGGCCCCTGGGCAAAAAACCAGGAGCCTTTCCATTTTGGCAGCGAGCAACTCCCACATTAATGATGACTGTCAAATGCCAACGTGGCTCAGTACAAGCTACTACTCTCTACCAGATGAGGTTAAGATGGGTTTAGAGCAGCCACTACCCTAAGGCTGAGCAACAGGTGTGTGTGTGTGTGTGTGTGTGTGTGTGTGTGTGTGTGTGTGTTTGCATGAGTGCTAGGGTGTGTGTATTTGTGTAAGAGACAGATCGGCGCAGGGAGAGAATGTGTGCGGTAACCTCCATTCCTCGGCTGCATTTTACTTTCTTGAACTTGTTGTTTTAGCTTGAGCTAAGCTATGCAGAGGCACTGACTCCCCTCCACAGAGAGAGAAAGAGAAAGAGAGAGAGAGGGAAGACTGACACTCGGTTGGCTAATACAACCTCTACGGCTGACAAGTTCTCAAACAACTTCGGGCTCTAATGGGGGAACGAACAGGGGGCAGGGAAAAGAGGCAAACTGAAGGAAAGTGATACGCTTATAACATCGCCATGTTTAAATGTTCCCAGAGAACACACACACACACACACACACACACACACACTGCAACACAGACAGGACACACGAGTGCATGTGAACAAGTACACCCACACAAACAAATAATTAGGAACCAGAATTCATTTTGTTTTTAATTGATTTGTTACCAATACATGCAAACAACATCTTTTTTCAAAAAACAAAAAAAAAAAGGTTTATCTTGAAATTTAAAGGTCAAGCTAATATTTTTTTTGCCATAAAACTAATAGATTTAACTTCTCCATAACATGTCAAAACTATTCTAGATTAATAATGACTTCAAATATCTATGGGGAACATAAAAAGCTCATGCATAAAGATAGTACTTAAAAGATCTCCACAAAAGGCTTTAACAATAACACTGTATGTGAATTATCACAGACCACTGCAGCTGTAAGGCTTGTTTCTATATAATGTAAGGCTCAGTATCGTGAATGTGAGTCTATGTCTGTGCACACATGTGTATGAATGAGTGTGTGCAGTCAAACAGTAGGTGCATGTCCCTCCTTTACCGTGTGCCAATGTACATACAGACATGTGCGTCATAGCATTGCTGTGGTGTGTGTTTAGCATGTCGTCTGCATGCCGCAGGTTTCAAAAGCCACATGAGCAGGTTTACATTATGATAAGGCTGATGTTTCATAGAAAAGGGAAGTTCAGTCAGGATGCTTCATGTAGTGTCATCTGAACGCAAAGTGTGTGCAGTGTTTAGCATGTAACATGAACTGTGCGGCTGTAAACTGATTTTGTATCCTCACTTGCCCTTTGTGATTGTCATGCAAACATGCCTCAACTTCACTTTGGCGTTTTATCTTAACGGGAAATTGTCATCCTGAATTTAGTATCAAAAGTTAAGGCCCAAAGAAGCTGTTAAAAACACAATTGTTGAATTAAAAATATATATTTGTCAAGCAAATAATACTCCGTTTTTGCAGTTCCTGAGAAAAAAACTTGGATGAGATGCATTTTTTCCCCCTGATAGTTCCACTGAAATGCTAATCTGGTGTGTTTGTCCCAGTTTTAGGAGATGTGTTTACTATGCATAGTAATATTGTGCATACAAGGTAGATAAAAAACAAAACAAAAACAAACTTTGGTCTGACATTTTGTGGGATCAGTCAAAAATATTGGAATTGAGTTGAGATCCATAAGGCACTGTGTTGGGTTTCTTTTCTCGTCCTCTACCAGTTTCTCTGCAGCCATCCGGAAACATACTCGTAGACAAGCAGCATCACCGCCCCACCTGTAACAGAACAGAAGAGAGAGATACTGGGAATGCAACAGATTTCGCCCACCACACCAGGAGCAGGGTTGGCTACCCAACCAACGGGAGCCGCCAGCCCACCTAAAAAAATATTCCTTGTTTTGGTTCCAGAATTTCAGTGTCATATGGTCAAAAGATTTCTGGGAGAAATGCAAGAATGCATCACAAGTAAACACAGTGAGGTTGGGCAAAGCAGGAACAACTAGCAGAGCAAACAGTGAGCCGTGATTTTCCATTAAAAGCTTGTACCTCACCGAATGTAAACGTGTATTTTGTATTTTCGCTGTCCTGTCATGTTAGCCATGCTGACTTGAACATACTCGCATGGCTCTGCTGTTATCAGGCGGTAAAATGGTTAAGAATGAATAAATCTGAGACTGGGAGCAGTGCTCTTGAGGTAGCCTGCAGCTCCAGATACCTGCATCAGCGCCTGGATTGACTTTCGGTCCAAACATTGATCATAATGAGGATTGTTTTAGTATTAGTTATGAAGAACAAATGAATGTGTGTTATTTTACCTGGTCCAAGCCTCATTATTTTGGGCACCAACCCCTTGTACAGAGCCAAGTACCTGCCCGAAGGAGAGAGGAAATGTTATTTCATCGCTGTGCAAACACAAGATATCGATTTCCATTTTGGTGTAGAGCAGTATGTGGTTTTAATTCATGTTTTGGTCCGTGATAGAGTGTGTGTGTGTGCGTGTGTGTGTAGCTATAGGCTGGCAAAGCTGCAGAGTTTGGAGGTGATTGCCTGGCTGCCTGTCTCTCACCCCAGTCAGGTACAGAGAAAGGTCTAACGGCCAGTGCTGGCGTGTACCTGCCCCTTAATGCGTTCAAGGTGATCAGTGGCTGGCCGCCTCCGCCTTGTGCTCCCCGTCCCGCTCCCTGCCCCCGCCACTGATGGCGTTAATAAGGCTCGACCCACTTCCTCCCTGGCCCTCTGTCTGATTAGATTGACCCGTGGAGCGCCGCGCGGCTCGTTAGGGCCTGCTTAACGACGTCTCCCATAGGGACCACTAATTAGGTGGGACTGTGTTGTGTTAGAGCAGGGGACTGGATGTGGCGGAGGGGGCACCCTCTATGCACCCCTGCAAAGACAACGTTTCAGCGCCATTCCTGCAGCAGCCCCCAAGGCTCCTGTGTCCACTAACTACAAACATCTCGCTGGCCCTTGTCTAGCATGGCTGCATGGGGGGAAAGTGGAAAGCCTGAGGCAAACGCTAACATAACACTACATCTTTCCTTGAAACTTCCGTGTAGATCTGTCATCCATAGAGGCTAGAAAATATGCTAACATTTACTTTATTGCGGAAATGTATGATGATAGACACGCTGCAAAAAAATCTCCAGTAGACATGACAAGTCATTTAGCCTCATACTGAGTATTAGAATTGTGTTTTTCTTACACCAAGTGAACAAATCTGGCAGTGGGACGAGATAATGCCAATGTTTCAAATCCTCATCGCCTTGTTTTCAGAATTTTCTTGTCATTTTCTTGATACGAGTGGGCTGATCTGCCTTCTACTGTCTTTTTTCAATATGTTTATACTTGTTTCCACAAAAATTCCAGAAACAAGTGAAACTGCATTAGAAAGAAGTGGAAATGTCTCATCCCACTGGCTGATTATTTCACTAATTTAAAGAAAACAAGCTTTTAAAATTGAATATGACACTAACTGACTCAAGATGGAGATTTTTTGCAGTGCAAGTGAATGTAGTCCAGCGCTGACTCTTAAATGTAACATCACCACTTTGTTTCCATTCACTGGATCATCCGTTATTCATCTTAGCATCAAGTAATGCATGCTCTTCCACTGGAGTAAAGTTGGAAAATTTGCATGTCACAAAAGCCAAATCCTTGTATCTTCTGGGTGCGGCTGGTACATTTGACAACGCTAAATTGCTAGCAAAATAGAAGCTTGTGAATTCTTGAATACACAAGCCACTTAGTGACAGGTTTTTAAATGTTTTCCCAAGGCTCCGATATTCATCACCTCATCACACCCCCCCTCTTTGGTCCATACCCTTCTTCCCGGTACACCAGCGCCATGGTCTGGAAGCAGGTGCGGTACTTGATCTCTCCTGGTACCGGCTGGGGGCCTTGGATGCGGCTCTTGGCCACGTCGAAGGGAATGTTCACACAGGAGGAGATGGTGCCGGATACCAGGCCAATGGTAAACTTTCTCAGGAACTCTAGGCCAGGATCCTGGAAAGGAGAGGTGGGGCAAAAGTGGAAAGGGATTCTTCTATTACATCTGTTTCTGTGATGCCGACACATTTATGTGTGCTATTCCACATGCATCATTTTAATGGAAACATCTCTGGAGAGGACATTAGATGGTACATTTGGCTACATATATAGTATCAAATCATAAAAAACACAGCAGTAAATAAAACTTTCAGAGTTATGAACGATGAGGGGAACTTAACGACATGGGGTTGATAAAAAATTGCGAGACGGTAGGTGTATACCTATGAAAGCGACAGTCAGCGAGAGCATGAGGGGGCTTGTGCGTATGATTGCAAAGCTGGCATGAAAGCCCTGATCATTTAATGGTAGCGGGGGGCAGATTAGTGCTTCCTGACTGCGGTGCGGCTTTCTGATTGGCTGAACAGAAGCACATGTTCTTTGGGGAGCCAAGAGAGAGGATTTATAAACAGGGTTCATGCAGGCAGACTGTGGAGGCATATGGGGACAATTTGGGTAATTGGGCTGTGACTCGGCACAGGGGTATTACTGTACCAAAGAAGCCCAGACTCAGAGAGCTCTGACAGCTAATTGGCCAGGATATTTTTACAAATGACAGCAGCCTCTCTGGTCCAGGCCTTTCTCAAGCGGCTGGACACCCTGAGAGCTGAGGTAAGTCAACAGCTAATCCCACTTCTTCTGTTTTTTTCAAGTGGGATGTGGGGAAGGGGGTAACATACCCGTGGCCTAAGTACACCCATCAACCCACTTCCTAACAGCCTTGAGCAAACACCTCCTCACACATTCACTTCTGAATGATGGCAGTGTGCTATCTGCTCCCTCTGTAATATTCAAATGGTAATACGAGAGAAGCTTGGGCATGGTTTGCTCAATTTGACTAGAGACACGTTTGAGTTGCAAGCTCATTGCTCATGTTGCTGACAAAAGGGTTTTGGAGTGATGCCATGGTCAGCCCGGCCTGGAGCTGTCAGAGGCCACAATATTTATCCTCTCCTGCCTTGACAATAGTCACAGTTACCCTCGCATGCACAGCCTCAAATTCATCAAAGCACATACCTGAAGCTCGTTCTCAAAGGCAATGTCCACACTGTAGGAACAGAGCTGTTTCAGTCATCCAACCAGATCGTTATAATTCATGTAGAATGACCATTTAGCGCTTTGTGTATCATATCTCGCTGGAAAAATGTTGAAAATGGCAGCGACTGGGCTCCCACTGTAACCTCCTCTTGAAAGTAGTACCATTGTCTGCTTCCAATTAGTCCATTGGAGTTAATCTAATGCTCCAGTTTGTACATGTGGAACAGGCGTATGGTAACGTTTCCATTAAACAAAATTAACTTTTGTTTGGGCCATCAGGCTCTGCCGGATGTGTAATCTGAAACTTTGAGGATGTTATGGAGAGCAAACAGACGAGGCATTAGTGGACTGATCTTACAAGCTCCTCTCTGATTTTCTTTCCTCTCTTGCCGTGGCATTCAGGCTAACCAATCATACTGTCAAACACTCGCTATTCCCCGGTGCCTAGGTGGCTGACACATGTGCATATCATATTGCCTGCAGTTAGCAAAAAGTTGTTGTAGTCAAAGGATACAAACACCCAGGCCTGGCAAAGAGCTGAAGTGACTTGTCTGGCACTGAGATAACTAGCATTTGATAGCCTAAGCCCAACCATGACCTGTTGTAGGTGTGACCACAGATTGTGATTGGCGTGTTACCGGGCTGGTAGGAAAGGCATCCTTGACATTGAAGTAGAAGCCAAAGTAGATCATGTTGAAAACACCGTGGCGTCCCAGTGTTGACGTCAACCCTTTATTCAGGCCTCTCAGTCCAAAGCCGTCTGTCTTAATGATGCGGCGTGCCTGGGCAAATGAGGAGGGTTGCTGTATGGAGGGGATTTTGAATTCAAAGAAAAACACATGTCAAGCAATGACAAAAACACCACTTGGAGTCTTAACAAATGAGTGCATTAATGAGAAGTTACAAATTGGTGAAGTGTTTTATTGTTCCCGACCTCTTTGAAGGAATCTCTGTTAGCCTGGAGACTGACTTTCACCACTTCAAACGGATTGACGACGACAGCCTCGGTCAAGCCTGCACCCAGCCCTGCTACAGACAATGCCTGGGGGGGGACAACGGCATAATTTACGAGTGAGTGTGAAGACATTATCTGAGTGGAGAAAGGGTAAGAAGGGTATGAATACCACATTAATAGTTAAATGCCACAAAGGTATTTAGTATCAAGCTAACTGGGCTTTTACTGAATCGCAGTTTTATTTTCAGAAACCTGTTCTCCGAGTTTCTCTGTCACCTCTACAATGGCCACTCGTTTCTGTCACGACTGTTATTGTTATTGTTTGACAAATGACAGGAGAGAGACAAGAGGGAAAGGAAGGTGAATGAAAGGAGGCAGCAGGAATGTGAGGGACGTAGGAAGCTGATCAAGTGTTTAAAGACTCGGCATTAAAGAGGCAGTGCATTAAATACAAAAAAGAACAGGCCAATACAAAAATAAAAGAAGGGGGAAAATTCTTTATGTTTTAATAAGAGCTATCGTAACAAGCTATTAAACTATTATAGCATTGTTTGACAAGTATAATGGAACAAGTAGACTACACATATATGGAAGTATATATCTGGCACACAGCTGACACAGTTAGCGTACTTATGTATTTGCATGAGGGGAAAATGATGAGACTGTGTGTGTGTGTGTGTGTGTGTGTGTGTGCATGTGCACATGTGTGTGCATGCGTGCCCAGAGCGAGGTGTAATGGGAACATGTCAAGAACGTGTCTATAGCTCATTACTCTTCCTGCCTCTTTATCCTGCTGTCAGAGCCCCGGGACCCATCCTCTCAGACATGCCTCGCGCTGTTTACACAGCCAGCCAGCCACGTTTTAATTCCTTATTTGTATTATTACTGTGTGTGTCCTCATTAATCAGAGTGAAGGTATTCAGCTGTGCCATGCTGAATAGGCGAGGGGGGCAGCCCCGCGCCATTCAGACCCAATCTGTAATTCACCAGCACTAATGATCCTACGTGATTACAGTACTTGATACCTGGGGGCCTCTTGAGAAAATGGGGTTAGAGGCACTTGAGGAAGAGGAAGAGGAGGAAGAAGAGAAGGACGAGGAGGAGGAGGAGGGGGAAGAGAGCATGATGGATGGGACAGGTAAACATTTCTCCTCCAATGGCTGTGCAAACAAGCCGAGGATATATGCCGTGCCGGGGCAGCCCCAACGCGCTGAGTAAAAGCTGAGTTACAGGTAAGTCGTCCATCATGCCTGACAGTTGGCTGCCACCTGAATAGGTGGTGTGCGGTGACCACACCTCATGAACAGGAATCTTGCATACAGCTCTGATTTCAAGCGAAACTGCACCTACCTGTATCGCTACAGGAGATCTATGACAGGAGGAGCGGCCACGGTCAGAAAATTAACACCCACCAAAGCCGCAAATGACAATAAAATTTGTTGGATAAACCAGTAAAGATAATCCACTACACTACCTTCTAATGTTTTGAGAAGACAGCAATTAAATGCTTTATATACAATCTTTGGTCTTTACCTGTTCTCAAACTTTGTCCCTGTTGGCAAACTCTGACTATGAGTGAATCAAATTTAAGAAAAACAATTGCTCCCTATTAACAAGGCTCCTGATTTGGTTGTGTACTACAGTGGCTTTACACAAAATGGTAGTGCATAAACTTCTGCAATCTTTTCCTTGTATAGTTTTGTTGCCTGGTCTCATGTTAGTAGTGCTTTGTTACTCCAAAGCAGGTGTGAAGCAGCTAAAAAGAGAAAAAAAATTACTCATGTTACTTGATTCTGTACATGAAAAACTACTGAAAACAAGTAGGGTGACATGAAATAATATATTAATTAAATTGGCTGCTAAAAATTATTCTTGGCAGGTTTCTTTGTTTACCAAGTCTTGGCAGGTGAACTAAACAGTTCATTTTTGGAACTGCCTGCCTGCAACTTTCTTCCTGGTTGCTGCAGACTATCCTATGTGAATGTGTATGTATGTGTGTGTGTGTGTGTGTGTGTGCACGTGCGTCTGTACGAGTATCAGATGTGAGTGTATTCAGGTGTTTCTGTGTTTAAGACTCACCACACCAGGAGACAACGGGGTGCGATTCAGCAGCTTCTTGTATTGCTCAAAGGTGAAAAACTGCAGAGGAAAGATTGGGATGAATGAGCTGTCAAAAGCCAGTGTCTCTTCACACAAACACATTCATGCATGCTGTTCACATAAAGGACATGCACATAAAGGAACACACACTTTCGAAAACAACTACCTTTTAAACGACTCGGGTGCTAAGGGGAACTTGGGCTGAGGTCCATGTCGACCATGAAAAATTATGCAGTGCTTGAATCTTACACCGCAGTCTCAATGGAAAGGAGCGAGTCTAATACGCACTATCAAATGGAGACAGAGCCACTGATTTGTTTATCTGAGCTAAGGGCAAAAAGCCTGCATAGGCATTTTAATCTGAGCTTTAATTTGCTTAAATTCTTCGCTCCAGACATTTCTCACCATCAGCCAGCTTTGTTCGCTGTGTGAGCGATTACCCCATCTTCTCAGTGTGAGTGCTTATGTTTAAAGTTCACACATCCTTGTCTCCAGCATCTCATTACCAGAGCAGCTCCATGCCAGCCACCGCCACCACCAACCCCCCACCCCCACCCATCGCCCCATTACACGCTTGCAGGGCGAGGGAGAGAGAGATGCACTGAAGCTTACCTACTTAGAGATACAGCTCGTATCAAAAGATGGGCCTCAGGGGGAAAGTTCACCGTTAATGATTGTAGGTCAATATTTGATAGGTTGGCGGAGCAAATAGGAGTACCAGAAAAGGCAAACATGGCGGTGACCGTCACGTGTTTGATCAACATGTGTGCTCCATGTTAAGTGCAGTTGGTATGCTTTCTCAGGGTAGTGCAGGACTCCAGCCGTGACGGTGAAACCAGAGTCTGAGGGTTGCGTCACAGCACAAACAGCTCAAGTGCTTGTGTGGACTAGCATGCACAACCAATACCGTCTATGGTATATCCTTTACATTACCTTCACTGCTCGCTTTGGCGTCTCTGCAAGAATTGGAGGAAGGATTCCCTTGTAGAAGCCAAAGATGCTGCAGAGAGAGAAAAAAAAATCCTGTTACACTTGGTAATATGATGACTGCCACCGCTATCCATATATGAGTTACAATAAGGTTTCATTGGAAATGTTGATCTAAAAGGTGTAGTCCTTGAGTTGATGCTCTTATACACAGTGGCTCAGTGTTCACTGCAAAAAAAATCCTCATCTTAGCCAATCATTTTGTCTCATAGTCAGTGTTAAAAAGTTTGCTTTTCCTCAACAAAAATCTGCCAGTGGGATGAGATAATCCCTCTTGTTTCCAATGCAGTTGCAATTGCTTCAGGAATTTTTCTGGGGAAAAAAGCGCTGAAACAAGGCAGGATAAGGCAGATCAGCCCACTGGTATCAAGAAAATGAAACTTGATTCAAGAAAGTTCTGGAAACAAGTTGATTAGTACTGGAAACAAGTGGAATTACGTCATCCCACCGGCAGCTTTGTTTCACTCGTTTGAAGAAAAGGAAGATTTTAACACTGAATATGCGACTCAATGGCTTGTTAAAATGGAGTTTTTTTGCAGTGTGCTCAAGACCATATGGTTATTGCAAGGATGGAACCTATGACTTTTCAGCTGGATGAAACTGCCAAACCACCAGCCTGCCATACTGCAGAATATGGAATGTGAAAATGAATGCAGACCTTACAATGCCAAGCTCACAAAATGGCAACAGAAAGTGCGCTGCTGTGACGTGGATACACTAGCACTACCATTTATTACAAAACCACAGAGCCTGATTAACATGTTCCTTAGGAATCTTAAAGGGAAAATCCTTCAAGAATCCAATTCAGGATTTGTTATACTGAGTGCTTCGAGACTAACTTCTGGTTCGTTTTTGAAACAATGAACAACAACGCCGTATAATTTCATTCCATTTATTATTTTCCACAGTTCAGTCATCTAATTACAAGCTATGACCTAGAGCACCTGGAAACAGGATTTTTTAAAATAACACACTGAGTAATGGTTATAGATGAAACAAAGCAACCCATCCTGTATAATTTTTAGAGCATTTATGATTTCACCTATTTACAAAAGTGTCCACTAACAGGGATTACAAATACAGCGAGGGTCTCCTCCAAAACACCTAACCAGTGATTATGATCAAGTCTTTGATGACAGACTCGGACGTCATTTTTTCCAACATGGGAGAAAATAGTAGCATCTTGTCTATTTTGCAACGGGAGCACAAAATGTGTTGTATATACATTTCAGAAGTGCAAGCATGTGCATTTTCCCCACCTTTCAATTTTGTGAAAACACAGAATGGGTCAAATAGCACTTTAGCATTTGTTTTAACTTGCATGGTTTAGAGCACGGGGGCAGTCCAGATAATGTCAGGTATGCCAGTCACAGAGAGGTGAACTCGGTTGACTTTCCTGTGACAGTTGGTGGCACCCGTTGCACTTTCCTTTTTTTCAACCCAACCCACCTGGAGCAAGTGAAGGCAACACTAAGCTCTAAAAAATCTTTTCAGTTAGTATTTCGCCCTCTGGAACATGGAGCACTTCAAGCATCAGAGATGTAGTCATGACTTGTGTGGATAACAAACCGTCACTGGCACCATCGCCCCACGACACCTCTGCTTTTCCCTTTGCTCTCGTTCCTAAATGTTGTTTTAAAGGGACTGCCTCAGACCAAAACAGGTAGAACAGGTCTAAATCTTTAAATAAGTACAACAATAAATATCTTCCTGGCACTTTCCTCTTGCATTTAAAGTAGCAGCTGATGCACATGTTCCAAGTTGCTCTAGTGATGAATTAAAGAGTGAACTCCACCTTGTTTCTTTTAATAACTTATGAACCACTTCAACCTACCGGAATGCAACAGGGCTGCATGATGTAATATACTGTACAATATTTTTGATGACTATTGCAATTAGGAATAAATTGCACTACATATGGCTTTGTTGACAAGATTTATTTTTAGCGCTTAAGATGAAGCAGAGGTACAAAAACGCATATTTTGCCTCCTGATAGATATTTCTTGTGATTTCAGTTTAGATGAAATGAAAGACTTTGAGCAATGCCATACAAGCCCAGTCAAACCGTGTGAGAAACATAATCCAGATGTCACCTCAAGTCCACTCGTCTCTGACAGAGCTGAGCAACCAGAGACACTCGGCCGATGAGTGACGGTCAACAAACGTGTTGGCCAAGAAAAATTGGGTCATCAGCTGTCACTGCTCATCAACAGCCTCCTTATTTTTAGATCAATGTGATTTCGCTTCATGAACAGGGCATAGCTGATGATAGCTATTCAAAGCTTCCCGATTCTTTACAGTTTACTGTAGGAATGTATGTGTCAAAAATGATGCTTGGGGATTGGCTGCATCCATTGTTGGCGGTTTTGTCTTTACTTTTCATGATTAAGGCCCAATTTGTAGCTTGCTTGTACTGTGTGGTCGGGACAGAGCAACCAATCGACCACGTTGGCAGCGTGAACACAAAGTAAGAACTGCGAATAGAGACAGAGAGTGAGCAGGAGTGTGTATCAGGGACTGTGTATTGATATTGAACACAGGTCTGTGGACAGGCAAGACAGTGTGGCGTGACCGACTCCAGCCTGTGAACAGTGGCACCACCTCTATTGTGGCAACATGTCCTACATGTCAACAGAGATGTTCTCGGCTGATTGCGTCCAAGTGTAAATATTTTTGTTGCAGGAGCTACATATCTGCTGAACGCCCGGAGAAGGACAGGCCATTAAATTTGCCCAGTATCCATAGCGGTGCCAAGGCTGCCTTCTCAAAACTGCAATGACCCACAGCTAATTATCAAAACACTTGTCATCGGGTGACAGAATCAACCTATTTCATCAACACCTGAAGTTACATGAGCGGCACTGGCTGGGAGTAGTAGTGCCACAATAACGCTGGGGCAGGAAATAATGTCTCAGGCAAATCCCTTATGGAAGCCGAAATGAATCCCTTGTATAGCTTGTACACACAAGTTATTTCAGTCAGACGGAAGCCCCTGCCCTCGGCTCTCTTTGTACATGCAAATTGTGGCCACAGATTTCCCGGGTGTGGTCAGGCCGGGGAGCCACCAGCTGACAAAGAAGGAGTGAAATTTGTTACAGACCAAAAATGGCCTCCTGGCACAAGCCATCATTTGAATCCTGATTTGATTTCCAATGTAAAATACACACTAAGTCCCCTTTTGGCTTTCCTAAACAAATGTCCTCCGGACAGTGAAGACCAGCTGGCTGTGTAGGTGTGTGTTTGTGTGTGTGTGAGTGTGTATGATTTGCCCTTCATTTTCATAAAGCTTTCCATTTATAATAACCCCCATCCATCTGAACAGCAGCTCATCACTGGCATAAGCAAGAACAAATAATCAATTAGCTAAATCGGATGATAAATAACCACAAACTATAACTTGATGTCGTGTAAATATGTAAGGTTACGGTCCATTTGACTTTGAGCAAAATCACTTTTGATCGCAATCAGTGCTCACGGCAGATTGTGTTGTTGACTCGTGTTAATTTTCACGCCACTATTATGAGGAAGTCCATGAGAAATAGGAGTCGCCACAGGGAACTCTTCACCAACCTGTAAACAACCAGCATGCTTCATCTGCAAATATTTTCCTTTTCTCAGTGTCTGCTGTAACCTTGACATTGTCACACAGGCAAAAAAACAGCAGAGTGACCAGTGGGGCTGGGTTTCATGTTTCTCTATTCTGCTCTTTACAACGACGAGCTAAACTTATTCTGGTGCAACACACAGATCATCAGGTAAACCAGATTATCAATTCAAGCCCATCTATCAAAAGTGAATTGAGTGAAGACTTACTATTATCTTCTGTTATCTTTGGGGTCAATTTGACCCCATTCAATGTTTAACATCTGTAAATACATGATTAACATCTTTTTTTGCTTCATATTTAATGACTTTTCCTAATTTAATGGAGACAAGTGGGTGTACATGAAATTAACACAATGATATGTTTTCAATGTCCTGCACACATTTGGTGTTTCTTGAGATCAGCCTATGTAAAACATATGAGAAACATCATCATTTTACACACATTTGTTGGGTGTGTTTTTTTTTTTTGTTTGTTTGTTTGTTTTTGGTTTTTTTTGATGATATTGACAGGACTATAACATGGCATTTATAATCTTAAAAAAATTCCCTCTGCTTCAGGGTCCTCACCTAAAATAACCATACCTGTAGTAGTGCATGAACAATATGACATTGTTAATATGACACTGGGGAGGGAAAAAAATATTTCCAACAAGAAGAAGGGGAAGAGTGGGCGTCTTCTGATTAAACGGGCCTCTTCCACCACAGACATTTAATAACTTAGGTGCACAATGCCTTCATAGAGCAAAACAGAAAGCTGTGATGCCCCTGAATAGCCTCTCCTCACCTCAGTGTGACTCTGAGCTTATGTGTGGTGAAGCATTGGATTACACTTAACACTTCGCTGGAATCCTCGGAGAATTTCTCTCCGCACACAAACAGCATTCATTTGTGCAGGCTCATCTTGCAAAACTCCGGCTTGTAATTTGCATGATACAACCATCTATTTATCTATCCATCTCCCATCGCCAGCACTGAGCCCTTGATGAGAATAACATAGCATGGTAGCCTCTAAAAAATTAAACATTCATAGCAAAATCATACCTGTTTTGGCCATTTTTTGGACATGTTTGTGGGAGGGATGCATATATTTTTTGCATGGGTGGTCCCAGCAGGAGTTAAACCCCTATCCTGCAATGTAATGCCAGGCTCTACAGTGCTTCTTGTCCTATACCCGCCAACTCTCTGTGCAGTAATGCCAGGACTCTTTTAATATTCCTGTGGCCATGTTTTGGGTCCTGACCCAGGCTGTGGATAACACCGGTAAAGAATGCATGAGAATAGAGTCTTTTTGTTTGCCTCCAGACGGAAACATTTAACACATGCTCACACCGCTGCACCCTCATGCAAGAGAAGAAGGGAATGCTGCCTGTGAGGCAACACACAGCACAGCCTTACTGAGCACTGTTCACACGTCACACACCTACACATAACTTTTTACGCATAACATTTTAACATTTAAAGAGACAGCACATTTTCCAATTTCATTCAAATACACGATTTAAAATTTCAAAATTAATTCACAAATATGTTGAAAGGTTTTAAGGAGTAATACACCTCAATATCTATATTCATTTATCAGCTACAATTATATTTCATTTGTCTGGCTATATAGTGTCTCTAGGCCTGGTTCTGGTGTCCACACTAAACCCTGACTCAGAGTCTCTAAGAGATGGGGTCCCGTGTGTGCATATTTCCGTGTCTTTCTTCAGTCTAATCACTGTGCTTGAGCTGAGGGCTCAGATTTCCTCCCTCATCGCCTGAGAAGGAGAGTGGGGCCTAGTATTAGCTGGGTCCTGCACTGACAGGAGAAGTTTATTTTTAATAATAATTCTACAACAGTGGGGCCTAAAACTATTTGTATAAATTATAACTAAGTGGTTTGGCCTGGAGGTATTCCACAACTTGCTACTGGGGAGTGATTACAGCCTCAGCAAAAATATACTGTTAGTGATAATTGGTCCACATGAAAGTGGATCTTCTGTCTGTGGGGACTCTCTGACAGCTTTGTTGCAGGAGTGCATGAAAATAGCTCTCATAGTAGCTGCTATGGATGGCAAATAATTTGGCAATCATTATGTTGTTTCAGTGACGCAATCTGAGTGCTCTGGAAGTTCATCTGAACCTCGTCTCAACGGACACACCCAAAAAATACATGCAGGCACAAAGCCCGTATGTTCACACTGCAAGTGTATGTGTGTGTGTGTATGTGTGTATGTGTGTATGTGGGTGGGGGTGAAGAAGAGTACAGGAACAGTAGCAGGATAGCTGTGTCAGTTGAACTGCTGCCAGCGGAGGACCTCCAACTGTCACTAACCAGCCTCTCGCACTGCGCTCGCTCACACCTCGCAGCAGATCAATTTTATATCCGCTATAAAGCTGTCGGCTCGCCGTAAACAGACTGAGTTGGCAACCACTTTCTCCTAGGTCTGCACTGTCTCAACGGCCTGTCACAGACCAGGCAGAGGAGGAGGGAACATGGAGGGATGACTCTTTTACTCTTGCTACTTTAAAAGTGAACTGTTTATATTTTAAGCATTAATAGTTGTAGGTCTGGTTTAGTGGTCTGCTGCAGGATATATCAAAGTCAAACATTTGTAAATACTTTATTATTTCTTATTAGCTCAGTTCATATGATTTTGGACTATTTCTTCAATTGAAAATGTCTGTATACATAATTTGTGTAATCAGGTTATTTCTCCTGATGTAATGATGTAAAAATATTTAACACTGATTCATTTATAGGATAGTACAACATAGCCAGAATTACTCTTCATAAAGTGCCGGTACAGGAAAAGGTTCTGGCTGAAGTTGCTGGTCAAGATGTGAAAACCAACCTGTTGATTTGTAAAGGTATGAAAATCCTATCAGCGCTGACTGTGTGCCAAGCTCAGAGCAGAAGTTCAAGTCGGTATTTCTTCTTGAAATACTTGCTGTTGTCAAAGTATGAACAGCAATGTTTGGCTGTTTTTTTTTTCACTTATTTGTCTCCAGCTGGGGAAAAAATGCCATAGATATCCTACCCCTCATTGCGAAAGATGGTCCGGAAACAATCACCCAGGCTCTTGTAGCTGTTGGGGTCACTGCTTCCCCTCTGGATCTGGAACCTGAAATGAGACATTCATCATTAAAGCCTCTATCTTTATTAATAAGATATAGCATATATATTATTGTTATTATTAATACTTGAACCTCTTTGCTCATTGTCTTTATTGTCCTAAGCGCATTCTGACACCCTTGTGTGTAATGCATTGTAAGATAACTTTAACTGACTTATCATAATGAGCTCAGGTCTCCTGGTATTTTCCTCCCCTCTCCCTTTCATCCCCTCTTTTTTCCCCCAGCGAGGACGAGAGGCTCCTACCACCCCGTCCCCCAGCGCAGGGGAGAACTCAAACATTTATTTAACCTAACCGGTCCAATTAGCCATGCTGCTCCCCAGGACCAAGCCTTTTGCAGCAAGCTTTTCTGCTACTAACACGCTAGTAAGCCCATTGTAACAGCTCTTCAGTTACGTGTAAATTTTTAATATGATGGAGCCAGTCAACGGTCTTTTTGTTGTATCGCAAACACGCTGGTACCTCTCTAATAAAGGCTTCTGAGCGGTGTGTAAATTTTTTACATGAGAGACCTGTTGGGGGTATGAATGCATGGGGCCGGCTGGAGAAACAGAGCGTTTGAGGTACTGATACGCTGAGAAGATAAGAAACGATCTCATTATATAATGCCATGTGGCTTGGAGCATATATCCTGAACCTCGGAAAATCAACATGCCAAACTACAAGCCTGCACGTCTCACTCAATCATTTAATTAGGAGATTAATGAAACAAGACAAATGAAAGCACTACGTGAATCCGTTTCACATTTAACACTGGATGATAAAGCTGTGAAGAATTCAAATCATTTTCCGACCGATGTAAAGGGACACAAGGGATTTTGCGTGGAGAGACAGGCAGAGACAGAGGTGAAGTGTGTAGGAGGGAAAGGGACAGGAGAAAGATTCCCTCCTCATATGGCTTCAACTGCGAGGTCACGAGGTCAGCAGTAAGTCGTCCACACGGGTGCCTGATGGGGCCATAAAGAGCCCCCGGGTTGCAGTGGAGGGGGAGTGAGTGGGGTGAGCAGCCTTTCATATCGCTAACAGATTAACATCTTAGAGGGGTGTCCCTCAAATCCTATTTGGTGGATTCCCAAACAGCTTGTAACCCGTGCCTGAAAACCAGTTAAAGCAGCATAATAAATGGACGTCTGACACTGTATTAAAGAGAAGAAGGAAAGAAGAACTCGAGGACAGAGGTATGAGGAGATGGGGTGATGGTTGGATGAGGAGTATGGGGGCGGTATGGGGGGCAAAGACCCGGAAGATTTAAGACCACTGGGGCTTGTAAACAAATTCAAATCTGGCTTAATTAAAGGCATATGACTCCAGGGTCAAGGATGGAAGGGGTCCTGTCCCCAACCTCCCCCTTTCTCCTTTGCTCTGGCTGCCCCGACCCAAACCGGCCCTGAGAGAGGTGGGGTTGGCAGGACTGTGGTCCAGTTCCAGCCCCCTGACTCCACTCGTGACCCTGGGGTCACTTCATTTCCTCATGGCCCTCTCCTACCCTGCCATAAAAGCCAGGGACCAAACAGCAAGGCCCAGGGAGTGGGAGATAATGGGGAGGACCAGAAGAACTTCTGGCAGCAGGGGAACCTTCAGGCCCCTGGCTAGAAAACAGCTAATGTTGCCTTTCACAGCAAAGCAATAGTGGAAAATAACATGTACTCATCACAATGAAGTGTGCTGACAAGCTTCAGTCAGTCTGTCTTGTTTTAAATGACTTGTACAGACAAGGAACACTGAGGTAACAAGGCCTTAGTGAGTGTAAAGATAAAGATAAAGCGCACAAGGTAGACCCCGTGACTTTGGCAGATTGACTTGGCCTTGGAGTCAGCCATTCGTGACTGTAAACTCAGCAGACAGAAGAACCAAGGAAAGCCCCGGGGCTTCTTTAAAACACACTGCTCTGAGCATCTCCTTCACTCATTGGCCCCAGCTACCGGAGATATACTCTGAGGCGATGAGATTTGTGAGTTCATCAAGAATCCCCCTCCTCCACCCACACCTACACCCCGCTCTTCCCCCATCCCTGCTTTACAGGCCCAGAGCTGCCCAGGTGAGGGTGAAGGCGAGGGCAGGTTGGTGCTTCTGTGAGCCAGACAAGCACTCTGGGATGAATAATTCTGAAGTCCTCCTCTACCTGACCTCCACTCCCTATAAAAGCACAAATTCAAGGCGTCCACAAAGGAGGCAAAAAGGTAAATGAGGGTGGAGTCGCAGGCCAGAGCCCCATTCTTTGTATTTTTATGGACAGGAGTGCAGTGTTTGAGGGCCAAGCGGAGGCACAAGGCCGTGTCCGCTCCCAGACCCCAGTGGTAATGGGCATGGACTGGGACCAACAAGACGGGCTGTCACCTCACGGAGGACGAGCTGTTGAGGTGAGGCTCAATAATGACGGTGTTTAAAAAAATGCCTATGGGGAGGGGTTGCAGAGTTATTGGGTTGATCAAAAGGCAGAGGCTTGATGGGCCTACTTTTAAAGGGGCAAGCCGTGCTTTAAAGAGGGTCTTTTAAAATTTACCTTGTTAAATGAGGGGGTATTCCCTCGGTGACACTCCTGTACAAGGGGGAGAACGCCGCAAATCTGATGAGTTGCTCACTTTTAAGATTTAGATTCTCAAATAGTAAAGTACTAAAATCATAACCCTTTTATAGGTACCTACCACGAAGAGGTGAGCTAATCTACGGAATAGTTACCTTTTGCTATCTATTATGCTGCAATATTTCAAATGATGTAACCTTCTGTGATTATAAAATTTGCGATTCGTGTTTGTTGGCGTTTGTTTGGACTGGTTGCTACAGAGTGCAAGCCTTGATGTACTCATGCCTTCCTGCTTAGAACGCCAAGTGCTCTGACAAAAAAGGGGAGAGGCAAAATGAATGACGAAGGAAAGAGAAACACTGAATGACCAGAGGGAGGGGATGAAAGTTGAGCTATCCTTATATTAGATCTGAAGCACATAAGACAATCCAGAAGGCAGCATTAAAGGGAAATCAATTTTTTATAGCCAGACAGTTAATTTTAATGAGCGCGATCATAAAGATGGTAAAAGTCCATTGCATTGGTACATGAGGTTAAGAGCACTTTCAGACTTAAAAGATCCAACATAGTAAACGCGGCCAACCAATCCAATAGAGACTTCAGCCGGCCAGTCGCTCTTCAAAATGCGTCTTCTTGCATCCAGTGGCTGCTTGTTTTAACAGCTCAGTGCTGAAAATAGCGCTGACTGGATTTCTCTGTGTAAAAGCAGTCAGAGCATGGCAGAGCGTTTGCATCCATGGTGAATAAAAACCTAACACAAGGAATTTGACATTCTGATGCTAATATCATCAAAATGTCATGTTCCCTGTTGTATGTGAACTCTATACTTTGCACTCCACAGTGTGCATGAAAGGGTAAACAAGGAAGGGAATCTAGTGTAAAAATGCAGAGAAATACAGAAATAAAAGACAAGCGGAAGAAGGGGCAAGACTGGAAGAGAGAGAAGTGAAAAAGCTTTGGCGCGTTGTGACATGGCAGGCGGCCAGGATTTGATCTGGACCAGGCCAAGTTGGGTTTCACCATTACCACCGCCCTACTGAACAAAAGCCGGTCCAGATTATGGAACCGGCTGTGGTGCAGATAAGGGATGAGAGGTTAGAGCAGTTACATGGCTGTTAAAGGGCTACAACATACCTCCGCCAGTCCGGATTCTTTCTCACACAGATAAAACTGACTCCTCTGGTCCCCTATGGCGATGTTGGAACCAGTTTGCCAGCCCAGATGTCTCCTCATATACTGTGACCTCTCTGACCTGAGATCAGGCTTGGTTACCACGGCAGAGCAGGAAGAGCTGCGTAAAACAGCACGAGGAGAGCTGGGGCTACATGAGATGTTTGTGCATAGCCAAATACTCGCTGACTAGTGTGGACCGTAGCACAGTCAGAATGGCACAGTGGCTAATGCTGAACTGGGGCAGATAGACGGAAAAATGAGGTAATCTATTTTTTACTGACATTTGCAGTAAGTCAAGGTGGAGCATGGTATGAGGAACGGGACTTCTTGGACGTTAGTTAGAACGGGAGGCTCTTAACTCTAAGTGCTACACCAACTGATATTATGTTAATCTTGTTAACGTTTTTTAGCATTAAAAGCAACATAAAACAACTCATATTTCTGAGGATATACTGGGTCCCCTTCAGTAACCTTTCAATTAGCAATGAGAATAGGCAGGGACATCCCGATACAATTTGATTCACAATATTTGGGTCCCGATTCAAGATGTGCTACAATTCTGTAAATATTTCAATTCAGTTTAATACTTTGTGATACTTACTATCCTTTGAAAAAAAAAAAAAGACACAGATAATGGTAAACAGCTGAATCATGGTTTGTTTTATCAGGTCATGCCGCCATCCATACGATTCTAAGCGACATTTGCTACACCTTGGAAATACCAAAACTACATGGTCAGCATGGCAATTTAAAAATCATCACACAAAAAAAGACTTAGATTTGTAACATAATCCAGATCCTTACTCGCATTTTGAAACAATTTCATGACCAACTTGATTCAGAGAGGAAGATGTGAAAAAGGCATGCCTGTGTGCACATACGGCTCAAGCTGGGTATAGGTGCAGGACAAAATAATTTTGCAAAGAGAAAAGAAAACATGTCCGCACACTAAATTTATGCTCCAAAGTACCATTTTAATGCAACGGGTCTTCGTCAGGCAAGCAAACACCAGAAACAGGATATATATACAGACCAATAGTGACATCATACTGATCAGCAGGTCACATGGTGCACAAACCATTACATAAACGAGAGATAACACAAACTTTCTATACATATATATGTTAATTATCCAATGGATAATTAGTGCATTATACACTGTATGTTTCTCATGTGATTGTTTGCTTGACAAAGACGAGGAAAATAGCATTTGGGAGAATAAATTTAGTGTTGTGGACATTTTCCCTTGTCTCAACAGCCTAGCCTGGCCCAGTGACAGTAACGGCCACTTTGATGTGAGGAAATGCTGCAAGATTTTGGAGACTCCCCTGACAGCATGTAACCTCTAGACATAACACACAGCCCTCCAGACGGAAGACAACTGCCTTGCGTGCTTCCACGGAGAAACCCGAGAGTCAGTATTACTACGCTGCACTGTCTGGTCTCGCCCCCTGCCTCCAGAGGCCAAGCCACTGAGATCACCGCACGGGGAAATAAACGCAGAGGATGTTGCAGATGCCAACAAGCATCCCGGAGGTGCTGAAAAGAAATGAGATTTCATCAATAACTTATTATCCCTTTAAAATGGGTCATTTCAGCTCTCTAGGACATTTTTTTACTATTTAAACATCTGTAACATGATGTTCTTGGGTGTTGATGTCACCTCCTTCAACTTTAACTGTTAAATATAAGGCAGATCAACAGATAGCAAAGGAGCTACCCAACATAATTGGATGTTAGTTTAAAAATGCATTGATAAGGAAGGCTTCAAGGGATAGGATGCCTCGGCTGCTATATTTCTTCTGCTACCTTCTCTTTTGTTCATTAGCTTTCCTTTTCCATTTCTCTGATAGACTGTATTCAACTCTCCTCTGGCAGATACAAACGCTATGTTCTCAGACAATATTACTGAGAGAAGACTAAAGAGTGTGGCTCATATGGGGGGGAAATGCTGCTCGAAAAGGCTGTTTCCGAGGGAAAGGGTGGAAAAATGGTAATGGAGGCGGGACATGGGATGTATGTGCATATGTGAGTGAGACAGTGAGTGAGCGAGCAAGACAGAAAGAGGGAGAGAGAGAGAGAGATGGGACAGCAGGGGAGCAGTACTGTGGCCACAGCACAGTGAGGGTCTAGTGGAATCAAAGCACACAATGCCTCCGCTCTGTAATTACTGTACAGGAATGTGCACCCCTTCACTGATAATGATTACATGTGCGCTGGTGCGACACACACACTGACATGCACATGTGCACAGAGAAAAGAGACCAGGAGTTTATATTAGGTTTACAGATAATGCTGTATGTAGCACTTATTTCTTTTACGTAGCAACTGCTAGTAACATCTGTACGTAATGTGTGCGGAACTGCAACAACAGGGACTATATCCATTCTGGTTGATAATCCATTCTTCCTCATATTTGCGACCAGCACAGTCGAGTTAGTGTTAAAACTGACATCACCATACATTTATTCTCCTTTTATTGCATTACAGTTCACTTTTTACAGCTCATTTTTACTATTTTATTGCTACTTTTGTTATTTTTTTAATATATTATATTATATTATACCTATTATTATTATTATTATTATTATTATTATTACCTAATTTCTCCACAAGTGTTGATAAGGTTTCATGTCATGGTACTTTCTTTTGCGCCAATATATTTTAACAATACTTAAAATAAATAAATAAAGTGTGTTAAGCTATATTAAGCTATATGTCATCTCATGTTATGTTGTGTTAATTTGATGATTACTTTCATTTTTCCCTTTTGCACATTACCATAGGTGTGGATGTGGGTCACATGACTTGGACTTGGACTTGGACAAATTTGATGACGTCAATTTGACAAAATCAACAAGGACTGAGACTCGACTCTGACTTAGACACCAACAACTAGTGACTAGTTAAGATTAAAAATAATGCTTTCTATTTATTATTCTAATTTACTAATACTATTCTTTTACTACTCTATCTACTGTGAGAGGTTAAGCTGCCCTTGAACTCTCAAAGCAAACATGACTTTAACTGACATTGATAACTCAGCTCTTCATATCCCAGATCCACACTCACCTGCAAGCAGTCAGCTGACCTGATCAGATCAATTAACAATCAGCTTTGTGCTTAGGTATCTGTTATTGATGATTGCCCAGCGGTAGCCAAACAATGTTACCCCAGACAGAAACTACATTACCTAAAGAGAGGGAAGGCGGGACATGTGTGTGTGTGTGTGTGTGTGTGTGTGTGTGTGTGTGTGTGTGTGTGTGTGTCCATGGTGAAGAGAGAGAGAATGAGGGAGTAATTTCTGAGAGAAGCAAGTGAAAAAAGTACCCATCCAAGATATAGGCCCTGCTGTTCTTTAGAATAAACTAAATTCAGAGGTGCCCTGGCATTTCAGGACATTTTTTTTATACCCAAACCAATTAACAGTTAAGATAAACAAGTTGAAATGGGGTGTGTTAATGGGCCATGTATAATAATTTACGCATACAGGGCAAGCAGAGGTCAAATAAATTATTAAATTAAGCTTGAAAAAGAGTGCCTTATGACTTACTGAAGACTTGAACCTCAGAGTCTAAGACCTGACTTGGACTTGACTTGGGACTTGAAGGCCAGTACTTCAGGCTAACTTGTGACTTGTGACTTGGTCCCACCTCTGCACATTAACACATATTTTTAAAAGTAATAATGCATGTTAGGTTAGGTTCTGCTATGTTATGTTATGCTTTGCTACACTACACTATGTCAGATTATATTACAGTACATCCCGCTATGCTGTTAATTTATTGATTTTTTAAAACTTTTTTTTTCCTTACGCACATAACCACATAACTTAAAAATGAATAATATTTTACCATATAATTTAGCCCAGCCATATTTTCAATACCGGGGTTAAAGTCATTAGCCAAGAGTGTATGTGTGGAATGCAAACACATAATATATAATGCAGCCTGCCAAATATGCCGCTATGCTGTGGTCATGAAAAGACTTGTTCTTGATCCAACTCTAAACTCTGGTCTTAGTGTTGACTCAGATTTGCCTGGACTCAGGTTGGATTTAGGGATTGGACTCACATGCTTACCAATACAAAACACAGCAGGAGAAGGACATATTGACTACCATTTCCTCTTGTTTGGTTTGAGTCTACACTGAGAGTAAAGGCTCGCCCTGTAGTCTTACAGCGCCAGGGGGATTAGGAGCTGGCTTGACAACCGCTGACCTGCCTGCTCCTTTACAAGGCAAGCTCAGCTATCAGCCTGCTGCTGCTTTGTGCCCTGCTGTTTCAGGGTTGTGTCAGGGATTCCTCCATGAGTGCACTGGGGTTCACCGAGCAGTTGGGGGCGAGAGGGGAGGGCCGGGTGGTGGTACCTCCGGGCCATCCTCATTGCTGTCACCCGTTCCCCCGAACGGACAGGACGTCATCTGTCAAAGCCCTCGTCAAAGATCACTTTCCAGCCCCCCAAGAGGGACACACTTTCATGCGTGCTGTGATCAAATGGAGGTAGTGTTGTCATGACTACAGCGAGGGCCAGTACCAGGTTTTTCTCATCAGGCTGGAAACAGGCAGCAGCAGGCTTAGTGGTTTGCAATGGCTCTGACAGCCATGTCATGCAATACAATTTACCGAATTGCATAATGCATTACGATTCTTTCAAAACACATGTACAATGGGGATTTAAAACAAAATATTACATAATCACTCCACAAACTACAAATTCAGAGGTAATGACAGGAGTTAAAATAATGCAATCCACATGATCTTATTATATAATGAGGTCCATGATACTAAAAGCGGCATCACTTATTCTAACAACGGGCTATCCAAGATGGTCACCGAATAGCTAAAGCAGCTGAACGTTGGGCGTAATAGGACTAGAAATAAGAAGTAAGTGGAGGAATAGGCTGTCAGTTAATGCGCAGAGGGAGGAGGCAAAAAATCCTGGAGGAAGAGAGAGAGAAAGAGCAGTGGAAAAGAGAGGGATAAAATGAATGAAGGGGAAGTAAATACAAGCGTAACGAAGGAGAAAGTGTGAGCGAGAAGGAGGGAGGCAAAAGAGAAGAGGAGGGAACTGCAAAGTGCAGAATGAGGTATTGTATTAATATTAGGGGCTTTGGGTCTCATTATGGCAAACACGTCAGTTCGTTGGCAGAGCCTGGAGGCTGCAGGCGGCTCATGGTGACAGGAGAAGTTAGTCAGGCGGGCACAGAGACAAGGGAAAGGCGTGGCCTCAATCTCTGGGCGGGAGTAAAGAGGATGATGGGAAGTTGTTTTCAGATGAGTGTGTGTGTGTACACGAGTGTGTTTGCACATGCATGTGTATAAGGGTGGAGCTCCGTGTAACAGGATCTCAACATGAAGGGGAAAGCGGGCTCCGTGTTACTCTCTAATGAGAGGGGGGACCTGATCAGAGTCAGATGGGCTGCCCCGAGCGCACAGCCCCCTGCAGAAAGTGCCGCCCGACACCCTTTGTTACCTCCAAGTGAGCTGAGACCAGCCCATGAACCATGTAACTAGGTGGTTTCCAGGTTAATGAAAAGCTGTAACTCCAGTCCAACTGTCTCTCTCTGCCAAGCTCAGGACCCCCCCACTCCGGCCCCCACCCCCATGAATCTTCACCCCCACATTCTTACCCCTACCCAGAGAGGGGGTTAGGGTCAGGGGCAATTAACTGTTTACTTTGTGTGAAGTATGCTACATTTATATTTTGAGCATTTCACTGATGCTCTCGTCCCAAGCAACTCACAATAGATAAGTATTCATTTCTGGATTGCCAATATTGCAAGCAACAAATAGTTGGTAGTAGAGGGGTCAATGCTCCAGACATGGCCGCCAGAAATGTATGTGCAATTTATAGTAATAACGGTCATAAATGCTAAATTGGACATTCGCGGCAATGTTTCCTTAATCCATTTATTAGGCAGTCAGGCAACCTAATGGCGTCCCGTAACGAAAATGTCACAAGCTCAACTCACACTGTAACCAATGCGTTTCCATCATTAGCCGTGTGGCCTGTCAAAGACCATCTTTTAGCAGGACACCCAACTTCTACCAGCTAATTCATCACAAGCTGCTTTCGATAAGAGCATCAGCTAAAGCCTTACAAAGTAAGGGCATCTGCCTACTGATCTCAAAATGCCCAATATTAATTTATGCGTGTTTAAACAGCGATGAAAGAGGTTGTAAGTCACCCTGACGGAAGGTGGGCTGCCCAGGAGTCTCTCAGATGTAAGATGGATGTACTTGTTACCAGAGGTGAGTAACAGGGGTCATGGCTTTGGCTGGTGAGTAAGCACACAACAGGGAGTAAAGGCGAAACAACAAAGGCAAAAAGACACACTGTGAATCATCTGCCAGGATGCTCATCAGCTCCGGTGTCTCCACAAGAGCTGATGTCCTTTAACAAGTGTTTTTTTTTTTTTTTTTGGTGCTATTAATTATGTTGGAAGAGACTTCCGAATTTAGAGTATTTTTTCCAAATCTTTGGATTATATCCGTTCATTTACCTGCCAAAACTGGTCTTGAAGGATGAATCATTGATTTTTTAAGCAAAAAGGTTGGCCAAGCGGTCCACATTTTTTATGACTCATCATTTCAGTATTTGGCGTCTTGTGAAACTTTTGCACACTAGCTGCAGCAGCTAACCAAAACCCTGCACCTCAAGCTCCCCCCACGCCTCCCCTCCTCTCTCCCTCTCTCTGCTTTCTCTAAAAGAAAGGCGGGGAGAGAGATAGGCCCTCATTTGGAAAATAAGTAAACATCAACTCCCAGGTACATATTTTGTCAGGTTTCCCTTCCGAAAAAGAAAAAAAAAATCCCTTTGATACTGTGTTGGCGGCTTGGTGGAAAAAAGTAAATTTACTCCAGTTGCCGTCCAATTTGGGCCAGTGGACATTAAAGCAGGAGCCGAGGCCTAATAAGAGCCATGCCTAAGAGCCAAAAGCTAAGAGGGAGAGAGAGAGAGAAAGAGTGAAAGAGAGAGAGGGAGAGAGAGGGCGAGAGACCTTGTGGAGGTGTGTCTGTGTCTGACTCCCGGCTCCAAGGTTCCTGCTAATAGATTTCAGCTCCCTCTCAGTGTCCCAATTAGCTAGCTGGTGTGCATGCTTGGTCTATGAATTCATGTGTGGACGTTAAGTGTGTAAACATGTATGCGTGTGTGTGTCTATGTCTATACGTGTATGTTTGTGTGTGTCTGTCTGTGCTTCCGTCTTTGAGTAACCAGCAGCCTCCTGTGGTTTAGAAAGGCAGATTCAATAAACCAAACTACCAGCCTCGACTGTGGCTGCCCAACTCCAAAACAGAAACACTAATCTACTTCTTACAATTTATAAAACGAAACGTGAGGATTTCCTGAGCCAAGCGTAAAAGGAATCACTTTACACAGACCCATTCTCGCCCATAGAATACCTATTAACGTAAACACATGGCGACACAAACAAAAAACAAACAGATAAACCTGTCCAGTTTTAGAGGAGCTTTTACCGCTTTTTAAGGAAGAGTATTACAAAGAAAATAGTGTGTGCACTTTTAACCCTGACCCTGTGTGAAGACGGACAGGCAGGGCTCAAGACTTACCTGTAATAAACCCCCATACCTTCCACACATGACTATAAATCACACTGCATGCCTTCAAAGTATCAAATATCAACGAATACAACGCTGCTCACTCTTGGCTTTTATCCCCGCGCTTCCTCTCTGTTTTCTGGTGGTGGCATCACCTTCAAAGTGCAACCATCTCAGTTTTTTAAAAGGCACGCCAAGCAGTTTATTTACCAAGAAACTGCTGCCATAAATGACAGAAAAGCAGTACAATTTAGTGACAAGTAGTGAATGGGGCAGGGGGGCTAAGAACTAAGCCAGAGGTCTTGGCTGGGCCTGTGAAAGACTATAAAGCTTTAGTAGTAGCCCACGACCTGTTTATGGCTGACTGAGACACTGTGGTGTGAGGGTCCTGATCAACCTACAGCCCGACACGGCTGCCGCTCTCATACAACGCACACACAGCAGACGGTAACTGAAAACAAAACATTTAAACAGCGAACGTGCTCAGTGGCATCGGATTTATTCTTCATGTTCCCTTCATTTTCAGGAACCGCAGGCCGTGCAAAAAAAAAAAAAAAAAAAAAAAAAAAAAAATGGATCGGATTAAATGAAGTAATGAGGCAAAAATTTGAGCGATTTGCAAACATAAAAACATATTACTCCAACATTGTGTGGGGAATGAATGGGTAAATGATGCATTTCATTTTCCACAAAATGTCTCAGGCTCTTGGCATTGGTGCCCGCTTGTGTGGAGAATGCGGAGCTGGCCAGGCCCGCTGAGCAGGGAAAAAAGAAAGACCGTGGTATGCTAGGAACTTCACTATATGGGCTCAAGTGCCCATGGAGAGGATTCAAGGCAGATGTGAACTGGAAAAATTGTTCTCTCATTGGTTCACTTGCACAACAGATGAGTTGATGAGGCTGAGGGAAGCTTACCTCGTTTTCACCACATCCAGGGGATGCATCAGGCAAATCTCCACCAGACCTAGGAAATAAAAACAGCCAGGTTAAGTAAGGTGAGTAATGACTCACCATTAAAATAAACATAAAAACCAACAGCTTTTTTCCACACCTCCTTTTACAACATGATTTTGGGGATCTTATTATCAATCTGTGATGTAATGACAGCATGTTGCCGCTACTCTTGTCTTTCGCAACATTATCTTATAATTCTTACACTTCCTCGCCTTGTTTTCACATTACATATGTGCACATTGCAGTATGGCTGCACATCTTCTATTTAGAATTCCTATCATCAAATACTTGTTTGTATTTGCCCGGGATCAGCAGCTTAAGCACAATTTGATGCTATATGTCAAGCGCTGTCACATGGCATCCTATGGTGATCCAATAATAAAAGAAAAAAATGTTCCATGACAGATACCCAGGGCACAAGTCATCTGGGTGCTTGTTCGTGTGATTGCCTTCTCTCTGGTTTTATTTTAAAGCAGATTGTAACTTGTCTTTAAAGAAATCTGCTGAGCAAATACGCTTCTTGTTGTTGTTGATGTTGGAAGATGGTTTTGACAGACGGCCAATGCCAGCCAACCTTCCAAGACAACCTTATCATCACCCTGATTATCACTCTGGCTAATTTAGATGCAAACCACCTCAATAATTCACGTGTGTGTCGGGCTCTGTGGTGTCTGTGCATGAACACGGGTCTGAACGAGGGAGCCAATGAGACTTCTTTCCAAAAACCCTCTAAGTCACTATAATTCCCGGCGTTGCAGAGTGGTGAAGGGCTGAAGCCACCAAGCATATCGTACATACAAAACCCAGCACATCAGCAATGTGCCAACAGCTGGAGAATCAATGGAGCCTGGTGATCTGTGCGGGACTCTGAGGTTTCACACACACACTAACTATGTGCATCTGTGTTGAAAAGCCACTGGTTTGGCATGAAGGCATTCTGACTCAATCAGTTTTTTCAACTCATGATTCTCACTGCATCCCTTTGCTATTGCTCTGTGGGCTTCCCTTGCAGATTCCTCTGTGTGTACACAGCTGCCGTGCCACTTGGGCTCTTTCTAATTTGCTCAATTAAACATATTGTCTATAAAAGAGTGTCTCCTCTAGGGGTTTTTCCAGGGAAACAATTATCATGTGAAATACCACAGAAAATTTACTTTGTTCTGCAGTCACATCTTAATTTACAACTGGGAACTAAGAACTACTGAATCAAGCTACTGGCAGGCAAGAGTCAAACAAAATTCCATCTGTAACGGCTTAGCTGACCCAACTAAGGCTGTTAATGAGACTCCATTGAAAGGGTAAATAGATTTTACTAGAGCCTGCTTCGGACACCTCATTTTCAGGTCTCGCTATGAATAGGCGTGCCCTGAAACCTAAGTGCATCAAATCTGTCCACAGGTGATCGGATTACACGATGAAGTCAAACCTGCCTGCCTGTATGATTAGCCTCTTCAAACACAAGGATGCTGGGAAGTGACTGAACACGCTCCAACAGGTGACCCACCGGTGAGAAAGCAGAGGCCGGGAAAAACTTCTGCAAACCCCATCCCTGCCAAAATGTACATTTTGGACGCTAAGAGGGAAACCAAACACAGAGAAGACAAAGAAAACATCGACCGGATTCCTCCTGTCTCCACAGGCTTCTCATGCGCAATAACATCAGAGAACGTTTGTTGTTAATTAATCATTACTGCCAGTGTAGCTAAAGGGTACCAAATCTCACATTCTTATGGGTAGAGTATGTTTTTTCTATCATAGTTCTAGACTGGAAAAAAAAGAAAAAGGGTAGAGTCAATATTCCAGCAGATACACAGAAAACCAACAGCAGCCACAGTAACACATTAGTGGGGTGCAGACTTGCCCCAGCTTGTAGGTTCACATGCAAACCAAACATTTTTAGATTATCAGGTTGTAAGACATGTCAGGCTTCACATATTGACATATCTTCATTATCAGCAGGCCATAAAATGGAATAACCAATAACTGTGTAATGGTAACAGCCATGAAAAAAACATTGCTATTGGTTTAGATAAACAAACAAGATAGCCTGGGCGTATCTACATATTTTGAAGTCACAATCAAAAGGCATTTTCAGGGCCTCTTGCTTCCTTAGTTTGGTGTGTTTCCTTGTGAAACAGGTTGTTGAGGCAGGAAAGAATGTACAGAGGCATCTTTCAAAAGTGCACACCAATGCAGTATCAGTTTGAAGGAGAGGGGCAGTTTTATTTAGTGGGATGGGTCTATTGGTTGAAATTTTTATTCACAGCTATTGGTTAAGTATGAAATTGCCATTTAAGACACATTTTTTCCCAGGAAGTAGAAGTAATGCAATTTTGATATTAAAAAAAGCAAAATTCACTGGCCTTTATTATTAAATTGGTAAATATTTTGGCATGGGAAATTAATGAACAAGTTGAAAAAGCTATGTTTAATTTCACTTTGATTTATGAATTCAGTCTTGAATTTAGGCCTAGTCAAGTATTCAGAAGACTAAAAGGACACTGGTGTCAAAGTATTTCATTAAAGGTGCATTATGCAAAACTGCCAAAAGTTGATTGAAATTTCAAGAATCACATTATATACTTATTCCATGTTTTTAGTCACTTAATTTTGCAGTAGTCCAAGTTACTGCAAAATTTCACCTTGTGAGATTTCAGGGTGGGACTTCTCCTTTAACTTACAATGGTAGCAATAATGAATACTCATACAGTCATGCCCCGTTGTAAAATAGGTGCTCATTATTCAGTGATTAATCTTCAGTGTGTTAAGGCATGCATCTTCACTTCTTGGAGAGTTGGCGTTTAGTATCTAACAGCTTTTAATGTGCCAGTATCTAAAGACATGAGATTAAAGTCACTTAGCGACTCATGCAGTATCTCCAAGATGGCAGTTGTAGAGGGATTGACAAGTGATGACAAGCATGAATGCAAAACTAGGCTGTGCTTATTTGAATATCTGTCTACCGCCCTTGCAGACAAAACACTCCAAAAACAACTGATAGCAGATGAGAGGACAAGTTGTAGAGGTTCGAAGAAAAACAACAAAACGGGAGAGACGGCCTCCAAGAGTGACCTCTGTATGACTTGTGCAGCTCTTGTTGAGTCAAAGTTATACTTAGGTGCCAGACAGGCGGTGTTCGACACACACAGACAATGCAACAAGTTCAAGAAATTGTTTGAAAGTCAACTTAGCACGTACAATAAGATATCATCAAATTGCATGAGTAATTTGGTGATGTGTTGTGCTTTACACTCATGTACGTCTAATTGCATTAGATGTACATGAGGTCCCCAGAATTCCAATTTTTTTTTTTTTACAACTTTTGTTACAACTATTTTTTCTTTTAATTTATCCAAGCAAAACACAAAAGCAAATATTTTTCAGACAATTAAATTATAAAACCCTAGAACTTTGCAATTCTTGCAATGTTCCTAATTTTTTCAATTAATCTACAATATGTATGCAGCTCTCTCTCTCTCTCTCTCTCTCTCTTTCACACACACACACACACACACACACACACACACACACACACACACACACAAGGAATGCCTTTTGACAACCCAAAGAAAAGGAGCTTTCTGTGCTGTACACATGTACAGTGTGTGAAAAGAGCAATAATGTTTTCCGGTTGAGAAAAGATGCCTTGACAGGTTGACAACAAAACCTGACATTTACCATTCATGTTTTAGATAGCTGACATTTTTGCTGTTCTTAGACTCCACTCTAACTGTGCTGGAAGTCTCAGTTTGACGTCATGTTTGTGTTTGATTGGTTATGTGTGAGGGGTAACAACATCATCATCACCATCATGCACTTTCACACAAACACCAGACAAAACGGACCCATAAATGCTAGGTAAACCACCACTAGCTGCTTTTTAATAGTGCTCCAGTGCTTTTGGGTGGATTTTTCCTTTAAGCACTGAACCAGACACTATGAATTATTCTCAACTGCTCTGACCCAGGCTTGATGGTGACGTGTGGTGAAACCGCCAATAAGTCAAGGCTCTACCAAGGCCTAAAAAACACTAAACTTCTACCTTCCCAAACACTAGGCAGCCACTCTCTCCACTGCGCCCCAGTGCATCATGGTCTTCCACCCGAGCTGTCAGCACATGCTACTGTGTAATCATAGAGCCCAGCAGCAGTGAGCCCACAGACTCTTGGAGGCACTTCACACCCCTCCACAGCCTCTGATGCACACTCACTGAGCATGGTGAAGGCAAACCAAGACAATGGACTAACAATGGCAGGCTGGAGATGCTCCTGAGACACCGAGTTCAACCTCCTCTCCGCTGCATCCCTGGTCCAAATTTGCTCCCTAAACACTCCCAGCAGACACTAACCCTCAGATTTGGGTGTTTCTGCAAGTCACTGCCATGTTCGAGTACGTCCTGTTGCCAAGTAAGCAAAATGAAACCAGGGTAAGTCGCTGTTCAACCCTCTGGTGTTTCCTCGAAACCGAGGAAATAACTGCCGGCTTAAAAGCGAGGGCAGCTCCAGCAGGCCTTGCCATACCAAAATGAGCTACCATGGAGAGCGTGGCGAGGGAGAGGCCAACTTCCAGTATTAAATGGCACAAAACTGAAATTACTAATATTTATGTATAGCAGTACTGCATTATTTTACTGTAGTAAAATGATGCAATAGTGGAAATAGTAAAAAAAAAAAAAAAAAAAAAAAAAAAAGTGAATTTGACACATTTTGCTTGAAACAAATTACTATTTTATATTGGACTGTTTGATGTCTAGAAAATGATTATGAAAACGAAAACATGTTTTAATGAAGGGAAATTATAGAACAACATTTCTGAATGATACACCACATACCTGATGTAAAATCAAAGTGTAACCTCACAGGAAAAAAAAAATACATTTCCCATTTTGGCCATTCTTTTAAAGTGGTTTTTACTGATTCCTATCTTTACTTTTACCTCGGCCATGGTGATGAAACTTTGGCAGGTGGTTATGTCTTCATCTGTATGTCTCCAAAAAGGGGCGTGGCCTATGACAACAATATTGTAACCAAGGGGCAGGGCTTGGCCAAACAGGAATATACTTTTATAACTTATCCACATGGCATCGTGAAACCTGGTGGGAGTATTGGCCACTGGTCAATGTAGCGCTGACCGCTACCCGATGCTGATTGGCTGAAAGGGGCATGGTCACTGACAACAGCATTGCCATAACAGGACGTGGCCTCACACAAATAGGATCATAACTTCCAGCTGCATCCTTGGAAGAGGCCTGCCCTCTACTGAATGACTTTTTATTTATTTATTTACTTATTTATGGTTTATTTGAGAGGGACCAATACAATGTACTTAGACAAACTGAAAACAGCTATCCAGGTAAGTATCATAATGTTTGTAACAGATGCTAATTTACATCGATCCACACACAGGCTTTTGTAAAAATAAGAGATTCATATTAAAAAGAATAGGGGTTGAACGGATTACAGATACAGATATAATAAAACACACATTTAGCAGTAACATAACTACAGAAAATTAGAAAAGTACATAGTTGTAAACTGAGGGGGAAAATAGACAGGTTTGTTGCTTAATTATTACTTATCAAACATAGTAGCAATATTAAGAAAATGCAATGATGTGACTGCAGAGTATTCTCTTTAATAGGCATTGCTGCAACTCCAGCAACAGCTGACCTATTAATAGGCAACTCAAAAAGCACAGGCAGGGAGATGGAACAGCAGTAAAATAATAGATGCATTGTGAATATGAGTCTCAACTTCACACTCAGTAGAGTGTGAAGTTGAGACTCATATTCACAGTGTGGATGTGCATGGTTTTTGGGTATGCAAATAATGAGATATGTGCATTGTGACTGGGATAACCTATATGTTCTGAGGGAAGCTGGAGTGATTATGTAAATCAGGTTGTAAGTGTGGATGTAAATGTGTCTGTCTTTTTTTTTTTTTTTTTTTTTGCAGTACTTTCCTTTTCTCCAAAACAGTTGTCTCTCATGGAAAATAATACAGTAACCTTGACCTCGAGCTGGTGAAATGCCATGGTGACAGGGGGAAGTGCATCCCTGATCAGACTTGCCTCTTGGCTCGGTTTTCCCCTGTGATTGACCTTTCTGATACATCACTGGCATTTCTGAATTGTCGCTCAAAACTGGGGGAGGTTCAGGGGCGGACTGGGACCGGCGGTGCAAGTCTTGGCCCAACCTCCCCTACAGGCAGCCTCCTCCTACTACAGCACAGAGGAACATAATATTACAGTGACCTGCCATCTGGTTGAGGTTTATAGCTTTGTTCCGCGTCAGTGAGTGACATATTGGGAGATTCCATTATTTCGAGCCTCTTTTGTTTCTGAGCCACAATGGCACTGACAGGGCTTGTCATCCAGGATCGCTACGCCTGCAGACACACACAGACACACTCAGTCAGTCACAACTGCTAATAGCAACAAGAGCGTCAGCAGCAAAGTCTGGAGCAGAGCCATTAACATACACTGTTACACATATTGTACAGGACTGGTATTTGCCATTCATGCATTCTGTGCCAAGTCATGGTGTAGAGGCTAATAGTGTCTCGCAGCAAAATTTTCACTTCGGGGGAAAAAAACAGAGCTGCTATCGGACACAGTGAGATATTACACTGATTTTACATTGTGACAACATAGTCTTGATTCAATGCCTGCTTTTCCGATTGCCCAGAGTTTACGTCATGTGGAGCATTTTAATAGGCATGGAATTTTGGCTTTCATTTTGGATATAGGATAGGAGGACCATATGGTGGCATATCAGACCCTGCAGAAACAATGAGGCAGGGTGCTAAAAAGTGCAAAGCTGCTTCCTCCCCTTTTTAGCTTGGGTGGTTTGAATCTGGGATGATGCAGTACTGTAGGCCTCTGGGACAGACCCAGCAAGTAGCCTGGCTAGTAGCACTAGCATGGCCACCACTCTATTGACCACACATTCCAAGCAGACTGATAGCTTGTCTTCTAACGAGAGAAGATCATACATCATGCAGATGAGATGATTATCTGTGTTGGTTTTGGCTCAGGAATGCATGCAGTTTGCTCCCACGCAAAAGTGAGAAAGAAAAACAATAGTGTGCCAGGGAGTGATTGCTCAACGGGTGCAGGTGTCATCCATCATGCAAAGACACACACTGAATGACTGTGATTCCCAGCAGCCACAGGGAGAAGGTCGCTGCCACAGGAAGTACAACTCCCCCAATTTAATGGACTAATACATGAGAGACATACCGGTTGGTCATTTCACATGCTTACTCAACCCAGTAAATGATACAGGCTTTAATAATAGCTTATTAACTAATCACATGCAACTAAGTTTACCACTTATGTTGCTAATAGTCTCTTAAATTGCTCTAAGAAAATAAGTGTGCAGTTTAATTCCAAAATGAGCTGAAAAAAGTCACTCCAAATTTAAAGGATCACCACCCGCCCCCTCCTCCAAAATGGCTATTTCTGCTTCTTCTTCTTCTTCTTCTTTTTTTTTTTTTTTTTAAATCTTGAATATGATAACCCCGAAATTCCTAATCTTAAAAGCACCTTCACTGAACAGACTGGAAGCCCAAGGCAGTCCTCTGCTACTCAATTTAAACAACTAGAAAGCGTTTGGAAAATAAACTCTTCAGTTGCTATATAATCATATCAATGCTTTCCTTAAGTGTTTCTCTGTGCTATTTCTACATGATACATTTCTTGATTCGTTGACAGTAAAAGCAGAAAATAATAGCCTGTCCTGTGGTTTCAGGGCGTGAGATGAGGCAGAGACTGGCATGATGACAGAGCCCAGAAGTCTGCCCTGAGTCTGACAGTGCCCCTGGCTGAACCTGCAGGTGATATCTCAAGCCTCCATGTCCTCCATTAATACTTTTCAAAACACATACAATGTGGAATGCTAAACAAACCCGTCAAGGCGCTGCCTCGCTCAATTTGTCATCTGCAGTAACAAAGCCAATGTGATATCTATCAGCAGCAGGGCCAGACTCGTGTAGTTCAGGCCCTCTGACTCAGAAACGCAGATTAATTTCAGGTTCTCTTAATGCCAAGGCAGAGGGAGGGGAGAGAGCGAAGAATGTGCGCAGGCTGCCATGATGGGCGTGAATACCTGCGATGGAATGATAAATAAAAATGTTCTCAGGCCTACATTATGAAGTCCAGGCAGCGAACGCATCAAGTAAACAATCATTAGTTAAACACAGATGCAGAAGACACTCAGAATACTATTAATTAGTTTTTATTTATTTTATTATTTTTTTGTCCTGAAAAGAGCCTTTTTCATTCACCTTACATCAATCCACCCCCCACGTCTCACTATAATGTCTACCAAAAGATTACATAATAAAGCTTTATATTGGCTAAACAGGCAGAATAAAATCTTTCACAAACAGAAAAGTTTTTTGTTGATTTTAACTGACTTTATTTTCTTTTGCATATCGAAAAGATAGAGGAGACAAGGGTAATTTATTTCGTGAATTAATGAAAAATACAAACTTAATGTGACAGAGGACGATGAACTTATACTGCATTTGTAGACAACAATTACGTTTGGCATGAACAAGGCAAAGTGAGGAAGTGGAGGGTATAAATGTAAAATATAGGTACCCAAATAACTTGAGGCTGCCTTAGGTCAGGCCAATAAACTAAACTTACTACCAAGCAAGGCGCACTACAGTATTGAAACATTGCCTAAGAGTCAAACCTGTTTTTACAGCAAACAGTGGGCGCAACAATTCAAAACTAATCCCATTAAAGCTGAAATTGGAGTATAAAGCATTTTCATACGGAAGACGCACAAACCAATCCGTCATAAGAACATATATAATTACCTCATGGGGAGAGGGGGTTATGGTGAAAGAAATTTCATGGGTAAACTGCACACACAGTCCTGGATATTGAAGGGCAATTAGGCTAAAGACTTCAGCCCGGGAAAGAAAGTTCATTAATGCAGAGGCAGGCAACCATTATGAACAGTGATTTATGCTCCCCATCCAGCTCTCCTATACTCTTAGAGGAGGATGTGAATCTGTTCTCAGCGAATTAAGGGAGAAAAAATAATAACCCACCCAGAAAAAAAAAAATAAAAAAATATATTTAAAAAAAACTTCATCTTCTAAAACAAACACTCTAGTGAAGGTTCTGATTATGGAGGAATTTACATATTAAAATTTGCTGTGTGTGTGTGTGTGTGTGTGTGTGAGAGAGTGACTAAGTGTGTGTGTGTGTATGTGTGTGTGTGTGTGTGTGTGTGTGTGAGAGAGAGAGAGAGAGAGAGAGAGAGAGAGAGAGAGAGAGAGAGAGAGACATTAATCACAGATATCACCAATCAGGCTTCCTGTCCCAGGAGCGCATAAGCGTCCCAGTTAACTCCCCAAACAGTCCCTAATTCTGCACTTGAAAAAGCTCAAAGGGTGCTTAGAAAAACAAGCGGGGCCATCTCCAGTGACAGCAGGGGATTTTTTAACTGAGGGCCCCTGTCGAGAGCAGCAAACATCCCGGCATTCCTCGGGCCTGCCTCGGCTACTGGCGCTGCTGCTTTATCTGTTATGGCCTTGGTGTCGGTTTCAAAACAAAAGCCCCTGCCGTCCTAACAAGTCATTTTAGTCTAACACTACGTCGGATTTTTTTTTCCTTTACGTGAAAACAATATGAGATAATGTCATTTCGTTTTTCCTTTATGTTAAGCAGTTTGACATTTTCCCCCTCGTTTTTTTTTTTTAATCAAATGCTTTATTATCTTAATATTGATGGACTGATATGCATTTAGAAAGTGCACTGGAAATAGGTGAAATTATTGCCACCGCGCTGGGGAGATTATTTCCATTGGTTGTAAGAAAACAAGATTTCAAGGCTCTGTGCTACAAATAATGAATTATCGTTTGCAGCCCCTTTTCGCAAGTCAGCGGTCGTGAATCACTTTAAATGGGGAGAAAAAGAGAAAGATGAGAGGGATAAGAAGCTAGAGGACACCCTTCCTAAAAAAACAAAATAAATGAAATCATAATAATTTAAAATAAACAAATAAAAAATAAAAAAAATAAACACAACAATTAAAAAATGCCCAAATGAATCTTATAATGAAACCTATAGTTTATAGCCTAAAGGAAAAATAGAGTCACAATAATCTCACCCAGGTAGGACATCACGCTTCTTAGAGCACCTCTCCTTACTTAAATTCGGAACAAAAGAAAAAAAAGAAAAACTATAATGGTATAATAAGGCTAAGAAAAAAATGCATACAACAATTCAGCGGTATCATATAAGGTCACAATAAACTTATTATTGCTACTACCTGAAGAAACTTTAGGAATTTTTGATTATTTTACAGATTAAAGATCAATTTCATCTTGTGGTTCCCATAGGAATTGTTTGCGCATTTGGTGGTTTATTGAATTCTTTATTCGTTATCCTATAGAGATTTTTTCGAGTCGTCCTGTAAATCCCTAGAGGATTATTATAGTGATTTGTCACTCGGCTGAAGCTACAGGTATGAGAGCGTTTTACAGCAGCTTGTCTCCTGCTTGGATTTATTGCCGGGAGTTATGCATCATCATGCAGTTTATGCCACTGGCTATGCAGACACAGCTCCTGTGTGTCAAAGTCAAGGTGAGCTCCTTGACGTTGATGTGGGAGTAAAAGTTTATCTGTGGCGTGTCTGCTGCGCGGTGGCTGCAGGCCTGCCGCTGGGCTGAGGTGACGAGGCAGTGACAGACTGACAGCTCCGTCTTTTACACAGAGCAAACAGGCACAGGCCGAGCGTGCAGCGCGGTCCCATTAGGCTACTGTCACTGTTTTCTGACACCTGTGGTCGTGTTTTCAATGCAGGACCATCCGATGCAAATGGCAGCGCCAACCGCACGGAAGCGGGTGACAGCAGGGGATGAAAAGAGGAGTAAATGGATGCAAAACCTGCTGTAACTGATGTTTGAGAGGATGTGCTCCGTGTAGCGCCGACCTGATTCTTTTAGCAGGATCACCTTTAAACAAATCGTCTCCAACTCCTGCGGGACACCTGTCAGAAACTATATAAACTGGCCTTTAGTAAACCTATGGCTCTTTTTAAAGGATTCAAATATCAGCTTTTTTTTTTTTTTTCCATTTTAGCCTATTTATCACTAAAAGTGGGAAAAAATGCCATGTAAAAATAAAATCACTGTAACCTCACTATACTGTAGGCCTGCACTTAAGTTATTTTTATTGAGCGCTTGTCAGTCAATTTATTCCAGCAGGAGCTTTGTTTAGAATGGCTTCTAAATAATGAAGAAAAAATATGACTATGATTTTTTTTAGTTTGATGTGTATTATTATAAATATATTAAAGGAAACTCTAAACATTTGGGTCCCTTTTGGAACACAATTGGAATAGTTCAGCCTATTGATATAGCCCAATATATAAATTCATGGAGGAAAAAAATAACTATAGGTCCCTAATGACATGTTATAAGATTGATGTCCACATATTTTAGTAATTATACAGTTGCCTCTAGGATCTCACAGGCCCACGGTTTGCAAATTTTACTAAATCACCAGTAGAAGACCATGTAATCCTTTGATTCTAATAAAAACATGAAAATTGCCCAGACTGGCATTAAAATGTTGTCACCTGACAACACTGCTATGTTAAATGACTTCACTTCTCTGACACAGCCTCCTTGTGTACATTCCCCGATTCACCTGTCTTCACCATTTCATCAAATCTCCACACATGCCTACAGGTTAAACACAACCCAAAAACTTCACAAACATTGGCTGGATGCACCACCGCCTGGATTACCAATCTATAATTACACTTTAGAACAGAGCCAAAATAAACTTGGTGCCGCATTGTTAAAATATTAATCAGAGGTTAGAGAGATGTGTTTAAAAGCTGGAATGTAAGACACAGGGGTCAGTCAGTGAGGCAGATTGGACTGTAAATCCATCAAATCCCAGTGTTGCAGGGTTCTCAGGTGGATAAGCCTGTAGTTAACCAAGTAAGGGTGAAGCAGAGACACTTTGTTTAGTTTCAGGGTTTTCCTCCCTCGCTGGAACTACGATGAGATATATTGTTCCAGTGAAATTCAGTGAAACAAACGGAAGATGAAAGCTCAAAACGGAAAAGTTCCAGGTGCACCACAAATACAGTTGGGCAATTTTATTCCAGGTGCACCGCAAATACAGTTGGGCAATTTTATCTGTTCCCTGGGAGGAGGACAAATATGCACATATGTGTGGCATCAATAATTGTGTGGGCTGGCATTAGTTACGTCTCTGTGTGTGTGTGTGTGTGTGTGAGTGTGTGTGTCTGGCTGCATGCATGTTATTACAGTCATTACATGCCATTTTGCAGTAATCATCCCACATTGCTCGTTTGCACAAGTTAAATTATTACGCCATTAAACAATTGTCCTCTCTGTCACACACACACACACACACACACACACACACACACACACAGGGTGGGAAACTGAAGGAGTAAAAGTCTTCTCCGCCTCGAAAGCTACTGTCAAGGTGCTGCTGGGCGAGCTGATTAACCACCAGATGAGCTGCATGATGCCCGACACTGTAATTCTGGTTGTATTGGGCATATCTCAGGACAATGAAGAAAAAAAAAATCAAGACCTTTTTTGTGTATAAATGAATAAAAAAACACTGCTGGCCACTGCTTGACATTTGTAAGAGATTCAAGACTAACAGCTTTCCTTGCTCTCTGATAGTTTTTCAAATATAAGCCAACCGCTTACACGGCGCACAAAGAATGGGCCATTATGGTGAGCCTTTATGTGCTGCTGAGTGATGGATAACACAGAAGTAGTAAGGGGTAGTAAGTGGACTTCCCGCAGCAGACACCACCATCATTAACTTCACCACCACGTCACCACATCACTACAACATCACCGCCGCTGCTGTCACACCCTCCCAATTTAACCCCCCCCCAAGTCTTCAGCCAATTCACCTTGTGTAAACAGAGATTACACCTCATCTCAACACCCAGAGGGGAGAGCTGTGTCGTTACTGTCACCTAGTGGACAGATGAGAGACAGAGATTGATTAATACATAAAAAAAAGGTAAGATGGAAAAGAGAGAGAGGAAACCAATGAAAACAGACACTCTGCAGTTGCACAACCACATTACATTTGATGTAGCAGGGAAAACAGTTATGAAAATAAAAAAAAAAATGTGAACCACTCTCTACTACTTTTCTAGACGCAAATCTCTCCTCAGAGTACAACTTTATAGATCAGACAGGTCTAAATCTAAACTCAAGCTCACATACTGCTTCCTATCTGGCAAGGTCAATTCCGTTTATTTTCGACGGTGACACAGCTGTCCACTTTGGCTGAAGCAAGCCCGGCCCACTTTCCCTTGAAGCTCACCTGAGTCCATAAAAGCTGATAATGGAGCCAATAATTGGGAGGGAACAGCAATAATGGAGTTTTAGTGAGGCAGTAAATTCTTTAATTAGTTGTTAACACCCTGTGTCTATATGGATAGGCTGAAGCTCCCGATACGCTCCTATTCAACCAGCCTCTCCCTGCGGGCTTGCTGGACATTTAGGCTCATACAGAAGATTGCTCATCCTTGAAAATGAAAACTGTGCATGCTCTGATATCATTTCCACTATTTCATGTCATGAATTTTAAACCCAGAGTGTTGCCTTTCCTGTCGACAGGCATTGAGCAACTCCATGTCATCGCATCGCGCTGCCAGGAGAGGTTTAATACCCTGAAAGCTGTCATGTGGCTAAACTACAGGCACCTGAGATCTAGTTTGGGGTTCATGATGCAGGCAGTGTAGAGATCCTCTGCGGGCCCCTCTGGGAAATGGGGCCAATGCATCATGCCGCCTGGAAGGAAACTCTTCTGGCTGACATTTTAGGACGCATCATGGGAGAGACAGACTGCCAAACACGCAATCTTTGGAAAAGAGGCTGCAAGGTAGATAAATGCAAATGATGCAGGGAGCAAAAAACCAACGGACATTCCTGAGTAGTGATATGATCTCTGAGTCCACAAACTATCCATCGTTCGGAGCGATACAGTGGAGGAGAGAGTGAATAAGCTGACAGGGTGGTCCCTCTTCTCTGTACTAGGTTGGCAGACAAGCGTGGAGGGAGAGGGGAAGAGCTGCGAGGGGGCAGCAACAGCAGCGGCAGGACCGGCGGCGGCAGCCAAAGGGGACCGCGCTCATGGTTCCCCTCCTGTCTTTAGCGGGAGTTAAGGGCAGGAAACCATTACCAAAGTGTAAATGCACTCAGCCATCATTGCTCAAACACCGCTGAAATATGTTTCAGCACTTGGAAAAGGGATGGGGGCGGTGTGTGTGTGTGTGTGTGTGTGTGTGGTGGGGGTCTTTTACCATCCAAACACAACAGCGCTCTCTTGTCCCCTTTGCCCTGAGAGAAAAGACCCTGAGAGAGGCTGTGGCCCTTTTCAAGCCTACCAGCTTCACACATAAGAGCTAGCAAGCTCTCTGTCTGCCTTCCCAAGCATTGCATAACCCAGCTCCAGATGCACACTGGCGGTTTGGGTCTGATGAGAGACTGTGATTATGTTACATACGGCGGTGGTTTGATGCAATAATTATGCAATCAGCAGCACAGCTTTGAGTTGTATGTATGATTTATGAACATTATTTGAATTGGGGTAATTAATTGTCCCAGGCGGGTGGGCAAGGGAGCTTAGTGGCTCACTGTGTGACAGGACGTCTCTGATGGCTGTTGTTTTGGCAGATGGCCCTGTGCCATGTCGCTCACCCAGCGCCAAGGAAACTACACCCTGGCTCAATTCATACTACAGGCCTTGGCCTCTGCCTATCAGTGTGTAAGCCCCTCTTAATCACATACAGGCAGACTGTGGGTCTATACACAGGGGGACAGATGCAAAAGCCTTGGGACACAAACATATTTATCATGTGTAATATGAATAAAGAGCAGAAAAATAGTAAAACTAGGGAAATCAAGCAGAACTAGAACAAATGTGGCGTTCTCTCTGTGATCTTCGACAGTTCAGTCAAGATTTGTGAACAAGAACACATCTCTCTCATGCTGGAAACACGAGACAAGACTCTCTAGTTGTTGTCATCAAGAGACAAACCCTGGTGCTGCTCCAGTGGCGCTGAATGACAGACTGACTTTCTGGACACAGGTTTGGTGTCCAAGGTGATTTTAAAAAGGTTAAGCAAACATTCGTTGAGTCCATAAGTCTTGGATTCATTGTCAATGGAGCAGATCCACGTTTTGTCTCTTCATGACATCAGATTATAGCCTTGGTTCTCTGGTTTCTGGCACTGTGAGAGACTTGCTCATGCTCCAAGCATGTACAAAAGATCACAAAAACATCAGATGTACGCAGCTTGCGGGAAGCAACTGAAAAAATGTAGAATGTATACCAATAAAAGACTGAACATGTGCATGAAAAACGATGCAAAAAACACGCAACATGTAATGTATTTTAGGTGAAAATTAAAGCAAAGAAAAAAGAAAAGAAAAAGGAAAAAAAAGGAAAAGAAGTACAACAAGGTTTGCTTCACATGTGTGGACGAAAAATTGTTAATGAAATTCAGCAACACGAAAAAGAAATAGCTCCATCATCCTGTAATTGAGGGGTCAAGATCTCTTTGTTGGACAAACTCCAACTGAACCGTGCACGGATGTGGTGGTCCCTTTTATCCAGCAGTTTGTCAGAAAACCTGAAATAACTCCAAACTGTCAGCAGAAAATTATGAATGAGATGTGGTCACAGGAAATGAGTAAAAGACATGCAGTAACAACACACACAAAAAAATCTGAAGGAGGTATTTGAAGAGTTTTGTTCCAAGATGAGTGACTGATAAAAAAAAATGAAATGACTAGTGGAACTAAACTGTTTAAGGAGTATTACAGAGGTCTTGAGGAATTTTATTTTATTTTATTTATTAGGTTAAGGGTTAGGGTATTGCAAGTTAGGCTATTTAACTTTATTACAAAGTAGTAATGTTTTTATGGGGGGAAATCAACTAAGTTGTAGAAATCTTGATTGCTAAATTTCTGGTAATGAAATGAATGCGTAGCCTTTTGGAAATAAATCCATTTCAGTGGGACAATGGAAAATAAAGGTTCATAAATCGAACAGATGATACTTTGGCACAGAAGCCTGAGTATGTGTGGGGCCTCTTGTGCAGGAGCCCATCAGGTCTTGAGACAGGTTCTAACGTGTCCTAAAAGGATCCCTCAGTTTGTTTGCGTTTAGCTACTACCGAGGCCAGTTTGGCGACAGTGGTTGTATTTGGCCGTGTATATCTGAAGCAAGAGTGGGGCACTGTGGTGCCAGAGGAGCAAAACGCTGCTTGGGCGCTGGCTTTGCTATGACAGATGCTGACGATGAACTCTTGACACTGGCTCAACCAGTTTATGTTCAACATGTGTGTCTCTGTTACTGTCTCTGGCCTCCAGAAGGCTGGCCTGGACAGCTCTGCGTCTACGTAGGTATGTGTGTCTTTGTGAGTCAGTGTGTGTGTGTGTGTGTGTGTGTGTGCGTTGAGGCCAGGCAGAGATGAGAGGAGAAGCAGGATCTGCAGCTATCTGGGAGGTTGAGCGTAATGACACACCGGGGACAGATTAAGTTCCTGTCCATCAGGGTTCCATCAGGAAGACTCTGATTTACAGCCATGCTGACCAGCCTGCCTGCCCTCCACCCAAAGCAAACACACAGAAAACACCACCGCCTCTGTGAGCTGGCAGCTGGTGGGCTTGCACACATGTTGCATTTGGCTACTTTGCATGCTGGTCAGTTTGTGACATTAAAATCAGCGTGGATTTAAGGTTGGGGTGCTTTGGAGCAAAAAAGAGAAGGGCAAAATTACACTATGAAGTTGATTTTGACTTTCATTTCTGTGTGTGTGTGTGTGTGTGTGTGTGTGTGTGCCAAGAGTAGGCTTTATGACTGTGCATGCTACTGCCTACCTCCCCAGAACAGTGAAAGCAGGGAGATGGACAGATCCATTAAACAAGATGTCACCCCCAAACACAACAATGATTAATCACACACTGCAAATTATAAGCACCTGTATGAATGGACGGCAAAGCAAAAGCCCTCTCCCACTGTCTGACTGCATACTTTCACTCTCTCAGACAGATCCCAACCCCCCCGTCATCCCGCCACCCACCCACCCGCCCCCCTCCTCCCCTCGCTGACCCTCTGCCCCCCTCACTCACACCGAGAGGAAGTCTGCCTGAAAAGAAATAACTCACAACGTACACAAAAGGCCATTTTGACTTATACTCTCCATGAATTGATAGGGTTTGATGCTTTATGCAGAGCTGACTTATAGGAGCTGTAAAAGAAAGTTACATGCAAAGCAGATTATGTGGCTGTGGAGTGATTTTACATCATTCAAAATCAAATGCACTCAAATCTATAAAGCCATTTCAGTTAGTATTGAGGTTATACAGTGATATATCTGAGGGCATTTCAACTTTATCTGTTGAAAACGGTGACATTTAAAATGCTCACGTGACCTAATCAGTGGAATTTTCGGTTTTCAAACTAAACACAGAGGAAAAAAAGTAAGTTCTTGTTTTATTCATATTCTAAAGCACTGGATTCACTTTCAGAGGACTGTGGCCCTCTGTGTAAAATCACCTGAATTCATTATGCTAACAAGCCCGCCACGCTGATAGGCACTCGGGCTGATGTGAGGAAATGTGAGTTTGATTAATGTGGGCAAAATTGAGCTGTGCAGACCGCTCCCCAGCCCCAGTTAAAGGAGTCGCCTGCCATCAGGCTCAAAAGGCTGCAGGCTCTCCCTTTCACTCCGGCCTGCAGCGCTCCCCGACACTTCACAGCAAATCTCCAGCAGACCTTCCCTCCCCTGTCACACAACACACAAGTGGCCTCTGCCTGGACCTGAATAAATCTAGCCGGCTAACAGTGCTCAAAATGAAAACCATATTCCTGACAGCTTATACAAAGAGGGAGATGTCCTTTTTGTTTTATGTTCAAGTGTATACATATCAAATGGACCTGCATGCTGAGCCGGGCTGGCTTGTCTCTGTCTGTGATCCTCCAGTGCTCTTAAACTAGCCAGACCACAGCAGGCAGGCGGGCAGACAGGCAGGGCAAACCAGCCTCACGAAGCAGACTCTCTCTGGAGAGCCAGTCCCTGGGGACGGACCATCTCACGGAGCCCAGCCGACCGGCCGGCTGGATCCAAGAGCAGCAGCCCTGGCAGCCTCTCGCCCTTAGGGGAGCGCGGCCCACCAGCGTGCATGAGGAAGACATAGAGGTGGAAAGGTAGAGGGGGGAAAGGGGAGGGAGAGAGGGAGGGAGGAGGGGGGGAAAGCAAAGCTGAGCAGCTCACAGAGCCCCCAGGTACCTGCCTGTACAGTCCCCTCTCTCCAAATGTTTATTTTGGACCAGACTGGCGGCCAACTGGTTGCAATTGACCCTCTACCGGGACGAGTTAGAGAGTGAACATGAGACTTTTCCTTCTGGGAAAAAGATGGAGGAAAGCCACACACATACACATCCTCTCTCTCAAACACACACACGCACATGCAGGCTATCACACACTCACACACACACACACACATGCACTTACATATAAACAGATGAAAAGAAAACACAAAAATTTTTACAAATCACTACAATACACACACTAAACAAAAACTATACTCAAAAATACTCTATGCTCCGCCTGATTCATCACACAGCCACTTTATTGAGGAACTTAGAAGTGAGATCTGAGTTAGAAAGAGGCCAGAATTAAGTCAAAGTCAGACCCAAAAGCTACACAGGCCCACCTGCCACAGGTGTTAAAACTCAGGCCTGCTGACTTTCACAGTCTGCTGGAGAACGGGGTAACTGGCACACAGGACTGGCACCACTGCCAGCCAACTGCTCTGTGCAGACTAGCGCTTCTCTCCCGTCTCGTCCCATTCGTTAGCAGGCCGGTTATCTGCCCGACAGCAGCGAGTGGCTAGGATGTGATGAGGGAGGGTTGCAGAGAGGAGGCCCGCTGGCCTCGTAGACTAAATAAAACCTCTTAATCCTCATAAACTGCTCCATATGAGTATTACATCCCTAACTCTGCACAGGACTTCCAAGGGAATGGAACTCATTTCGTGGGTAAAACATTACCAGGGTTCCTCCTGTTGCTGCCTGGCTTCCATAATAGGTTCCTCGTTCCGCAGAGGCCCGCGCCGATGCGAACCCTCAATCTCCCCGCAAATATCGATGACAGAACCCGCTTATGATGAAAAATGCCCCGGAAAATGTAAATGAGGGGGTTGGCTAAATGAAACGATTACTGTGTATGAGAGAGCGTGTGTGTTCAGACAGGCTGAGCATGTTGCCCGACAAGGATTCAAACTGCACAGGCCCATTTGAGGTTTGCTGTGCTACAAGAAGAAGAAGAAGAAGAAAAAAAAAGCCTGCTTTGCCACCCACTGGCTTAACGTGATCATATAGGCCCGCTGATTCATCAATAAAAATCACATTTTAAATAAACACAACCATGTAACCATTTCCCCTGTCGGCCGGCCAATTCGCAGTCGACACGCGAGCCCTCTCAGTGAACACCTGAGCAGTGTAAGCGTGCATGGACCCAGGCAGGAAACAAGGGAGGGGGGCAGGTTGGCATTTCACTCCAGGCCAGTCATTTGTCACAATTGTCACACAATGCACAAACACAAATTACTGAATTATAACTACGGATGTGTGTGTCCTGCCTTGGCTAAATCAAGATAGCGCTGGGAGCTGTCATAAGAGGGGGCCGGCCTCTGGGCCAGCACGGGGGTGGCCCAAATTAGCATGGGTCAGGACTGGTGACTCGTGGTCTGGTTGTTACGTGTCCAAGGGGGTAAACACTTAATGTTTAGCATGGCTGATGGATGAGCGAGGACACGGAAAAAGAGAAAAACAAAGAGAAAGAGAAAGAAAAAGAGCAAGAACCAAAACAATAGGCCCTTCTCCCTAAGGGAAGGCGAGGGCCTAAATATGAGAGGCAGACTGAGAAGTAGAAAAAGACAGAGAGAGGGAGGGAGAGAGAGAGAGTACAAGGCAAAAAAGTCTCCATCTTAACATCATAAATGCCCTCATTCAGTCTTAAAATCTTGTTTGTTAAAAAAAAAAAAAAAGGGAGAAAAAAATCAACCAATATGATGAGGCGAATCCCCCTTGTTTCCAATGCAGTGCCACTTGTTTTGGAATTTTTTTCCAGGAACAAGCATAAATATGTTAAAACAAGGTGGAATAAGGCAGATCAGCCAACTAGTATCAAGAAAACAGCACTTGAAACATTGGAATTATCTCCCACTGGCAGGTTTTTCCACCTGATTTAAGAAAAACAAGATTTCGAGACTAAATATGAGAATAAATGACTTTTTTCATTACAGTAAATGAGACAGTTTTACAGAAGAAGACAGACTTATTGTCTTTGACTTTTGATTTATTCTTGCCATCACAACAAACTTTGTTTTGCTTTGTGTGCGCTGGAAGAACAGAGGTGTCTTCCTGTCTTGTGCCATAGTAATCTGGCAGATTTCCAATGATATGAGACCTGATGACATAATATAAAATGCAGTGCAGAGGCTGGTAGACGCTCACAGTGTTTCTCAGCTATGCCCTCGTTCGTCTCCTGCAATTATACTAATGCTCTTAAGTGGAAGAGGTAATGATGTAATGATGTTAAAATGCTGCATGTAGAAAATTTAAATAATTAATGACACAACAAAGATGACTATATCATTTTTTAGACACAACAAAATGTCTCCTGTGTCAACCATGCTTTATAAATCAAATTACAACTGTTTCCGAAAGATGCACAAGTAGCTGTGAGACTTGCTGTGTTAGTGTGTGTGTATGTGTGTGTGTGTGTGTGTCGAGGTGAACCACACAGGTACACCGGGCCAGACACAGGAAACGTATTAACATGGACCACCGTTTACTCTCCTAACCACACTGTGTCCCACAGGGATGTGGATAAAAAGCTCAAGCCAAAGCCTCTTCACACACACACACACACACACACACACACACACACATACACAAACATACACACACTCACAAATTTAAACATATAAATTAAGACACAGGGATTTACGCATACATACACCCAGAAATGCAGAGGTATACACAAATTACACACACACACACACATTCACACAGAGAAATTTACTTCTGCACACAGACAAATTCAAACATAAATTACACTATTTACATACACACACATGCTACAGCATGCCTACACACAAGTTTAAATGCAAACATTCAAAGTCCAATATACACACAGATATTTTCACACCAACATACACATAAAATCAGGACCCAGATTAAGACATATGCATTCACAAATGTAAGCACCAAAACACACAGAACAAGTCATTAACAAGTCATTATCAAGTCATTTAGTGTCATACTCAAAATCATGTCCTCTTTTTTAAGGGAAAAATGGCCATTGAGATGAGATAATCCAACTTGTTTGAGGAATTCTGTTTTTTGGGAACCAATATAAATATGGAGAAACAAGGCAGAATATGCAAGTCTGGGAACAAGTTGATTAGTGTTGGAAATAAGAGGGATTATCTAATCCCACCGGCAGACTTTTGCTCTTGTTTGAATAAAAACAAGATTATATGAGACTAAATGACTTGTCTCAGATTTTTTTTTTTTTTTTTTTTACAGTGTGCTGTGACACAGACACAGGCATTTGCTCCGTTCTGTTTTCCCCGCGCACCTCACCATGTTAACACCTGTCCACATAGACATTCACACACTATCCATTAACACCTACATAAAACACCTACAGGCACCCGTATTCTATTAGAGGTCAGCGCCCAGCTCCTCAATTTCATGGCCCATGTATCAGGGCAGCAAAGGTGAACGTGATGACAGAGGGGCGGGCGGGCTGCGCCTCTGCAGACTCCGAAAACGACTATCAGTCACTCATACGCACATGCTCACACTCGACACACACGCACCGATATATCTCCCCTCAACATCTGAGTGTCAGGTGTCTACATAAAAACCCCGACACGTTTACAGTTAGGAATGTTCAAGAGGAGACGCCGCGAGGAGGAACAGAGACCGACACAAAGGCAGCGCCGACTTCAGATAAAGTGAAAGTGACAACAGCTAAAGAGGAAAAAGAGAGAGACCTTTAAGATCACGTTTGATGCAAGTTTCTCTAAATGATTCCTAACAACCGCCTCCTCCTCTTCCTCCTCTCCTACATCTATTTATATTCCCCCCATTAAACAGCAATCTCTGCTTTCCATTCTTCCCTCTCGTTACCCGGCCCAGTCTCTCAGAGGTATTGAGCTGTTCTCCATGGCTATCTGACTCTCTCTGTGTTCCCCTTTCCTTTCCTTTCCTTTCCTTTTTTTTTTCTTCTCTCGCTCAGGAACTGTGTCTCTTCCATGGCTGGGAGGTTGTAATTTGTTACAGGCGGCTGGGCGAGCAGAGAGGTCTCCCTCTTATCTGGACAGGGGATCGCCAGAGAAATCATATCAGGGGGAAGGCGTGTTTAAATATAGCTGTAATTGCGGCAATCATTTCTTGCTGTCTCTTCAACCCCCACCCGCCCTCGCCCCCTTCCAACGCCCCACCCTCTACCTCCCCCCTTAACTTTCTCCAGCCTCCCTGACCCTCCCCGTTCCCAATTCCTCCACTTTTTTCCCCCTGGCTTTTCAGAACGACCTCCCTCTTCCCGAGCGTTTCCTCCCCTAGTATCCAGTTAATCCTGGCTCGTGGTGTGGGCTTGGGGGCTGACAGTTGCATGACAAGGAATGTTTCCCTTTGTAAGAGCCTACTTCCTCCTCGCGCAGTTTTAGCCTAATTGAAACGTTTCCTATTGAGCTCAATCAAGGGGGCAATTACCTAATTATTCGCTTATGCCTAACTCGACCCTGTAAGAGACGGAGAGCCGGAGAGAGGGGAGGGATGGAAAAGAGGGGAGAGGGGAGAGGAGCAGGAGGAGCAGAGAGAGAGAGGGGTGAAGGCAGAAAAAAAGCAAAGGGGAAAGAGGAAAAAAGATAAACAACATTAGGCTGAGTGGATTTTTTTTTTTTTTTTTTAACTGGAGGGGACACATTCCCAAACACTGAACTGTACCGCGAAACATGGTGTGACCAGGAAGCACACTGGAGGAATGAAAATAAGCACACAACAAGAAATGTACATCTGAATAAATCATTTACAGCCCAAAAAAAAAAAACTCTCCATTTTGACGTCTCATATTCAATGTTAAAATATTGCTCTAGTTCTTTCTCTCAGGTGTTATTTTTTTTTATACTTAAGCTGCCATATTTTGCCTTGTTTCAACATATCTGCATTTGTTCCCAGAGAAATTCCTGAAACATGTGAAACTGCATTGGAAACAAGTGGGATTATCTCATCCCACTGGCAGATTTATTGCACTTGTTTTAATAAAAAAAAAAAAAAAAAAAAATTATAAGACTAAACGAGAGAATGAGTGAATATGAGACTAAATGACCAAATGGTTACTGTGGATAATCTCGCAGTGTAATTTAATATGAGGTCTTAAAATTTCACGTCTCTGAACACATGGAAAAATCAGCCAATGAGGCAGAATGATTCCTCTTCCCTCTAATTCAATTCAGCATGATTCAAGAATTTTTCTGACTTGAGCGACATTATTTTGACACTAGTGGAGCAGAAAGCCTCATTTAATGTTTTTTGCACTGCACATGTAAAGTCTGGAAACAGGTGAAATTGCATTGGAAACAAGTGAATACTCTTTTTTTTACTCACTTGCTTTCAGAAAAATGACACTTTAAGACCGAATGCGAGCCTAAACCTGTTAAGATAGACATTTTTTTGCAGTGCACATAGGAAAAAGGTGGTTGTCTGAGAAAGCGTCTGGTTTTATGGGCTCATAAGGAAAAGTATTATCAAAGAGAGGAGCGAGGGGGACGGGGGAGACGAGAGGGAGACATTAAAGGGCTGGAATGTTTTGTCACAGCTCAGCCGGCCTCCAACACATTTAATAATGAGACAGGTAATAAAACTCACTGGCACACGCACCCTCATACACACACACACACACACACACACACACACATATCAGGCAGACGGGTGGACATGTTTTCATATGTTTTCTTCCAGGCTTTCCTGACATTAAAATAGATTGCCTATGTCATGTTCTGAACCATAATAAACAAAATTTTATAGCTCATTTGAAAATGGAGTATGTTAAAAAGCAATCAGTACATCGTTAAAAATATCCATCTTGTGTAAAGTAAAGCTTTACTTCTGAATAATTTATTTCAGCTCTGTGAATAATTTACCCCAGCCCTGCGATGGATAGCGTAAATATCACTACCTATGTGAGGGAGGCTGTATATTTTCTGATTTGAATTCTATCCCTCTTTTCTCTCATCTCTGAAGGCCCGCCCCTCTCCGCAGCTTCAACAAGTGTTGGCTGGACGACTCTTAAATCAATCATTTAAATATATGGATAAATCAGCAAGCCGTCTGGGTTTAAGCACACATGCCGTAGCTTAATTCACCCGAGCAAACGAGCACAGCAGCCATATTTCAGCCAACATGTGCACCACTGTTGTCTAAACAAGCGCTGCGAGGCAGGCCGCAGAGGAGGGTCCTGGCTGGAGGTCATGGAAAGCAGTTATAATGCGCGCACACACACACACACACACACACACACACACACATATGCTGTGAAGGCAGTGAAGGCCCTGGCTTGAGGTCATGGAAATCAGTTATAATGCCGCCTTTCACCAGGGAAAATGAGAGAAGCAGGGGATCAGAGACAGGCTCTGCTTTCCTGTGACATATATGAGCGTGTACACGTACCAAGCACACACACACACACACACACACATACAAACACAGCCCGTGGCCTTAAAAACACACAAATATAGGCAGGCGCACACATGATGGCCTGATATTCTCAGACACACACACACACATGCGCAGTCACACTGACCTCTATGGTCCGCAGAGAGAAGAAAAATGGAAGCCCACTCTCTCACAGGCTGGGTGGGCTGGTCAGCTGGACCTAGCTGGGCAGTGCATCTGGGATTTCTGCTAAAACGCTTAACACACACATGCTAATACACACACTTTTACTTTATTATTTCCTCTATTGCACAGAAACCTATTATCAGCCCCTCTAATACCATTGTGTGCTAAAAACAAAACCAAAATGGTTTAAAAAGGAGCAAAAAAAAAAAAAAAAAAAAAGAAAAAAGAAAGAAAAAGAAAAAGGAAAAAAAAAGCTGGGGGTGTGGGTTTAAGAAAAACTGAATGTCTTGAATGGAGATTTCTGAATCTCTCCCAAGCATCTATCAACCAAACCCTCCTCATTTGGGGAATTACACTGCCCACCACATGCAGAGAGGTGAAAACACTGACTGGCAAGAGCTGGGCGAAAACAGAAGGAGAAGAGGAAAAAGAAAGAGCGAGTACAGACAGAGCAAGAGAGAGAGAGAGAGAGAAAGAGAGCGGGGGAGAGGATCTGTGGATCGTCCAGGTGGTCCTTACCCCCGGAGTCTACATGGGTACAGCACTGACGTGAAGGGCAAAACCTGAAACCCATGCAAATGTGATCACCAGAGCTGGCCTTGATTGGGACGGCCGTGTATGATTAAATATAATTGCAAAGAACCTTTTCCAAATGCCTCAGTGGTTTTGAAAAAATAGGAAGGAAGGATTTAAAACCAATTCCCTGCCTTTTTCTGAGAAAAAGAGAGAAAAAGAGAAAAGGAGGTGTGTTTGTGGATGTGCATGGGTTTGCGTACGTGCATGTGCATGTGCAAGTATGTGTGAGAAACAGTTAATTTTGCGAGACAGACAAGAAAGACAGAGAGATAGCTGTTGACGCTGGGGAAAAGCGCTTTATTTCTTTCAAATCAGGGCTGGTTTTTACATGCACACACCGAGCGGGAGGCCGTGCTGGCAGATAAAGTGCGCGGGGGTTCGAGGGCAGCCCCGTCACACGCGGATGATTGATGGCTGAGTCTGAACGCTTAAGTCAACAGTGCATGAGCACGTCTCGGCAGTCCAGGCCGGGCCCTCCACTCAGCACCTATTTAAGGGTCAGGTGCTTCAGAACACACTCACTGTGCAACTGCAGCCATTATCTTATCAAAGCCCGAGTCTTAGAGGGAAAGAAAAAGTAAAAACGAGAGAGGAAATCACCACTCAGTTTGCAAAACACACACGATGCATGATGTCGGTGCAGGGCGACGCGTTTGAGCTGCGCTGCCGGTGTAAAGCCAGCACGGCTGTATCCTTGAGTGTGGGCGAGTGTGTATGCAATAGAGTGGGAGCATATGGGGGAATGTGGGGGAGCAGAGGAGGAAAGAGTTTGTGTGTGTGTGTGT